>NC_135481.1:170881667-171485417 GCF_052094955.1 Ictidomys tridecemlineatus
AGACCCACTACTTGTAAATCTTTTGCATTCCCTTTTTTATAAATTGAGCTTTCAAAATCTTTTTCTTTGTGTATTGGTTAGTCCTTGTTAGAGAAGACTGTTCTGGAAGTTCTTCAAACTCCTTTCCTTTTCTGGCTTTTATAGGCATCCCTGAGTGTTTTTCTGGCCAAGTTGTTCCTTGCTTTTGGTATGGCATAGGAATTTTTTTCTTGGGGGAGGGCGACTGTTTTTTTCTTTGTGTCTTATATGCTCAGAGTTTTATTCAAAAATTGACATTGAGTTTTATCAAATGCCTTTTTGGGTTTCTGTTGGTCCTACTGTTTTTCCTCCTCCTATCTCCTGATATGAGTGGTAGTATGTACTAGCCTTTCCCATTTTTTTGGTTCTCATCCAGTTTTCTATCAGGATTATATTAGTCTGTCAGATCTTTTCCTGGTGCTTTGGAGCTGTCTGAGTAGCGTGAAGTGACTCCACCTTGGCCTTTGGTACTTGCTTGGGAAGCCCCTGGGTGCCTAGTTGAATGGATGGTCTGCTCTGTCCTTGGGAGACTTGTCCAAGAGCCTGCTTGAATTTATTTATCAAATTTATCCAAGTCTTTTGCTTACTTTCTAGACAATGGTCCTCTTTACTCTTTTTTACTTTCTTTCTTTTTTTAATGGACACAATACGTTTATTTTACTTATTTATTTTTTTGTGGTGCCGAGGATCAAACTCAGTGCCTCACACCTCACACATGCTAGGCAGGTGCTCTGCCACTGAGCCACAACCCCAGCCCCTCTTTTTTTTTCTTAGTTTTGAGTGGACACAATATCTTTATTTTTATTTTTATGTGGTGCTGAGGATCGAACTCCTCAGTGCCTCATGCATGCTAGGCGAGCACTCTACCACTGAGCCACAAACCCAGCCCCTTTTTATTTTCTTTAGGGTATTTTGTGGCTTATATTTTCTTGTTTAACTGTACAGATAATTTTACAATTTCAGTTTTGTCTTTGATCCAGTGATTATTCAGGAGAATGGTTAAACTTTTGAAATTGTTAGGGGATCTTGATAATTTTATTTAGTTTCTTTTTGGCACTATAGTAAGACAGAGGAAAATGTAAATATACCTTTATTTTGGGATTTGAAATTTTCCTTGTGGCATTTTTCACAAATGCTCTTTACCATTGTAAATGAAATTATTTTCTGTGGGGTTCAAAATTTGCTACCCATTGTGTTAGCTTTATTCGTTGTGCAGGTTAGATTCCCTAACCTACATTGCAAGATGGATGAGGAAAGGGAGTCTGTGTTAACTGTCTGTTAAGTATCTTCTTGGAAAAGGCTAAATTTGTTCGTTAAGTCTTTGATGTTTCTTCTGCAGTTTTAAACATATGGGTTTTATTTCAGTGAAAGAATGTTCAGAATGTAAAGATTGACACCATCATTGTGAATTTTAAACTTCAGCAATGTAAAATGACCCTCTTACTCATTTAATACTTTCTGACATGAATCCCATGGTGTTTGGCTTTTTTTCTTGGCAGTGCTGAGAATTAAGCCTAGGACATTGTGCGTGCCACGTGAGTGCTCTGCCACTGAGCTACAGCCCTGGCCTGTGTTTGACACTTAAAAACTAATAAGGCAGCATTAATTTTCTTTCTTTCTTTTCTTTTTTATTTACTGAAGTATTGTCTTCAAGTGTTGGCCTTTATTTTCTGACAAGATCTAAGAGTATTTTTAATGAAATGAATTTAACTTGTTTATAGGTTTAGTTTGTGTTTTTAGTCTGTGTTCTGTTTCAAATCCTAATAAAGGTTTCCTTGGGCTGGTGATACTAGATGGTAGAACACTTGCCTAATATACATGAGGCTCTGAGTTCAATCCCCAGGATCCCATCTAGTCCCTCCCCAAAATAGTGATTTCTTTCTTTCTTTTCTTTTTCTTTTTTTTTTTTTTAATACAATGTCTTTATTTTTATGTGGTGTTTCTTTTATTGTGCTACCAAGCTACATTCCCCACCCCTGTTTTTTTTTTTTCTCCCCTTGTATTGGGGATTGAACCCAGGGCTTCATGAATGCTAAGCCCTCTATCACAGCTGGTCCTCAGCCCTTTTAGAAGACTTATTGAGGTATGGTTTTAACTCACCATTTTAAAGTTCATCCAGTGGCTTTCTGTATATTCACACAGCTCTATGACCACCGTTACCACAGACTAATTTTAGAGCATTTTTCTCATCCCACAAGGAAACCCCAGATCCACTTGCCACCCCGGCCCCAGGCAGCCCTCTCTGTGCTTGCTTTCTCTGTAGATTTGCCTATTCTGGACATTTCATACACATGGACTTGCACAGCATGACTGGCCTCTTTGTTCCTTTCGTTTAGGTCCAGTTAGGAAATGCTGATTACTCATGACATGGTTTTGCCCTTTGCCTTTTCCTCCTCCGTTCCCTTCTCTGAGCTGTGCTTGCCTTTCTGTATTCTTTCTTTTCTCTGTTTCTCAAGCTTGTCCTCCGCTTCTGTTTCAGCTTTCTATTGTTTTGTTTTTCTTTATTGCTTCTCAGTTAATTAGGTTCTTCCCCATCCCTGCTTGTTATCTCATGGTCTCAGTTCATGTTCTTTATATAATTATCTGATTCTTTTCCTTTTACTTAATTTTATTTTTTTAGTACCGGGGATTGAACTATGCTCTACCACTCAGCCAAGTCTCCAGCATCTTTTTTATTTTATTTTTTTGAGACAGGGCCTTGCTAAATTGCCAAGGCTGGCCTTGGACTTGGACTCCTCCTGCCTCAGCCTCATGAGTTGCTGGGATTACAGGCCTGTGCCACTGTGTCTGACTATTTTCTGTTTTGAGATGGGCTCTCACTGAGTTCCCCAGGCTGGCCTGGAACTTGTGATCTTTCTGTTTCAGCCTCCCAAGTAGCTGAGATTATAGGCATGCACATGCTTGCCTTGCTTTTTTTTTTTTTTTTTTTAATGCCACTTTTAAAAAAGATTTTATAGTTTCCTCCTTTTTTCCACCTGTTTTTTCTTTTTGCTCTGCAGTACATCCTCTCTGGGTGTGGAATTGTGAAGTATCCTAAATGTAGTCTTTGGCTTCTTGGGCATGTTGGGCAGTCATGGGAAGCTGTGTTTGGGTACTTGCAGGGGTCAGTCTCTTGCCTACAGCATTTGGCTCCCAGCTTTCTCCCCAGTTTCTACCATGGCTTCTCTCATCACATGGTGTCTTCCTCTTCTTGTCAATGTTTACTTAAAATTTTCATGAATGAGCAACACTTCTAGAGCTTTTCTCCTGTAGATGTCTAAGACGTGCCTTGCTGCTGGTAGATGCCCCTCCTGCCTGGCTCTCTGGATCCTGTCTGGTGTGTGACGTTCAGCCTGGAGCAGGGGAGATGGAGGCAGGAGTTTACATCTGAAGGGCAGAGGGTGTCACCTGCTCAGGCTCTGAAGGCCCTGGCCTGAGGCTGGGACTGGGAAGGCTAGTCTGGCTTCAGGTGTGGCTTCTTTCCTGTTACTGATTGTCAGCCCTTCAGTATCACAGTTACTTGTTGGCTTTGCCAGCCATTTGATGAAGGGATCCTACCATGAGAGCTCTGAGATTCTTTTAGTTTTGAGCATAATTGTTGTTGGTTGCCTGATTGGGGAAATGAAAAAATAGTAGGGAGTAAAAGTAATTCCCCTTTTCACTGAGCTGGCAGCAGCGTGGGTGGACTTGTTCATCTGAGCTGTAGGGTTTGGAAAGATAGGTTTTAATTTCCCTTCTTTGTGAGGGTTTAGAAGTGTAATCCCAGTAGCTGCTGGGGTTCTACGATAGAATATCCAGACTGCCAAGTCAAAACCTGCTGCATATTGATGTTGAGACCATAATAGAGGCCTGCAGTAACCGTTTGTAACCAGGCGGTGGCTGTTGTGTAACACAAATGGCATTTATAATGAGGTGGTGCGGTTACACAATTTGGGCCAGCCCGTGTGGGTTATAAAAGCCAAAATTGCTTCAGTACCTGAAAACGTCTCACACTGAGCACCAGGACAGTCACAGCATTGCACAGGCGTAGTGGGTGGGGCACTGGTTAAAAGACATTTATTTTGGAAGGGTAAGGTTTCACTCTGAAGGTAAGACTGTTTCTTGCTATAGAATCTCTGTTTTGGTGGGGGTGAGTTCTGTGGCTGCATGGATTGATTTGTGTGTCTGAATGTGTCTGTGCTTCTTCCACGAGTGTGTCTGTTTCTGTGTGTGCTTCTGCGTGAGTCCATATCTGTGAACATATGTGGGATTTTTCTACACATATATCTTTCTGCCTGTGCATGCCTCTCTGTGTGACTGTGTAGATGAGCGAGGAGCCTGTGGTTCAAGTTTGCCCAGCTGGGTTATTAGAAAATCTACAAAGCCTTTCTCAGTGCTGTCAGACATTATTTAAATATTAATAGCTGAATATTAACATTTATGCAACTCTAGGAAAGCAGCATCCTTCATTTAGTACATGAAAAAGAGTAACAGTAAAATCTCTATCTGCAGCAGTTAGATGTCAGATTCCATGTTTTTCAGATGCCTATTTGTTTTATTTTCTAAGACCAGCCTTGGGGGCTGCTAAAGCTCTGTTTTTTGTTTTCTTTTAATGTTTTACTTTATATAGAATTTTAGAAGTTTGAAAAGTAGGGGTATAAAAAGTAGTTTTTATATTGTCTTATTGTTCACAAAAAGGAATATAAGTGAAACAGATTTCATGCAGAGATGCAGTCTCATATAGCTGAGTGCATATATTTTTAAATCCTTTTTAAGGTTTTTGGATAGTAAGAATGCTAGATTTAGCTGGGTATGGAGGTGCATGCTTGTAATCTCAGCTACTTGGGAGGCTGAAATAGGAGGATTGCATCAAGGCCAGCCTGGACAATTTAGTCCAATCCTGCCTCAAAATAAAAAGGACTGACTGGGGATGTGTCTCAGTGTGTCCCTGGGGTTCAATCCTTAGTACTTCTCCCCCCCAAAAAGGGGTTCAAATACCAGAGAAGCCACATGTATCTGTGGCATGTAGTTCCAAGTGATTGTTTTCTCTTTTTTTGGCGGGTATGTTATTTATGAATTTCTTAGGAGGAGCATGTTCCTTTGCAGGGGAAAAAAAAAAAAGTGACATACAGGCATGAATTGTTCAAAGGATCAGGGAGAAGTCTTGCTATTTCTATCATCATGTGCTTTGGTGTTAACCTGGGGCAGTTCCTGTGACCCAGCCCAGGTAATTGCAGTGCAGTTTAGCAAACCCACAGTTCAGCCCTCATCCATCAGGGAGGTGAAATTTCAGAGCTATCATTCCTTGTCTCAGGAGGATCTGTAGGGAACAGCTGTAACTCTTGGAGTAGCAAGAGTGAGTAGGAAGGTAAAGGATATTGAAGAAGTGATTTGCAAACGGAATGGGGAGCAGGTAGTTGAGAAAACCAAGAAAATGTGTCAGAGTCCAGCCAAACTGAGCTGGTATAATGAATAATTAGGAAATCAGGGGAAAGTGGAATGAGGCCTCTGCAGGTAAGGGAAGGAAATTTGGTTTTGGCACTTGAGGCCAAAAGAAGGTGTGAGAATTTGTGGAAGTGGAATGGTTTGCTCCTAAGAATAATTCTGAGAGAGCTGGTAAGTACTGAGCTTGAGGCAAGGGAGTGGACAGTTGTTTGAAACCCTTCTCCCAGGAGGGAGGGTGAGTTTAAACTCAGCTGGAGGTGACCCATAGTTCTCCTGAGGCTTTCTTCTCTGAAAAAGAGAAGGTATGAGTCATCGACTAACTGAGAGGAAGGGTGGAACCAGTTGGCACGGTGGAGCTGTTAGTAGGGCAGAGTCATTCTCCTGGATGTTACCTTAGCCTCCAGGTTAGCCTCTGTATCAGAAGGTGGGGCCATCATAAGCCAGAGAGCATTTGGAGACCTGGAAGAGAGGAAAGTATTTTGCCAGGTTTCTGTTCTCTGACTAAAAGGCTCAGGGGTCATCCAGTCAAACTGGACTGACTGGGCTGCACAAAATAACCACACAAGAGCACAAATACCTCTTTCTTTGGGGTCGCTGTGACGGCTCCTCTGACCTTAGGGGTCTGCAGAAAGAGAGAGAGAGAGAGAGAGAGAACGCGAGCGAGTGGACGAGATCACACGCTGACCCCTTTTATTGAGGGAAGCTATTCAAATGAGGCAAGGGGTCAGGTTTCAGGGGGCTGAGTATCTTCCTGATGTCCACTGTCAGCAGGTTGACTGACACCTGGGTAGGCCACATCCAAGGGCCCAGTAAGAGAAGGGGACACACACAAGGCACTTCCATGGAAGATTCTACCCTAAACACGGCAAGGGGCTATATTACAAAGCAACAGGTGAGCGTAGCTTCACCCATGGGGCTGTAGCAAGACACACCCATGCAGGAGACAACGACCACATTTCTTTGTGTGACAGAGCGCCTCAGCACGCATCCAGGGAGTGTAACTCAGTCACTTGTAAGGTTGGCCTCCCACAGTATTTATCCAGGAGATTTCTTTTCTTTCAAAATAACCTTCAGATGTGATCTTTCAGGCCTTTCCATACCCAGCTAAATCTAGCATTCTTACTATCCAGAAACCTTAAAAAGGATTTAAAAATATATGCACTTCGCTATAGAGACTGCATCTCTGCATGAAATCTGTTTCATTTTTATATTCCTTTTTGTGAACAATAAGACAATATAAAAACTACTTTTTATACCTACTTTTCAAACTCCTAAAATTCTATATAAAGTAAAACTTGAAAGGGAACACATGGCCCAACTTGTATTTTCAAGAATTCTTACCTGGCCAGATGTGGTGCACATCTAAGCAACTTAGTGCAACCTGTTCTCAAAAATTAATGAAAAACGGCTAAAGATGTGGCTCAGTGGTTAAGTACCTACTAGGAGTTCAATCCCTGAACCCCCTACCCCCCAAAAAAAGTTCTTATCTGGCCTTCCACTTTTGCCCTTGACTTTTGTTTAAGGGTAAACTAAACCAACCTCTGTGCCTCAGTTGCTCAACTGTGTAATGGAGATAACAATCCTTCCCAGAATTTTTGTAAGAATTAAGTGAAATCTTGTTTGTATTTCTGGAAATGATAGTCCATGATGCACTTGTTTTTATAAAGCCAGCTTTTCAGTGGCTTCTTTAATGGTTAGGGATTAATACATTTTATTTTATTTAATTAATTAATTTTTTTTTTTAGGAGAGAGAATTTTTTTAATATTTATTTTTTAGTTTTTCAGCAGACACAACATCTTTGTTGGTATGTGGTGCTGAGGATCGAACCCGGGCCACACACATGCCAGGCGAGCGCGCTACCGCTTGAGCCACATCCCCGCCCCTACATTTTATTTTTCTCCTTCTCCTCCCCACTCCTTTTTTAGATATCCAGGTTTTATCTGACTTCTTTTGAAATTCTCTTCCTCTTAAGAGCATAAGTCCATCAATCAAGACAGTGACAGAAGGCAGAGATAGCTCATTGGGGTGCAATGCAGAGCCTCTCAGTGGCATCACCTAGGATGTTTGGTATGGGGCTCTAGTAGATTATTGTGATTAATATTTATGAACAAAGGACCACTCTGATGTAATGATTATTGGTGGGCAATCTGTCCATCATTTTGGAGGTATTACGGAAAGCTCTGATGTCAGTCCAATAACGAGAATGTGGTGTTAAGAGAAAAGAAAAAGGAAGTTTTATTGCTTAGCAAAGGAGAAACACTGGGACTCTCATCCCAGAGGCTGTTTCTCCCCAGCAGGGAGAGCAGAGGTTTTAAAGAGGTGATCCAAAAGGAATACTGTTTCCTGAGACTTGGGAGGCAAACTCAAGGAGGGGAAGATGAAGGAGGAGAAGACCTGGGAGATCGGATCAGGAAGGAGAGATCAGGAAGAGGAACAAACATGTCCATTTAAAAAAATATGTCTCAGTGGCAGAGCAGCGAGGGCTGTTTTCAAAGCATAAAGTAGATCACTGTTACAGCGAGTTGGGGGATAGGATATTTTGTTATTGGTGTCATCTTGCCCCACTTTCTCACTTTGGCAGATTATTTCTATGGGTGTGTGTTTGAGTTCAGCAAAAATTAAGTTGGGCTCTGGGAATATGTGCCTTTGTGTAACTGCAGAGCTTTAGGACTTGTTATGATTGATTCCATATTGCAAGGCATTTACCTTGAAACTATGAGTTTAGCAGTCATTTGAGGTGGGTAAAAGAAAAGAGATTTCTTTATCTCTCAGTTTTCTCAATTTTGGAGCATGGAGGTGGTTCTCTCCAAGGCTGCCCATGCTGAATGTCATCACAGAGGGGGCATGAGTGAGAGGGGGAGATCACATGTTGAGATGGAAGCCAGAGTATGATTCAGAGGTCAGGCTTGCTTTTTTGGGGGGGCAGTACCAGGGATTAAATGTAGGGGTTATTCTACCTCTGAACTACATTCCCCGCTCTTTCTATTTCTTGAAACAGGGTCTTGCTAAGTTGCCGAGGCTAACCTGGAAATTGGAATCCTCCTGCCACAGCCTCCTGAGTAGTTGGGATTAAAGGCCCCCAGACAAGCTTTCTCTTTTATAATAAGCCTCTTATAAGTTATTAACTGGGGGCCCTTCCAAAAGCAGTGCCCCCAGATGACTTTCCATAAGGTTCCACCTCTTGAAAGTCCCACGACCTGTTAACATGGAGGACCACGCTCCATATCAGCCACAGCCAGGCTGTGACACTGGGTCCCCCTTCCCTTGTCAGATGTGCTCTGAAGCTTTTTGTTCTGCTAAATTCCATTACATTAAAAATTCTACACCAAATTAATTTCATGACCTACTAGTGGGTACTAACTTGAGAGTGAAAAATAAGAGTAAGAGTTCTTGGTTTTGGAGAAGGCTGCAGAACAATTGAATGTTTTTCAGACACGCCCTGTGAGCATAGTTGTCATCACAAGATCTAATAATAATCACTACTTACAGGTCCATACATGATTGCGAGATCTTTAAATGACATAATTATAGCTAGGATCAGCATCAGCATTGTAAGCTTCCTAAAGCAGTGGACTATGTATTGGGTAACTCATTTTATTTGAAAAGAGTTGATCATATATAAGTTGAAGATTTGTTCTAATAATCTTTTTTTGTTTTACGTGGATTAAAAGCATTTAGGTCACATGTTTAGCATTTAGCAGAATTTAACGGGAGCAGCCACAGTTTGACGGTAATCCTTTAATAATGGGGTTTAAGCACAGAACCACAACTTGGCTTTTAAAATGCGCTTTATCATTGAACTGGTGGCTCTTGTTTTTGTCTTGGTGAAGACCAAAGTTTCAGCCAGCAGCTTGGGGTTTTGATGTCCTCATTCCCAAAACGCCTTCTTAGCCACACTCCCACCTGTCTGGGATAGGTTGGTGCAAGAAAAAATAGCTTTATCTCAGCCCAGGTTGCTCTTCCCCAGGGTGGATCTGAGGACCACAAGCATGAGAATATTTTGTTGTTTGTTAAAAGTGTAGCTTCCCAGAGCAGATCTTTGGAATCAGATTTTGAGGAGGGACATTTTTTAAAAAAATGGAATTATAGAAGTTTTTCAAATTTCCCTTCTAAAATCAGCTTTATTGAGGTAGAGTTTACCTAGAGTAAGTAGGTATGTATACATGTGGGGCCCCCAGTGTCACAATCAAAGCATAGCATGCTCCCATCACTCCTGAGCTGCCTTTTCTCCCTTAGGAAGTCCTTCCCTACCTCCATTCCTATACTAGGTAGCCCCTGACTGTATCCTGTCCCTGTAGGTTAATTCTGCTTTCTTGTTTCTGACTTACTTCACTCAACGCAGTGTCTGTGTGCTTTATCCATGCAGTTACTCAGGGCATCGGTTGCCTCCTTTCTACCATTGAGTAGTATTCCTTTGGATGGACACATTATTCACCTGTTCACCTGCTGTCCATGGACCATTGAATATTTCCAGTTTAAGGCTAATAGGAATAAAACGGCTTTTGAACTTTTGCTTACAAGTATGAACCACAGATTCTTACTCTTTGATCTTTTCTCTCTTATCCTTCTTACATCCTGTAACTGTAGGTTTTGTGCCTAGATCACCTGATCACATGATGGATTTGCAGTGTATTTGTTTTTGAAGAAGTGGTCATTCAGTGCCATCTGAGGTTAATGCGTATTTCATTGGTATTTGTTGGCCATCTGTTTTATGCTAACAGCTGTATATGCCAGGGGGGATTCTACACTGGGAGAGAACCTTTAGTGGTTAATTCTTTCAGTGATCAGAGGCTTTGTATATTGTATGCTGGGAACTCTACTAGGTGCTGACAATGGTAGTACATGTTTTTTAGGTTCTTTTCAGAAACATAGGGTTTTAGTATTTATCTCTAAGAGTAGCTCAGTCCTTGAAACCTGGTTGGAGGTCCCCTTGGTGTTTACAGCCCTGTAATCCCAGTGATTTGGGAGGCTGAGGCAGGAGAATCCCAATTTTGAGGTTAGCCTCAGCGATTTAGCAAGAGGCTACTAGAAAACAAAAATAATAAAACAAGGGCAGGGAATGTAGCTCAGTGGCAAAGCACCTCTATGTTCAATCCCAGTACAAAAAGAACACAAAACCTCTGTTTGGCTAATACTGGCATACTTTCAAGTCAGTATCTTAAGCCACAGTGAGGGGTGACACTGATTCCTGGATAGGAAGAGAAATGGCCAGGTAAAAAACATTGAGTACAAAAGAAATGACTACTAGGCAAATAGCCGATAAACTAACCCTTGTTTTGCATTTTTACCCGATTATGGGTGACTGGAGAGCTAGTAATTTCACTATTAGGTACTAAAAGATTTGTTAGTGACTGAATGTTTTACTTGTCTACTTATTCATAAGTTTCCCCAATTGCTATTTTTTTTTCTTCTTCATCAGTCTTGTGTTTATTTTGAGGTGAGTTTTATTTTGAGACTGATGATTTCCTGCTTGCTGAAAGGTAGTGGTTTTTAACCCTGGCTGCCAGGGAGCTTTAAAATAACCTAGATGCAAAGCATAATTTGCAGAATCTTCACTTTTCTCCAGTGTTTTCTGTTAAGTTATTTTAGAACTTTAAACGTGAAAACATTGCTCCACGCTGCTGTGTCTTTAGCTCTCAACAGAAATTTCCTTTATAGTGTGTGTGTGGCGGTGGTGGGGGTGGGGGGGTGGGGAGGTGGGAGGGTGCTGTAAAGGGAGCCACCAGTGCCCTGGGTTGGAGTGTGAAGGGAGGAAAGAACTGTGCTAATTGCAAACATCGGCAGGCTCTCGGGGGAGAAAGGGAGCCTGTTTTTCATTGCTAAGTAATTTTAGAAAATATAGAAGAGTATAAAAAGAAAAATAAGTTATTTGAGTTTGATTCATGTTTTGTCAAGTGAACATACACTTTACACAGATATTGTAGGTTAGTGTTGTACCTATATATTTTTAATGAGATTAATTGCTTTTAATCCTTTTAACTCATGGCCTCATTTTAAAAAATCACATTCAGCATTTTCTACTCAATTTTTAATTGTGTTTAGTACTGTTAACAGGATCTATGCCTTCTTAACCAATTTTTAAGTCCACAATACAGTATTGGCAAGTATATTTCATGGTGTATCACATCAGGTCTCGTCCCCCCATCCTTATATATAGTCCCATAGCAGCCTTTTCTTTTCAAACCTTAGGCCTTGCTTTTCTGGATTTTATTACAGTGAACCAGTTGTCTTGGCATATATGTTGGAAAATCCGTATCTTGTGCTGTGATTTGAAGTGGCCCATGTCATGCCCGTGTCAGCCGTGGGTTCTTTGTTCCCTGGTGTTAGTTTGATTTTGTATCTCTCTTAAATCCTTCTGTTTCTTCCAGCCTTAGATTTGGTTTCTAGCTGAGAGAGCACATTCCTCTTACTATTTTTCAGACCTTTGTGGCTATTCTTGCTTATTCTTCCAGAAAGAAATTTCTAAGAACCCTTCCTGTCTTCCTTTGGGCTATTAACTAGTAATTATTAAATCTTTATGGTCATGTTTATTGGAAAGTGAACATCCTGGCAGTAGCTTTTCTGTTCAGGACTATTGTCTGCCTCTCTTATGTTCCTTAGTAATATTTTATTGTTTTCTTCATACTTTGTTAAATTTTATTTATTAATATTTATCACTATTATTGGCATTCTGAGCAGGAGTCCTTCCTTTCATTTTCATTGGGTTCACAGACTTTCCTGTGAATAACTTGGGTTTTGTGGGCCAGATGGTCTCTGTCATAGGTTCTTCTTTGTTGTCGTTCACAGCGTTTTTAAAAAATGTAAAATCATTCTTAACTGGAGACCAAGAGGCCAGCTGGTAGTTTGCCAGCCTCTGATGTAGACACTTAATGCTGGCATTTGGGAAATGTTTGATTCGGTTCCATTGAAAGTATCTTGCTTTTTTTTTTCCCCCCAGTACTGAGGATTGAACTCTGGGGCACTCAACCATTGAGCCATATGCCCCAGCCGCACTTTGTATTTTATTTAGAAACAGGGTCTCACTGATTTGCTTAGCGCCTCACCATTGCTGAGGCTGGCTTTGAACTCTCAATCCTCCTGTCTCAGCCTCTTGAGCCTCAGGGATTATAGGTACACACCGTACTTGTTCATGTGTTCTGTAATTTAATTGCAGATTCTCTGATTTTCAGATCTCTTAATACAGTTGTAATTTGGACTTTTCCTTTTGAATACTTTCTCATCTTTGTGTGCAGTGCCCATGTTACCAGAGTCTTAGGCTCCAACACATCAGGTCCAGCCGCTTGTCCCAAAAACCAAACAGAAAAGTAATGGTGAAAAGCAGAGTAGGTACCTACAGCGTAACTACACTGAGAGGGCAAGGGAGATCATGTTTTCACCCCTATCTTTGAGGGACTGATAAAGTCTTAAGGTTTTGTAGAAAAAATGAGGGCAAGGGTGGCAGGTTGCACAGCTGGAAGCTTTGCAAATCCACCAAAGCAGATGCATATTGATCAGGTATGATCTGGACCATCATTATCTCAGGATTGGTGAGGTGAGGACTTTGGTCTATCACAAGATGCTTATTGATCAGGTCTGTTATTCCTGGAATCAGGTGACTCGGGAGCACAGGAAACAGATGCGAAATGGAGACAGAGATGCAGATGAGAGTGAAGGCTCTGAGTGCTTTTTAGACTAGCAGTGATGTTGAATCACTGACTTGTTCCTGACGTAATGCACCTGCCCTGTCAGGTATAGGTGTGATGCAGTAGGAGTATTAAGCAAGAATGACTGTTACATATTAAGTTCCTTTAAAAAAAGACAATACCTCATTCCAGAACTTTTGAGGAACCTTTAATATACAAGCCAACTTCAGCGCTGGGAACCATAGGTCTGATAGTGAGACTCTAGATTCTGCCTCTTGCTCCTGCAGCTGGCTGGGCAGGCAGGTGGACATTATCTTTCTGTTTTGAGACCATCTTCATGGTCCTGAGACACAGTGATGAGGTGATAATCAGAGGAGGTATCGACAGAAGATACCCCAAGAGAAAGGGGCAATGTACAGGCTGCCCATTTTTGAGGGATGGCATGTTCAAGATCCAGAGGGTTAGAAGAGGGCCAGCACCTACAAAGAACTGAAGCAGAGCACTTAGGAGGGGGCTAAAGCAAGACCTGGAGAGGAGGTTGGGAGGTTCCTTTCATCTCTCACTTGTCCTGCTGTCATCATCATGTTGTCGTCATTATTCCTGGGGAAGGAATTTTGTCATTCTGAAACTAATTGTCAAGTCATCAAAGAGCATGCTAACATTTTATGGGATGCTCTTGGTGGTTGCAGAATGGACAAGTGTTTAGGGCCATCAAGATGGAACAGGAAGATGATTTAAGTTCTTGGGGAGATGCTGCTGAGAGATGATGGTGACCTGTTCTGAGGAGTAGCCAGGTGGGTGAAAAGAAATGCAGATTGGGGAGTTCCTGATCTGATGAAGGTGGGAACCCCTCGTTTCACCCCTTTCTGTTGGGGTAACTTAGTAACATCAGTACTTCTGTGACCACCTCACAGTGTCTTAGGGCCATTAAGATGGTTGTAACACAGAGAAATAATGGCCACCTGCCTGCTTAGCCAGATGGCTGTTGGAATAAGAGGCAGAATCTCTGGAAAAGGCACCCAGCTCTGTCCCTTATCCCTGGATCACCCTCATGAATGACAAAGAGGCAAGAAACCACCTGCAGGTCTTGTGGAGGCAGTGCTCAGAGGCCAGCTGGCATGGGCTCTGTTTGTCCAGGGAAGTCATCTGTAGCTAAGCATTGAAAGGGAAGTTTTATGTCTTGTTGGTGTAAGTAGGACAGGTGAGAAAACTGATTAAAATCCGAATCCCCTTCCACTGCTTTTGGCTCTGTATCTTTTGGTGAGTAGCTTTACTTCTCTGAAGCTCACATTCTGCTTTTGTGGACTTAGAGGGCACATCAATCATATGCTCACTGGCTATTAATAACTGCCATTGATATAAGGACAGGTAAGAGATGTTCCTATCGCATGTTGGCACTTAGCAACTAGAAAACTGCTCTTATTCATCCTGCTGTATCTTCATCCTGGTCTTTCATCCTTTGGCTCCTCCTTCCCCTGTCAAGTGGTCAGGGACAAGACAGCAGGTAGACTTGCTTATTCTTTTTCTTTTTGCAGGGAGTAGGATGGGATGAGGGGCATCATGAGTTGGTGAACTCTCCCCAGATTTTCCTTCTTGTTTGAGTATCAGTTTGAACACAGACCCTAAACTTCACTCTGCCCTCTCCCTTTGGCTTTCATCTTTTGCATTTTGCCTGTGGACCTTGGCATTTACCCACACAAAAGTTCATCCTGTGTGGAATGAAACCTCTGATCTCAGGTTGATGTGTGGTTTCTGGCCTTGTGGACTGGGGTGCGGAATGCTCTGTTTTGGGAACAGTTTCCAAGATGAGGGGAAATGTGTGTGTGTGTGTGTGTGTGTGTGTGTGTGTGTGTAAATTATATATTTAGTTGTAGTTGGATATTATTTATTTATTTTTTACGTGCTGCTGAGGATCGAACCCAGTGCCTTGCGGGTGCTAGATAAGCCCTCTACCGCTGAGCCACAAGAATATATATTTTTTGTTCAGTAGTCACTGTGTTCCTCCCCTCTCTACCCCTATTGCGGTCCCCTTCCTGATTCTGAAGCCCTCTCCCTGCTTCCTTCCTTAGATCCCCTTTTCTGTGCACTGAGGATGTTGAGCAGCACCCTGGCCTTTTCCTGCTAGAGACCACTAGCTCTCTCCCAGCCTTGACGGCCAAAAATGCCTCCAGACCTTGCCACGTGTCTTGTGGAGAGTGGAATCATTATGGGTTGAGAACTACCGCTTTAAACAAGCGTGGATATGGCAGGATTGAAAATGTAGCCCCCCAGAAGAATGTGCTGGGCGAACCCAGCTCTCTCTATTATTCTGGTGCAAGTTGATGTTCCAGCAGCTGTTTCTTTTCATTTTCCCTTTTTACCCTCTGACTGTTGAACTCTCAAACTTTGCATAATTCTTTCTTTTTTCTTATCTGTTTGTATTTTATTCCCCTCCCTCGCTCAGCCACAGGATTTGTTGAATGAACAAGTGTCCCATGAAGAATTCCTTGAACAGAGTTTCCTACTTGTATTTCCACACTCCATGTAGTAGGCTGTCTTCACATTTGCAGGGCATTTTGGTTGGATTATTTTGTTCTTGACGGGAAACTAAGTAATTGGTGGTAAAATGTGACCATGGGCTCTGCCCCTCCCACGGCTGCATGTGAGCATGATTATTTTCTTTATGAAAATCCAGGCATACGTAGGCCCGTTTTACTTATGTGTGCCAGCCCACGTAGGGATTCCGTGTGCCCTCTCATTTTCAAAGCTGAGTTCTCCCAATGCTCGTAAATCTCGGGTGGGTCACTTTTATTGTTTAGGTCTCACTTCATGGTTTAAAATTGAGGTTTTATTGTCTGCTGCTTCACTGAGGCTTGGCTGCATAGAATTGTTCTAGAAACTTCCTTATTTTGACTTTTTCTTAGATTTATCTCTTAGTTCAAAGCATTACGTTATTTCTTTTTTTTCTTCTTTTTTTTTTTTTAATTTTTTATAGTTGTAGATGGACAGAATGCCTTTATTTTATTTTTATGTGGTGCTGAGGATCGAACCCAGGGCCTCTTATTTCTTAAATAAATGTCAGAGTCTCTCCAATTTCTCTGGGCTTGTCAGATGCATTCTGGGTCTGGTAATGTTGATCCCTCTCCTTCCACCTCCTGTCTTTTCCTGTTTCTTGCCACTTTACCTTCCTTTTTGGGGGCAAGAGGGAGGGTTTGAGTTTCTGTTTTAGGTTTATTTTGTAATTTCATTCATACTGAATGTTTTGACTCCTTTTTTTGTGTGTGTGTGTGGTATTCTGCCCATTTTAAAACTCACCTTGCTTCCTTCCTGGAATTCTGTGTGACCATTTAATCCTAGGTTGATTTTATTTCCTCTTTTTAATACTTTGAATGCCTGCCTCTGCCCTTAATGGGGCACATGTAGCGAATATTCAGTCATGATAAATTGCCTATATCCACATCATCCAGTGTGATAGCCACCAGGCACAAGTGGCTATATAAATTTAATTAATTAAAATTCAATTTCTCATTTGCACTAGACTCATAAGAGCCAAAGGTGGCCAGTGTGACTCCTGGTCAGGGCAGATACAGAACATTGCTACTGCATAATATTCTGTTAGGTTAAACTATGTTATGAGATATATCCTAGTGCATGTCAGAGACTTACCTTAATCGTTTTTCCCCCCTGATATTGTGATATTTTTGATAATCTAACTTAGTGGTCCTGGTTTCCAGGGGGCCATTCAGAAGAGAATGGGTACTTGAGAAGTATATTTTTGGATGTTTGTATCTAACTAATATGACTTTTTCTGTACAGGGAACTATATGATCCTGGGTCCTTGGGTTGTATGTGTGCTTTGTGGTGATTTGTTTGTAATCTCTCTTGCAGGTGCTGAGATGGTACTCACAGGTTTCATATCCATCTGAGAATCTGGTGCTGCAGGCACCAGAGGAGTTGACTGATTTGAGCTCCTGGCTTGAATAGCCTTCACTCCCTCACACCACCGGCCACTCAGGCTTACTCAGCTTCTCTTGATGATGGGTATTGGCAAGAACACCACATCCAAATCAATGGAGGCCGGGAGTTCCACAGAAGGCAAATATGAAGATGACCCGAAGCACCCCACTTTCTTTACTCTTCCGGTAATAGTGCTCCTTATCTTCATTCTTTAGATCATTCTAAAGTAATTCTGCATAGAGTCAGTGTAAAACAGGCTTTAATACATATGTTTTCAATGAAGGCTCCCAGCCTGGAGTCCCCTGCTGGGATTAACTCCAGGGAGGAAGCATGCATTGCTAATAACATTGTAAAACTGGCCGGTACTTACTGCCAGATATTGAACCTTAATTTTTTTTTTTTTTTATCCAAGAATGTGCTGTTATGAAATATGGTAATCTCACCTCTCCTTTTATTGCAAGGTGGGAGGGGAATGGCATATCATTTGAAACCCAGTGCCTGTGGTTGGTGTTATGGCTGCAACATCCAGAATAGAAGTAATTTTATCCAAAGAAGTGGTATCAGACAAGGCTGATCACACTCATCCATTATATTCAGTACTAATGTTTTCCCCCAGATGTCAGATTATGGTTTGATGTGTATAAAGTTTCTTAAAAAGTATTGGTTATGAAAGGGAAAAAGCTCTTTAGAGAAAACTTGCTTTATGGTGTTTGTCTCTTAAGATTGGAAATATGGTTAAGTCAAGAATACCATTCTAGGATTTCTTAAAACCTGGTTCTGGAATTTGCCTTTTGTGTTGGGTAGTGCTCAGTGAGAAAAGCAAGGTGTGAGCATGTATTTTGATTGATTACATTATTTTGATTGATTACCCGTGCTCATATTTTGTTTTTACCTTAGCTCTTAAAGAAATGTTCTCTGATTTACAACCGGCAGCACTATTTTCTTTTTGCCTATAAAGTGAAAATTACAAAACTGGATTTTCTATGATGTTTAAACTAATGAATAGCTTATTCATTAGTTTGTTGTTCATGTTTAAATTAGACCAGCTTTGAAGACTAAAAAGGAGTTTCCTGCAGGTCTCTCCTGGCTTTTTTTTTTTTTTTTTTTTTTTGCCTTAGAGACCAGCAGATTATTTATTCCCATATTTCTTTACTTCACAGACAAGAACTGAACCATGACTTCACCTCCCCCTTGCCTTGCCATATAGTCTAGGATTTGGGGTTAATTTATTTTAGCATTGAACTGGTGATATTTTATACTAGAATTCACCAGCATATGTTAGCAGTTCTCCTGTTCCCTGTTGTCTTTTGCATCCTTCTGATTCCTAGTTAGTTCACTTTTCTTTTGAAACACACCAAGTGTTTGTAGATGGTGACTCTTAGTGTTTGCATCTGAAAAATTATTGTATTTTGCTCTCAACTTGTGAATAAACTTCTAACTATGCGCTATTTCTCTTCCACTGCTTCCTCGCACCCTTCTCAGGGCTGCCCTCTGGATGAAACCTCCAGTAATTTCTACTTTATCTATTTGTAAAATCATATGTTTATATTGGATTTTTATTGTAATGATTATTCTACAATTTCCACTTGGTTCATTTCTGCTTACCTTTAGTTCTTAATTTCTTGAACATGTGTACTTTTATAAATTTTTTTACATTTTTATATGAATTTGGTTTTGTTTTTCTTTGTTTTGTAGTGCTAGGAATTGAAGCAGGACCTCCTGTATGCTAGGTGTGCACTCTGCCATTGAACTATGCCCCTGGCCCTTATATGTATTTTTTTAAGAGATTATATATATATATATATATATATATATAGAGAGAGAGAGAGAGAGAGAGAGAGAGAGAGAGAGAGAGAGAGAGAGAGAGAGAAAGAGAGAGAAATTTTAATATTTATTTTTTAGTTTTCGGCGGACACAACATCTTTGTTTGTACTTGGTGCTGAGGATCGAACCCGGGCCACACGCATGCCAGACGACCGTGCTACCGCTTGAGCCACATCTCCAGCCCTATGTATTTTTTTTAATATTTATTTTTTAGTTGTAGTTGGACACAATAACTTCACTTATTTATTTTTATGTGGTGCTCAGGATTGAACCCAGGGCCTTTCATGTACTAGGTGAGCGCTCTACCGCTGAGTCACAACCCCAGTCCATATATATTTGTTTTTAAATGTTTCTTCATTTGAATCATTAAGAGCGCTAATATACCTTTAAAACAACAACAACAACAACAAAAACCACAGTATTGGGGATTGACCAGGGATTCGAATATGCTAGGCAAGCTCTCTACCTACTGAGCTATATTCCCAATCCTTTTTATGTTTTAATTTTATTTTGAGACAAGGTCTGCATTGCCCGAGCTGACTTTGAACTTGTGATCTTCCTACCTCTGCCTCCCCAGTAACAGATTGCTATTACGCCTGGTTACCAACATACTTATTTTACAGTCTCTCTCCAGTTGTTTTCTTTTCCTCTGGATCTTTGGGTATTTTCCTCTCTATGATCCAATAGAAAGCTTTTGGAAAGTGCAAAGGTACTTTCCTGTCCTGTGTAAGTCCAGAATCTGGTCATAGAGTGGAGACTTTGTTCTCTCCCCTGGGAGTGCCCACAATGACATGAAGGAGTGTGGATTCCTGCCGAGTCCTCTTGTCGGGCTTCCGGGTCCAAGCCCTGCAGGTTCCGGCATCAGTCCCGTTTATTGCTTTATGTTTCTTACGTGTGGAAACATTTTTTAAAATAAGTTTGCCTATTTGGGGGCTTTCCTCTCTGTCACTGTTATAATTGTAAGGGTGTGGTTGGGAAGGCACATTCTTCAAAGCGTTAATGTCTAGGTGCACCATTACCGGGAGTCCTTGTAAGCACAGGGGAGCTGGGAATGTGGTAACCCAGAGTTGGATATAAATATGTCATTTTGAATGACTTGCTAATGAACAGGACGGAGGTGGAGGCTAGGAATGGGATTAATGTGGCCACGACCTCTCTGAGGCTTATGTGCATCTATCTGTTCTTCATTTAGTCATAAGATGCAAACACTAATTTAATAGAATCCAACAGCCTTAGAGCTGAAACTGGCTTTAGAACATTCCTAGTGGTTCTGTGGAAGGTAAAATGCAGGTATTTGCTGAAAACATCTAGTTCATATGAGTCGTTTAATTATGTAAAGTTTCTATCAGTCGGATCATATAGGCTCTGGAACCCAAGAAAGTCTTAGGCAGGAAACCAAGATCTGAGCTGCCCCTAAGCAACACTGATAGAAGGTGGAGGGCATTGATCATACTGATTTTAACAGATATCCTTGGGGGGTGGTTTAAGAGTGAACTGAAGGCCTAGCTTAGTGATAGGGCAAGTGCCTAGCGTGTGTGAGGCTCTGGGTTCAAGCCCCAGCATGCCATGAGAGGTGGCCCATTGTCTGTGCATAAAGCTTTACGGTTTACTCAGCTTTCGAGTAGTAAGGGAGGCAGAGATGGTGAGTTGACAATCCTAGCATAGTGGAGTGGAGTGGCCACCACCACTGTAGTAGGGGGTCCTATAGGGCACCACTATAGGACTGAAGTCCCCTTGTTTGGGGTGACTGATTTGAGTGAGGACAGATTAGGATAGTAAGAGTTTGGGGTCTGGGCAGTACCAAAGACCTGGACTCAGGTGGGGACAATATGAATGGAGATGAGGTTGATGGAAGGGATGCTAAGATTTGGGGACCAAGAGAAGGGGAAAGTTCATGATGCCTGTCGAGATTTTTTACATAGGTACCTGGTTGGTACCCATGCTAGCCAGAGGCCAGCACCAGGCATGTTTTGAAAGCATGGTCCCTAAACGCAGCAATCGGTTGAGAGGTGGGGCTTTTAGGCCATGATTGGGCTGTGAGGACTCTGACATCGGTGAATTGATAGCTTATTGGACTTCAGGGAGGTGAGACCTGGTTGGAAGGCATTCCCTGGAAGTGTTCATCCTCTCTCCTGCCCTTCTATTCACTCTTATTTTTTCCTTCTCTCTCTGCTCTCTGGCTTCCTTCAGCTGAGCAACTATCCTCCACCATAGCCTTCCACCATGATGTTTCTGCTCTGGCATTAGTCAGCCGTGGACCAAGACCTCTGAAATCATGAGCCAAAATAAATCTATCTTCCTCTAAGTTCTTGTCAGGTATTTTGGTCACAGTGTCGAAAAGCTCACTAACACAGTACCTTTGCAGAAAAATATGGAATCTAAGGAAAACCGTAAGTTCAGAAGGTGGGAGATGGAGATGATGATTTCATTTGAAAAGTTGTGGTTTTGAATAGCAGAATTGGCTTCCTTGCAATGGCGAGAGGAGACAGACGTTAGATAAATATATGAATCTATGGCTGCCACTGGCCAGTTATGTGAAGAGAAGTAAATCAGGAAAGAGAGATAGTGAGGAATAGAATGTGAGGTCAGATGGATCATATTGAACTACTGGCTATGCATGAATTTTTTTAAAAGTATGTATTAGTGCCTCCCCAAATCCTTGACCTCGTGGAGCTTCTGACCTGGGGGAGAGACAGACAAAACACAGTAGAAATAAGTCAAATGTGCAGATGATATTAGATATAAATATGTACTAAGGAAAAAACAGGGGAGAGGATTAACATGGTGAAAGTTTGGGTAGCCCAGAAGGACTGCACTGTCAAGGTGGTGTTTGAGGAAAGCCTGGAGGAGTGGAGGGAAGCCTGTCATGACTGTTGGCAGCAAGTGCACAGATCCTGAGGCAGGAAGGCAGGTGCCTGGTGTGCTGGGGATCAAGGTTGGAGGGGTGGAATCAGCTGGAGATTGTATAGGCCTCAGGGTCTAGATCAAGGTTTTGGCTTTTTCTGGGTTGCAGAAAGCTTTGATCCAGGCAAGAGCTGACTCCACAGACAGGGGGCCTGACGTGGCTCTAGCCAGGGTACCAGCCACGTGGAGGTTAGAAGTGGCCAGCCCTGGAGGAGGATTGGCTTTTGGGCCTGACAAGGGTGGGAGCAAGGGGAGGAGGTAAGGGTAACTTCCAGCCACTTCCCCGAGCATCTGGTCAAGTCCTGAGGGGAAGAACCAGGTTGAAGGAGGGAGTAGTTTAGAGAACAGCGCTGCCTGTGAGGACATCAGTTTCGGGGTTAGAAAATTGGATTTGAGATTGTGGTGCTCAAGGAAAAAGTGGCTGGGAGGTAACAGTGTGGAGATGGTTTTTAAAGCCAGGGGACAGTGAGCGGTATGTGTTGCCAAAGAGGAAAGAGATTTGGAGGCTGGGAGAGGACCAGCAGAGGAGACAGCTGGGGGGTAGGGCTGGCAGGGCTTGCAGGGGAGCCGAGAAAGCTCTGTCTTGGACACCAGTGAAGGAAGTCTGTGAGCCACGTCTGAGCAGGGTTAGGGTTCAGCTCAGTGTGTGTTGGGGCGCACTCTGCTTTACCAAAGAGGGCAGCAGAGGGGTGTGTGTGTGCAAGAGTATCGTAGTGACTGCAGACCCTGGGTCAGGTAAGGGGGAAAACAAGGGTGATGTGTGGGGCTCGGGACAGTGAAATGAACTGAAGTGCAGTATTTGGCAGGCCTGGTGGGGTCAAGGAGCTTTGAGAATTGGGGTCCTTGGAGTATTGAGGAGGAGTCAGGCAAATGAGGAACAGAATTGGTGTTGGGTTGGATGTGAGTGGTGAGGTACAACCAGAAGTCAGGAATGGCTTGCAGGGGAGGGATTGGGCACCTGGATGTGTTGGTGATGTCCATCAGCAAAGTGAGAAACAGTGGGCTTTGTTTTGAAATTGATGTGGGAAAGTAGTACGTTGACTGACTATAGAGCTAAAGACTCTTTTTCTGTGTTCATTTAGTCAGAAAGTGTTGATTCCTCTGCATCTGAGCAATCTTCCCTCTTGTTGTCTTCTGTCAGCTAAGGCTGAGAACCCAGGTCTCAGGGAGCTGGTCTTCCTGTGGCTGGTGTCACATGTGAGCGCTGTTTACCTTGCATCTTTTGCCATAGAACGGTTTCTAATTTACCCGTTAGAAAGGGGGCTGAGAGAAAATCAAGACGCAGGGTGAATGAAGAGGCCATTTAATGGCAGACACAGGACTTGGGGCCATGTGTTTGACTCTCCTTGGCCCCTGGTTTACCCCTGTTGTTCCTGTGTATTTGTTGATACAGCTTGCTCTTACTCACAAGGGCGCTGATTTTGAAGACACAGTATGTGACCACCTGAACTACAACCAAACTTAAGAATATGAACTAACTGGAAGCAAGTTTCTGCTCTTTAGGGGAAACTTTTTGAAAATACTTATGACTAGACTTATGGGATTACAAGAGTAATACATGTTTAATTAGGAAATTTGGAAAACACAGTAAAACATTAAGAAAAAATATTTCTGAATCGGATAGTTATGGAATTGACCAGGAAGCAGAGGTATATCCCTTCCCCCTACTCTTTGTAGTTACAACAGATACAAGTTCATAAGGAACACCCTGACCCTGGAGAGAGTGTTAGGAGGAGGAGCGGTGCCTGGAAGTGTGGCCACTTTAAAAAGAAGGGGCAAGAACACCAATGTTCATAGCAGCACGGTTCACAGTAACTACACTGTGGAACCAACCTCGATGCCCTTCAGTAGATGAATGGATAAAGAAAATGTGGTATATATACACAATGGAATTTTCCTCAGCATTAAAAGAGAATAAAATCATGGCATTTGCAGGTAAATGCATGGAGTTGGAGAATATAATGCTAAGCGAAGTTAGCCAATCCCAAAAAACCAAAGGCCAAATGTTTTCTTTGATTTAAGGAGGCTGATCCATAATGGGGATGGGGGTTGGGGGGCTATGGGAGGATCAGATGAACTCTAGATAGGACAAAGGGGAGGGAGGGAAAGGTGGAGAACATGGGGGTAGGAAAGATGGGGGAATGAGATGGACATCATTACCCTAAGTAGATGTATGAAGACACGAATGGTGTGACTCTGTTATACAAGCAGAGATATGAAAAATTGTGCTCTATATGTGTAATATGAATTGTAATGTATTCTCATGTCATATATAACAAATTAAAAATAAAAATAAAATAAATGTGCCTTGAAAAAAAAAGGTGGGGGGAGATTGTCTCCTGGGAGTGACTCCAGGAGACCTGAGACCCCAAGGACTGTAGTCTGATGGGTTTTCTGAGCAGAGTGGAGGTGAGTGTTGCAGAGGCCAGATGGTGAGCCCAGAGCCCACTGTGCCTGGCTGCTTTCCTTGTCCTTTCCCCTTCTCTGTTTTCTTTTCCCTTCCTTTTTCTTTTTAAGTCAAGCAACCTTGGCAGACATGGGTTGTGGTGTGAATGAAGAGGCTATTTAATGGCAGCTTTGATCTAAACTGATCTAAACTCAGATTATGTGATGGCAAATTTGTTTTCCTTTTTTTTGGCAGTGGGGTTTGAACCCAGAGATGCAACATCCCCTGCCCTTTTTTATTTTTTGTTTTGAGGCAGGTTCTCACTGAGTTGCTGGGTCTTGCCTCAAACTTGTGATTCTCCTGCCTCAATCTCCTGAGTAGGTGGGACTACAAGCATGTACCACCACACCTAGCTGAATGTTTATTCTGAGCAATGAAAAGCTGGCAGAAAGGTGTTTTTTTTTTTTCTTTTTAAAATATCAATAGTTCTATTCTGAAAACCAAACGGGGAAGCCCAGAACATGTTCTTGTTCTTTGACTTTGTCCAGGTGCCTTGGGCTTCCTTCTTGTACATTCCTAAGTAGAAGGTTAGTTTTTAAAGTTGAAAGTCTTGGTTGGGTAGTGATAATAGTTGTCTTAGGGTTGCCTCAATTTAAACATGACTTTTTGGGAACAGAGGGAGGCTCAGGCTAGTGTCACAAATATTGCTGAAGTTCTCTTGAGATTATAGTAGATTAAATGGATTTGGGGACTTTGATTTAGATAGCTATCATTACTTTACTTCTGTTACAATATCATTCAGATGTTATATTGGAAGTAAAAAGGATGAAAATAACAACAATAAAAATAAAAGTTGTCTTAGAGAACATTCTCTTTTTATAAGAATAATAGACCCTTCTCAGAATCACACTGTTAATCCCAAGATCTGAGTGTGAAAGGAGACCATTTCCTGGAGTCAGCCTAGAGAATTGGTGTAATTCTCCTCTTTCTGTAAGAAAAGAATTTTAATCTACTATGTAGATTACTATGTATGGTTAGTGTATTATTAGTGTGTGGTCAGTATCTGTTACTGGGAACAGGTTCCATGATTTAGGGGAGTCAGTGCTCTTGACAGGTCAAAATGGAACAAAGAAGATGATCAGCCTTTTCCATTAGAAAAATAAGTTTTGAAAAGGAATTTACAAATATGTGCTTTGAAATACGAACATCAAAAAAGCTGAGAAGCAAATGAAGGTTTTTCTGCATGATAAGAGATCCTTTTCCTTACCCCCTTTTTCTAAGTTTTTGATCTCCTTAAAAAGTAATTTTTCTGTTTAGAATTTGAGGTTTCATATAGATTCTTACATTGCAGCTGACTTTAAATTTGAATAGTTGGTAATTTTAAACAAGAGATGTTAAAGTAGCATCACCATGCCTGTATCTTATCACTGTGCTCTTGATTTTTGTTTTTTGGTTTTTTTAAAAATATATATAGTTTTTAGTTGTAGTTGGACACAACATCTTTATTTTTTTATTTTTATGTGGTGCTGAGGATTGGACCTAGTGTTTCGCATATGCTACGCAAGCGCTCTACCACTAAGCCACAACCCCATCCCAAGGAGACCTTTTTTTAAAAATCTGAAATCTCCATCTTGAGGGGCTTTGGGGTACCAATGGCTTTTATAACAGGAGAAGGGGTTCAATGGGATAAAAGGTAGGAAATAGACATGTGGATTCAGTTAGGTTGTATTAATCAGAAGCATGTTAAGTCCTTTCCTTGGTGCTTACCTGGGCCACAGGTAACTTCTCAGTTTCTATTCCTGATGCAGGAAAGCAGTTACCAGGAAGTTGATTTTTAAAGGGGCTCTATTTGGATTCTTTTTTTTTTTTTTTAAATATTTTTTAGTTGAAGGTGGACACAATACCTTTATTTTATTAATTTATTTTTATATGTGGTGCTGAGGATCGAACCCAGTGCCTCACATGTGCTAGACGAGCTCTTTACCACTGAGCCAAACCTCAGCCCCTGGATTGTTTTAAGTGCAGAGCAATCCATGGTACAAATATACCATTATTTAATCCCTGTTGATAGACATCTAAATTATTTCTGATATTTTGCTGTTACCAGTAGCACCGCAGTGACTAACCTTGCACATAAGTCATTTCACTCAGATGTAATTGTAGGATAAATTTCCAAGAATGGGATTGTTGGGTCAGAGGAGCAAACCCTGGAAAGTAGAGGGGTGCCACCAATTGCCTTCGGTTAAGGTAATTTCATCAGCAGCGTATGAATGAATGCCTGTTTCCCACATGCTGGGCAGCAGAATGTGTGGTCTCTGCCAATGTAGTAGGTGGAAAAAAGTTTATCATGGATTTAATTTGTGTCTTACAAGTAAGGTTGAACATTTGAAAAGATGGGCCATTTATATTTCCATGGTTGTTTTCCTGTTGGAACATTGACCTTTCTTATAGCTGAGAATTCCATTTGGTAACCATGACATGTTCCTGTCATCTCTTAGGTGGCCTTAGGATCTTTTTTGGTCTGAGTTTCACAGGGCTGTATCTGGTGATAGGCTTTTTACCTGCAGAATCTAGAAATGGTGCAGAGTGCCACATGACTGGTACTGGGAGTGTGCCAGAAGCCTAGCCCACTTTTGAGATGACCGATTAATCTATTAATCACTTGAATGGGTTATTCATTCATAAGGGCTGGGCTTTAATCTCCTCTTAAAGGTCCCACCTGGTCCTATCTCTTAATATTTCATATTGGAATTAATTTCAACATGAGATTTAGAAGGAGCAGACCATATTTCAAACCACAGCATCTCTAGTTAACTACTTATAAGCCTCACCTCAGAGAGATGTTAACCAAGTGTCCAGCCCAGTGCTTGACTTGAATGTGTGCCAGGCCAACACTAACCACCCCCACCACTATTTATTTCGGGCTGCGTGTGGGAGCAGGAACACAAACTATGTGGCGACATTTTCAGTGTGGGACAGCGACAGGCGCATCCCCCCATCCGGTGCCTAGGGGCTGAGGGCTAGAATTAGGGAAGTGAGCACCTTCTGGCTCCTCTCAAAGGAAAAGTGGTGCTGAGGATAGGAGGGGCCACACGGGAAGCCCTGAGGCTGCTCTGGCTGCTGCACCTCCAAAAGTCCCCTGGAGAAGTCGGGAGTTGGGCCGTGCAGGTGCAAGAGGCTAAACTTGCTGGGGTCTGTGGGCCGCAGTGTCGACTGCTCCTGATGGTTTTGCTTACATGTGGCTACCAGGGGGTGTCGGTGGGGGCCATATTGTTTGAAGAGGTAGTGAAAACGAGATTTGGGGTTTTGGAACACCTATCCACTTCAGGGCAGTGAGTGGTATGTTAGAGCTATGAGCTGCAGCTTTTGGGGTGTCCTGACCTGAGATTGACTGCCTCTGGAGGTTTGGCATATGTCGCAGTGTGCTCACCTTGAGTTATTTTTCATGGTAGTTGATTTTGTTGATTTGTTTTTTTGGTTTGATTGGTGGGGAGTGTTGTTTGCAGTGTTGGGAATCAAGCCCAGGGCTTTATGCATGCTAGACTAGCCCTGTACCACTGAGGTACATGCCCAGCCCTTAATTTTGGAATTTCTAATAATATTGAAGGCAAGTGGAAAATTGTTTATGTTCATTAAAGAGGGGCCTGAAATATAGACTGGGGAAATACTGATTTCAATATTTTTAGTCTTTTTTCAAATTACACTTTAATTTGTAGGACAGGTTGGATTATCAGAGGAAATTATCTTGTGTAGATCTACTGTGAAGGGGGCTTATGAATTGTGTGTTACCTTTCTATTAAAAGAGCAGAAAGCTATTAATTTGGGGGAACTTTATTACTTTACTCTGAAAGTGATGGGCTTAGTGTAAAGTGTTTCATGGAGCTTCCAGACATGTTACTGTGGTAGGTGGGTTATAGAAGATCCTGAATAGGTGGGAAATTTGAGTTCTGAATCCTTTGATCAGAGGTGTGGGTTCTAGGTGCCTCTGCCGTCTGCCTATAGGAGCACCCCCAATATCTCAGGAGAGCTCCTTTTGGAACAAGCACAACATTGGCTTAGCTTAGCAGAAATAAAGCACTTGAGCAAAAAAGACCCATTTCCTGAGCCATAGACACCCCCCCACCCCCAGAGTCAAAATAGCACTGTGTTTTGGAGACAGACAAAAATCAACCAACAAATTGAAATTAAAAACCTGCTTTCAGAGCTAATGAAATGCCTGCATAGTAGTGATTTGGGAGACAAGTTTGGTTTCAAACAGTTTAAGAGGGAAAAAGGACCTCTTGTTCCCAAAAGGGTTATAAATAAGTCATCTTTTAACATTTTTATAAAAACATGATTAATTTCCTGAGAGGAGAGACGCCAGATTTCTCCCGTTATCTGTGTTGTTCCTAATAGTACAAACTAAAGCCAGGCTTCATTAGTTTAGAAAGCTTTCTAAGATATGTTTTATTTCCTGGTTAAAATAACATTTAGAGGTCCACAAATGTGAAACTCGTACTATCAGCAACATTTTTCATCTTTTCCCGTAAAAGAAAAAAACAACTCAATGCCTTTCTCAAAGAATTTATTTAATATTTGTTTTTATTCCCCCCTAGTGCTGGAGTTCCAACCCAGGGCCTCCTACCACTGAGTACTCCCAGCCTGAACATTTTGATTTTTAAAATTAAATTTCATGTGCTTTTTCAAAAAGTACATCCTTGAAATAAGTGGATTTCAACAACCAAAGGAAACAAGATTAGTGAAATAGATTCATATTTTGAATAGAATTCTTTGCCTTTGAACACTAAAATTTAGGCAGCTCCTTGAACATTAACAAAAGATCAGGTGTCAGGCAAGAGCAGCCCCTGAGGGTGCCCTGTCTCTCATGGCCTCAGCCCCTTTTTGTGCCCAGTCTTCCTGGTTTGTTCCCATTACCAGTGGGAGCTCTGGTGGCGCGAGGGAGACAGACATGTTCCTGTCCTTCAGGGAGAAGGGAGGTGGATGGGCCCCACCTCAGCTCTGCTGTCAGCAGGTGCAAGGTGGGCCTCGAAGTCCCTAGGACAGGTAGATCTTGTGCACATTCTTTAGAAACCACCGATTATTTAGGTCAGTAATATTTACAGTTAAGTAAACTTCCTAGACCTCCTAGGAAAGAAAACTTCCTTTGTAGGGTGTGATTTCTATGCCCCCTATGCCAGTCTCTTTGGAACCTGCATCTCTGTCTGCCCAGCCATCCTCTGGCCTGGGCGGGGGTGTTGCCCACTGTACTGTTAGAGTGTCTGCCCACCGCCCCCACAGCTCTGTAGGAGCCACAGCTCCCATCCAGGCACCCCCGCCGTCCATAATCATGTCCTCTCTCTCTCTTGAACCTTACCTTGGCCACTGTTAAAACCTCAATCCAGGCCACTGTCCTTGTCTTCCCCTTATTTCCCAGCATCCATCCGTTCTCCCTGCTGCAGCCAGAGTGGCTATTCAAAGCACATATCTGATTGTGGATTCCCGTGCTTGGCATCCCTTCATGGTTCCCTGCTACTTCCTATGGTAAGTTGGAATTCCTTAGCCACATGCCCCTCTAGACTGAACTTCTCGGGGAGCAACAGGACTACGTCCTCATTGCTTGGGACATGGCCGGGATTTGTTGAATGTTTATGCAAGCCTTTATTTAGGCTGAAGAGTGTCTAGTTCTAGTTCTTATTTATTTGGTACTGGGGATTGGACCCAGGAGTGCTTTACCACTGAGCTACACCCCCAGTCCTGTTTTGCTTTTTTTTTTTTTTGCCCCTGGATACTGGATCTCATAGTTGCTGAAGCTGCCCTTGAACTTGCAGTCCTCCTCCCAAGTCACTGGGATTACAGGGTACTTCAGTAGGCCTGGCAGTGTCTGCATTTTATAGTAGTTAATTCATGTGTGTGTGAGAGCAGAAAGAGAGCAGTAAGAAGTGCTAACTCTTGCCCATGTCTGTCTTCCTTGGTGCCATATAAATTTAAAAAAAAATCATTGAGGCGAGGTTTGCATAGCATAAAATTAACCATGTGAAAGTGAACAGTTCATTGACATTTAACACAGTCACCGTGTTGTGCAACCACCATCTCAGCTAGTTCAAGAACATTTCCATCACCCCATAAGGCATTCTCTACTCAGGGAGCAGTTATTTCTCCAGCAATCCAGGATGAATGCCGGGGAAGGGTAGCCTCAGCTCACACAGGACTTCAAACCAGACCTGGGTTTCTCTGATTTAATAACTTAAGTGCCCTTGTTTTAGGAGAGCTCATCTGAGTATGCACGCCTCATGGCTTCTCAGTGTGTTGAGTGCCGTTTTGATGGAGTGTGGTGCCCGATGCAAGTTAGTTTCCTGTGTGGATCTGAACTTGGCTGGAAGTGTGTATCTGGCTTAGCAGCTAGTTTTATAAGGAAAACTAATGCCACAAACCCAGGTGGCTTGTGTATAAGCTGTAGCATGATTTAGCAATAGTTTTAAAGATAGATTTTTTTCTTAAAACACTGTAAGAAAATTCTGCCCTGTAAGTATGCATAGTGTCACTTGAGATCTCTGGAATACTTTAAAACCAGCCTCAGACTTGGATGATAATCTTTTTTTTTTTTTTTTTTTTTTTTTTAAGAGAGAGAGAGAGAGAATTTTTTTTAAAAATTTATTTTTTAGTTTTCGTTGGACGCGATATCTTTTATTTTTATGTGGTGCTGAGGATTGAACCCATCGCCCATGTATGCCAGGCGAGCGCGCTACCACTTGAGCCACATCCCCAGCCCCGGGTGATAATCTTTATGATCTTGAAAGAACTGTTTAATTTTTTCACTGTTCTCATTTCTTTGACTAAAAGTTAAGTAGATTGAGAAAGTCCTGAGAGATTTCCAATCTACACTAAGCTGCTTAGACCTTTTGTCTTTTAAGTTCTTTTTCCTTGTAGAAATAAATTGTACTCATTAGAGAAATTGCCAAAGTAAACAAGGGGAAAAGAAGGTAAAAAATTCAGGACTATTGATTAAAAAACAACCACTGCTAATATTTGGAAGTAATATGCAATAACATATGGATACATACTGATTGTAAAAGATCCAAACATCCAAGGAGGGTTCTGAGGAAGAAGGTGTCTGCCATAGCTGTCTTGTCTCAGGGGCACTCTTCCTACTGATTTGTGATTTTTCTGGATCCTTTACCAAGGGTTTGCACAGGTAGGCAGGTTATTAAAACTTTATTTATTTATTTACCATTTTAAATTTTTGAATTTGTTCTGGTTACACATGACAGTAGAATACATTTATGCACTTTGATATACATAGATGGGATATAATTTCTCATTTTTTCTGAGCATACATGTTTTAGAATCATATTGGTCATGCAGTCACATGTATACATAAAGTAATAATGCCTGCTTCATTCTACTATCTTTTCTATCCCCACATCCCCTCCCCTCCCCTCCCTTCACTTCCTCTACCTAATCTAAGGTAATGCTGTTCTTCTCTAGTTGCCCTCTGCCTTATTGTTTCAGCATCCACATGTTAGAGAAAACATTTGACCTTTGGTTTTTTGGTGATTGGCTTATTCCACTTAGCATGATATTCTCCAACTCCATTCATTTACTGGCAAATGCCATAATTTCATTCTTCTTTAAATCTGAATAATGTTCCATTGGGAAAAAAAAATATATATACACACACCACATTTTCTTTTCTTTTCTTTTCTTTTTTTTTTTTAAACCACATTTTCTTTATCCATTCACCTAGGTTGGTTCCATAATCTAGCTGTTGTGAACTGAGCTGCTATAAACATTGACATGGCCGTATTACTATAGTAAGCTGATTTTAAGTCTTAAGGGCCTTGGACATGCTAGGCAAGTACTATAGTGCTGAGCTACATCCCCCAGCCCAATATCTATCTTTTTGATGAATATTTAGGTTTTCCCTAAGTATTCAATAATTCAAACAACGCTGCAGTGGTCAACTTCAAACACACATACCCCAGGCATGGATGTTTCTCAAGAATGAGTTTGCATGCCGTTGCTAGATCCAGAAAAATACCTGTTTTAAATCCCTTCTCCATATCACCCCTTACAAAGACGATTCCACCAAGAACATAGGATGGTTGCTGTCCTCCACACCCTGGTCAACCCTAGGTTCATCTTTTAAATTCCTCAAATCTGTGTTAAAAAATAAATTTTATTTTACACGTCATTTTTATAATTTTCTAAGTGAATTAAAATTGGGACAGCTATTTGTATGCTTATTGCATATCTTAATTTTTCTTCTGTGAATTTGATATTCCTAGCCTTTGCCCATTTCCTTTGTTTTTTTTTTTCATGAACTATTGTGACAGACCCTTTTTCATATATAGAAGTCTGTTTTCTCTATGGCCATCTAATCTTTTCTGTATTTTAAAAATGTAGTTTTTCTGTTATGTCTATAGTTAACTTAATGTTCAAGTTTCCTTGATATTACAAACTAATTTTTCTTGTATTCTGGATGTAAATAAGTGGTTTATAACTAATTACTTGTTATACTTAGGCAGTGATTACTTTCTTTGGGTTTAAGCCTTTTTGGTTTTCAGTTTTGCTTCTGCAGGAAAGATTGCTAGGAACGGAAACATTTGCCTGAAGAATAAAAATGTTAACGTTCCTGCTGCAGGACGGTGGAACCCAAGATGATCATGCTGCCCCTCACCAAGGGCAGGCAGAGAAGGGACTGCTGGGTGCCAGGTGTCTCCTTTGAACTTTCCCCAGACGGGTCCTGGTCTTTATGTGGGAGACCCAGAAACTGAATATGAATTGAATATTAATTGGTACTGTTAATAATCTAGCCTGTTGGTGTGTGCTCCCACCTGGGGCACAAGGGGAGCCCACACAATAGGCTAGTTTATGTAAGGGCAGTGAGTGTTAACTAAGCTGGCGAGCTAGTCGGGGAAGAGCACGCACGGTTCCAGTTCCTCTAGCTGAAGTTCCTCCTTCCAGGGCAGCCGTCAGGTGGTTTCTCGGGAGGGATCTTCTCTGAGCAGCTTTGGGGTATTCTCTTCTGTTCAGTGATGATGGCCTGGTCATCTGAACAGCAGTGCTGGCCTCTCAGCACTGGCCCCTCTGCGCCTCTTCCCCTTGGCTGAGCTTCTGTGAGACACGACACTGCCTCCATCAAAAACGCATGCCCTGGTCGCTGTTGCAGCACGGTGACAGCCTCACGATTTCATTTAAGAGGGCTGGGGATATAGCTCAGTGGGCGGAGTGCTTGCCTCACATGTTCAAGGCCCTGGGTTCAGTCCCCAGCACCACAACAAAACTAAACAAAAGCTAGAATTTCATTTAAGAAAACTAAAACTTTGCTGCTGTGATGGGGGAATTGCATACTTTGGACCCCTATGAGCCTTACAGAGGCCTTTTTAAAAGGAAAAAAACAAGTTTCTCCACAGCAGAGTGTTAAGTGCTGACACAGCCTCTTTTTCTTTTATTTGTTCTTTTCAGATATGTACAATGACAGCAGAGTGTATTTTGACCTATTATACATACATGGAGTAAAACTTATTCTAAGTAGGACTCCATTCTTGTTGAACAGGATGTAGAATTTCACTGGTCCTATATTCATATATGAATGTAGGAAACTTAGGTCTGATTCATTCCACTGTCTTTCCTATTCCAGTACCTCTCCCTTCCCTTCCCCTCATTCCCCTTTGTCTAATCCAATGAACTTTTATCCTCACGCCCCCATTGTGTGTTAGCATCCGCATATCAGAACATTCGACCTTTGGTTTTTTGGGATTGGCGTATTTCACTTAGCAGGATACTCTCCAGTTCCATCTGATGCTCTCCAGTTTCATCCGTTTACTGGCAAATGCCATAATTTCATTCTTCTTTATGGCTGAGTAATATTCCATTGTGTATAAATACCACATTTTCTTTATCCATTCATCTTTTGAAGAGCACCTAGATTGGTTCCATAGCTTAGCTCTTGTGAATTACACTGCTATAAACATTGATGTGGCTGTATCACTGTTATATGCTGATTTTTAAGTCCTTTGGGTATATAGTGAGTCAAATGATGGTTCTATTTCAGATTTTCTGAGGAATTTCCATACTGCTTTTCAGAATGATTGCACCAAAGTGCGGTCCCACCAGCAATTTTTCCTACACCCTCACCAACATTTATTGTTATTTGTATTCTTGATAATTGTCATTCTGACTGGAGTGAGATGAAATCTTAGTGCAGTTTTAATTTGTATTTCTCTAATTGCTGGACATTGTATTGCTCTAATCGTTTGAACCTTTTTTAAAAAAATGTATTTGTTGACCAATTTTATTTCTTCTGTGAAGTGCCTGTTCAATGATTTACCTATTTATTGATTGGTTTATTTATTTATTTATTATTTATATTTGGTGTTAAGGTTTTGAGCTTTTTTAGTACAAGAGATTGAACCCAGAGGTACTTTACCACTAAGCCACAACACCCCCAGCCCTTTTTAATATTTTATTTAGCAACAGGGTCTTGCTGAGTTACTTAGGGCCTTGCTAAATTGCTGAGGCTGGCTTTGAACTTGTGATCCTTCTGCCTCAGCCTCTTGGGCTACTGGGATTACAATGTGTGCGCCACCATACCCAGCTGGTGTTGAAGTTTTTTGAGTTCCTTTTTTTTTTTTAATACCTTTATTTATTTGTTTGTTTGTTTTTATGTGGTGCTGAGGATACACCTCTATCTATCTATCTATCTATCTATCTATCTATCTATCTATCTATCTATTTTTATGTGGTGCTGAGGATCGAACCCAGGGCCTCGAACATGCAAGGCAAGCGCTTTACCACTGAGCCATGACCCTAGCCCTTGCGTTCTTTTTATATCCTGGAGATCAATGCTCTATCTGAGGTGCAGATGGCAACGGTTTTCTCCCATTCTGTGGGTTCCCTCTTTACATTCTTGATTGCCTTCTTTACTGTGAAGAAACGTTTTAGTTTGATACGATCTGACTATTGATCTTCAATTTTACTTCTTGCGCTTTAGGATTCTTGATGTAGAATTTGGTTCCTAAGCCGATGTGATGGAACGTTGGGCCTACATTTTCTTTGTGTTGGTGCAGAGTCTTTGGCCCAATGCCTAGGTCCTTGATCCACTTTGAGTTTTGTCACACAGCCTCTTAATGGAGGGTTTCTCTTCAGGTGGTGATCAATGGAGGGGCCACGTCCACTGGTGAGCAGGACAATGAAGACACAGAGCTCATGGCAATCTACACTACAGAAAATGGCATTGCTGAGAAGGTACTGTCATGTCCCATGTCCCTGCCTCTGCCTTGGACCCCATGCTGCAGGGATGGGGATGTCCTTGGACGGGGACTCTGGGTCTACCCTCCTGTGCAGGGCTGTGTCTGTGGGTCTGTTCTCTTTTTAATGGAGAGAGGAATCATATTTACTGGGTTTTAGTTGTCTTGATGGTAGTTAAGTTCATTATCTAGATGTTTTGAAAAGCCTCACCCAGGATGCCAGAGAGAAGAGGTTAAGAGCTTGAGGACTGAAGTCGGGTCTGGCTGTGAATCTGACTCAAACCCTAAGGGTCTACATACATTGGAGCCCCACCCCCTATTGTCTGAGCAACAGTGTTTAGGCCAGTAGGAACTGGGTTTTAGTTGTCTTAATGGTAGTTAAGATGTGAACCTTATAGTGTAGACTTTATTTTTATATACAAAGATGCTCTCCTTACCAGGGATGCAATGGGATGGGGTTGGGTGGGAGGGGCAGACCAGTACTTTTTGTTTGAAAGCAGTTGACGTTTTACAACATCTGTTCACTGGAGGTCTCAGGGTGTCACTTTACAGTACCAAACCCTGGAGCAAGCATCTCTGTCCAACTAGGAAGATCCACTGATTTGGAGAGAAGCTCTGAGCAAGCTGGATGCTTAGGGGGATGAGTTGATACCAAGGGACCCAGAATCCCAGAATCAGAGGATCAGCCGTCCCACTGAATCAGTGTACTTGACCCTCGCCTCAAATGGGGCCAAGGCTCAAGATTTAAAGAAAGGCAGCCTAGAGGTTAGAGTTATTTCTCAGCAACAGCGGGCTGTACGGAGCTGAATGCACCTCGTCTGGGCCTTCACTAATTATGTCCTTTCCCCTCACCCACAGAGCTCTCTTGCAGAGACTCTGGACAGCACTGGCAGTCTGGACCCCCAAAGGTCAGACATGATTTACACCATAGAAGATGTTCCTCCCTGGTACCTGTGCATATTTCTGGGGTTGCAGGTAAGATGGTGCCTTCAGAATGTGTAACCACTGTCAGATGCCTGAATTGTCAAACACCTGAGTTTTTGGAAAATTCAAATTTGAATTTTATTTATTGAATATTTTATTATAAATTTACTCTTAAGAGTGTTAAATGGGAATTTAAAAAAAATATATTTTTAAGTTGTTAATAGACCTTTATTTATTTATATGTGGTGCTGAGAATCTAACCCAGTGCCTCACAGTGCCAGGCAACTGTGCTACTGCTGAGCCCCAGCCCCAGCCCATGAATGGGAATTATTTATTTATTTATTTCTATGTGGTACTGAGGATTGAACCCAGTGCCTTGCATATGGTAGGTAAGTGCTCTACTGCTGAGCCCCAGCCCCAGCCCCCCATGAATGGGAATTTTTAACATCAATTTCAAAATAGCAGAGGAAGCCTGGTACAGTGGCACATGCTTATAATCCCACCAGCTTTGTAGGCTGAGGCAGAAGGATTATAAGTTCAAAGCCAGCCTCAGCTGCAACTTAGCAAGATTCTGTCTCAAAATAAAATGGGGCTGGGGATGTGGCTCAGTGGTAAAGAACCCCTGGGTTCAATCCCTGGTACCAAAAAAAAAAAAAAAAAAAAAGGCAGAGCAAGAGAAAAACTGGGAAAAGAAAGAAAAAAAATGTTCAGGGAATAATGAAGGGGGAAGAATAAGATGGTAGTAGAAATACAAAAGAAGGCTAGTTGCAGTGGTGCTTTCCTTTAATCTCAGTGATTCTGGAGGCTGAGGCAGAAGGGTTACAAGTTCGAGGCCAGCCTCTGCAACTTAGCAAGACTCCAAATAAAAAGGACTGGAGTTATAGCTGTGGTCAAATACCTCTGGGTTCAATCCCTGAAACCAAAGAATAAAGAAAGAAGGGGGGAAAAAAGGAATAGAAGGTAAAATAGAAGAAAGCCGACCAATACAGAGGGGTTGATTTTTACTGCCCATTCCTGTCTTGGCTAAATCCAGTCCACAGTCACGGCAAACTCTGCCATGAAATATGAGTAACCCTGAAAAATGCCCTTTTGGCCAGAACATAACTGTAGAGAGTCTTACCTTTAAAAAGAAGGGAAACTTGGCTATGGCTATAGAAGTGGCCACTTTGTCTTGAAGGGCACGTAGGCTGGGGGACAAGGCGAGGTGACACTCGGAGGCCTTCTTCATGCTTGATCCTTTCCCTTCTCTCTCTAGCTCCTTTTCCCACTTAAAGGCTTAAAGTGTTTTTTTGGAGAAAGGGGACAAGGCAGGAAGCTCTTTCCTCAGTGGCACCTCCTGGCCTTCATTTGCTCTGTTGTTTTAGCTTAGACCCTGTTCTGAGGTCTGACTTTCCATTTTCCCTTTCTCAAGTTTGCATGATCAGTTGCCCTAGGGTTTCTCACAAGCTGTGAAAGTTGGTCTCAGAGCCCAGACACATTTGCTTATGTGGAAGTGGGCTTGTGCCTGCTGACCTGGTGCTTTGGTCAGGTTTCCAGGCCCTGCCCTCCCTTTAGGTGTCAGAACTCATGGCAGCCTTCATCAAAGGTGTCTAGCAAAGGAGCAGTCAGAGCCAAAGGAGCTGAGCACTCTTGGTGAATACTTAACCTTGGGCCGAGTATCCTGAACCAAGTGCTGGAAACCTGCTGTTTGGAATCTTCCTATTGTAGATGTGTCTAAAAGTCTCCCCTAGTTACACAGGAGTGAAAAATCCTGCCTGTGTACTGCTCTTCTTGATAATGTGTAGTACACAAACTGAGTAGCGTGTTTCATCCCCAAGGAAACACCTGTACTGTTGGGCTTCATGGGCTGCAGGCAGCGTGTTTGGCAAACATGGGCAGATGGGAAAGCTGTGAGGAAGAAGAGTAGGGAGTTTGCGGAACAGAAATGAGAACCAGCCAAGCAGAGAAGTGAGTTGTGAGTGCTGGGGCTGTCCAGAGTCACAAGGAGTGGGGAGGGGTCCTCAGAGATGGAGCCACTGTGTCTTTACCTGTCTTGACAAGAACAGAAAAATTCTGTGTCTGCCGAACAATACCAGACCATAGAAAAAATCTGGAAAACACCCTATGCAATGAAGCTTATGTAGCTTTAATCCCCTGACCTGAAAGAATTAAAAAAGAGCAAATAGGGCTGGGGATGTGGCTCCGTGGTAGAGCGTTTGCCTAGCATGTGTGAAGCACTGGGTTTGATCCTTAGCACGACATAAAAATAAATAAATAAGATAAAGATATTGGGTCCATCTACAACTAAAATATATATTTTTTAAAAAGCAAGAAACTATAGACTGTTTTAGCAATGCAGATTAAAAAATACTAGCAGATCAAATCCTAGAATAAAAGTACAGCCTGACTAACCAGGGTTTATTTGAAGAACGCAGGAGTGGTTCAGCATAACAAAGTTAACGGATAAGAGGAGAAAGACCCAGTGCCAATAAAGCTTTGGGGCAGGGGAGCAGGTGTCTCCAGTAAAAATACATAAGCTGTCTTGAGTCCTTCCTTTGTGCTGGCCTGGATTCATGAAACTAGTAAGTCATCATATAAGGGGGAAACAGGATAAGAAAACACAATGAAAAGGGAAAAAAAATGTGATTTAGCACATGAGAAATCAAAGAGATTCTTCATGTGAACTGTGTTTATATATTTGAGATACTAGAGGAGCAAGGCTGGGATAAAACCAGGAGCAAATGAGGGAGGGTTCCTCTTTCCCTCTCGTCTCTTCTCTCACCCACAGCACTACCTGACGTGCTTCAGCGGCACCATTGCAGTGCCCTTCCTGCTGGCCGACGCCATGTGTGTGGGGTATGACCAGTGGGCCACCAGCCAGCTCATCGGGACCATTTTCTTCTGCGTGGGAATCACAACTTTGCTGCAGACAACCTTTGGCTGCAGGTGAGGCTGGGGTGTTAAAGGGGGATGCCGAAACCCGTAAGGCACTGAGCCGTGCCAGTTGCCCTAGGCTTCTTGGAAGAACCAGCAGGACTTGGGACAGGGTCCTGTTTGCCATTGGTCCCCACCCCACCCCTACAGGGTTCTCCTCCACGTTTGTCCTCTTGGTGAAGAGCACTGCCTGTCCCAGTTGTGCAGCCTGGAAACTCAGCCTCTCTCCTGTTTCTCTGTTGGCTGGCAAGTCACGTCCTGTCTCCCACACACCTCCCACCTCCTCCTGTAGTTCAGACTTGGACGGTTCCGCCAGGTTCCCAGTTGGTCTCTTTGCCTCCAGGGCTCCTCATTCTTACTCACTCTATACCCTATCCCTGCCCTGGCCTCGTTCCATATTTCTACCTCCACCTCTTCCTTGGGCTGACCAGGCTGAAGTTCCACTCCTTGTTTTAACTGAGATGTACCTGGTCCATGTGTCCCTTGCTCTCTGCCTCTTCTGTTTTCAGCTGTGTCTCTGAGTCCTGCCTTCTGCCATCTCTGTGTGCCCTGCCATCCCACCCTGCTGTGTCTTTGCCTCCCCACCCACCCAGCGCACACCTGCTCATCTTCTGTTCTGGCTTGCCCTTCTCTCCTCTGATGCGTGCTCAACTCTTCAAAAGCTTCTGCCATTCTCTGGATTCCCACATGTGCACTTTATGTTCATTCCTCTCATGCTGCTTTATTATACCCTGCCCTTTTTGTTTTATGTCTCTTTGTCACTGGCTTATGCTGCCCTCCCTGATGCCAGGGCTTTAGCTTGTCCTCTTTCTGTATCCCTAGTGCCCAACTTAAGTGAATGTGGAGCTAGCCCAGGGAGGGATGGAAGTATCCTTTCCTTCCTCCTCCTGCAAGCTTGCCTTTTCCTCTCTTTGTTCCATCTTCTGCCTTCTTCATAGCACAGCTTCTTACTTTCCTAAGACTCTGCTGGGGTGTGGTAGGAAGTCCACACTGGCTGGACTGTCTCCGAGTAAGCATTCAGGTTTTGTCTCTTGCTCCATCAAAAATAGTCTGAGTTAGGGTTGGCCTTCTCTGGGGGAAGTAGCTGAGAGAGGAACACAGCAGAGAAGTCAGGTGGGAGTCGTGGTCTGCATTCTGAAAGACCCAGAGTCAAGAGGGTTACCCTTTTGGGGGGACAGTGAGTAGTGCTGAGTGTTCTCGTTGCAGTGTGGGTGGTGTCTTGAGAGAGTAGAAGGTAGCTCCCTCGCAGGTCTGCTGGTAGAGGGAAGCCATGTGCACTGAAGGCCCCTCTGGACAGCCTATAGTCACCATGCCTGACAAAAGGGAGGGTCTCCTCGGGGAACCTAGAGGAAAGGGACAGGGTTATCATTGTCCTGCTGAGGAAGGAGCTGAGCCCAGGCCTTTGATGGATCACTTGAGCCAGACAGTTGAAAGTGGTGTCAGCACCATTGGGTCTTTGGGCACAGCATTTGTATCCCTGTGTTGCAAGACCTGAGTGGATGAAGGTGATTTAGTTGGCTGGGGGACATGGTCCTTACCAGTGAACTTGTATGCCAATCTGTAAATTCAGGAACTGCCTGTAGATGGGATGGTTGGCTGAGCTGGAGAGGGTAGAAGGTGTGTTTACTGCAGTACTGTCTGCCTCACTCACTTGGGGCTGCATCCCCACATCATGCCAAGGGATAACCTGGCCAGCCTTTGTGCCAGGTAAGCAGAGCTGCCTAAGGTGACACATCAGGAGGTGTGGGGGACTTTGGGCAAGTGTGTTTGGTCCCTAGGGGGGTACCCTCTTTCCCATCAGAGACCCAAGACCCCAGAAGAACAATCCAAGTCAGTGTAGTTCACGTCCCTTCCCTTCTGCAAGAGTGGTGAGCTGAGAAAGAACCGGAGAGGGGTTGACACCCTGCCCGAATGGCTCAGAACCAGTAATAGGGGACTGTGGCTTGTGTGTGGGAGGTGTCTATGTGCTGTGTGCACACAGAGCTCCACCGTATTTGTTGTGGTGCAAGGAGCAGCAGGGGCCCCCTTGGCTTTCATTCTCACCGTGTGTGGTCTTGTGCTTGGCTGTATGTCAGGAGGCAGGCATCCCATTCAGTGAATGACCTTGGCAGTGAGCAAATGCTGCTAGGTAGAGAGGGTGTGCTTGAGGCACCCTAGCATGGTGCCGGTCTTGGGACGTGGGGTTTCTGTGACTGTTGGGGTGTGGTGTATCCACACCTTTGCCCTGGGAAAAGAGGAAGAACACCGACCCAGCCCCATACACACCTAGTGACTTGTCTGTGTGGAAGGTGCAGGTTACCCATGGAGGCACCCAGAGGTGCCACTACGTGTATAGTGAAGTACACAGCCAGCAGGTCACTGATGTCCTGCCTGGGAGTTGATAGGGAGTCACAGAAGAGATGGTTGCAGACACATGTGCTGGAGACTCAACCAGCTCTTGGCATATAAAGGATGAAGAGTGGATGTTTCCATTCAGACAGGGGCAGGATCAGAGGCAGGAAATCATGCCCTGGCACAGGATTCCCCTGAGCAGACAGAGGCTGGGACTTGAGTTATCAGTAGGGCACAGGGAACCTGTGTGGCTTTCTTAGCAGGGGACCCACCTGCTGGGACTGTGCCTTCAAGGCTGCAGCTCACAGCATGTGGCAAATGGAAGGACCTGCCTACTCAACATTAGGACCTTGGTTTGGTGACCTCTGCTATTGCTTCCTTTGTGAAAATGAGACACTCTGCTTTAAGTGTCCTGTGGATGGCATTTTGCCATTATCTTAATATATTGTGTTTTTGTAGATTATAAGCTTCCTAAGATATTTTGGGAAGTGGTAGGATATAATAACTGAGATGAATATCCTTTTAGTTCTGCTAAACCATCATAATCTGTGAATTATCATTTTAATGAGTTTGTGTATTATTTCCTGCTCAAAACAGAATCAAATAAGCAATTGGGGTAAAGGGGATTACAAGGGTGGGACAGTGTGGGAGGGAAAAGCTGATAGTGCGGAGGGGGCTTTGTTGCCAGCCTCACAGCAGAGGACTGAAGGTGACCTGTGCAGGTTTGAGTGGTTTGGTTTTGTCCTCAGTCTTCAAGCAGCAGAGAGAAAGTTTTCTCATGTTCAGCTTTCATGATTTCTAAGACTTCTCCAACTCTAAGGTAGTTCTCCGTGTTGCATTTTATGTTCTATGTTTGTGTAGTTTCCTGCTGCTGCTTGCTGGCACCTTGTACTCATCACACTGGGGTGCAGGGACCCCAAGGACCAACTGCAGGCCCTGCCTCTGCACAGGCCCTTCATTCTGAGGAAGCTAGAGGGAGCAGGTGCTGTGGTCGGTTCTTCTCCTCATTTAATTTGGGTTCCATGGTAAAGAGTGGGATAGTGCCCTGGAAACCTGATTTATCCAATAAAAATAGCCAGAACTGATAGAGAAGCCATGATGATGAGACAGATGTATGCCTTTGCAGACCCGAACCTGAGCACAGGGTGCCAGCCTCAAGGTGCCGCAACACAGTTGCTCCTCAAGATACACACCATCCCTCAGCTGTCCTTGACCCCCCAGCTGCAGGGATTGTGTGGTGCAGTGTGGTTGGATACTCTTCCTCCTTCGCTGCCGTCTCCCCTGCACAGAAGTGTCTCCATTCCCTCCAGTGACCATTATCTTTTTGCATTGGAGGTTTTCGGTCTCAGCCTCAATTGTGGGACTTCTGTGACTTTATAGCTTCCCAGAGCCTTTGTCTGCTGGGGACGGGGTGGTTCTGGGATGGTGCCTCTTCCCCCTGCCTCCCCACTCCCATCTTCTCCTCTTCCTTCTCCTCCTTTGACCTTGGTTCCTCCAACTTTACTTTCAAGGTCTTTGTTCCTGTTCCAGAGTTCCCTTTAGTGAGGTGTTAACAGTTCTCATTCTGGTGGATTTGTGCTGTTAATTTTAGCTACCCATGGGGCTTATTCTGGAAATTAGTACAAAACCTTTAAAATCCTCAGTGGTCAGGCAGGGTGCAGAGCACCCCTAACTCAGAGTCACCCAGCCTGCAAGCCATGCCCAGAGTCTCCCAGCTCTGCACTGTGACCCCCTGCAGCAGGGAGGAGCAGGGTCCTCTGCAGCCCTGCCCCTCCCTCACCCCACTGACCTTCCCCTAGGTATGGCTGGAGGAGAACCCCACTGTCTTTGGGGGCTACCTCCAGGCTTTTGCTCCATCTATGTGGCCTCTCCTTCAAAATAAGACTGGGTGTTGTGGGGGCGGGGTGCCTCTTTGGGCTAATTACAGACGTGCCTAGACACACAGTATTCCTTTCTGGGAAAGGGAGGGGGCCAAGAGTCATTGCAGCCTGTTCAGGAACCTAGTCTCTAACCAGATTGTCTGTCTGAGGAGAGAGTTCCCCTGTCTTCTGTCTTCCTAGGTTCTTGGGGCCTGAGAGTGGGCCTTGTCCACATGGTATGCTGAGTCCAGGATACTTCAAGGTTTTAAATCTGGGGCCTTTAATCCTGACTACTGAGAGCTTAAAAGAATGGAGGGCTGCAGTATGGGGAGGGGGAAGACTGGGGACCCCCCCATTCTTTTTCTGTATATGTATTTGTGTGGGGTTGTCTATGTGTTGTTTTTGTTTTTTGAAAAAATTGCCAATAGCATGATGGCTCACTCCTAAGTACTCTCCCAGTAGTGAAGGTTTCTTGTAACCACATTTACCACATCTGAAGAAATGAGCAGTAGCCTGTCATATCATCTTCTATGCAGTGCACATTTGATTTCCCCAGTTGTCCCTAAAATATTTTTTATAGCTGTTGCCTGTGCCTCCCCAAGCCAGGATCCAACCATGTGCTTTTGTTTGCGGTGTCTCTTCATAGTAAACAGTTCCACCCTGTTCCTCTTCATATTGTCATCCTTGTAAAGAGGACAGCCCAGTCATCTTGTCATCAAGTCGGAATTTGTCTGATTGTGTTTTCTCAGTGTTTTGTTTTGTAGTCCCTTTATTTGTACGCTGGAAGACGGGGCTAGAGGCATGGATGATTCAGGGTGAATATTTTTTCCAGTATTACCATGTGGGTGATATCAAGCCCTTTGTATCCTGCTTTGTCAGGCTCATAGTAGTAGGTTCTGGGGTTTTTCTACCAAATAAAACATTTACCACCTCCTTCATTAAGAAAGAATGTTGGATAGTGCATTAAAATGAGAGACCAGTGAGAACCTGGAGGGGTGACTTTGTAAAATCTTACTCCCCAGGCCAGCCAGGTAAGGCTTTGGGCTCAGGTGTGTTGGGTCCCTTTTTACCATTCACTAGCCATGGGACTTTGACCAGCTGTCTGGTTTCTCAAAGCCTTGTTCCCTCTGATAATAAAATGATAATGAAAATGTTATTGAGCCTCAAGGTAGTGTTTGTCCACACTTGCCTGTAAGCCCTCATTATAGTGAGTCTTCTGGAAGGGAAGGAGGCAGGTGGGTGCAGGGGAGGAAGGGGAGGCTACAGCCCAATAAAGTAGGTCATTGGTGGATATAGTGGTGGGGCCATGCCTTGGCCACACAGCCAGCATCCTGACTGAGAGGGGCCACACCAACCCCTGAACCTGTTGCAGAGATCATCAGAAATGGTAATGGATTTGATCCTGAGCCACCTCTGCCTCAGCTGAGTACTGCACAAGGCTGGGCTGCTTGCCTCCAGGCTGGCCACCAGAGCAGCTCTTGCTGTATGTCAGTGTAATGATTTTTATTTTCTACACCTTTTTTGTTTGCCTGTCAGATCCTGCTTGCCCGGCACACTCCCTGTGCTCTGCATTGCTCCTCTTCCTCATGCTGCTCACTTCTTTACCACTCCTTTTTAGGTGGGTGACTGGCAAAAGCCACTTGATAAAGGAGTAGAGGACAGAGCTTGCTAGGAAGGAAGGAAGCTCCTTTCTGTTTCTCTTAAATTTTGAGACTGTTATGCATAACTGATATTTTAAGGACTATTTCATTTTGTCTACCCACTGAAGACAGCTGATGAACATGTTTGTTAAAGTCCTATCTGTTGAGGGGTAGCTGGCATACAGTAAGATCCGTTCTTTCTAACGTGTAGTTGGGTGAGTTTCTACCTACGCGTATAGTCGCCTAACCACCACTGTGATCCACAGATAGGGTGTTGCCACATCCTGGAAGAGTTCTCTAGATTTTTCAGAAATAAAATTGTTTATGTTAAAAAAACCCTTGACTTGGAATAGGTGTTAATACCTTGTTTGTAAAGGAGGTTATCTAAAGGAAAAGGAGAGAGAAATATGGAAAGAAAGATAGGCCCAGTTCTATTGGAGTAGGTGGCAGATATCATCACCATCTGATGAGAACAGCATGGCATTTGCACTTACTACACTCAAGGGCCAAGAAACTACGACACATTGGTGGCAGTAAGCCCTCCTAGAGCCCAGATCTTTGTTCCCAGCCACCCTCCTCCATTGTAATTAACCAGGGCTCTCTGGAGGAGCTGTGACTGAAGGGTAGGAGCTGAGGAAAGGACAAGACCATATTGTGCCCAAAAGCAGGAATGTGTTTGAAGAATGATGGAGGGTGGGGATCCCTGTCAAAAGTTAAGAACCTGCTTGAACAGCCTTCTGTTTTATGCTAACAAACCCTTGACCTGGAATAGTTGATAGTGCTATCAAGTTTCGGACAGTTTTATTAAGAACAGCCCACCAGGGCATGGTGGCACATGCCTATAGTCCCAGCAGCATGAGAGGCTGAGACAGGAGGATTCCGAGTTCAAAGCCGGCCTCAGCAATAGTGAGATGCCAAGCAACCCAGTGAAACCTGTCTCTAAATAAAATACAAAATAGGATTGGGGATGTGGCTCAGTGGGTGAGTGCCCCTAAATTTAATCCCTATTCACCCTTCCCCCCAAAAAAAAGTCATGGCAGTAAATTTTATAAAACTTTGAATAAAAAGAAATTCATGAGTCTATAGGGATGTTCTGGAAAGAGAAAGAGAACGAAAAAAGAAATGGGATAAAAAGGAAATTTCTCCTTTACAAAAGGATACCAATTAATAAATGTAGATGGAATGATAAACTTAAAATCATAATATTAAAATCCCCCTCCATTAGAATATACAGCCAGTGGTAATATTCACACCAAGAATCACTCTACAGATTGCTTATTTATTCAAATTAAGTGGTATAGTGGCCACTATCCTAACCAGGCATTCTTACCTATGGAACATCTTGACATGAAAGGTACCCTTATGTGACACTTTTGTTGTCTCTTTGCTATAAATGTGTAGCCTGGCCCTGAATATGACACATGATGTAGAAACTTGGATGGGATCAGGTATGTGTATATGCGGGGGCGGGGGGGGGGTGCATAAGATATTTAAATATGCCTGAATACTAGATTATGTTATTGTTACTTTTCTTGAACACGGTAAAGGAAAGATGGTGATGTAGAAGAATATGCTTGTTCTTAAGAGATGCCTGCCAAAGTGCTTGGGTGAAGTATGCTAGGTGTGCCACTTTTAAGCTGATGGTGATGAGAAATAATCGGAAAATGTTATCAATTAAGAATAAAAATTGTTTTCTTTGACACATTCCGTTCTGCTTTTTTCAGTGGTACTTAGAATACACATTCCTGGTGGTTGATTCTGTGATGAAACTATAGCTTCTCAAACTTGCCTATGTCACATAGAGATTATTGTTTTAAAAATTGCCCTGCAGTCCAGACTCAAGTAGGTGTTTATTTTGCAGTGAAAGGTTTTGTGCCAACTTTGGTTGCTCTTGTGGCTACTTGAAGCCAGGCACAGAGTACTCTCTGTGGTACTGAGTCTTGTTTTTGTTTTCATTCACTTTCATTAAAGAATTTCAATATTTTGCACCTTTGGTGATTCTCATAGGATCCAGTGCCTTTTAAACTTTTTAAGACCTTTCTTTCTCTGATGGTACCAGAAGATCTGGGTCTGTGTCTGGGTTTACTGTGAAATTCATTCATGTACATTTCCTCTCTTTTTGAGTACTTTTGATCTAAGTAGTGCCCTTTCCCCAGTTTGCAGTTAAAATCAACACATCAGGAATACTTAACCTCTGACCTTTTTTTTTGGTACTAGGGATTGAACTCAGGGGTGTATAACCACTGAGCCATATCCCTAGTCTTTGCATAGGGCCTTGCTAAATTGCTGATGCTGGCCTTGAACTTTTGAATCTATCAGCCTCCCAAATAGCTGGGATTACAGGCATGCACCATTGCACCCAGCTACCTCTTCTAATTTAACAAAATTCCTTTCAAAGAACGTTTTATTAAATGTTTGTTGGCTCTGGGGAAAAGATGGTGGGTGAAAGGGGCACACCTCCTCTTGTCAAGTCATCTCAGCCTCAAGGGTGTGATGGGCAGGTTAGCATGGGGACTGTGCCAGTCCAGTGGCAGCACAGAAGGGAGCCATAAGAGGCCAAGGGATATGTGGGACCTGAGCCTGACTGGTCCTTCACCTGAGCCAACAAAAAGGCTGGGCGGGAATCAGTGGGGCAAGGACCACGCATGGAATCATGCCACAGCTTGTCGGACTGTTCTGTGTGGTTTGGTTCCTTTAAAACTGAGGATGGCTTCCAGGTTAAGGTCATCTGTCCCTGATTCCTACAGAGATCCTTTCAGAGCAAGGCCCTTCAGTACACTTCTTGGCTGTAGGAAGAGCACAAGGCCTTGGCTGCCGTCCCCTCTGACCTTCACTCTGTCCCTCCCTGTGCCTTCCCCCTCAGTAAAATATCTGTGGCGCCTGGGTCTGTCATGTGGCTCTTGTTTTGTACCTCTCTCCTCTGCCTGGAATATTCATAGCCCCTTACAGATATGACAGAGTGCTTCTTGTTCTTTAAGGTCAGCTTAAGGGACTGTTCGCACAGAGCCCTGCAGCAAGTGGCACCATATACGCTGCTGCCTTTTGTGTGGCCACAGTCAGCGTCTCCTTCACATAGCAGGAACCCCTCAAAGGCTCAGGTGGTTTTTTTCTGTTGTTGTATCTGCTTTTAATCATGCCTGTGTCAAGTAGATAACTAAGAAACGATTATCATGTGACAAAATGACACATCCCTCTCTTACGGTTGGCAGGTTCAGCCTCACCTAGAGGTAATTGTTCAGAATGTGAATCTGATGCCCCCCCACCCCAGAGATTCTGAGTCGGGATCTGTGGGTCCGAGCCAAGAGCCGAGGATCAGCCAGCCTCACGCTGTCACTGTCAGCTTCCCTCTCTTCCTCCCTAAGTCAGCTGTTAACTGTGATCCAGGGAAGCGCCCTGTGTGCACGCACTCTTGGAACTTCCTGAGGACGTTGCAGTCAGGGTGCTGGTTTGTGCTGCTAGTTCTAGACCCACACTGTCTATAGGCTGTCACCAGCCTGTGCAGGTAGTGTGCCCACCTTGATGGTGCACGTCTGATGTCGACATGGCTAGCTCTTCCCACTCCTCTTGGGAACCTTTTTTTGTTTTCTACTCCTAGGGGAACCAGGGTCCCAGCCAGTGAGTGAGGTTCTGTGCAGCAGTGCACTTAGGGCCTTTTGTCCTGATTAAATCATAAAATGCTTGTCTTAAAAGGTGCCAAAATCAGGTTCAGACTGAGCTTTGAGGAGTAGAATCCAGAGCCAGTCTCGATTTCTGGACTTCCAGGGTGTCACCAATGCCATCTGATGTCCATAGTCCTGAGGACAAGGTCTTTAAATGCAACTCATTATTCGTGTTATAGCACCCCTGGGGGACTTGCTTAAAACCTGAAACTATGGTAAAACAGATATTCTCTGGGCCATTGGAGATGACATGCTCACCTCCTTTATCCTTGTGGTATATTTCTGAAAATTTGTGTTTAAGGGATTTTTAAGTCAAATGATGTTTTCCCTTTGATATACATTCTCACTTTGGGTGGCCTTCACTTCCATTTGTAGCTCTGTGCTCCAGGCCCCTCCGGCAGGCAGTCACAACTAGATGTGTGTGGAGGGCGTGCCCGCGGGAGTGGCTATCAGCAGTGCATCTGGTTTGTGCTGCATGGCTCACCTCTGCCTTAAAGCTGGCATCCTGCCTACTCTCAATTGATTTTATTGCATGATTAAAATGTGACAAAAGAGTCTTGACCCTCATCTGGCTCAGACTGGAGTATGCTGGGCTCTGGACTTTGAAAACAGCTGCTTGTCCTTCCGCCAGAGCCACTTCCGTTTCTCAGGCCAGTTGCTGTCTCACTGGCCAGGCTGACCAAGTCATTTAAGGATTTGGGTGTCTGGCAGTTCCGGTCTCTGCAAACAGAAGGAACCAGTTTTACATTTTACCCCCTAAATAATGTGAAAAACAGTGATTAAGTTCTTGGTGCCAACCTAAATTATTCATAAAGTCAATATGAATTATCTAAAATACAATCAAATGACAACTTTGAGAATCTTTGCACTTAATTTGATGATGTGGTCAGAAATTTTAATGAAGACTCTTTTAGTTTTCCGGGCCCTTTAAAAATGTGTTAGGACACTTTTAAGTAATTTTTTTTATGATTAAGCAGTAATGCCATTACTTTGTAACTTACAGCTTTTTTCTCCTGGACACATCTAGATCACTAATATGTTTTTAAGACTTACTTTTTATGACTACGATGGTTCTTGACTCACAAAATGGAATACCAGGGGAAGGTAGATTTTTTTTTCCCCCTAGTGATACTCTAAAAACATTTGCAAGAGCAGTGGGAGGAGGGGAAATAGCAGATGTACGCTGATGTTTAACAGGCAGCCCACAAGCTCAGCAGGAAAGAGGGAAGCTCAAAGGCTGGATGGCCCCCACTCTTGAGGGGAAGGTGGTGATGGTAGGGGCTGGTGTTGGGGTGCTGGCACCACCACAAGGGCCCCCCAGAGTCTCCCCTAAAGCTGCCTTGGTGCAGAACAGTAGGAGGGGAGGATGGAGAAGCCAGTGGCCCTGGCTGGGGGCCATAGGAGTTCTTTTCAGATGGGGGCTCTTTCTTTCAGGTGTGCCTGCGGTTACTCATGTGCTGTGTGTCTATGGAAAAGACTGTTAAGCTGTCAAATAGTGAAGTACCTCAGTAGTTCCCGATGCCGTGATCATGGTTTTGGTCTCGTTTCTTTTAGGTTACCCCTGTTTCAGGCCAGTGCTTTTGCATTTTTGGCCCCTGCTCGAGCCATCCTGTCTTTAGATAAATGGAAATGTAACACCACAGGTAATTGCAGTTATTTCCACATATGTCATTGGGGTCCTTTAATGCAGGTGATAAAAGGGAGGCCTGGACATACTGCCCCCAGCAGCGTTCACTCCTTCTGGAATTAGGTGCAGAACACACCAACCCCCAAACAGCTTAGAACGCTCCAGTCTGTGGACCGTGTCTCTCTCTCTCTTTCTATCCACTCGTTCATCCCTAACCCTAGAGCAAATAAGGACCAGGAATGACCTCATTTCTCTATGCTAATGAAATTGATAAGTATGGGACTGGAATAGAACAATATCTGCTATATTCCTGCCTGTCTCTTTCAGTGGATTTTATGACCCACCAGTAGTTACCGCTCTTGCTGCGTCAGCATCCCTTCTCTGAAACATCTTTGCTTTTTAAGGATCTGGCTACTGTGGTTTTCTGCAAATGACTTTCATTCCCCCTTCTTAGTGATTGCAAAGATCCTTAAGGTACCCAATAAGGACAGGAAAAGACAGGGAAGTTTGGGAAATCAGACTCAGACCTGTGGTACTCTCAAAATAGTTACATTTTGAGGTTCTAGGAGCCAAACTTTTCAGCCTTCATTTCCTTTGTTGCTCCTAGGAGTTACTTTGTGACCATTAGTTTGATTTAGGAACTGGAGAAGACCCTCTGTTTTATCTAGGGTTTTACAACCTCAGTCCAGCCACCTTGCCATCGGGCATTTCAGTTAGCTGCTTGCAAAGGTTGGTTTTCTGTGTGAAGCTGGTCTAGTAATGGGTAGCACCACTTCAGTCCGTTTTTGACACGTTGGGGAGCTCTCAGAAGATGAGTACATTGATTAAATTAGTGCTGGGGACTCCACTTTGCAGTGTGATAAGCCCTTCTGTTGTAGGTTGAATTCTAGGGATGGGTAATGTCACAAATATACTTAAAACAGGGAGAAAATTCCTCTTAAAGGGTAAAATGAGTGTGTCCTGTGAAACATCGCCGTCGCTACAAGGAAAACTTTGTCTTTGTTTTTGTTTTCAAGATGTTTCAGTTGCCAACGGGACAGCTGAGCTGTTGCACACAGAGCACATCTGGTACCCCCGGATCCGCGAGGTAAAGGACCCGCGCCACTGGCTTGCAGCTTCTCCGTGTTTCTTCTTCTCGGCTCCCGTGCTGGGTGTGCCCAAGAAAGCACCGTTGCTTTACCAAGTCTTCCTTTTTCTCTTCAGTTACTGAGATGTTTATTCCTGTTGTTAAACTAAATTTACTCCATGGCTTCGTGCCACCAGACAGTGTTGTTCTTTCCTCCTGCAGACCCACAGACCTGCCCACGCACACCCTCTAGTAAGTTGAGGCTCACGGTTCACTTGGAAGAGCTGCCCAGGCTTGTCACAGGCAGCAGAATTGGTTGTGCTGCCCTCAGCATTTGCCTGTGTTTGTTGAAAGAAGTAAAGATATTTGTCTACTAAAGTGCCGTTGAACCAAGCGGTGTGTGGCAGACTCCAGACATGAAGAGCAGCTGACAGTGTATACATATCTTCCCAGGCTCACAAGATCAGTAGAATTAGCCTGAATATGACCATTCTGCAGGATAGAGCCATTCCTCTAGAAGTTTTGTCAGTGATATTGTCTTTTAAATGTTGTGTCACCCTCCCCCCCAACCTCCCGTAGTACTAGGGATTGAACCCAGGGTCTTGAGCATGCTAGACAAGCATTTTACCACTGAGCTGTGGCCCCAGCCCTGGGTCTCACTCTTTAAAGCCAGTGTGGTACTCTTCCTATAAGGCTGGTTTGGAAATGTCTTCTTAAACGAGAATTATACATTTTATATATTTCATTTATCAGTGGAAAAGGTAAGCTGGCTTTGTGTTCAGTGCCCCTTTCTACAATTTTCTAACATTGCCGATGTCATACTCAAGTTTTCTAGACCTTAATACCTCCACTGAACTTTTTTTTGGTGGGTTCCCAAGGAATTATTTAGCTATTGGGCCTACCATACATTATAATAACTTATGGCCTTGCAGAATTGTCAGTTGTGGTTACAGGTGACATTCCAAGTATTGGACATCCAAACTGCTCATTCTCATGTTGTATTTTCTCTTATTTCAGATCCAGGGGGCCATCATCATGTCCTCATTGATAGAAGTGGTCATCGGATTCCTTGGCCTGCCTGGGGCTCTGCTGAGGTACATCGGGCCCCTGACCATCACGCCTACAGTGGCCCTCATTGGGCTCTCCGGTTTCCAGGCAGCAGGAGAGAGAGCAGGAAAGCACTGGGGCATCGCCATGCTGTAAGTGTTCTGAACGCACCCAAGTGGGGACAGGCAGACTCTCCCCGACTACTGCCATAAGAACCTTTGAGAGTATTTGGAACGTTTGCACAAACTACAGAAAGCTGTAATAAAAAAAGAAAAAGAAAAAACCGAAGAAGAATGTTCTGACATTTTAAACTTTGATTCATGCTTGGGAATAGTTGAAGGGTTTTCTTAGAGTTTGGGAAGTGACATATAGTCGGTGTCACAAACGCAGATGTGGCAATGATGTGGAGAGGGAGGGTCCAGAAGGCATAAGCTTTGAGCTCTCACCTTGTGAGTCACACCAAGTCTCTTGTGCATGAGTTGAAATACTGAGAAGCCACATTTTTTAGAGCTCATCCTATCCATGTCAGAGATTTCACATAAACCTGTAGCTCAGACCTCTAACTCCGGACTTCCAGAATCAGTGCCCAACTTGCTGTCTCTGCTTGATATTTCACAAGACAACTCAAACTGACACGCTCCCTGTTGCTTATGCCAGAAACCCTAGTGACGTCCTTGACTCTTCCCTTCCTCCATTCCCCACACAGTGGGTCGTACACTTGACTCTATAGCAAACCCTGGGTCTGTTTTCCTCTCCAGGCCTTCACTGCTCTATGGCCCACCCTCAGCCACTGACTCCTCACTGTTCTCCAGCTTATCTCCTCTCCCTTCCTGACCATTCCCAGTCCTGTAACATGCTTATCCATTAGTGTCTTCCAGGCCTCTTCCTCTGTCCCCTCCTTTTGAAACTCCAGTTGGACACAGCTAGACTTCTGGAAGCTTTTAGGTCTTGTTCCAACATCTGAAACCTCACCTGCTGCCTCTTGGTGAGTCTGTTTGCATCTCTTGGCCTGGTGCTTGGGGGCCTTTCTCTGAGAGCTCCGACAGGCAGAGGTGGGAAATTTGAATTCCTTCTCAGATGTCTGCCTCCCCTCCACTCCTGCTCATCCCTTTCTAGAACTCCTAGGATGTTGGATCTCCTGGATTCTTCCACTTCTCTCTCCTTTTCTATCTTGTTTTTCTCCTCTGTTTTCCTCAACTGTACCTGTTAATCCTTCGGTGGGATTTTTCATTTCTGCTCTTGTGATTTTTGTACAAGACCATTTGTCCTTGGGATGTCACCTGAGGGCAGGTGTCAGCTGTGGGCCAGTTCCATGGCACATCCAGCACCTGGTCCACCTTCTGTTACAAAATAGGTGCTTGGTAAGCACCATATGAGTGAGTATGGGAAGCCCTGGGAGTGGAGAAAGCTCATGTCCACCGTAACAGTCAAGAATGATCCCTAAGGAAGCTTTGCCCAAATAGTTGACAGCGAGTGTATTAAATCTTCAGGGAAGACAGAATTCCTGTTTATAGTGTTCTAGAGCTTTGAGAAAGAAGGAAAATTTCCTGATTTATTTTAATGGTGAAACCTAACTGAGCTAATAATACAGAAGAACCATTGGCTCTCATTTTTCCTTTCTAGGGTTATGTTAAGGAAAAAAACCCAGAGTTGACTGGTGGTTTTGGAAGATGTTCCAAGCAAAGAGTTCTGAGTTCATATATGTTCAGGTAGAATGCTAAAGTTCAGCATCTTTGTCTACTGTAAGGTTCCCTGGGATTTTTTAAGATGCAAATGTGTAAGACTCTTCCCAGAAAAGAGCCTGAGAATCCAGCACTGCCCATACTTAATTGAAAGAATAGCGCATTATGTATCATTTCAGGAATTCAAGAATGATTAAATATCAGATAATCTATTAAAACTTATCATGGGTCCATAGTGTATTTTATCAATAAGTTTTTATGACTAAAAAACTGTGACACACTAAAAAATATTTAGTGTAAAATGACATACTTGAAACTAGTGAGGAGTGGAAGAATTATGTAGGAGAAATTAGATAATTATGGAAAAAAAGATTCCTAGTTTATAGCAATTCATTTCAGTTGAATTAAATACTTAAATGGAGGAACTAGAAAAGGGCTGGGCTGTGGCTCAGTGGTAGAGCACTTGCCTAGCACATGGGAGGCACTGGGTTTGATTTTCAGCACCACATGTTAATAAATGCGTATATATAAAAATATGAATATGGAAAAAAGTGCTAGAAAAAAAATCTACATAAATATTTAATCCTAAAGTGAGAAATCTTTTTTAAAAAATACTGAAAAGATAAAATTTGATAGATTTCACCACAGCTGCATTTAAAAACCAATGAAACAGAGACTGTGGTTGTAGCTCAGTGGTAGAGCGCTTGCTTAGCATGTGTGAGGCACTGGGTTTGAGCCTCAGCACCACATAAAATAAGTAAAATAAAGGTATTGTATTCATCTACAACTAAAAAATATTTTTAAAAAACACTGAAGCAATCTAAAATGAATCTGAGAAGACAAATTCTCAAGAAAGGCTAATGTCCTTAATTCATAAAGTTTAAAAGACAGAGAATCCCAGTGGAGTAATGGTTAAATGATACAATATGAGCAGCTGTAAAGCAAAAAGGAAATAAAAATAGCTAAATAACATGTAAGAAGGTTTATCTTTCCTAGTTATCAAAATGTGTGTTATCTACACCAACTTTGTTAGGAGTGAGAGTGGACCAAGTTGTGCAAGTGTGGGTTTGCTCTAACAGTCAGCATTTAGGGACATATCCCCAGGGTTGGGAAGGGTAGCTCATCTGTGACTGCCGTTTCCAGCGTAGTGCATATATCTTTAATAGGAACAGTATTCTTCCTAAGAACATTAATTTTTAAAAGTTTGCTTTTCTTATGAAAAATTTCAAACTATTCAAAAGAGGAGAGATTAGTTTAATGGCCCATGTTCTGTCACCAAACACTCTGGAGCAGTCTTTTTTCACCTATACCCCACTGTTCCTTAGCCCCCTCCATTTCACTTGGTTCTATTCATTTGAAATTAAGTTATTAAACAGAGAAATCTAACATAAAGCAAGTCTTCCCACTCACCTATCTCTCAGAAACAACCCCTCATGATAACTTGTAATTCAATGTTTATTCTTCCATATTTTTTTGTTTTCATGCAGATCAATATAAACATGCACATGTATAGTGTTGACATCAGATTATTTTGTAGTTTGTTCTTTGGGGGCTCACCTTTCCAAGATAGTGTTTTTAGTTGGGTCTGATTCATTCTAAAAGTACACTAATTAAGTATGAATGAGCTATAATTTATGTGGCCATTCCCCAATTGATACTCATGCACGCTATTTAAGCCATTTGCTATTGTAAACATATGCTGAAATATGTATCCTTATGCATAAAAAATGAATATTAAAATAAGTGATAGTTTTTAAGTTGTTGAAATTGGCAAGCATTTAAAAGTATAAGACCCCATGTTGCAATAAGTAGCAAATGGACATTCTTGGTCTCTTTGGTGGGCTTACATCATTGTTCACATTGCTTCCGTTGTCATGTATACAGAAATTGCTAAACAAGATGCCCATTAATGGAATGCTAAGCTAAGCAGCCATTCAGGCACTGATAGTTTACACCATGTATTGAGGTGCAAAGGTGTTCTTGGCATTAGTAAGTGCTAAAATCTGGTTAGGAAGCAGCCTGTAAAGTATGCTCCCAGGTTGGGTTAGATAATGACCTCCTTGTGCCCCAAAGATGGTAGCAATCAATGGTCACCTATCTTTTTTGATCCCAGTGTCCAGCCTCCCATAAATATCCAGAGAATAAAATCCCTTTTGGATCGATGGGAATGTTGTGTGTTTTTTATCACCTAATGGATTATGAGTGAGCTTCAGAATTTTGTCTCTTTGCTTTTGCTTATCTGCCTTTAAATTTTCTCTACAGTTTACTATGCATCACTTGCCTTATATTAAAGTAAAAGAAAGATTAAAAAAAAGGCAACATGTAAATGTAAGGTGAAATTTAAAGGTAACATGTAAAGTACCCAGGGCAGTAGGTGTACCACAGCCTGAGGACTTGGGCTGAGACCCTTGTCCTTTTTCTTTGTGAGCATAGCATGCCCCCACTCTGAGCCTCTGTTCTTGTCTCCCTGTCAAGCAGATGCCTGCTCCCTACCTACCCCATGCATTTGAGGATAAAAATAATATAGAAATAGATGGCTTTTGTAGTAGGAAGAAAACAAGTGTGTCTATCTGCCTAATCTGCTCACTTATTTAGGGGCTGCAGTTGTAGCTCATTAGTAGAGCACTTGCCTAGCATGTATGAGGCCCTAGGTTTGATCCTCAGCACTACATTTAAATAAATAAATTAAATAAAGGTATTGTGTCCATCTACAACTAAAAAAATTTTTTTTTAATTTAATTTGAGTTGACACATGGTGGGGCCTGAGATCTGGTTGTCTTTCCTGGAAAGTGAGCACTTTGCACAGGTGGGTGTCATCTGAAATAATAATAGCACCAAACTTGGTGTGTTTTTTGGATTTCATAGTATTAATTACTTTGAAACAAATAAGTAGCTTTTTAAAAAAATTAAAAATTTACATAGGTCTAAACTTAAAATAATGTCAGTTTTAACATCTCTCATTGCTATATTGGTTTTTTGTTAGACTTCACTATCCCAGAGGAATTGAAATAACTTGGGCACCATGTTTCCACCTTGAGCTGGTATTGTCAGACACTTCTGAGGGCTCACCAGTTCACCCAAGTGTCTAGATAGGCTAGGAGGCCTGTGGAACACACACCTGTTCTCCAGCCAAGCTTTGGTCTGCATCTCAATAGGAATGTGACAAGGGAGCTGTGCTTGACTAGCTGTCAGTGGAGCTAATAATTCCATCTTGCCAATTGGAGCAGTGCCCAGGAATAATTAAGCTTAGCTTTGAGAACCCGTGATTCCTGCCAACTCTACCTCAGGTTGTAAGTGAAAGCGTGAGTCCAAGTGGAGGATTAGGCACCTTCTTGGGTGATTAGGCACATCATTGCTTGCCTATATTATTTTGGTGATGATGTCTACCCAAGAGCATGAGAAGTGGTCCCACACTTGCCAGCCACATGGGGACATCAGACTGATGAGGAAGTGTCAGCTTCCTGTTGTAGGGAGTTCGCTACCTATCCCTGCCTTCTGTGTAGCACTCAGCAAAGCTGGGTCAGGAATGTGAGGCTTAGGGATCAAGGACTTCTGCTGCCATCCTGGTCTTACACCCTGCAAACCTCACTGTATGATCTTGGAACACTGGCGTTGTGACTTTATAAAAAGAGCATCTGGAAACCACTCCAGAAATCTGAGATATGCATAGAAAAGCCTTAATGTAATGTCCAGCACACACAAACCTCTCAGAATATTATCACTGATTCTACCTAATGTATTTTCTTAAATATTGAAGTTTCAGTTTTTGCTTTTTAAAAGTAATTTATACTTGTTGTGTATAAATCAGAAAATGCGTAAAAGTAGGAAAAAGTAGTCACATATCATATTTTCCGAAGTCAGGCCCTTGAGCATTTTGGATCACATCCTTCTCACCCGGTAGCGTGTATGTGCACATGCTCAATGTATTTTCTCAGTTTGCTTTTTAGTTAATTCCTAGTTGTAAATATATTGTTCACTATGTAGTTTATGGCATCTTTCCCTGATACACTGTGAGTTTTCCCCTCAGTGTGTGTATTCTTTGTGTTTTCGTACTCTTCCTGGGAAAATTTAACCAAAGCTTTAATATTGCATTTTCATTTCTATATCAAAAAATGCTAGGTAAGTGAGCTGTGTGACATCTTCCCCCAGGTGATAGATGTGATTTCCAAATTGTAGCAAAGAGGGTTAACAACTCTCTGGTTAAATGAATTGAACACATAGTCAGTTTTTTAGGCTTTTTTAAGGATATAGTAACCTTAACCTCATTTATTTTCTTTCTTTCTTTCCTTAGGACAATTTTCCTTGTATTACTATTTTCTCAATATGCCAGAAATGTTAAATTTCCTCTCCCGATTTACAAATCCAAGAAAGGGTGGACTGCATACAAGTTACAACTTTTCAAAATGTTCCCCGTGAGTAGTTGGCTTTTTTTTTTTTAAACCCTGACGGTGTTGCCTTTAGTTCGTGTGTAGATATTTAGATGAAGGAAAGTCTGTATTATAAGCAGGTCCTCCTGAGGGTGATCATTTCTGGGGGTGACATTGGGGTACTTATGACCAGCCCAGTCATCTTGGCCTTGAAGTTTAGAAGCTGTGCAAGTTCCAGTTCCATCCTTTTAGTGGTGTCAAGAGGAGGACACTCACTGTCTTTGGGACTGAGATTTGACCCTATGTGGCCTCCACAAGCATATTGCCATTCTTGACTAACAAGACTTTGGAAAGCAAAGTGAATTTACCTGCATAAAGGTGCTCTCAGTGCAGTTCCATTCAGGGAGTGTGTCTGCAAAATACTGATGGTGGTGGGTTCTGAGGTGTGGTGGTTTCACTGTAGGAAAGGTTGTGTGGTCGATAGTCACGAGCTCCATTATCCTGACAAAGCTTCTCCCCTTGACCACTTCAGATAATCCTGGCTATCCTCGTGTCCTGGCTTCTCTGCTTCATCTTCACGGTCACAGACGTCTTCCCTCCTGACAGCACAAAGTATGGCTTCTATGCACGCACAGATGCCAGACAGGGTGTGCTCCTGGTAGCCCCGTGGTTCAAGGTACCATACCCGTGTAAGTATCCAGGCTGCCAGAGGGGTCAGGAGCCCAGGAGTGCCTTCCTTTAAGGGGTGGGAAACAGGCAGAAGGCTCTACAACATGAAAAGCCTCTTTTTTCCCAGAGTGTCTCCTAAGAGTCTGGCTGTTCTGGTCATTAGAGGATTAGACTACAGAAAAGGAAGGCCTTGTCCCCAGAGGACAGTCATCAACACAGATCAACAGCTCCCTTCTCAGATTAGCTAGTTGGTTCTTTGGGCTCTACTAGGATGAAATCCTGGACAAGGGTTCTTGCCAAGCTTGAGTTTTGGCAGCCTGGATTTGAGGGCAGCTCTGAGAAAGGCAAGTACGGAGCTGCTTAGTACCAGCACTGCCAAAATGAAAAGACCAGAGAGCGAGACCTGGAGATTAGGGAGCAAACTGCCCAAGCATGATGGAATTTAGATAATCGCTTAATGGGTGGACATAATCTTTTTAATTTAGTCACAGCTGCACAGGTAAGTTGATAGTCACAATTGGCCGGAAGATAGATCTTAAGTTATAATTTGAGTGTTGGGTGACACTGTGGGACAGAGAATTTGATCTGTAGCTGAGGTAACACCTGGAGTCACATGTAGCATTTTCTAGACCCCAGCCCCTAAAATGACTCACATGAGCCAGTGGTTGTTAACACATTCCATTGTTCTGTTGTGAAGATTCTATATGCAGCATTGGGATATTTTTTTTAGACTTGAAGCCTGAGCTTGGTCAGGTTGAGCCAATTCATTTTCCTGTCAAGCTGTCTTATTTTCATATTGTATAATGATAAGGAAGAAAAACCAAGAATATCAAAAGATGTCTCCTTCAAGCATGTTGAATGATGACAGTTTGGATATTGTCCCCTTTGCTCTGGATACTTTCACAAAAACTTTTAAAAGTTTAGTCTTTCTAAAAGAACATTCTCATCAGATCATATGGGGTTTAAGTGTGTGTATATATATATCTGTCCTGTTTCAAAAAAAGAATGTGCATAAACATACCTGCGAGATTAAAAGTCACTTGGTGAGGCAATCAGGAGGTGGCATAGGAGCACAGGTGGGAGGAAGCCTCCTTAGCACATGCAGGTGGTTCCCAAGGTGAGCACCAGTAGGAGCACTGCCCGAGCTGTGCGTGAGATGCTGCCTCTCACTGGAACGACAGTCGTGAGGCGCACATAGGGCTCCTCTTCAGAGCAGTCCCTGGCTTTGAGAGCTGGTGAATTGCCCCGGCTTTCCAGGATGAAAAACCAGCTCCAGAGATGTCATCCTGTATGCTCCCCAGTGATGGGGATCAATTCAAAGGCAGGTTTTCAAATATCAAGAGTAGCGGTTCTCAGTCTTTGGTATGCTAAGAATTACTTGGATTGACTGTTAACATTCAGGTTTCTGATCTGAAAGTCAGCAATGCCAAGGTTTAGAAAAAATTGCTATAAAGTAACAGAACAAATTTAAAGTTCTAGTTAAAGGTAGAGCTGAAATAACAGCTTTAAGATATACCTGTAATTCCAGTGATTTGGGAGGCTGAGGCAAGAGGATCGCAAGTTTGAGACCACCTCAGCAATTTAATGAGACTTTCAGTAACTTAGCAAGATTCTGTCTCAAAGTAGAAAATAAGGAGAGAGAAGGGAAATTGCATGAAAAGGGAAGTTGATCCTCAGGGTTATACAAAATTACATATAAGAGGAAAGGAGGGGTAAGAGAAGAATAATACAAGTGGAAGAAATGATTTACAGTAGAGGGGGTAGAGAGAGAAGAGGGGAGGGGAGTGGGGATAGTAGAGAATAGGATAGACAGCAGAATACATCAGACACTAGAATGGCAATATGTAAATCAATGGAAGTGTAACTGATGTGATACAGCAATCTGTATACGGGGTAAAAATGGGAGTTCATAACCCACTTGAATCAAACTGTGAAATATGATATATTAAGAACTGTGTAATGTTTTGAACTACCAACAATAAAAAAAAAGAAGTAAGATCATCAAAAAATAAAATGTAAGTACTATGAGTGTAAAAAAAAGAAATAAAGTTATGTTTTATATCAAAAAAAAAAGTAGAAAATAAGAAGGGCTGGGGATGTGGCTGAGTGGTAAAGTACCCCTGGGTTTAATCCCTGGTACAAAAAAAAAAAAAGATTTTAGAAATCATAATAAGGACAAAGGGTAAGAGGTTAAAAAAGTAAAAAGACTGAGGGGGAAAAAAAAACCACTTTCTGAAAAATAATACAGATTGAATATCCCTTTTCCAAAGTGCTTAGGATCAGCCCAAGTATTTGGATTTTGAATATTTTTTAGATTTTGGAATATTTGCATATCCTAATAATATATACTGGGGATGAGACCCAAGTCTAAACATGAAGTTTCTTTTATGTTTTATAACCTTAAACAGAGCTTGAAGGGTGATTTTATATAATATTTTTAGTGCACTTTTTGTCAGATTAGGAGCATTTTGGATTTAGGCATGCTCAATCTGTAAAAACAAAATAAGAATACCATCTCAAAATCAAGACACCAAAATGAACCACAGTGCCGTAGCAGGTAACGTGGTAACAGCATAAAAGGTTATTTAGAAAACCCAAAATGTGACTTGATAAAGAAGGCCCCAAACCAGCCCTGAGAGTTGACAGCTAAGTAGGTTGCTGGTGGGGGGAGCCTGTGCCTAGGAACTGCACCTTGTGCCTCTGACCCTGGATGCCTCCGCCTCCTGTGTTCCCACAGGACCGCACAGCCCCATGTGGGAGCAGTTCTGTCCTCACACTTTGTGTTGTTTTAATCTTCCCAAGCTTGAATCTGCTCCATGTCACCTGTGACACAGACCACACCCCTCTAGGTGGCTTGTGGAGTTCTTGTGTGTCTCACAGGTCCCTATCTCCAAAGCACCAGCCCATTCCCGAAATTTGCCCCCCACCTTCCCCATTCTTCAAGGGCCACCTGCATTTTTACCACCTTCTCATTTCCTTCCCTGGATAAGGGCATTTCCTCATTTACTTGTACCTGGCTTGCCTTCATTTGAATTTGTTCTGGACCTCCCCCTGCCCCTGCCCCCACCCCCTCCTGTCAGTGTCCTATATCCCAAGCTACTGGATTTGATTCTTGTTCGATAGACTGAATTTTACCCATCTTTCTTTTCCCACTGTGCCTTATCCTCATTGGGTACCTTATACCTAAGAATCAGGATAAAAAGGCCAGCAACTTTATCAAAGGAATCTATTGGTACTAATAGTCAAAATGTATCCATACTTTCAAAGAAAAAAAAGATTTAATGAAGAATTAAATCAGATATTCCAAATGAAACTATTATAAGGCTTTGCTTTGCTTTCCAAAATGAAATTAATTTTTTATAATATGGTTTGTGGTCTACTTTAAAGAAAATAAATGCCAGTAGCATAGGAGAGAAGGATTGACCATACCTTGTGGCACACTTTACTGTTAAATATGGATTTAGTTGGTGATTCTTACTGCTCTTTCATTTGATACCACCCTCTGGGAAAGATCTCCATTATTGTATACCATGCTCTCTACAGCAGTGCTATGAATCCCTCATACAAATTTCTACCCCTGCACATTGGGTGTGTTAAATAGTAATTTAGTAGACACTGAGTATGACTTTGAAGCAGGAAGAAAAGAATCTGCCTCCTAGCCAAGTGATTTTGTTTTTTTAAAATAAAGCCACAGAGGAGATCAGTCTTCACTGGGGCCCTCACTCAGTAACTTTCCCAGGCATCTGACATGTCCATCATTAAGATTTAAAAATACACCTTCCATGCAATTCAAAACCCGAGCAGATCCTGCATGGTCCCCTGAGGTCTCGGTAACTTTTGCTGTTCCTCTAGGAAAGTGCATGCATCTTTCACGGTTGTCTTCCTTCCTCAGTTCAGTGGGGGCTGCCCACCGTGTCTGCTGCTGGTGTCATTGGCATGCTTAGCGCCGTCGTCGCTAGCATCATCGAGTCCATTGGTGACTACTACGCCTGCGCCAGGCTCTCCTGTGCCCCACCGCCTCCCATCCATGCCATAAACAGGTACGTCCTTGAGAAGACCTTGTTCTTCATCCAGGCTGTTGGTTTAGATACATGTGAGGAGAAAGCAGGAGTTTCAGCATGAAGGCAGCCAGACAGCAGGACAATCTACTTATGGCTGTTTGTCTTTGGATTACTCACTGCCCCCATTTTCTGTCATTTTCCTCATCTGTAACCTTTCTACCTCCCAGTGACAATCAGACACTCTGGGAGACCACCATAAACCTGTAACTCACCAGAACAAATGCCAAGCATTGCCCTCATTGTTGGCTTGGTTTTGTGTCATTTTGATATGTCTACTTTGATTTTTTTGTTGTCTATTTTTCCCAACTATTCTTTTAGTTTTTCCATGTAAATTAAAATTTTAGACTCTTTTGAATAAAACAGCCTCTTCACAGTTTATAAGGTTATTTCTGAATTGCAAAAATTCTGTCCCAATACCCTACCCACCCATTTGATTGGCTGCCACAATCAGAGGCATAAGAACACTTTTTTTAAAAAAATATTTTTTTTAGTTGTTGATAGAACTTTATTTTATTTATTTATATGTGGTGCTGAGAATCGAACCCAGTGCTTGACACATGCCAGACAAGTGCTCTACCACTGAACTGTAGCCCAGCCCCAAGAACACTTTTTTCTTGCGTCTGTATTGGCAATCTTAGCAGCAGATGGTAACTATTCCAGTTTTATTAGTTAGATGCATTCCAGCTGCTCTTAAGAGGAGGCGCTATGTGATCTATTCACAGTTACAGTTCATAGAAATAGGGAGGAAGGTCAGGGAGAGGTGAAATTTGCAGGATCTAGAGCTTTATGAAATGTGGGGTTATACCCTCCAGACAGTTCTGGAAGTTGGTGGGGAATTGACCCTACGCAGCCTGCAGAGAAAAGAGAATAGTCCAGATCAGGTCCCCAGCCAGCTGCTGCTTCTCCAAAGGGATTGTGTGGCCTCTCCAGGGGTTTTCATTCCTGGTTTTCCATCTTTCTCTAATGGAGTTGTTGCATTTGATGAAACCTGCTTGTGGATCGATTCTTTTAATAATTTCAGTGTTTACCAAATTTCAAAGTATTTTTTTTTTCTGAAGAAACTGGATTTTAATAGGAAAGAATCGGATTAGTAAGTTTTTATTTCAATGGACGGGAAATGGCTTTATTGTCTGGCTAAAGTCTTTGTTTTCAATTGATTTCAAAACACCTGTGTCTAATGTGGGATTTTTTTTTTAAGAAAGGGCCTTCTTAGAATCCATGAGCTCAAGGATCCTATTGGAATACCGGTTCTGTTTCAGCAAGTCTGGGTAGGGCCTGGGATTCTTCATTTTAACCCCTCCTTCCCAGGAGGTGCAGAAGCTGTAGGTCTGTGGACCACATGTCTGGGTTGCAAACATTTGAGCCTGTTTTCAGTGTTTCCCCATTGAATGTTTCTCTTTCCCCGATTCCTTTACATTTTAGGGGGATTTTCGTGGAGGGTCTCTCCTGTGTTCTCGATGGCATATTTGGTACTGGGAATGGCTCTACTTCATCCAGTCCCAACATTGGAGTTTTGGGAATTACGAAGGTATACATATTTTTCTAATTAAATGATCGGGGCCACTAAGCGTTCATCCTTTTCACGGGTTGGTTTGACCTCTGCGAGTTCCAACAAGAAGGGCTTGGGATTCTGAGATCATCTTCCTCCCACATCTCCTCTTTTCCCTTTGATGAGTCTCTGGAATGCCTGTTTGTTTGGAGGCAGGCCAGCTTTGGTAAGAGGAGCTTTGGTGGGAGACTCTCGGGTGCTGTCATTCATTCTCATGCAGTCTACAAATACGTATTGAGCATGAACCTGTGCCTTACTGCTATTTTAGGTACTTGTGGGTACATCAGTCAATAGAAATGCGGGAGTTTGCATCCTAGCAAGACACCCATTAGTCAGCATAGCAAGTCAGTAAACAACAGTGTGTCAGCCAGGGAAGAGAAGAGGGGAGAACATGGGTAGGGGACCAAGAGAAAGGGTTAGTAAGTGTTAAATAGGGTGATCAACCCAGGCCTCACCAAGAGAATGACCCTGAACACGCACCTCCAGGATGGAGGAGGGGAGCCTGCAGATAATCTGAGGAAGGACATTCCAGGAAAGGGTGTGGCCTGTGCAGAACAGTCTTCTGGAAGTGGAAGGTTAGCACCAAGGCCAATGGGGGAAAGAATACAGAAATGAAGAACAGGTAACCAAAGGCCAGGTAACACAGGGCCTGTTGGTGTCCATAGACACTGGGGTAGAAGAGGGCACTTTAGGGAGCAACTTGATCTGATTTTGACTGCAGTGTAGAGGTTAGACCGTGGCAGGGTAGAAACAGGGGACCAGTTAGGGGCGTCAGCAGTTCTAAATGAGAGGTAATGCCACTCACCACAGAAAAATAAGTGCATCTTATGTTAAAGAAGTAATATCGTTTTCAAACTCCAGTGGCAGAATCCTCCTCTTTCAAGTGAAATCTGATTTCGTGTCACAGTGAGTCATGAAGTTGAAGCAGAGCTTGAGTCCCAGTCCTACCCACTAGTTCTCCTCCCCACCGTACCCAACTCCACCCTAGCTAGACAACAGATTAGGAAACCTGGGACTGACCCACCCCAAAACTCCGTTTCCGAAAGAAGGATCCTGCTCCCAGGCCTTTCGACTTTATTGCTAGCAAATAAACTTTATATTCCGGTTGCCTTAGGCTAGAGTGCTGTTTGCCAGGATGTTGAGGAATACAGCTCAACCCACTGGCCATTCAGTGTTGTGCAACTAGAGACTGTTAAAACTGGTTCCCCAAACCTAATGGCCTACGTGAATCACAGGTCCCTTCACCTGAGAACTTGGGGGCGAGCCCAGAAGCCTTCGAGACCTGTTTGACCTCTGTGAAATTAGGCAGGAGTGAGTTTCCAAAGAAATCTTCATCCTAGCTCCTTGTAAGATTCTGTAATCAGATAAAAAGAAACCATATACTAAGTTCCACTAATCTTGATTACAAATCCAGGTGAGAGGGAGCTGTGCACACATGCAGGGTGCATGCTTGGCTTGTTAGTTGTTTTTCCCCCAAGTTGATAGGGCTGGGCCAGAGTTCAGCTTCAGGTGTACTGATGACCCCATCTGCTGCCTGTTGCTTTCAATGCATGGCATGGGAGAGGTGGCTGCCCAATGGGCACTTTCTGTAGGGTCATTCCTGAGGTCCTATTGTTGGCCGTGGTGAGAAGCAGGAGTGGAGCCCAGGGAACTGAGGGAAGGGTCTAATGGCCACAGAGTGGGGCATAAGCCATGTTTCTCCTGAGTGTTTGCTGCCATGACCATGTAACTGGTCCCTAATAAGAAGACAGCGGTAAAGTTGTTATAGATGGAGGGCGACTCTTGGAAGAATTAACAGTTTAACTAGCCACCTCCTTTTCTGGACCCTTTTAAAACACATTACATAACTTAGCCAAGGTCACTAAAGGAAGCAAGCAAAGTATTGTTCTACATCATTACCAATGACTTAGGGAATTATTATCTTTATTAAAATTCGAATGGTGCCAGCTTATTCTGAAAAGGCACTCTGCCAGCACTTTTCAGTGAACTAATTGATGTTGTCCTGAATCCCTTTGCACCCAGACATCCAGGCTACTTTCCCAGGCAAAGGCTGCGTCAAGTCAGAGTCACAGTGTCAGCTCTGGAATCCGATTTGTGTTACCCTGAATCTCAAGACTCAATTCCAGGAAAAAGGGTACAGTTGAGGTCATTTCCCATCTCTATTTGAGTGGGAAGGTGAGACTTGCAGCTCAGGAATATCTGTGTGTCAAGCCCCACAGCCTATGGGAAGATCTTCACCTGGGAGAAAGGAGGCTTGAGTTCTGTGCTATGACCTGCCCTTCATCCAGCTGGAGCCTTGGATAAGCCATTTCTCTGAGTAGAGTTCTGCTCTGTAGTCCTAGGGTTACGTGTCTGGATCCGTGTTGTCCGGTGGGGTAGTCAGGAGCCATATCTGGCTGTGTAAGTTTAAACAAGTCAAAATTAAACACTGATTCCCCCAGTCGTACTGACCACGTCTAGACTCCCGACACCTTGTGGCTTAATGGCTACCACTGGACAGCACAGCTGAAAGATGTATCCACACTCAGTTCTACTGGACAGTACTGATCCGGACCATTGAACCAGACTCCTGTGGTATATAAAAGGATGGTCTGCAGCTTCCCCATAGGCTCTGCCTCCACTTCCTGGCAACTCTGTTATTTGTCGTCTTCATTCAATTATTGCATTCTCTATACATGGAATTGCTCACCTATCTTATTTAGAGTTGGGGTTACCTACCCTTGCTCTTCACTAAGTGCATTCCATGTCTGTCCTTCAGAGAGGCAGCACTACACGTTGGGGAGGCGCTTTGGACTCCAGCCATAGCTCCATTACTTAATCTCAATGTGACCATAGGCAAGTTTCATTACCTCTCTTGTCTCCACACCCTTGTTTCTGAAGGTGTTGGAATCAGTCGCTGATGTAAAGCACTTAGCTCAGCCTTCTGGAGTGTAGCAGGTACACGGAAAGCTGTAGGTGCCCTCATTGGTGCTGTCTAGCCCTTGTTTTATTTCTAGGAACAGAGTAAACACTGTCTCTCTGGCTGTAGTATTCCTGGGAATTCACATATAGGCTAATCTCTCAGTTTGACAGTGAACTCTTACTCAGACCTCAAGATCATCTCCAAAAACTCTCCCAAACTCAAATTTCTTCCCTGCCACTGGACTGCCTCACAGTGGAACAGTGCAGTTATACGATCACAATCATGTGACTTATTCATCTTGTATCCACCTCTAGTGCGTGCTAGTCACATCCTCAAAATGTTTTCTGAAAAATACATCATTTTGATGATAAGGTCCTTATCATGTAATCAGAGCCAGGCACGAGTCATTTTGTTCGATTCAGCAATTTGTGTGGTCTTTCCCACTGTTTACTTGCTCTTTTAGGAGTGGGGAGGGGATGAATTGGGATGGAAGTAACTGGAAGTCAGTGTCAGCTGTCCAACAGAGAGCCATCTTTTCACTCTTTTAGTGAAAGTTTAGGCTTTGATGCTTATCTAACTGCCTCTGGATCCTTGAGGCTGCCAGGAGCTGGGGACTAGCACCATCTTCCACCATCTGTGCCACTAGTCACACATGCCTAATGAGCACTTAAAAGTGTGGCCAGTGCAAAGGAAGAATGTAAAGTTGTGTTTCATTTTAATTGATCTATATTTCATTAACCACTTCACTGTAAGTCATATGTAAAGCCCTGCGGGCACTCCCCCAAATGTTTCCAAGACCTCTTATACCTAATTTACAACCTCAGAGTATAGTCTCCAGGGAGGAGACAAAGAATAGGGGCCACCAGTACAAGATTCTTGAGTCAGATCCCAGCAAGATACAGCCTCTAGAAAGCAGAGGCCAGGGTTAATAGGAAATAAGCTCATAACACAACTAGTGGAGAAGGGGCTCACCAACAGGTGCAGCTTTGTTGAGAAGAGCCTGAGAAGTGTGCTTTATTTCCTATGTCCCAGAGGATTTAAGCAAGGGGCTGACATCCCCAAATCAGTGTGTTAGATCACTCTGTTTCGGTGGGTGAAGTAAGGACCAGGCACCATTCAGCTATTTCAGGCATATCATGTCATTTAATCCTTTAAGCAAAATCACAGGGTGTAGCTGCATAGAGTAAGGATCCTAAGACCCAGAGAGGCTGACTTGCCCAGTCATACATAGGTGGAGTGGGCATACACAATAGCTGTTGGGCTCGAAAATTCTGTACTCTTGGCCCTGAACTGTACCATCTCTCACAGGTAATAACAGAGGTAGTTCCAGAAATGCTGGAATTGTGGTTTGTCTGACTCAGGGAGAGAGGTAGGGAAGATGGAATTGAGGATGCAGTGCTTCTGATTGAGTTGACTAGGTAAAAGGTGGTACAAGGAAACCCAGGAAAGAACCAGAATGTATCATCTGAGACCCCAGAGGGTCATCCCAGCCAATGATCACGTGTGAAGTCATTGGAGACCCAAGACCTGAGCAAGGGTGACCCTGTTCAGGGAATGGAGAAGCAAAGGTTGGTCCCCAATCCCTGGGGCCACCTGCCCACAGTCAAGATGAGAAGACTTAGCGGAGGGGGAAGGGAGAATAGAGGGAGGATTGGAGATGGGAAGCTCTACTTGGGGGTGTCCTTATAGTAATTATGTTTGGAGTTCAATCACTGCTAGCTGAAGGTTTAACAAATAATCTAGGTTCTGCCTTGCCGCAGTCTGGCTGGGCACAAAATCACGAGCCACCACACACCTTGTAGATTCAAACAGCAATTCTTTATTCCCGATCTCACACCGGCACTCTACACACGTTCTGGGGAAATCCATGTTCTGAATCCCAAATACTCAGCAGGCGTGCCTGGGCCAGCAGGATATGCCCTATTCCCAGCAGGGTACACTTTAAACCTGGAACCACCCTAAACCCAAGGAGCGGGATACTCCCTATTCCCAGCAGGATACACCCTAAACCTGGATCCACCCTAATCCAGTAGGATCCTCCTTAAACCCAGATCCACCCTGGTCCTTGAGCAGGGTCACCTTTCTCAAACATACATGCAATGTCACTGCAAATGTCCAAGGCAAGTCCATGTCCACAAGTCCTTCCTCTAAGCAACATGGGGTACACAGGCAAGGAAATTGTCATACCTACTTGGCTAATGGCTCTCAGCACTGCCTGAGGGTTCGGTCACATTTGCCTTGGGCCCTGGGAGGCTGGGATGGAAATCATGCTGTTAGAGGATGGCTGCCGAGCCCTTGTCTGCCCTCTGATGTGTTCGCAGGTTGGCAGTCGCCGAGTGATCCAGTATGGTGCAGCACTCATGCTTGGGCTGGGCATGATTGGCAAGTTCAGCGCGCTCTTCGCATCCCTCCCGGACCCTGTTCTCGGAGCCCTCTTCTGCACTCTCTTTGGTAAAATTCTACCTCCTTAATAGTGGGTGTCCCTCCCAGGCTCCTTTCATCACATTTGTTAATTTTTAATAAGATCATGATGTTTTTGCCAACTCCCTTTATTAAAATTGAAGATAACAATAAATTTCTATTTTAAAATATATTTCTATTTTAAAATAAATTTAAAATGTATTTGTATTTTAAAATAAATTTAAAATATATTTCTATTTTAAAATAAATTTCTATTTTAAAATATAAAAGATTATGTCTTTCAAACTGGGGTTGTGGCTCAATGGTAGAGCACTTGCCTGACACATGTGAGGCCCTGGGTTTGATCCTCGGCACCACATAAAAATAAATAAAGAAAATAAAGGTATTGTGCCCATCTACAAGTAAAAATATATTTTTTAAAAAAATTAAAGACTACATCATTCTCTGAGTTGAATTTACATTAAAGGTAGAGCTAGCAATTAGAAAATTATGCTACAAAAATTAATTAAGTATAGTCTCTTTAGTTAGAATTTCTAATTGATTTAGTTCAAATATCGTTCCTGTGAATGAACCATTTAAAACTGATCATTTTTAAAGGGAGCTCTGGATTTAATGGGTGCACTATTTGGTTACAGTAATCAGGGACATGACCAGATAATTTGAGTGTGTTCCCAATTTAGTTGATGTTTTTGTGTAGAGAAGGAACCAGTTCCCATCTCCATCTCCTTCATCTAAGGCAAATTAGTGTGATGCAGATGTTTTGTACCAGAGACAGAGTGGTCCCATTTCACCCCCAGGACTCCTCCTCTTACTGCCACTGTGCTGGTCTCCTGGTCTGTTCCTGATAGAGAAAGGACTGCCATGAGTGACACATCACCATGCTGTAGGTGAACTTAATGGAACCTGTGTCTGGTGTTTTCTCTCTAGGAATGATCACAGCCGTCGGCCTCTCTAACCTGCAGTTCATCGACTTAAATTCTTCCCGAAACTTATTTGTGCTTGGCTTCTCAATCTTCTTTGGGCTCGTCCTTCCGAGTTACCTCAGACAGAACCCTCTAGTCACAGGTAGGGAAAACAGGCCTTAAATCTCGGGGTGAGTGAATGGCTGCATTCACAGCTTTTTTCCAGTGGGAAGAGGGCCTTGCGGCTTCAGTTGTGTTGCTGAACCTTCATCTTTGCATTTTCCTGAATCTCACTCACTCTGGGCCATTTCTTTGGAAGCCTGGGGCCTCTCACATAAGCCAACGTACACCTAACTGAAGGGAAGCTAGGGTTTATTTCTCTACCTGGACCCCCTAAGGGAGAATGCCTCTCTGTAAAATCTTTTGATTTCTCAGACTAGTTCTGTATTAAGAGTTATAATTTATTAGCCAGGTATAGTGGTGCATGCCAGCTACTTGGGACACAGGGATAGGAAGATGTCAAGTTCAATGCCTGGCTGGGCAACTTAGGGAGACCCTGTCTTAAAATAAAAATTTAAAAATGGGCTAGGGCTCAGTGGTAGAGAACCCTTGGGTTCTATCTCCAGCACTGCAAAAAAGAAAAAAGGTGCATAATTTCTTAAAACTCAACTTGATAGACTTTGAGAAACATGTTTTCCTACTGGGATTGTGGCTATTTTCAATTTAAAATTAACCTTTGTAACTTCTATTTTTAATATCCTGATATCATGAAGAATGAACAAGGGAAAAACCATCTTAAGAAGTAGCTATTGCTACTGATATTTTAGCAAACTCACAATTGAGAACCATTCTTTGTATGTTTTTAGGTGAAATTCCCATATAAAATTAACCAATTTAAAATGGCATTTAATACATCCACAATGTTATGTGCAACCGCTACCTCTATCCAGTTTTCTAAAACTTGTCATCATGCAACAGTAAAACTCCATATTCCTTAAGCTGTTAACCTCCTCTCCCAGTTCCTGGCTCCACCAATCTGGCTTTTTCTGTCTCTGGGTTTACCCATTCTGTATATTTCATATAAATGGAATTGTCCAATATATGACCTATTGTGTCTGTCTTTCATTTAGCATAATAGTTATTTCATTTTTTATGACTAACATGTATATGCCATAATTTGTTTATCCACTCACCCATTAATGAACATTTGTTTCCATGTTTTAGCTCTTGTGACCAGTGGTACACATGTATAAACACTTCTCATGTATGACTATTATGTTCTGTATAATTGCCTCAAACAGAATTAGCAAACACTGAACCACTGCTTCTGGGGGAATGTGGCCAGTAGTACTATAACTCATGTCTGAGTGAATCTTACCTGATACTCACCCAGACTTCTTGTACTGAGAAACACTGGACAGCACTTCAGCACTTCACTTGGTGATCATTTTAAATCCCCAAATCACCAAGGAAAAGCACAAAGTGTGATAAACATGGCTTTATAGAGACTACAGAAAGGAGATTTATTTAGAGGAGAATTGAAAAGTAGGGGTCACCTTGTTTGACTTCAGGTAGGAATATGTGTGTTGGGAACTCAAATTTTTCACTGTTGTGCATGCTCATGAGATGGCATGAGCACCAAGAGTGTTCATTTTGAGTTTACGGGTAAGTCTTAGTGCAATTCACAAACACAAAAACTGCAAATGATGAACATAGACTATATTTGTTAGGGTACCTGTTTTGAGTTCTTCTGGGTAGATATCCAAGAGTTGAATTGCTGAGTCATATGGTAATTCTGTATTTAACTTTTTGAGGAACTGCTGAACTGTTTTCCATGGTGACTGCACCATTTTACAATCCCATCAGCTATGTGTATACAGAATTCCTTTGTTCACATGCTCATCAACATTTATTTTCTGGTGAGAATCATCATGTTTTAAGTGTAGAAAGTGTAGAACTTCCTAATAACAAGGATATCCTTGCTGTGTTTTACATTTTAATCTGTCACATTTCATGGGAGGATATCTTCATATCCAGTTGCTCCTGATTATTAAAAGCAGCTAGGCTCTAATTAGTAACGCAGAATACTGAAAACTCTCGTATGATTATAGATACCACAGATATTTTTTGTTGTCTTATTCATTATGCAATTTTTAAACTTTTTAAAAAGCTTTACAGCACTTATCTTTTATTTTAAAAATCTATGGACAATTAGCAAGACCCTAAGCAACCCAAGGAGACCCTGTCTCTAAATAAAATATAAAAGGCTGGGGATGTGGCTCAGTGATTATTATTGAAGTATTCATATTAGTTTAAAACATTAGTGGCAAAACTTTATTGATGTACAACTGGGAAATGTACACTCTCATATGCTGTAGACCTGAGTGGCAGAGTCGTACCCACCCACTGCCCATTCCTGAGTCAAGGGCAGGCTTGCAGTGATGACCTCATTATGGTTTCTTTCTTCTTCTAGGCATAACAGGAATTGATCAAGTGTTGAATGTCCTTCTTACAACGGCTATGTTTGTTGGAGGCTGTGTGGCCTTTATTTTGGACAACACCATCCCAGGTATGTGGTGTATATCGATCACATGTGTGAGGGCTTTTTGTTGTTGTTGTTGTTGTTGTTGTTTTGTTTTTTGCCAAACGAAAACAAGAAGCAGAAGCTGGTTGTGGTGGCATGCACCTGTAGTCCCAAGCTACTTGGGAGGCTGAGGCAGGAGGAATTGCTTGAGCCTTGGAGTTTGGGGCCATCCTGGACAACGTAGTAAGACCCTGTTTCCAACATAAATAAAAAAGAATCAGGAAAAGTAAAACAGATCAAAGCCATCATTTATTAGAATTATCATCTACCTAGGCATGATGAAACATGCCTATAATCATAACAACTCGGGAGACTGAGGCAGGAGGATCAAAAGTTCAAAGCCAGCCTCAGCATTTAGCAAGGCACACCCCTGGGTTCAATCCCTGGTACCAAAAAATTTTTAAAAAACTGCCTTCTAAAGCAGTTGAGATGATATGTGAATCTATTTTTGTTAGTAAGTTGATTGACTTTGGGTCTCTCCACTGTGGCTTCCATGGACTCATAGACTCATTGGTACACTCTTGAGTTGCTGGTAACAGCCTGTGATACCTCTTCCCCGGTCCCTGTTTTTTAAATGAATTATTCCTAAGGCGAACTTTCAGCCCACTACCGAACGATAGTAGGCAAGGGCTGAGATCCACAAGGCCAAGATCAGTGATAAGACATAAGAAAACAGCTGTCCCTGCAGCATAGGAGCCCTCATGGGTAAGTGGTCCTTAAGGAGAACTAGGCAGTAGACTTGCTGGGATGTGGTCCCACCTGGAGCCTTCTCAGTATCCTAGAGATGGCTTCTACATGCTGCCTTCAAGGAAGAATGATGTAATGCTGCCTGATGTTCTACCCAGGGAACCCCCAAGCAGTCTCTTGATTGAAGCATTTTGGAGAAGGATTGTTTTAAGGGGGGAAATTACAAAGTCTTTAAGCCCAATACAAGGCTGGTGTACCCCATTCCATTACCATACCTAAAATAGAGCAAAGCAGTATAAAATTTAGGGGCATATAGTACTGACACTGTGGCCAAGGAAAGGTGTAATGTGGCTTGGGCCAGACTTTAGCCATCAACATCAACAATGTGGGTCATGCAGCAGGTCAGGGACACATAAAGACATCAAGAGGTCACTTAAATGTGGTGCAAGAGGGATAAGGAGGGGCTGGTGGTTCTTGGGCTTCGAGTCTGGGCACCTGGAGAACTGAGTACATTCAACTTCTCTGCTGTCATCCAGGCAGGTTTGATCTCTAGCACAGTGTTTGTGCGCATGTGCGCACACATGTGTAAATAAAATCTTGAGTCTCATTCCTGACAGGAGTTAAAACTAAGCATTCCTTTGTTTTATCTGTTGTGTGCATGTGTGTGTGACAGGTACCCCAGAGGAAAGAGGAATCAGGAAATGGAAGAAGGGTGTGAGCAAAGGGAACAAGTCACTCGATGGCATGGAATCCTACAATTTGCCATTTGGCATGAACATTATTAAAAAATACAGATGCTTCAGCTACCTACCCATCAGCCCAACCTTTGCAGGTTACACGTGGAAAGGCTTCGGGAAGAATGAAAATAGCCGGAGTTCAGACGAAGACTCACAGGCCACAGTATAGCCCTAGCTATGCCCTGTGGCTTGGCCGCAGTGAGGCAGTATCTGTAGTTCCTTACTGAGAAACAAGAAGTAAAGTATATGTTTGTATATCTACATTTACATCCTGCACCCCAGAGCTGAGACAGGTTGCACATTGCTTTTCTGTTGTGGGTAGTGATTTGTGTCTAATATGGTGTCTCACCTATGTCCTTATTTAAGCCCTTGACCTGTTGCCCTTTGAGAGTGTCCATTGCTGGCCATGGTCACTGAACTTGAAATTCCAGTTCTCCTGTGGGAATAGATGTGTGAAATCTGCAGCCGTTCCTCTTCCTTCCTCGCAGTCCTCTCCAGTCCCTGCTGCTGGCTTTTCTACAGGCAGCCTCCAGGGTCCGGGGGTTTTTTGTCTCAGAAGCACTTGGACCCACTTTGTCTTCACTTGACCTTACCCTGTACCTTCAGAGACCTCCTGTGGCCAAGGGACATGAGTGTCCTTGCATTATCACAGCTGCCTGGTCAAGTGAGATTCTCTTGTCCCTGATAGCTCCTGTAGGGGGCTCTTGACCTGACTGACCCAGATGTGGGCATGCTTAACATCTTTGTTCAATAATACAGATATTGGACCAACTCTGTTCAGGGGATCGAAAGGAAGGGAAAGGACCCTGAAGTCAATATTATCCTCAACTGTCCCTTCTCCCTGCCACTCTATGGCCAGCACATTTCATACTGGCCTCTTCTAGTGGCTGAGACACCCTATTTGGCATTTGTCACTACTGGCTGGTGTGATGGGTACAGAGTGCCACACAGGGGCACCAGTCAGATACGTCTGTGGGCGTCTTGGCTCTCCTGTCATGTGGATGTTACTGTTGCGCGCGTCTGTAATTACGAGGTTTTATTCCTATTTAATGTTATTGACTATAGCAGATTTTCGAAATCCAGTGTTTTTCCATTTGACCTTCTTCCCTTGCATCCTACTACTTGTCCTGCACCCCCCCTATCCCCATTAAGAAAAGAACCAGCATTGTAAAGCTGTGGATACCATCAGGGAAGCTTGTTGTAACGGCTGTTAAGGCCAGTAACCATTGTTGTGGTTGTGTTTTGTATTGCTTGATACCATGAAAGTGTAAATACTGTTATAATGCCTAATCTATTTATCAAAACTGACTACTGGACCAGAGCCCAGAAAACGTGGGTCACGTTACACGTGAATTTGTTTTGTGAAGAAGGGAAGTTGGGACAGGTGACAAACAGAACCCCCATATTGAATGGTCCATCATCCTGATAAATTCATTCTTCTGTTGCAAGTCATTTTTGGCAGACGTGGCTTAAGGAGACTTGAAGGGTTGTCATAGTACTTGTCCACTGGATCTTGATTTTACAGAAGGGAAGGTTAGATTCCTTGGCCAGATATTGCCTTATTTATGTTGTTGCAGAAGACCGTGAGAAAAGAATCTAGCAGGCTCCCTCTGTTAAGAGTTCTATTTTATAACACTAAATTCTTTCTGACAAAATGACTTCTGTTGGACTCAGTTTGAAGTTTTTCAGCCAAAGGAAAAGCCTGAGACATGAAGTAGTGACCTTGGTTCATGAGATTGTGCCTCTCACGTGGTCATTGACCTGGCTGAGCTTTGAGTGGCAGTGGGTGTTCCTGTTTCCCATAGTACAGTGTGGTTCTTGGTGGCCTGGTGTCCACAAGGTGCATTTCTGTGCCCTCAGCCCCCAGGCTGACTTGATTTCACCACATTATGAGGTCTTTGGTTGTCACTATAGCCCTCTTGACTCTGGAAGTTTTGGGCTTCAAGAACACCTCAGAGCCACTGCCTTGTTTTGCCAAAATCTTACTGCAGATTGAGTAAAGATCTTAGATTCTAAACTGCATTTAATTTTTGTATTTAAAAAAAAAAAAGTTTATTCAGTGCATATTTACTTTAGAAGCACACTGGTTAATGGTTCCCATCACTCTTACCTTGGTAAGCCCCTGAGCCGGACGGCTCTCATGCACTACGTTGCCCTAATATTCCTGTTTTTATCAATATCGCCCAACTTCTCTGCTTTGAAAAATGGGGAGAACTGCTAAATATGTCATTTTCAGAATCCTAGCTCTCTAAGGTAAGTCGCAGCAGCATATGTCCAAGGAAAGCCATCAGAACCATTGATAATTCACACACATTTCCCTTCAGCTTGACTGGGCATCTGCCCTCCTGGTGAGTTCCACTCGGGGTGTGGACCTCTGAACACCTCATTGGGCCAGATTATATTGTGATGCTTCAACTCTGTTGGTCTGGGGGGAAGGTCCTCAGCAAGCATCCACATGGCAAAGGAAGTCCTGTGCCCACACTTGCCATGGGAGACAGTTTCCACCCTCCTTCTTCCATTGAGGCCAGCTCTGATGTTCTAAGGAAGGAGAGAGGCAACAGGTGGTGGGAGAAAAAAAGAGTAGCTGGATCAGATGCCCCCAGTGAGTCTGGTAGTTTCTGCACAGCCTTGAGTGATTGGAGTTCCTTCATCACTAGTAAATCTTGCACACAGAATGCATAAGTATGCAAACCATTTTAGGAAGTAGTCCTCCTGCTAGCAAATGTGTCACAGGATGAAAGTCTGTAATTGAAAGGAATAGGGATATACTTTTCTGCTTGAAACCCTGCCATACCTGAAGGGGAGGTTTTGAATACAGTGGTCACCTATGTTCTGTGCCTGGTATCCTTCTCGTGCACATTTGTTGGCCTGCATTGTGGGGCTGTGCACTGCTGTGCTTCATTTTGTCAATAGAATGTTAACGGAGTATTTTAGATGTGCATGTTCTTGTAGGGCGTTCAGTCTCTTAACTTTGCAGTGACCACCTGTCCACCATTTTCACCTGCCTGGGTCCCTGAAGGAAGGCATTTGTGTTGGCCATGGAAGATAGAAATAGCATTTAACAGATAGGAGATGCTGACAGATTCACAAATGGGGAGACCCCTCCACAGGTCCAGAAAATACTGGGGAATGGCTCCAGTCTTTGTGATTTCATTCTCATTAGGGAGTTAAACTTAGATTCATGGATACATTTGTTTTCAGAATCTTCCTTAAGAGGGTTTTCCAGTGTTAACTTTTAGTTTCTTGGGATTGATTAAGGCAAGAGAAGTAGCTTTACCAGACCAGCTAAAATGAAGCATCGCGGGTCCCGATGGTTTCCTATTTTCATGGTAACAAATTCACATGCAAAATTTGCTTTATACTGTAGAATACTGACTTTCACGACAACTTGGTTTATGCATGAATCTCGCAGTATTTCCATATAGTAAAGTAACATTTCTGCCCAGGATAATAGTCACAGTTTTCCAGGGAGGGAATGATATAATTTTCATGACAATGTCATGTGCTGATAGAATTTCTCCATTGATGAATCTCTAGTATTGTGTGTATACTTTATTTACCCGTATGTATATTTTATGACCATGAGCTAAGTTGTAATTTCTTTCATTCACATCCCTGCTGAGATATCGATAACTAGCAACTTAGTTTTAAAGTTGGCAAGTCCAATCTCCAGTAATACCAGTGCCACAAGAACAGACAGGCCAGACAGAAGGTGAATAAGGAGCAGTGGCAGAAGCCTCATTCCATCTGGCCGGAGGAGAGACGGTATTGGCAGGTGGTTGTGCTTGGGCTGTACACTTGGCTGCAGGCCTGGGGTGGCCTGGGATGGGTCGGCGTGAGGGCCTACTGTGCACACCCAGCCACACCCAGGCAGCTCCCATGCCTGAGTGTTCACAGAACTCCCATCTCCAGGAAACTGACCCTTGGCTTCAGAGAAGAAGCTGGGGTTTCACATGCTGCATGTTGTCCTCTGCCCCCTGTGATTTGGACACAGAGAATAGGACATCTCCCACCCTCTCCTCCTCCTACAGTCAGAACCCGAGTAGTGCAAGAAGGCTGCCCGTGTCGCCAGTTTTCAGCTTCCACCGCTGGGTCCCTGCAGCCCCCACAGCCCGGCAGTGCTGGCCTCCATCAGCAGCCTCGCAGACATTCCCGTCCCTTCAGGTTGCTGTTGACTGTGCCTCTTCATCACTCTGACATCCGGCGTCCGTAGAATTGCTGTATGTAGTTCCAGGCACTTTGGACACCCTTACCAGCATTGCCACCCGACTGACAGTTCAGACAAACACCCTTTTCTGTTCGTTCCTAACAACCTTTGTTTGACACATTAATAAATTTCTGACTGTTCTTAAAACAGTGGAGATGCCTCTATTTTCCTTGAGTTTTTGTGACTGACTTTGCCTATATACCTTTCTGGGATTTTGTTTGTTTTTTTATTTTGCATACCGAGGGTATTTGGGGTGGGGTTGTTTTTTGAGATGTGTAATTCTTTTATGGAGTTTTTAAAAAAGAATTTTCATATTGTTTTTTCTAACATGGCTTCATTAAACGTTTAAGTATTTTAAAAATATGTAATATTTGGACCAGATGTTGTGAATAATAGTAGAGATAAAGCTATTTTATTCTGTATTTTTAAAACTGTTCCGTACAAATAAAAGCTCTCCTGGATGCTGTTTTGCTGTTTGCATGCCTCCTCCTTTGGCCAGTGTTTAAGAAAATTGTAATTTGTTAAAAGCCATCATCGAGGCAAGAGAAATCAACTTATAAGAAATTCAGTTTAGGGCTGGGGATGTGGCTCAAGCGGTAACGCCCTCGCCTGGCATGCATGCGGCCCGGGTTTGATCCCCAGGACCACATACCAACAAAGATGTTGTGTCCGCCGAGAACTAAAAAATAAAAAATGTTGGAAATTCTCTCTCTCTCTCTCTCTCCTCTCCTCTCACTCTCTCTTAAAAAAAAAAAAAAAAAAAAAGAAAGAAAGAAATTCAGTTTAGCCAGGCTCAGTGCCACACACTTATAATCCCAGCTACTTGGGGCTGAAGCAGGAGGCTCTCCAGTTCAAGGCCAGCCTTGGCCACTTTGCAAGACAGGCTCAAAAGACAGGCTGGAGATGTGCCCCTGGGTTCAATCTCCAGTACCTCCCCACCAAAAATCTTATCATTTTTTTCTCTATTGGTTTCCTTCTGCAATTCTGACTTTTCCATTTATACTGCATCTCTTAGATCTGTTTTATATACTGTCACTCATTTTCTCTTTCCATTTCCTCAAAAGAGTCTGGAAGAATTTCCAGAGCAATTATCTGAATCACCAACTGGGGTTTATAGAATTCCAATCTCTTTTTTTAAATTTTTAAAATATATGTATTTTTTAGTTGTAGTTGGCCACAATAACTTTTTATTTATTTATATGTGGTGCTGAGGATTGAACCCAGCACCTCGCATATGCTAGGCGAGAGCGCTACTGCTGAGCCACAACCCCAGTTCCAACCTTTTGCTCCTGTGTTTAGTCATTTTCAAACACAACAGTAGAGAGAATAGCACAATAAACCCCTGTGGGAAACAGGAAGTTCAGCTCGGTGGTAGAACGCTTGTTTAGCATGCCCAAAGCCCTGGATTTGATCTCTCATCACCAAAAGCAGCCCACCCCAAAACCAAACCCCTTGTGCCCATCACCCAGCTGATAGGTATGGACTCAATGCCAATCTTATTTCAAATACACTCCTCCACTTTCCTGTTGTTTTGAAGCAAATCTCAGACAGCACTTCATCTATATTTCAGTCGTTACAATAAAAGATAATTAAAAAAAAAAAAAACCTTAACAATATTTCCACAATACAATCAAACATCTAGCTAGCGTTTAAATTTCCAGTCTCAAATATTTGAAATAGATTCCACCTGAGATCCACATTTTGCCATTGGCTGATAATTCATTGTCTTCCCAAGTGTCCAGGTCTCTCTCATGTTCTCTTCTTGTTGAGTGATTTATGTGGTTTCCTTCAGGAGATGTGGAGTACATCCCCTTGTAACACGTTTCTCTGCTTTCAGTGTTTTCTGGATCAGATTCGGGTCCATTTGGTCAATGGGGCCAGTAGCGTAGTGAGTAACACCTCTGACTGGGTCAGAACACTCCAGTTGGGTCTCATGTCTAAGGTCGTATTTTAAAGGAAGACACAGTCTTCCACCATAAGATCTTTTCATAGATGCTCTATTCCCTCAAGTCCTGCTGCACAGATAACTTAGGGAGCCGTTTCACGTAAGTTGTTTCATGGGCACGTTTCTTCCAATTCCTTAAGCTGGTCCTTTCTTGTGGACTCGAAACTTTTCACATATCTGATGATTTTCTTACTGTTGTTATTGAAGAGGGAAGATTGTATTCAGCAGCAGAATTGGGTGGGTGATTTTTTTTTTCCCAAAAAAAAACTTGTTTCATGAAGTGACATAAAATATCCTAGACTATGGAGTTGGCCTGTCATTTCATCCACTTCTGTTAGGTTACGGCTGCATCCGCTTGCCAGACTCTTTATTCAGCATCAATAACTCATCATAGATATGCTGATATTTTGGTTTTATTACAGATACCTTCATATTTATGTGAGTGTGTATTTTTTTAAAATAATGATGGTGTGCTTGAAAGATCATTCTTTCAGAGGTGCAGCTCTGAGTGACTTTTATTCCTTCCCCCATCTTTATTTTCTATTATCTCCTCTTACTATTAACGACAATAATTGTATAAATTTTTTTCAAAGATTTAAGTTTTTTTTAAGTAACATTGTAAGGTCTGTAGCAAGTATCAGTTCTATTACAAATATTTGGTAATACCATAGTTGAAGAAGTAGGAAAGCCCCTGTACTCCTTGAATACTAAAATAAGACTTTATTATGTTTTTCCTCAATTTGTTCTTGACTTTTTTTAAAGAGTTTTAACATGGCTTTGGCACTCTAATATTATTCCTGAGTTATCCCGTTCATATTTGCTCCCTTTTGTCCTGTATGGGAAGGTTTTCCTTAGATGAGGTCATCCAGAGTATTCTAGAAGAATATGCGGTGGGGGTGGGAGGAGGTGGGGACGACAGTGGGCTGGAAACCACAAGCTCCAACTGCCGCAGTCCGGCTGCAGCAAAATAACCGGGGGTGACGAATGACTTCTGTACTTTGATACAGCAGGAGTGGAAGCCGTTTATTGTAGGGCAACAGAGGTATTTATACATTTTGCACAGCTTATCTTAATATACATCAGTCAACCAATAAGGAATCTCCACACTTGATGGCTCGCTTTTGTTACATCTCAAACCACTCCCTCTGGCATTTTGCCAGGCACCATCCAGACTTGTTTATGAACTCTAACATTCCCCTGGCAAAATACCAGGTGTTATTTTGACTTATTTACAGACCTTAACATTCATCCAACCAGATAAAAAGATTCTAGGATGGTGAGATTTGGGCATCTGCCTCTGAGCAGTATCCAGAAGTGGACACATCCCTGGGCAGATTGACAAAAAAACTTCTGTTCCAGCCCCAAGCTTCAAACCCCTTGGAGACACCGTGAGCCTTAACATTCTAGTGTTTCACCGATGAAGCAGCTGTCTGGAGATTTAAAGATGTCCGTGGGTCATGTGCGCGTGTTTGTATACTTATGAACACATACAGTTTATTATGCATTTGCCTCTTGGGAAGCAAATGATCCCTTGTGGCCTCAGAAAAATTCTGAATGAGTTTGAAGCAGGAGAAAAATAAATAAATAACCTCCAGGGAAGTCCTCCTAGGAATGCCCAAGAAAAGACTTTTAGAAAAATAAAAAGTTTTCACGTCAAGTAAAATCCTAACCATTTTTGTTGTGGTTCGGTGATCAGACAAGAAGAGTTTGGTAGGTGGTCATCCATGTTCAGATCGCAAAGTGTCCTCTTCCAAGAGGACGAAGATTACCAGTGTCCCCCAGGCTCTGCTCTCCCACTCTTTCACAGTTGTAGAATTTGAGAAGTACTCAAGACTACATTTCCCAGCTTTTCTGGTGGCTCAGTGTGACATGTGACTGGGCTCTAGCCAATGAGGCATAGTCAAAGCTGAGAGGCAACTTCTGAGTTGTGTTCTTAAATAGTATCTTGTTTATCCCCATCTTTGCCTTTGCAAAGATGGGGATAAACAAGATTGAAAAGTAGAATGGTGGTCAACCAACATGGTCCATTTAGACAAGGATAGCATCTGGCAAGGCAGAAAAATACAAAAGGATTCCGAAATCCCAGGGTTTCTTCTGATGACTTCAGCCCAAACTTTGGCACAAGAGAGAACAATTATTTAAACCTTTGTTACTTGAGTGTCTGCTGTAATCAATACAGCTGTGTCCTTGACCATCAGGGATTTTGTAGATACAAAGTAATTTGAAATTAGACTAGCAGCTCATAGCCTTCAACCTCACAATTGACCATCCGAGCTCCTTGGAGCATGCAACTTGAACTTTGGTCTTCTGTTTTCTTCTCTATAAAATGGAAATAATAGTTGTAGAAAGGATTAGAGAGGTTAAAATATAGATCCTAATAAATTCGATTCCATTCCTCCTCAGTTCCTTTCCAGGCATACATCAATAGCTTTATAGAGCCACTGTCATGGTGTGTGTGCTTTAGCTGCACAAACTGGCCCGGCTAGGGGCCATGAACCACTGGAATCAATATAAAGATGTGAAAACTTGGGCTGGGGATGTGGCTCAAGCGGTAGCGCACTTGCCTGGCATGTGCAGGGTGCTGGGTTCAATCCTCAGCACCACATACAAATAAAATAAAGATGTTGTGTCCACCGAAAACTGAAAAATAAATATTAAAAAATTCTCTCTCTTTCTCTCTCTGAAAAAAAAAAAAAGATGTGAAAACTACTATTCTTCTGCACCCAAACCACCCTCCCTTAGAGTAACCCGTTACTTCCACCAGGTGTGTCCTTTCACTGTGTTCTCCTTGTTTAACATACCTGACACCATCATAAGGCACATATACAAGGACCAGGCTTGCCTGTTTGTTTTCCTGAAATAGAACTGTAGCACATGCATTGTGTAACTTGGCTTTTTCCCTTTAGGAATGCAGCTTGGGCATTCCTACAAATGGGAAGAGAGAGACCTATCCTGCATTCTCTAACATTTTGTGCGTGGAGATGCAGTCTTATGAACAAGACCCTATGCCCATGGATTTCTTTTCAGTTCAGCCTTTTATTCATCTTCTCTGTTTACTTGCTTTTCCTCTTCCGTTTCCCTCTCCTGCCCAGCTTCTGATTGCTGTAGTAATACATGTTAGCAACCTTCTTTGTATCATTCATATATTTCTCTGTGTTCATATAACCATGTAAACATCTATCTGTCTAGCTATTCTACTTGTACACACACACATACACACACACACACACACACACACACACACACTGTGTGTGTATGTCGCTGTGACCAAATGACCTGACAAGAACAATGTAGGGGAGGAAAACTTCATTTTGGCTCATGGTTTCGGAGGTTCAGTCCATGGACAGCTGAGTCCATAGCTCTGGGCCCAAGGTGAGGCAGAACATAATGGTGGAAGGCCATGGCGGCAGGAAATAGTTCAGGACATGACAGGAAACAGAGCTCTGCTCACCAGGGACAAAATATAAACCCCAAAGGTACACCCCCAGTGACATATTAACTCTATAGTCACATCTACACTACCTGGTTAATTTACATTGGTAGATTAATTAATCCACTGATTATGGTCTTATACATGAGCTTTTGGGGGACATATCTAAACCATAAAGTGAAAATATAGACATACTTTTCTGTATCTTGAATGGAACACTCAGTGATAACTTGTGGAAATAATTTAGCTGGCATCACTCTTAATTTTATTCATGCTGGTTTTATAATATTGCTTTCTGTGGATTTACCGTAGTTTATTCAGAGTTCAGGGATATTTTATTCCCAGTTTTTTTGATCATCACATAGAGCCACAAAAAAAACATTGTTGCCTATAGGTTTAAACAAGATAAAATCCATCCCTAGAAGTGGGATTGCTGGATGGAGCCCAGTTGCCCATGGTGGTAACCTGCTAGATATGTGTATGTTGGGGTCATTTACTGCCCCTTCCCGCTCCACACCCACTGTCCACCTTAGCAACTTGCACTTTTACTCTGTGCCTCACTGTCTGCATTTGAGAGACCCCAAACTATGACACCCACCACAGTTATCACCAATTTTCACAGGTGCTCCCTCTTAGGGGTAGAGGCCTGGGAGGTTGCACATTATCTGAAGCTTTTACAGATAATTTTCTCAAAACAACACAAACTTTCTCTGTAGAGTTATGTCCTCCTCTGAGCTCTCCAAATTTGAGTGAGAACTGTTCTTTCATGTGGCAGTGTGGTGCCCCTTGAACTTGGTCACATGGGTCTTTTGTCTTTAGGGGTCCATGTCAAGGTGTGGGTTGGGGAAAGGAGGACAGATCCCCTGTGATATTATGGGTTACTGCTACTCAAAGCCCTCTGGAGGGCACTGACAAGCTGGTGACTAGAAATTCTAAACTTTACCCAGACCTCATGTCTGAGTTTCCAGCCCTAAAGCCTCCTGCTTACCTGAAGTCACCATGGATCCTCTCCAACTGAAGACATCACCTCCCCTCTTCACCAGAGATCCTTCTCTTCCAGCCACAACACCCTCACTGAAAACCTGGCTGTAACTTGCAGTTCCTCTCTGTCTGCCATCTTACACGTCTGTCTATCACCAAAGCCGGGGAGTTCTGCCTTGCAACCGCCTCCTAAGTCTGTCCTCTCTGCACATCCACTGGGCTATATTTTGGATCTAGAATGTCTCCTATGTCCCAAGACATCGCCAAATGTCTTGGTCCTCAGTCAATGGTGCTATTAGGAGGTGATGGAACCTTTAGAAGGTGAGGCCTAATGGGAGGAAGTTAGGTCATTGGGGGGAGTGTCCTTGAAAGTGATATTAGGATCCCAGCCCCTCCTCTTCTTCTCTTTCACTTCCTTCCATGAGATGAGCAGCTTTGTTCAACCATGTGTTTCCACCAGGATGCTCTGCATAACCACAGGCCCCCAAACAATAGACTAGCTGACCATGGACTAAAATCTCTGAAACTGTGAGCCAAAGTAAACAAACCTTTTCTCCTTTATGCTGACGTATCTCGGGAATTTGTTATAGTGACAGAAGGCTGACTAATGCACACTGCTACCTCTTGTAATAGATTGCATCCCTTTTCTCAATTCTTGACCCACCCTGAATCCACACTCTTTGCCATGTGATTTTGCAATTCCTCCCTCTGCAGGTAGGGTATACTTCTCTAAACCTTGACTTTGAGCTTGGACATGTGACTTACTTCAGCCAATGGGATGTCACAAAGACACGAAATGTGCTTGGGTAGGGCTTGCTCTCTTGCACCTCAGACATCACCATGAGAAGAACAGTCCCCAGATAGCCACTGATTTGGGGATTATGAGAGACAGGCAGAGCAGAACTGCAGCAGGAAGCAGAACTGTCCCAACTGCTCCCCACCAATGAACATCATTTTAAACACTGAGCTTTAGGGCTGTTTTTAAAAAAGGAATATCATGGCAACCCCTGACTGATGTAACTCTAGATTCCAAGTAAACCACAATTTTGTTCCTCAACTTCCATAATAACTCCTCAACCAGTTTACATGTTCTAATCATAATCCTTTCCTACCTCAAATAAATCTATGGCATTCTATTGTAATTTTTTTTTAAGATCAATTAAAGCACTTTGTGGTTGTGGTGCTGAGGATCAATTCCAGAGCCTCATGCATACTAGGAAAGCACTCTACCACTGAGCTCCATCTCTGGCCCCAGTTAAAGTACTTTTAATACAGTTATTAGAAGGCTTAAGTGTATAGACCTCAACATGAAAAGCAGAAAGTAAACGCACTGATCGAGTAAAAGATGGAATGAAAAAAAAAAAATTAAGAGCAAAGTCATTGAATGCCATCACACTCTTATAAATGCAGTTTCTCAAAACAGCATTCAGAAACTAGTACAAAGTCGTTCATCTGAGTGCCTTTGTAATATTAAACAAAACCAGAATTAGAGCTCTCAATTTAGGCTCCCCCCAGGTCTCTGCTTGGACTCTGGGGTCGCTTCTTCTGTATCAATCAGCTTAAGCTGGAATCACATTTCCTGGAGTTCTCTTCCCTCTGCAGGTCCAAGTCAAAGTTGTTCACGAGAGAAACTTGTGCACATCTGAAAAAAAGACACAAAGCAGCAGCAGCAGCAGCAGCAGCAGCAGCAGCACTTGGAAACTAAGTGCAGGATCCAGGTGCCACCAACCACAGCTGCATCTGTCCCTATCCCCCAGCTGCTACTGCCTGGCTTCTTTAGTGTGAGGCCAGTTAGGCCAACTGCTCTTTCTCATCCTGGATTGCCTCCACGTGCAGCTGTGAGTCTTAGTGCATTAGCATCTCCTGCAAGTCACTCCCAGCTGTGGGAAAGACACGTGTTCCAGTGTGTCCTCACGGGTTTTGGTGTCCCTCCCTGAGTTTCCATCCATCCTTGCTTTCCCTCACTTTGTGTCCACCTTTTCTTCCCAGGCCTCCCTTGCTGACTCAGGCTTACCACCGCACACACAAGCAACAGCCTTCCGTAGATTTCTTCATCACTTCCCCTGTGACTTTCTTCTGAGCTCCCAATGGTCTTCTTATAGATGTTACCTCACCAGCTTCTCCCACAAGGGCGTGAGGTCTCAGCTCTATAGCAAGTCCGTTATGCAAGGGCAGCCCATTGCAATATGAATGAAATCCCAAACTCCTTACCACAGCCCACAAGACCAGACCTGGCCCCTCTCTCCTCCTCCAGATCCAGTGCCCATCTCTTCACACCCTCCCTGCTTTACCTGGACATTAACTTCTTCCCACAGAGCAAGAGCCCTTTGACTGAGCGTTGGCAATTCCATTCTCATTGGGTCACTTAACTGCTTAAGACCCTCCTTCCCACTCCTCCCTGGTGGCTGGGGTTGGAGAAGAAGAGGTTAAGCTTGTTGGAAGGGCTGGGTGGCTGGGGCCTGTTCTCAATCAGGGCACAGCAGGAAGGCGAGGGGGAAGTCTCCATAGCAAAGTGATGAGGTAGGGTGTGTGAGAACACACTAAACGTGCGTTCATCTCTGTGCAGAGTGGAGAGTTGGTGGGCCAGGGACAGGGAGGAGAGGCTGTCAAGGTCTCAAAGCAGTACAACTTAGGAAGTTGGCTTTGCAACTGCAGAGGTGTGGCCAGCTCTGGGCAGAGGGTCAGCATCTCAGGACAGACTGGAAGAGGCGCTCACGGGCTGCCTGGCTGGCTGCACCAACCCCGCGCCCCCTCCTTCCTTGGCTCCTTGCTGAGGTTCTTGGCCCAGGAAGCACATGTGTCCTCCAAGAAACTTCCCCAGCTGGCTCCTCTCAGAAGGGTCTGCATCTCCCTGTGAGAGGAGGTGGCTTTGCTCCCCAGCCAGCTCTGCAGTTTGAACCAGGTTCACACACAGGGGAAGGTGCACTGTGTCCCTGAAGCGCCACAGGAAACCGGGAACTCCGCTCATCTGGAGTTTTGTTTCTTGGCTGCATAAGGGGAACATAAAACACCTCTCATTTCCCACCTTTTGTTCCAGTCACAATGGACCACACACCGCTCTCTGACTGAGCCAGGCTTTTCATGGCTTTGAACTTGCTACTACCTCTGCCTGAATTGTCCTGCCCCATCTCAGGAACTCCTGCTAACCCTTAAGACTCAAACCAGATGTCACCTCCTTCTCAAGGTCACCCCTTAAACACCTTATGTATATCTTCCTAGGTGCTGCCAGGTATTATATGCCACTGTATTATAGTTGAGGTCTCCGCCTACTTGCATGCAGCACCTGGTCATCTTATTACAATTTAACACAGCCTGAGGTCTGGTTCTGAATTTATCACTGACTTCTGGGTGATGCTGCCGCTGCTGCCCCCTGGACCACATTCTGAGTAGGAAAGATCTAAAACATTTATCTTGTATTCTCACTTGAAATTTCAGGTCAAATACATTGATGTATGACCATATGGAATTCTTTTTTTTTTTAATTAAAAGATTTTAAAATCACATTGTACTCATTTTGCTCTTTTGCACCTCAGACATTACCATGAGAAGAACAGTCCCCAGATAGCCACTGATTTGGAGATTAATTTTTTAATTAATTTTTATTTATATATGACAGTGGAATGCATTACAATTCTTATTACACATATAGAGCACAATTTTTCATATCTCTGGTTGTATACAAAGTATGTTGACACCAATTCGTGTCTTCATGCATGTGCTTTGGATAATAATGTCCATCACATTCCACCATCATTTCTAACCCCATGCCCCCTCCCTTCCCCTCCCACCCCTCAGCCCTATCTAGAGTTCTTCTATTCCTCCCATGCTCTCCCTACCCCACTATGAATCAGCCTCCTTATATCAGAGAAAACATTTGGCATTTGGTTTTTTGGGATTGGCTAACTTCCCTTAACATTATCTTCTCTAACTCCATCCATTTACCTGCAAATGTCATGATTTTATTCTCTTTTATTGTTGAGTAATATTCCATTATGTATATATGCCACATTTTTTTTATTCATTCATCTATTGAAGGGAATCTAGGTTGGTTCCACAGTTTAGCTATTGTGAATTGTGCTGCTATAAACATTGATGTGGCTGTGCCCCTATAGTATGCTGTTTTTGAGTCCTTTGGATGTAGACTGAGGAGAGGGATAGCTGGGTCAAATGGTGGTTCCATTCCCAATTTTCCAAGAAATCTCCATACTGCTTTCCATATTGGCCGTGCCAATTTGCTGCCACACCAGCAATGTATGAGTGTACCTTTTTCGCCACATCCCTTGCCCAACACTTATTGTTGTTTGTATTTTAATAGCTGCCATTCTAACTGGAGTGAGATGAAATCTTAGTGTAATTTTGATTTGCATTTCTCTAATCGCTAGCGATGATGAACATTTTTTCATTTATTTGTTGATTGATTGTATATCCTCTTCTGAGAAGTGTCTGTTCAGTTCCTTGGCCCATTTATTGATTGGGTTATTTGTTTTTTTTTGTTTTTTTTTTTTTTTTGGTGTTTAGCTTTTTGAGCTCTTTAAAATACCCTGCAGATTAGTGCTCTATCTGATGTGTGAGGGGTAAAGATTTGCTCCCAAGATGTAGGCTCTCTATTCACCTCACAGATTGTTTATTTTGCTTAGAAGAAACTTTTTAGTTAAAAAAAAATTAGCCTCTATTTCGAATTTCCGTTCAGTTAGTAACAAAAAAAAAACATGGAGGGTCGATTTCTGGTAAACTCATTCATTTCAGGTGAAAAATCAGTGAATTCTGCTTGCCCCACCCTCCGAGTCTCATCTCCATTTTGGTGGGGACAGTGGGCTTATGTAACATCTTGGCAATTTTGGGGGGGTGAGTGGGGAAATCTAGCCCTGGGCAGGTGGCATGCTTGTTCTGGGTACAGCATCTTCCACCCTGGCTTCCCCAAGATGTCTGAGCCTCCTGTCATCTCTAGCATGGCTTAAACATGATCTCTTTGTGGGTCCTCTTATCCCAACTGTGAGATGTACTTGGAACCCCCAGCTTCCTCCCTTCTGGCTTCCAGGGCCTTCTCTGGGGTGGGGGAAACGTTGGCTTCTTTCCCACAACTCCCTGCATCCTGCAGAAGCTCTCAGCTCTGGTCCATCACTGCTGAGGACGCCCTAAGTGGCCACATGCCATGGATACCATGTTGCTTCAGGAGACTGATGGGAAGTGGGTACACTTTTCTGCTTTCAGATCCCACCCCAGCTTGAAATTAGAGGGTCTCATTGCTCGTTCCCACCCTTCTGGATTAACCTATAGAGAAGGTAGCATTCTAGACACCCATCAGCACCCAGCTGACTGGCTTCCCTCCCAGCTTGCTTCTTCCCACCTTTTCTCTCCCCTCCCCACCCCATAGACTCTTCTTTTTTTGGCGGGGGAGGGTGGTGGTGGAGCTAAACAGGGATTGAACTCAGAGGCCCTCACCCACTGATCCACATCCCCAGCCCTATTTTGTATTTTCTTTAGAGACAGGGTCTCACTGAGTTGCTTAGCACCTTGCCATTGCTGAGGCTGGCTTTGAACTTGTGATCCTCCTGCCTCAGCCTCCGGAGCTGCTGTAACAGGCATGTACCACCGTGCCCGGCTGTTCTTCTTTTTCATTTTAATTATTTTTTTGATTGATTAATATAGGCATATTGTATATTATATATGTATATTGATTAATATATGTATATTGAAACAAGCCAAATAGTACAAAAGAGTCCTCATCTTTTTATACTCTTTATTTAATCCTCTATTATCCTCTTTGGGCATAAGGAATTGAAGGTCCACTACAATCAAGGACCAAATCGTTTTGCTTCCATTTCCTCCCCCTTCTATTCTCCCCTCTGTTTTGGTTGCTTATTGCTATTATTAGTTCCAGTATTTTATTTCTCCACAGGGACACTCTGTTTGTAGGAGACAAATCTTCTTTGTCCAAGACAGTGGAGCACTTTGCAGTCTGCTCTTCATCTTTGGTCCAACACATGAAATGACATCAGCGTTGCTTGAGCCCCAAGACCACCAAAGATGCGGGTGCCTCCCTCTAACTACTGGATGCTTGCATAACCTTGAATTCGTTTATTTCTCTACTAGTTGGGCCACCTACTTTAAACAAAACTTCTCATTCCCTTCCATTAAAACATGAGGAGATCAGGACACTTAACAAATTCTTACTTTCATTTCTTTTTTAGCTTCTACACCATAATGGTTTATAACATTTACGTTTCGTTTTGTAACCAGAATTGCAATAGTTGTTTTAAATTAAATCTCAAACTAAATGTATTCAGTGCTCCCTATGGGTGCTTTTACCGGTTTCTTTCTTTATTTGTTTACCAAACTTGTTTTTTTAATATTTTTTTTCAATATAACTGAGGTGTTTTTTTTTTTAATTGCATGATTTATGGTTGGCTTAGGGTTTGAGTTGATATAAAGTTCCTGGATCCTATTTTCTTTCTTGAGAACATCATGGTAGCATAAAAAGGACAAGACTAGCTTTTTATATACTCTAGCTTTGGCATTACTGGACTGAAATTTCTAGTTAGGCTTTTCTTTCTTTCTTTCTTTTTTTTTTTTTTTAATGGGTAATTTGACCTTTCTTCTGAGTAATCAAAGAATACTTATTTTGAAATAAGGTAACATTGATAGGATATATTGGCGTCAGTTGGCTTGTTCCTTTAGTTATTAATTTGTCAAATGCTTACTGGGGCCTCGCAGGTACCAGGCATGATTTAAGCAGGAAGAGCATAGCATTGATGTAAAAGGATAAAAATCTCTGTCCTCGGATGCTCTAGTTTGGATCTAGAATGCTCCCCAGAGGTCTCTGTGTTAAAGACTTCGTCCCCAGCGTGGCACTATTGAAAGGTGATAGAAATCTTAAGAATTGGAATCTGGTGGGAGGAATTTGGATCATTAGTGGCAAATGACCTCAAAGGGGACAGTGGGACCCCAGTCCCTTCCTTTTCTCTCTCTTTCATTTCCTGGCTGTGGTAAGGTAAACAGCTTGCTCCGCTGTACCCTCCCCACTATGACCCTTGATAAGACCCAAAAGAAACAGGACCAGGTGACCATGGTCTGAAACCATGAGCCAAAATAAACTTTTCCTCCTTATGAGTTGATTATCTCAGATATTTTGTTACAGTGACGGCAAGCTGACTAATACAGCACACCCCACGGAACATTCTGGTAAAAAAACTAAAAAAGAAAAACAGACTATATCCATTTCTCAATATAGTATGCTCTTTTCACTATAAAATCAAATTGTTTGATTGAGGAAATTTTTCTTAATTTATACATTTGAATGCCAATTATACATGTTAGATTTCCCACACTTATTATTTCATCTTCCGCCTTTTAGAATTCTTGTTATTCTCCATGTTGCTGTGTTCATTTTTTCTCGAAGGACCTCCCATGGTCCTTTCTAAATTTTCTTCAGTGTTTTCTCCTTTATTGGGTCTTTTCACTTCAGTGATGGTTTATTTTTCTGTCTTACTTTTTTTCCTGAGCCCCGGCAGCAGTTTATAGTTGTCCTTTGTTTCCATTGTATTATTTTTCTTGCGTATTTATCTTTCTTGTGTACTTAACTTTTTATTTATTGTTTTAGTTTTTTTTTTTTTTTTTGCTTTCATTACGTTATTGAATTCAGGAGAAAATCATTGGTCACAATTTTTATCCAGTGAAGACAAAGCCTTTCTCGAGTGTTGGCAAGTAGTCTCTCTCTAGCTCAGGGGAAAGCTCAACAACTCAGGTGTGTGTGTGTGTGTGTGTGTGTGTGTGTGTGTGTGTGTGTAGATCTGTGAACACGTCGATATATTATTTCACGAGGGTGATACATATTTACTTCTCTCATCACACTATAATGATTAACAGGACTTCTGTCATGGCAGATGCCCGTTACATGTTTGCCGAATGAGTTGGTGAATGACGGAGCCTTCCACATCATAATCAAAGAAAAAAGGGGGGGTGAGCAGAGGGGAAGAAATGGGAGTGAGGGTCGTACACTAAGGCCAACTTGTGCTGGCCTCACAGCTTGGTGGACATTGAACTGTCACCCCAGGGGCTCTGTGGTGAGGTTTCTGCTGCTTCCTATGCCCAACCCTGGGAAAATTGCAAGGAAGCAATAACCCTGACTCTCTCTCCCTCACCCTAGGACTTATGCCAACCTCCAGCCCCAGGTTCCCCGAATGGTTTCAGGTGTTGGTTGAGGCTAGCAGTCTGGGTATCATACCTCCACTGGACCTGGCTGCACAGGGCGTGGGCAGAAAGCACAGAGGTTGGGAGAGAGACTAGAGATGGATTCAGGGATTCACATCCCAGCTCTGGTCCCTTCTGGCTGTGATCCTGGGCAAGTTACCTAACTACTCTGTGCTTCAGTTTCCTTGTGTCTAAAGTGAGAATACTAATCATGCCACCTCTTAGGTGGATGAGGATTAATGAGTTAATGCTTGTACTGGGATGAGATTTGAATGGCAGTTATACATATCCTGTATAACCTATGTCATACTCTCCTCTGCCACACTGTGAGTACCCAACACAACGGCTAGATTAATTTCTTCTGTGTTCACTGCTCTCAGGGCGGCAGGTGAGAAGGAGATGAACTGGTAAATAAACCGCCATCCTGGTTCTTGGCTGGTAGATTGGAGGAAGTGCTCACTGTGCTGCATTTGGAGATGGTGAGAAGGCTGAGGAAGTGGTGGTTGGGGGGGTGGTGAGTGAGGAAAGGCTGGTCAGGGAGGGGGCCAGGTCCCAGATGGGCCTGGTCCCCAGGAGAGGTGGCACTTGGGCCAAGTTTTGGAAGATGAGTCGGCGTGAGGAGCAGCTCCAAAATGAGGGCTTTGGGAACAGTTCTAGTTGAACCAAGGAACTGAGGGGATGTATTGGGTGGTATGTTTGATGATTTTTTTTTTAAACTTAGATTATATGTTTAAATTGAGAGGCTGAAGAGCAGAGGGCACTGAAAAAGTTACCATGGCCCAGGAAAGACCACCCTTAGCTTTGTCAGCAGGGAGAGGAGGTAAGAACATCTCAGGAGAAGGAAAATATGTGGAGAAAGAAAAGGCATGAATCAGCACGCCTGTAGTCCCAGAGGCTTGGGAGGCTGAGATAGGAGGATCACGAGTTTAAAGCCAGCGTCAGCAACTTACTGAGGCTCTAGGCGACTCAGTGAGACTCTGTCTCTAAATAAAATACAAAAAAGGGCTCAATGGTTGAGTGCCCCTGAATTCAATCCCTGGTATCCCCACACCCCCCAAAAAGGTGTGAATCAGAGGACCCCCCCCCCATCTAGGATCACTTAGGGATGCTCAGGGCCAGAGGCAGGTGGAGAGGAGCCCTCAAGCCTGGCCACAAACCTGGGTGTAAGCACCAACAAGGGAGAGATGAACAGGCCATAGGAGCTGCCTGCCCCTCACCTTCTGAGAACATGGACCCATACCACATCCTGGTCCCCACTTCCTTCCTGGCTACTGCTGATGGCACCAGAGGTCAAGTGAGTTGATGACAGCTGCTTCAACAATGTAGACGTTGTAGTGCATGTCAAGGAAGGCCGCCATCGGGGCATAACTCGGAGCAGGAAAGAGAAGGTAATACAAGAATCAGGGAGCAACAAGGAAAGAGAAGGGGAGAGAAGACTCTCCAGGTTGCAGTCATGACCCGTCTTGGACCTGGCTCACTTCCTTCCTGTGGGCCCTGCCAGAGAACCTTAGTTCTTTAAAATGAATCTCTCTTAAGCTCATTCAAATGGCTTTTGTTTCTTGCAACCAAATGCTATGGTGACTTGATTTCTCTTAAGTTCCAATCTTTGAACCCACCAAATATATTTCTGGACAAGATGCTACCTAATACTGTTTGGGGCTTTATGATTCTTTTAAAGCGGACACTCAATATTTATTATGATGGTATGTATGGATTCACACCAAGAAACTGATATTTCCTTCCAAAAATGGGAAAGGATCTTTGGTGGAATGTAACCCTGGGGTAAAGGAAACTTGAATAGATTCCTAGGAAAATTCTATGAAGTATTCCATCTAATTTGAAACAGTTCAGTTACCAGACTATTCATAAGCAATTTGTTTAGCAGGATGGCTTCTGAGAGAGAGAGAGAGTTTGGCCTTGAGGCTCACTGGCAAATACTTTTTGTGAAAAGAGACATATTTGGTGGCAAGGAGTAAGTCTAGATCATGTGCTTTGAATTCTTTGCTTTCCTTTTTCCTTCTTATCACCCTTTGTTTGTGTTTTAACTGCAGGAGGGAACATCTGGTAAGTTTTCTGTCTGGGGCTTTACAAAAGATTTAAGTATACCCTTGCTATCTCCAAGGATGGATCCAGACACTGTCCCATATAAATATTTTAGGTACCATGGAAATTTCTTCATGGTAGATAAAGTGGACTCTTTTAATTAAGATAGTTCTTTCCCATGAAAGAAAAACTTGTAGAGGTTACTGACAAACATCTTTGTTACTCAAATTTCCCTGGGTCTCTCCAGCTTGAGAAAATAAAGTGGAGTCATATTAACAGCTATAAATCTAAATGTCACCAGCTCATTCACACTTAAGCCATTTGAAAACACCTCTCTGCTGCTTTGGATGGTTCAGGGACACAGGCAGGCAGGACAGGGGAGTTCCCAGAGGTACCTCACAAGCTCATGAACAAATCCAGGGCCTCCAGGCTTGGTCCATTTGATACCCCAGTCACATCAGCTATGACCACAGGACCTGTTAAGTTCTTTAGCAGTTAGCAATTGCTATAATACAAGCCGCCCCGAATTCTAGTAGCTTACAATGGCAACCTGTTTAGTTGTGCTTTTATTGGGTATTTGGACTGAACCCAGATGGGCTCTCTCAGCCGTCTGTGGTCAGTTCTGGGTTAGTATCTTACTCCATTTTCTGTTTGCTATAGCAGAATACCTGAGATTAGGTAATTTGTAAAGAGAGAGAGAGAGAGAGAGAGAGAGAGAGAGAGAGAGAGAGAGGGAGAGAGGAGGTTTCTTTTGCCTTATGATTCTGGATGCTGCGAAGTCCGAGATTGATTGGCCACATCTGGTGAGGATCGTGTGCTGCTTCAACTTGTGGTAAAGAATGGTAGGGCAAGCAGGTGCATTCAAAAGAGACAAAGAGACAGAACACAAGGGATAAACTTGCTTTATAACAAGCCACTCTCAAGGTAACTAATTAGGTCCTTTGAGAGCAAGAACTAAGTCATCAGAGAAAGGCCTGAATCCATTCATGAGGGCTCAGCTCCCATGACCCGACCACCCCCACACAGCACTGCCACAGGGAGGAATTAAGCTTCCAAAGAGTGAACTTTGCGGGGACACAATCAAACCCAGGCAGCTGGAGAGGGAATTACTGGTTTTGGTTGGACTCTCTCACACCTAGGGTTTTGGCTGGAACAACTCAGCTGACTTGGCCTTGGACTGTGTGGTCTCCCATCTTCCAGTGGGCTAGCCCAAGGTTTGTGAACATGGTACAGACAAAGTTCCAATAGAGAGAGTAGAAGACTCTAGGGCTTCTTGCTTGATGCCCAGGCTTTGCAAAGGCACAATACAGTATCTGCTATGTTCTATTGGCGAGTCACAGTGTCAACCCACATTCCAGGTGGAGAAACTGGAGGAACTGCAAAGTCTCATTGCAAAGAGTATGCAGGCCGGGAGGGGAGTAATCGTGACCATTTGGGCAATAATTCTACCCCTTTCTGGGTATTCTTGTTGACCTACCAAGCCCTTGAATCAGAGAAGCTGAATGGTGGCATGTTAGTCCCTTAAGTGTTTCTCACAGGGTGATCCCCAAAGATGGCTACTTGAGCCTCTCAGTATCCCTGAGGAGCACAAAACAGTCCTTTGTAACTCAGAACCCCTTCGGTCTTCCCAGGAGAGTCCCCTTCTATGGGTCCAGTTTGGGGCCACTTCAACTCTCTTTCATGGCTTTACTGGGCCAAACTTGTTTTCTACTTCCCTCAGAGTGAGGTGACCTTCCAAGAGGGGCTTATTATTATTATTATTATTTTTAACCTCCGAAGCAAACAAATCTCCAGCCAGCCCACCCTGCTGTGTGCCTGGCATATCCAGGTATGGTGGGGTCCCAGGAACAGATTTGCTTAGACTTCCTTATTTCTCTATGACTGACTGGATCTTCTTTTGCAGATGTGTCAGTGAATTCTTACTCTCTGGGCCTGTGCTGTCCCTGTGGAAGCCACTTGTCACATGTGGCTATTGAGTACTTGGAATATGTCCAGTGCCCCTGGGAACTGACTTCTAAGCTTATTTATTCATATCTAAAATTAAAATTTATACACTGATACTCAATTCAATTGCTGGGAACCATTTAAGTATGTTTGGAACAACTTGGTTTATATGGATCTACAACTAGTTTTATATAACTGCAATTTGAATATTTTTAATGAAAATTTAAATCTGAATTGAGGTGTGTAGAAGTATAAATATATACTTAATTCCTGTTCAAGTATGAAAATAGAATGTAAAATATCTCATGAATAATAAAACATAGATTACATGTTGAAACGACAATACTTTGGGTATACTGGGTTAAGTAAAAAATATTATTAAAATTAATTTCACCTGTTTCTTTTAACCATTTTTAATGTGATTATTAGAAAGTTTAAAATCAAGCTGGATGCAGTGACATCCCAGTAATCCAGGAGCAGGACTGAGAGTTCAAAGTCAGCCTCAGCAATTTAGCGATGCCCAAACAACTCAGTGGGACCTTCTCTCTATAAATAAAATACAAAATAGGGCTGGGGATGTGGCTCAGTGGTTAAGTGGCCCTGAGTTCAATCCCTAGTACAAAAAAAAAAAAAAAAGAAAGAAAGAAAGTAAGTTTAAAAATCACATCTGTGGCTCTAGTGTGTCTTTCATTGTTGTGTTTTTTGGCGTTTTTGGAGATCAAACCCAGCACTTCATGCATGGTAGGTAAATACTCTATCACTGAGCTACATCCCCAGCACTTTTCTTTATTTTTATTGAAGAATTCCTTCTGGAAGGCTCACCTGCTGCTTCCCTATACCATTTTGGGTATGAGGGTGGAAACCTATAAGAAAACATGGTTGGTTTTTTTTTTTTCTAGTACTGAGAATGGAACCCAGAACATCACACATGCTAGGTAAGTGTTTTTCTACTAAGCCACATCCCCAGCCCTCAAGGGTGGACTTTAATGCAATATTAATGCAATATTTTCAAAATATCTTTATCCCAGATGTATTGTCCCTATCTTTTCTTGAAGGTAGACAGACTTTTCCTTTTTCTCTTGTGGCTTCTAAGGGAAACTGATGAATAGTGTCTTCAATCAATCAATCAATCAATCAATGTATTTACCATGATGGAGAATATAATTAGAGAGAAATGGGTTTGGTTTTAAACAAATTCTAGGGTCAATGTACTTGATGGGACATGGGACAAGGGAGCCTACACGTGGCTCAGGGGATGGGTCCTAGGATGGTCACCTGATTCAAGGTAAGCCTGTGAGCTACTTTCCAGGGAGACTAAGGGATTCTAGCAGCATGTGGCTGCTTTCTTGAGTAGCCCTGCACCAAGCCCTAGTTATAGAAGTCATGACTACTTTTGGTCATGTGTCTGCAGAGCAGGAAAGATCACTTTAGAAGAGAAGAAAGAACCCCTTGGAGAAGGTTTATCCAGGGTTACTGGAAGCCTTCCAGCTCTGCATCTCCTCTTACTGAGCTCTCCCAACAGTTTCTGACCTGAGAAACTCCCACGTCCTCAGAATACATTCCCTGAGGGTCCTCCTGTTACCTGCAAAAGAAAGAAGCTTAACGGAATAGTGGCTTCAAAGAGGGAACATTAATGGGAAAGGTTTATGTTTTCTAGCTCAAGGAGAAAAAAAAAAGCATATTTATTTATTTATTTTCAATAGAAAAAGCTAATCAGTGGCCTTCTTGTTCAGGGTAGCTGACAGTTCTCTGTAAGGCCCTGCAACTGCATTTTGGGTTCAACAGACTTTTGTGGCTGGCCTGGGAAGCAGATCACCATTTATAACATTGTTTCTAAGGGAGACACATTCCAAGATCCAAACAATGAATTCAATAAGGAATGTTTGGCTTCCAAGCAGGATGAGCTGATCGGGCTGTAAATTGGGGAACTGGCCACCATTAATCGTTATGCTCCCTTCCCCTTTGGCTGGGACCTTTCTGCAGGGTGGAGGTATGTATGCGGGCTGGGGGTGGGGGGAGAAATCTGAAAGGAGGGTAGAGAACCCGTAGCTGGGGTGTTTGAGGACCTCCTCCTGGACACTGGAAGTCCCCGAAGGTCCAGGGATGGAGAAGAGGGGGAGGTGAAAGATGGACAAAGAAACTTGTCCTCCTTCACATTGCTGTCACGTCTGCCAGCCCGCCAAGTCGACAGGGCGTGTTTAGCGTCTGCCCAACTCCAACCCTTTGGGGGAATAAGCTGGGATGATGTGGATAATAAAAACCAAACCAAGTAAAACGGCACATCTCCTGCGTGGGGAATCCGGTCGCTCTAGGTGGGCTCGGTAGAGCAGTGTGACTACTCCCTGGGAGTGGCTGTCACCGCGCCAGGCGAGCCGAGGAGCCGGAGCCAAGTCTCCATCCCACTTGGAGACGGCAGCGGCGATGGGGTGAGAGTAGCGAGCTCATCTTCCCACCCCGCACACTTACCCCCTTCTCACCTCCCCCAGCCCGGAAGAAGCCCTGGCAGCCCGAGCCCCGACTTGGCGGGCGGGGAAGGGGACGAGCAGTCACAGCATTGTCTAAGAGGGAGGGGAGAAGCTCCGCCCTCTGGAGGGGAGAGAGGGGAAGGGAGGGCGGGAGCGGAGGGAAGGAAGAAAGGCGAGCGAAGAGGGTGGGGGAGTGATGGAGAGCGAGAGAAAGAGGAGGAGAGAGGACGGTCAGACCTGGTAGGGCTGATAAAGGCAGAGGGACGGGAAGGAGGGCGCGGAGGGGAGCAAGGAGGGCGGGGCGGCCGACCCCCCAGAGCGCTGCCACCTCCGCCGCCGCCCGGCCCGACTGAGCTGGGCCGCCGGTCGCTGGCAGAGGCGCGGCTGGAGCATCCCCGCCCCCGGCAGCGGCGCCCCCACTTTGCAACTCCTTGGTCCCAGCGGCGCGCGCGGGATGCAGCTGGCCCGGGACGCAGGCAAGGCACCTGGCACCGGGCGCTGGGAGCTAGGCACGGGCGCCCGATGCTGGGCGCAAGGTGCAGGGCACCGGGCGGTCCCCTTCCCGCGTCGCCCCACCTCGCCCAAAGTTTTTCCTCCGTGGCCCCAGTCCCGTCCCGGTCAGCCCCTCAGTCTTCTCCTGTCCCCGGTCTCCTTCCTTTTCCCCCAGCCACGGGGGGAGCCCAGCGTGAGAACTGCCCCAAGGGCCTGGTAGGCGCCCAGCCCCAGCCCACCCGCCTTCTGCCCCAAGAAAGTTGTGGCTCTGAGTTCCTCCCCTTTAACCCTTGGGGGGTGGGGGTCCATCCTTCTCTCCGCGCCAAGGGTGGTGGCAGGAAAGTGCCCCCAACCCAGACTCAGGGTCTCTGGGACTCCCTGGTGAAGCAGGTGCAGAGCTGGGCAGGCCCAGCAGCCCTGGGGAGTGTCCGACCCCAGTCCTCCCTTTCCTTCCTGGAAGCTGGACAAGTTCCCCAAAGGCTAATCCCGGTTCCGCGCGCACATGGCTCTCTCTGCCTTACAAACTGCTGCTGGGAGCTCGGAGGCCTGTGGTCCTCGGTGTACTTCCTCTTTGCGGTCTCCCGGCCGCCTGGGTAGCTAGTGCCTGAGGTCACTGGGGACCCAGCTTTGAGTCCTTTCTGAGCAGGTGCTTTGGGCGGCCTAGGCAACTTCTGCATTTCATAGTGCACTCAGCTCTAAGCCTGAGAGCCCTGGGGACAGCGCAGAGTGGAGGTGGCCTGAAAGGGAGACCAAAAGTTCTGTTTTTCTGGATGATGTGTGGCCTCTGCACTGTCCATTAGCACCTCTGTACCTCCATAACTAAGAAGCTGAGAGCCAGGCTTCTTAGGGCTGCATACACTTTGATTCTCAGGTATCTGGAACCCAGGGGCCTAGAACGCATTCCTCCGGAGAGAGCAGAGTCCTAGTCTGCAGCGGGCCAGGGTTATAGTAAGTACCTTCCTTGTGATGAATGAATGTGTGAAGGAATGGAACCACAAATAGCGATTTGTCTCTGAGCAAATTTTATTCCTGCCAGTTAGTTCTGACACAATTGGAGGAAAGAATTGGTAACCCCAATTCTATTTAAACAGGTGGGAGTCCAAGTTCTTCTTTCAGGAGCCTGTGGATGGGGATCTGAGGTTGACCCATCTTACTTTTCAACCCACATTTACTTACTGGGTACTTTATCTGCAGGTTGTCTGAGGGTTAAAGAAACCTCTCAAGGCAAACATATATTGGGTTTAAGAACAGTTTTGCTGTTGTTGTTTGTTTTTGTTTTGTTTTTAACTTGTATCCTGGGAACTGAGGTCTTGTCCTCTTAAGTGGTGCCTGTTTAGGATCAGAGAGCCTCCCTGGCCTTAGGGCCATGAGTGTGGGCTCTATTTTCTCCTTTGGACAGGGCAGGCTGACATCTGGAATCTCCCTCTGGAAGAGGGCATAGAATGGTGTCTGAACTTGCAGAGGTGGGGTTTTGGACAGAGGGGTAGTTTTTGCCCTGGGAGAAGATGGAGGCAGAGCATGTAGCCTGCCTGGGCACCTGGGGGTGTGGACTGGTACAGTTTGGGATCTCCTGTGCTGGGGGGCCTGGAAGGCAAGACCCACTCCTTTTTTTTTTTTTTTTAACAAATGGGACAACAAAGTGATGTATTGGGGAGACACAGGATAAAACTTGGGGTATAGCCTAGACCTATCCCAAGCACTTCAGTACTCTCCAAGCTGTTGAAATCCCATTAGAATGCTGAGGGGCAATTTCAAGGATCCAGGCTGAGAGGAGGTCAGAGGATCTGAAGTCACCCACTGAAGCTTCCTCCCCAGGGAAGGTAAGGGCCATTCTGTACAGCTGGCCAGGTGAGCTAGAGCTTGTGCTGTCCCTGTGAGTGTGTCTGTCCAGCCAGCATCATTCCTACCTTCCTGAGGCTTCCTCTGCTCCTGGGGCTCCACAGTCCATCTCTCTGCGTCTCTGGGTGGCTTCACTTAGGAGGTTCAGGTCTGTTTCCCAGTTTGTATGACACTGCAGCAGCGTGGGGTATGGTAGATGATTATTTTCCATCTCTTACCTCTCTTCCTCATTCTCAGATGCCCTGGGCCATCTGGTACATGACCTACTGGTTTAGCTTTTATTTCCTGATCTATTTCCTGGTGTCACAGAGACAGGCTTCTTGTCTGCAGTTCAGTGTGTGAGCCGCTTAGGAATGGCTGAGAAAGTTGGCTGGAGAGGTGCCCAGAGCCCAGCGTCTTGGCACCTCTGCTGCCTCAAAGAGCTGGACTGTGAGGCTTGCCAGAAAGGGACCTGTCATCGAAGTACAAAAGAACCTGGGCCAGATTATGGCTCTCAGGCATTGCTGGGATACTTGTCAGGAAATGTCTTCACTGCCCGGAGGTTGGGGGTGTGGAGGCAGGGCCAGGTTACCCAGACAGTCCCTAAAGAGAGGCTGGGAGGTAGACTGAGGATACAAAGAACAATTCCAGGGCTTGACCCAGCCTCCTTCTCTCCCCTAGTGAAAAACTGGGCAGATCTCAGCAGTGTGCTTGAAATGGAACAAGCTGTCCAGTCTCGGTCTTCAAGTCGTGGATGCAAAGAGCTGCTTCAGCTGAGTTTATAAAGCTAGAGTAGCAGTTCCTCATATCACCTCCCATCCCTCCTATCACTTTTTACAATATTGTCCATTTATTTATGCCAGTGAAACATTGTCTGTTTAAACATCTCCCTTCCTTCCAGAAGAATTTTTTTTTAAAAGTCCTTAAGATGGGGTAAACTCCCACAGACCTGTGATTGTTGGTTTCATTTATTTGGCCTGCTTGTGGGTTCCCATGGAGGATGTGGCCTTGGGGGTTAGTGGATGGGGCAGGAGGCGTAATAAACAAGGACAACCTTAGACTCAACTGGCTGAGCCGCCAGTGGGTCATTTTCCATCATCCCTGGGATGGCAGACTCTGAGGCCTGTAATCAGTCATTTGGTACGATAGTTTGAGGCTCTGGAACTTCTGCCCAAGGCATCTGTGGCTGAATCAGAGGGAAATCTCTCACAGAAGAAGGAGAACTGGAAGGGCATTTGGCTAATTCCAGGGAGAAGGCAGTGACTTACAAGGACCTTTTTTTCCCCCTTTTCTGTTGATGAAAATTGATAAAAAGATGTCTTGTGTTTTCTTTGGATATAGCAACCCAAAATAACTTGGTTAAGTAGGTTCATTTCATCAACGTGGTGTTTTACATGGAGCCGGCACTCAGTTGTGTTTGGTAACTGCTCATTTCTGTAAGTGCGAATGAAAATTGAATTTGGAACTTGACTTGCATTCTAACATTTTCTAGCTGCAAGATCTGGGGTAATGTAATAGATACTGTCAGTGTCCTGCTTATGTTCCCTAGGCCTCAACCAATGACTGAGGGGAGAAGGTGTATAAACACTCCAGCTCCCTCACCTCCTGGGGTTACTTTGGGACATGGTCTATGCTATCTCTAAAGTTTCCTAGAAGGGCTGAATTGCTCTTAGTGGTAACTTGTTCCCTTCATTGGCTATCTTCCCCTTCCTGGCTTACTTCTCTACCCATTTTTGCACTTGCACTTGAATCTTTGTATCAATTTCTACTTCTGGGGGAACCACCCTAAGATGGGCAATAGTCTGTAGTTAAGAACTCATTTAAAGTCTCAGTTCCCTCCATTGTAAGATGGAAATTATAGTAACTGTATCACAGTGATATTATAAAAATCAAATGAACTATCATATGTGGTTAGGCAGGGACTTGGCACAGAGCAAGCATTCAGGAAAATATTTGCTGGTTCATTGATTAATAAGAAATGGGCTATGATGGATTTGAGAGCGTATAGCATGGTACAACATGGAAAGTTATAATGCTTTGAAGATAGCAAACTGAGGTCACCTGCTCAGTGTTTTCATAGCTAGATTGTAACAGTAAATGTTTATTTAACACCTGGCTCTCAAAAGGGTCAGGTAGAGGAAGGCTGCTTTGTTCTGTTTGCCAATTTCTATGGTGCAAATATTCCCACCATGAACTGGGTGTGGTGGTGCATGCCTGTAATCCCAATGATTTGTGAGGCTGAGGCCAGGAGGATTGCAAATTGGAGGCTAGCCTCAGCAATTTATCAAGACCCTAACCAACCCAGTGAGATCTGGTCCAAAAATAAAAAAGAAAAGAGGTCTGGGGATGTAGCTCAGTGATAAAATGCCTCTAGTTTCAATCCCTAGTACAAAAAAAAAAAAAAGAAGAAGAAGAAGAAGAAGAAGAAGAAAGGAAAAAAAAGAAAGAAAGAAAGAAAAAAGGAAAGAAAAAGAAAAAGAAAAAAACCATCATGACTGATTTCAAGCTACCAACGTGGCATGACCATCCCAGTGATCTAATTTCCAATTTTAAACACAGAAAATGGGAGTATAAGATTTAGCAGGGCGTGGTGGTGCATATACCTATAATCCCAATGGCTCAGGAGGCTGAGGCAGGAGGATTGGGAGATCAAAGCTAGCCTCAGCAATTTAGCAAGGCTCTAAGCAACTCAGTGAGACCCTGTCTTCAAATAAAATACAAAAAAAAAAAAAAAAGTGCTGGGAGACTGGGGTTGTGGCTCAGTGGTAGAGTGCTTGCCTTGCATGTGTGAGGCACTGGGTTCGATCCTCAGCACCACATAAATAAATAAAATAAAGATATTGTGTCCACCTACAACTAAAATTTTTTAAAAAGTTTTTAAAAAAGGGGGGGGGGCTGGGGATTTGGCTCAGTAATTAAGTGCCTCTGAGTTCAATCCCTGGTACCACAAGGGTGTGGTGGTACCTGCCTGGAAGAGCCATTCAGGAGACTGAGGCAGGAGGATCACAAGTTCAGGATCAGCTTTGGCAATTTAGGGAGACACTCTCTCAAAATAAAATAAAAAGGGCTGGGGATATAGCTCAGTGGTAAAACTCCTGCCTAGCACGCATGAAGTCCCTGGGTTTCATGCTAGTACTTCGGGAAAAAAAAAATGAAAGAGTTGTACTAAATATCTGATATTTGGACTATAATTAAGCCCTTCTCTGAACTAGTTGAACCACTGTGTGAGCCAGTTCTGGGGTTCATTTAGTGATTATTGAGATATTGATTCTGAGTCTTTCTGGGCCTTAGTTTTCCATCTCCAAGGAAAACGACAGATGATTCACACATCCTTTCTAGCCCTTTATCTCTTTAGAAAGCTCATTGGATTGTCCTTCTGTCCATAAGAACAATATTTCAACAACAAAAATTCTTTTCTTTCTTTTTTTTTTCTTCCTATACAGGGGATTGAATCCAGAGACATTCTACCACTGTGCTATGTCCTTAGCCCATTTTCTTTTTTATTTTGAGATAGAATCTAAGTTGCTGAGGCTGGTCTTCACCTTGCAATCCTCCTACCTCAGCCTCCCAAGTTGCTGGGATTACAAGTGTGGGCCACTGAGCCCAACTCAAAAAAATTTCATTTGTTTATGCTTTTGGTGTCTACCATTGATTGATTGGGGACCCAGCACCGGGCAAACTTAGATTTTTTTCCTGTTGAACAAGTAATTCAGTAGTTATTAACTGTGTAATTCTGCCTTCTTTGTATACAAGTTCTATTTTATAGCATGGGAAGTAAATATATGTCTCCAGAGAAGGCTGAGGAGGGGGGTTAGGAAGGAGCTGGTTTCTTTTGGAAAGGACAGCCCCTAACTTTCTGAAGCATTGTACAATTTCATGAAATCCAAGAAAAGTTCATGGGGAGAGAAAAACTTTTATAAGACAGAATTCAACATCTCTGATATGGTTTTTCTCTTAATGCTCTGCTGAAAACCCTCTCAAGGAATCCCTGACTCAGCAATTCCACCAGCAGGAATTCTTATCCGAAGTATATAATTGGACAAGTGTGTGGGGATGTCCCTTGCAACATTTATTATTTTAATTGTTTTTTTTTAGTTGTAGGTGGACACAATACTTTTTTAAAATTTATTTACATTTATGTGGTGCTAAGGATTGAACCCAGTGTCTCGCATATGTGAGGCAAGCGCTCTGCCACTGAGCCACAACTCCAGCCCTTGTAGCATATTTATAATAATGATAATAACAACAACCATGATAATAGCAATAAAAAGTGGAGTTTGTGGTATATCAGTATTTTGGGAAACCAGTGTAGTTTCAAAAATAAAGCATAGAGTTATATATGTATAAATATGGGAAAATAAGACATATTTCCAAGAAGCAGGTCATCAAACATTGCACTATTTTTGGTGTTTTGTAGTGTTTTAAAATGAGGGTCTCACTATGTTGCTCAGGCTGATCTTGAACCCCTGAACTCAAAGGATCATCCTGGGTTTGGACTTGGTGGTGCATGACTGTAATCTCAACCACTCAGGAGGTGGAGACAGGAGGATCATAAATTCAAGGTCAGCTTTAGCAACTTTCTGAGACTGTAAGCAACTTAGGGAAACTATCTCAAAATGAAAAATAAAAAAGACTGGGGATATGGCTCAGTGGCAAAGCAACCCTGGGTTCAATCCCCAGTGCCAGAAAAAAAAAAAAGTCGAATCATCCTGCCTCAGGCTTCCTAGTGCTGGGATTACAGACGTGTGCCACCATACCTAGTCTTGTTTTATTTTGGTACAATAAATAATCTGTTTACGTGTGTGTCTAGAAGGATCCATGGCAGAGTGTTAGCACTGATTATCTTTTGGTGTTGGACTCTGGGGAGATTTTTTTTTTTTTTTTTTGGTTGAACTCAGGAGTGCTTAACATCTCCAGCCATTTATTTATTTATTTACTTACTTATTTGTTTATTTAATTTTATTTAGAGACAGGGTCTCGCTGAATTGCTAAGTTCCTTGCTAAATTGCTGAGGCTGGCTTTGAACTTGCGATCCTCCTGCCTCAACCTCCCAGGCCGTTGGGATTATAGTCACACAACCACCATGCCTGGTGAATTTGGGGAGATTTTTATTTCCATCTTTTTTTTTCACATGTTATCATTAGTGTGGAAATATGCATATGTATGTATATATCATGAAATTTACCCTTTTTTTTCTATTAAGTATACAATTCAGTGGCATTTAAGGTACATTCACAATCTTGCGTGACCATCCGATCCACTATCCATTTCTAGAACTTTCCCATTATCTCAAGCAGAAGCTCTCTGTACCTTTACTCCATCTTCTCCCCAATTTCTGGTAACCTCTGTTCTACTTATTATCTTTTTGAATTAGCCTATCCTAGGCACTCCATATAAGTAGAATCACACAATATTTTTTCTTTCATGGATATTAATCTTTCTGTTTGTCTATTTTTTTAAAAAAAATTTATTCATTTATTTATATATGGTGCTCAAAATTGAACCCAGTGCTTCACACATGCTAAGCAAGTACTCTACTACTGAGCCACAACCCCAGCTCCTGTTTGTTTATATTTTTAAAATAAAATGAATTTATTTTACTTGTGTAATAGAAATGGATAAAATCCCTGGAGTAGGTGGCGTGAAGGAGAGAGTGTGAGTTGTCGTATTTGGCCTCAGATGGTTCGATTTCAGCCAGGGCCACAGGGCCCTGCTGGTCCTTCCTTCCTTTGATGCCGCAGCTCTCCTGCAGTGAGATCCAACCAGGTAGAAGTGGACTTGTTGAGACCAGCTTTCTTAAAGATTGAGGGAGTCTCAAGTTTTCTATGTCAAGCATCTTCTGTGTGTTCTAAACCCTGTGAGTGACCTGGATGTGCCACATACCCATCATGGCAGCCACCAGAATGGCTGTTGAAAGCTTTGTCCATGGTGTAGGCTGGGGTTCAGGGAGGACTTTGGCTGCTGGGGTCCAGGAGGCCCCAAGTACTCTGGAGATATGAGCAGTAGTTTCAGATAATTGTGCCCTTTTCCTAAATCTCCGAGTAGGATCTTTTTGATCACATGGACATCTGGGGCGGGGGCGGTGGGGGGGTGGATTGTTCTGCTGTGTGTGGACTTTGGGGCAGTGGGGTAGTAGCTGGTGAGCTCTGTCTGTATTTCAGGTTACATCTGAGTTGACAGAAGGACAAGCAGCTGTGGGACCCAGGACTGGGAAGCCAGGTCTCATGGCTCTATTCAGGGGTCACAACATGGGTCAAGTGGCTTCCCTCCAGTATGCCTTGTTCTGTGACAAGGGCTGGAAGTCCCTTAAGTGAGCTCCCTGTGGGCCTGCCTGGCCTCCAGGGTGTCGGGAGGAGTGTGTGGGTCTGAGAGGGCTCTCAGGATGTTTCTTTACCTGGCTGTGCTTTTTCGTCTGTCCAGTGGACAACTGTCTTTGGAATTCCAGACCGTTAGGGAAGTATAAAGAAGATTCTAGAAAAACAGCCTTTGAGGGCCATGTTGGAGAAGCTCTGTTTTTCAGGAGGCTGATTTTCCTGTAGGCTTTGTTAGCTTTTCACAGGGCAGGCAGAAGAGGGCCCGAATAGGATGTTGGGAAAGACTTCCCCTCAACCTCCTGGAAATGTTCTGGAAACCCCCAGATGACCCATCTCTCCTGGCCCTAGGATGGCCTCCAGATCTGATGTGTGAGGGTGAACTTCCCCACACAGGCCGTTGGTGTGTTAATGAGGTTAGAGGATGGGAGACAAGATGCCCCCACAATGGCTGCCCCTGGGGAGGGCCCAGAATAGGTCAGAGCCATGCCTCTCTTCCCTCCTTACTGCTTCTCACATCCAAGGGACCTGCCTATCTCCGGGGCTGGGGTTAAGGGGCAACCCCGTCAGGTTTCCGGCCCTGACTCCAGGTAGCAAGCAAAGGAAACCCCAAGACCTCTGCCCACGAAGCTCAGAGTCTCAGCCTGTGGCACCATAAAAGGAAGAAGTGCTGGGGTTCCCTTCAGGAAAGGGATGTGAGGTCAGAGGTGAGTCTCAGATTGGCCTGTAAACAGGACGTGTGGCCATCACAGAAACCTGTGCTCGGAGGAAACAGGGAACTGGAGCCAGCCCTTCCTTACCTGCCCGGATCAGCCAGCAGGTCTGCAGAGCTGAGAGACCAGCCCATGGACAGGCAGGTGTGTGGGAGCTCAAGGACACAGACTCATGTCCTGCCTGCGGGATGGCCTCCCTGTAGGATGTGACTCCATTTATATCCCTAATTATTGGGCTAGAAGGAAGCTTAATTTGCCTTTATCCAGGTTAGACATTAAAACTGTCCTTTCAAATATCCCTGGGTTTTGAGAATTGCAGGTCAGAATGTTTCTTATTTGCAGATAAAGGTGGTAGGGTTTAGGTCTCTGGTTTCTCTGAGTCAGAGTCTAAGTTCTCGGACCTACTTGGTCCTATAGTAAGTCATAAGACCCTCCTTGTCCCAGAGGGGTCTTGCCTCATAACCTGGAGTGGGGAGAGGCCACACGGAGAGGCCAAGAAGAATGCAGGCCTTGCTGGGTTTCCCCTCCCTGTCCATTGGCATTAGATAATACCTGTTTTTGGTCTAATCACATTTCGACACAGTTGTTCATGCATAAATACCCAAAAGGCTTGGGTTCAGAGAGCTCCCAGATAAGTAAGCATGCGGAGGTTCCTACATGGTGGCACACCTGGAGAGGTCACAGAAACTCCGCACCTCTTCACCCAGACCTCGCTCGCTCTGTGCATCCTTCATTCCTATCCTCTGCAACATCTTTTACAATAAACATGTGAACAGAAGGATGTGTTCGCGTGAGTCCTGTGAACTGCATTAGCTAATTAATCAAAACCGAGAAGGGGGTTGTTGGAACCCTAATTTGTAGTTGGTGGATTCAAAACACAGGCAAAGCTACTTGGGACTTGCGACTGGCATCTGAAATGTGGGAGGTGGTCTAGGGGACTGAGGCCTCAAGCCGTGGGATCTGACACTCTCCAGGAAGGTAGTCTTTCTTGATGTGGGTTAGGGGACGCTGAGCTGATGTCTAGAGCAGAATTCATTGCTAGTGGGAGAAATCCCCATGCACTTGGGCACTTGGTGTCAGAAGCCTTCTGTGTTGACTACAGTGTGAGGGGACTTTGCTTTTCCTGACATTTCTCACACGTCACATATACATACCCTCACGCATGAACAGCCATAAGCATGGACACATGTCACACCCGCACACATTCACACCACACGCACACCCACCCCCTGTCCCCACACACATACACATGTACACATACCCCACCAACACCACACCCCACACACCCCCAAACATGCCACGCACACCGTGCTTACACCCCCAAACCTGTACATTCACGTCCGCTCACATGTACCACTTTTTCTGACTAAAAGTTTTACTTCTTTTAGGCCTTTTTTTGGTTCCTGGTTTTCTGATGAGAGGTGAAGGGCCCTTGAGTTTTCTTCTAAACATCCATCCAAAAGGTTAAAAGCTGTGGAAACTGGCGGGACTTCCCTATAAACAGGAGGCTGCTCGTCCTGCCTGGGAGGCCACCGTCTGGCTGTCCCTGGGGCTGCTTTCCTGGTCAGCGCCTGCCTGTTGGTGTGCGGCAGGAAGCAGGCCTTGGGAGCAGGGGTTCCAGCCCTGCTCTCTCAGGTCTTCCACGGCCCCTGTGGGTTGGGGACCTCAGGCCTATGTGCGAGGGAGGATCTGAGCCAGAAAGCCCAGGAGGGGCTCCAGTTGGTGTGGAAGGAGAAGGGACTTTGCAGAGCCACCTGCTTGGGGAGTCCCAGCCTTGCTGATTGCTGCGTTTCAGTTCCTCATCTCCCTGGTGGCCCAGGCTGAGATGCTTGTCAGGAAGGGCCTGTGTCTGGTGTTGGCCAATAGCTGAGGCTTTTTCTAGGGGTGAGGGTGGGGTGGAAAAGATTGGTGGGGCCTGTGATGGGGAAGGAGTTCATCTCTAGACAGGGTGCTATGTGACTAGGGTCGTGGCTCTGTGAATGCCAGTGCCCAGGCTCCTGGACAGGGATCTGCATACTCTAGGCCTGCAGGGAGGGACAGGGTCTGCCTTTCCTCTAGCCTGTCTGCAGGGTCAGTCCCTCCCTCCCTCTATTCCCCAGGACTCCCAGCCTGCTGCTGCCTCCCCTGTGCCTGGGTGGGAGTCCCTCAGATCCAGCTCTCAGCAGATACCAGAGAAGGAGCACAGGCTTCAGGCCATCTGTGTCACCTGGAACAAATTGCCTAACCTCTGGGAGCTTCTGTTTCCTCATCTGCAAAGCAGTGAAAATAAAGCCCTCCCTGTGGGGTTCCTGGATGGACTGAGATAGAGCACAAGCCTTTCCTAGGAGCATTAGCACATCCAGGAGCTTGTTAGAAACGCAGTATCTTGGGGATGTGGCTCAGCGGTGGAGCACTTGCCTGGCACGCATGAGGCTCTGGATTTGATCGCCAGCAACGCAAAAAAGATAGAAAGAAAGAAAGAAATGCATCATCTCCTGACTCTACCCAGAGTCGCTGAGTTACTGAGTCAGAAACTGCAGGTTGAGGGTGGCAGGCATCTGGGTTTTAGCAAGGCCTCCAGATTCTGACACCCACTGAGGCAGACCCTCCAGACTCCAGCTGGCTCAGCTGATTTGGCGAAATCTCCTTCCCTTCACTCCAAGGGGAGCTGTAGTATGTAGGGGTTCTGCTTTGCCACGGTGCCATCTTGGGTTTGGACCTCAGCTCTGCTCCTTGCCAGCTGTATCTTTGGGTAAGTTATGTAGCTTCTTGGTGCCTTGATTGCTTTACCTGCAAAATGGGAATAATAAAATTTCTTTTATTGTTGGGTGGTATTGGGGATGGAACCCAGAGACTCATGTGTGTTAGATAAGTCCTCTACCACCAAGCTACACCCTGAACTCTTCATGGGGTTGTTGTGGGGATTAAATGAATTGAAGTAGATAAATAGAGAGCCTGGAGTAAGCTCTGCATGGTAGTTGTCTACTTATTCACATTTGTTGTCTTATCATAGCCCCAAAGGTTCCCTAGTTGTTCTGTTCGCCTTTTGTGGGGAAACCGATATTGAGGACCTCCTGCTAGAGCTTTTAGACTGAGTCCTTTCCCCCTGGCTTCCTTCATTCTGTTCCTCCTGAGCAGGGCAAAGTCACTTCCGTAATGCTTAAAATTTGGGGGTTGGGGGGGGGAAGTCAAAAGTAAATCTTTGAAAGTGGAGTACATTCTCCCAGGACACTCGACTTCAGTGCCCCTTCATGCAAGTGTTTGGTGCTGGATCCCTTCCTGAGCAGGGTGGCTGGGAAAGCCATGTGGTGGACAGTCCGTGGGTCCCTGGGGACCTGGAGAGGGGGTGAGGAAGGAGGTGTTGGAGTTTGTTTGGGGAAGGGTCTGGGGATGAGCAGATTCCAGGGAGGATGCAGCCTGGCCAGGAAGTGGGCCTTCTGTTGACCGAGGCACGCAGGTGGAAAAGGGGCACCTCGTCTCCTTCAGTGTCAACCCGAATTTTGCCCAGGCCCCCGGGAGGCTCAAGTTGGTGAACCTCAGTGTAGAATCTCTTGTCATCTCCAGATCTTGGCAGGAACCCAGCCCACAACTCAAGTCTCCTTCCTCATGTAGCGCAATGGGGCCGGGGTTTCCTGTTTGCCATTGGCACTTCTTCCTGCCCTGCCAGGAGGACAGTACAGAGGGCCCCGCGTTATCTCTTCTGTCCGCTGCTTGGGTACAAAGCAGATTCCCTGGGAGACCAAACCAAATCATTTTTAACACCCTAGTATGAAGCGTGTGTCAGATAACTCTGTTGTGCAACCCGGGAGATCCAGATTGTCCTCAGAGGCAGGGGCAGGGCTCAGAGAAGAGGTGGGGACAGGCCCCAAAAGGGGAAGCGGCAGATCTCCAGTGAGCATTTCCTGTATATTAGGCCTAGAGCCCAGGGCTGACTTCCTGGCTTCCGTGACAGGGTGCCCTGGTTTGCAAGAAGGCCTTTTGCACCAGCTCTGTGCGTTGGGAGACTCTGCCGTGTCTCCTTGGAATTCTTGATAACAGGAAGGAGGTGCTAAATACCCAAATCAGGTTGCTTTTAGGAATTTCCATTCCTTCCTTTCTTCAAAGGATATTCTCTCACTGATCAGGTGGTCGCTGGAGGATCTGCCACCCTGGGAACCGCCCACGGGAAGCCCTTTCCTCCTGGAGTCTGTCTCTCCCTCCTTGCAGGTGTTTTTTCTTAGAGAGGGTCTGTAAATTGACGTCTGCCCTACTGCCCTCCCCAGGCCCCACTGGGAGCTGAGGTGCAGGTGGGGTGGGGCCTGGCTCCTGCCATACAACCAGGAAGACAGTTTGGGAAACAAACCAAAACAGCCATCAGAGGGGATTCTTCATCCATCTCACTCTGGACTTTCCAGAGGTTGTGCCTTTCTGTTCTGCATTTTCCATACACCCCCCCCCACCTTTTTTTTCCCCCCCGGGGACTTTCCAGGCAACATATAAGAGAAGAGGCGCTTACTCTCACCGCTGGGACAGAAACCACAGGGAGCTAGCATCTGGGCCCCCTAACTGCAGGGAGTGAGGGCATCGGCATTTGGAGGAACCAAGGGTTGTCTTTGGAGAGCGCTCTGGATGCTGTTCCTACCTTCTAGGGCTTCTCAAGGATTTGGCATTTACTCTCCTCAGAGGAAGCTGAGCCTGTGAATTTCCAGGCCTTGGACAGCCCCTCATTTATTTTTTGGGGGGAGGCTGGAAACACCTGTGAGTGAGGTCTGTGACAAGGAGGAGGGGAGGCTCCTTTGAGTGCCGGTGACAGGGCCTTGACTGGCACAGAGCTGGCCCTGGCAGCTGCTGCTTCCCAGCTTGGCAGAGCCAGGCTGCGCTTCCGGACCAAACTCAGGGTGCGCTGGACGCTGAGGTACCCACCCAGGTTCCCTTTATCTACAGCGTGTGGTGAGCACCGGCTTCTGACAGGCCTTCGCTGTCCCCTTTATCCTGAGACTAGTTCTTGCTAGTCTCTTGCAGGGAAATGCTGGAGAGTCACCTCCCCATCCATGAGTGGCACTCATCAGTGTCTGACTGGCACATAAGGCCTGTCCCCCCTGCCTCTAGCTCGACAACCCCACGCTCTTTGTACCCCAGAGCTCCCTTGGGAGCAGGCTGAGTCTGGCCTCCCGCAGACCCAGGCATCCCCTCCTCGTTGCCAGTCCTGCCCGGCTTCCCTCACTCCCTTACAAGTTTCTCTGAAGATGGGTCCTCCTCCTGCTCCTAGGGATCCCTGAGCAAAGCCGCAGGTTCCCTTCCCTGGGCTGCTACTGACTCCATCCCTTTCCCTGAGTCTTGGCAGGAGAGAGGCACAGGCTGGGAGCTGTGGGCCCAGAGGAAGGAAGGGTCAGGCCCAGGAGGGGAAACACCAGACAGGATTTCTGAATGGAGCTGTAAGAAGGAGCAGTGAGAGGGCTGAGCACCTGTCCCACACAATGCGGACACTGGGGACAATGGTGACAGTTGAGAGTGGGAGGTAAGTTTGAATCAGGGTCTAGGGAACATGGGAGCTTGCTTGAGTCTGAAGAAGGAGCATGAGAACTCCTACCGGGCCTGGGAAGCAGGTTCCACGTTAAATGTGGCACATTAATGACCAAGGAACCTTTCCTTTGTAAGGACATTCTCGGGGGTCTTTGGAGAGGTCATGCCCTTGAGTTGTCTTAGAAACAGGAAGGCAATCATGATGGGTCTCCAGTGGGGTGAGCTAGATCCCATCAACCAGCCTGATGGCCTCACCCCGGTGGTTAATGGAGCTGAGGAGAATCCGGAATATTCCGCCAAAGCAGGAAGCTAGTGCTAGAAGGGAAAACTGACTGGTCAGTGGTCCCAAAAGAAGCCCAACGCGACTAAGAGGCTCACTGCCAAGTGGGCAAGTCCAGCAATAGTCACATCTAAAGTTTTTGCAGATGTGCTTTGTAATTAGTAGAATATATGTATTTTATTTTCTAAAGTGATTTTTTCTAAAAAAAGAAGTATTGATTCTTTTTTTTTTTCTCTCCATTGGTGCTATTGGGGCTTGAACCCAGAGCCTTGTGCCTGCTAGGAAAGCACTCTGCCACTGAGCTATACCGGCCCTTTTTATTTTATTATGGACCTTTATTTTATTTATTTACATGTGGTGCTGAGAATCAAACCCAGTGCCTCACCGTGTTAGGCAAGTGCTCTGCCACGGAGCCACAATCCCAGCCCACGAGTTAGCATCTTTTTTTTTTTAAAAATTATATCTTCTGTATTTTGAGTTTTGAATATAAAGGCTTTTCCCACTTGAAGTTTATACTACATTTCCTTCAGCAATTTTATTTATTTCTTCCTCTCTCCTTTCACGGTGTGATAAGCTCTGAGGTATCAATGCTGCTGATGTGGGAAGCCCCCCACATTTTTCCTTTCCCTTTTCCTTCTAAAAGACCTGGTGACTGTCAGTCTGCATTGTGGGAAGTGGTGCTAGAACATGATTCTTACAGGGCATCTTAGAGCACAGGAGGACTCCAGAGGGTCTAGATAATAACTGGGGAGACAGAAGATTTGCAATCAGCTGGCTGTGCTGAATCCCTCTCTCCAAGGCCACAGATGTTGGCAGGAACCCTTGGAGGAAGTCTCCAATTGAATCCACATTCCAACCCCATAACCGTCTTCCTCTGACTCTTCCTTCTGTGAGGAACAATACTCTGTTTGAGACCTAACTCTAAATTTCCGGCCCTTTGTTAAGAGCTGTGTTTACCCTAAAGCATGCATGCATAACTTGAGCTTGGTTTTTGCAGCTGGCTGGGGTAGTCAGGGATTTGGGGTCACGGTTTGGAAGTTTGTGAAGAGAGATGTAGATGTTCCCAAGGCAGACAGAGGAGGGGTGGTGTCCTAGCATCACTTACCTGGAATTTCAGCTTGACAATATGGTAGACTATGGGACCATTTTCCTAGTGCTCCTTTCCCGAGATGTAGAAAAAAGATGGGAGAAGTCAGATTAGAGACAACATGAGGGGCAACATGAGCCTATACATTGGATTTATTGTGATGGCCTTGATAAGCTCACCCAACCGTAGAAAATGACTTGAGTCATGGTGAGTGTGTATATTTGGGGCCATCAGACTACTTGATTTGTAAGTAAAAAAGGTCATGAGGGTCACGGTCATGAGGTATTTTCATAGGTTTATTATTACTTTGAATTTATTTTTCTGTGAATATGTCCTTTGGGCCACCCGGCCCCCCTTTTCTTTTCAAAATGACTATAGGATCTTTTTCTTATTGATTTATTAAAGCCCTTTATATATTAAAGACATTAGCCCTTTGTTTTATGTATTTGTAAATATTCTCCCCAATTTGACATTTGCCTTTGTATAGGGTTAATTTTTGTTTTCCAGAAAAAAAGTTAACATTTTTACAAGTTATTTATTTATTTATAGGTACTAGGATTAAAACTCAGGGGTACTTTACCACTGAGCTACATCCCAGGCCTTTTTTTTTTCAATTTTTGAGACAGGCTCTCACTAAAAGGTTAAGGGTATCACTAAGTTGCTGAGGCCGGACTCAAACTCAGAATCCTTCTGCCTCAGCCTCCTGAATCACTGGGATTATAGGTGTGTGCTACCTGGCCCAGCATCAGCACTTTATTTTTCTGGATGACGGATGATTTTTATTATTATGTGTAGAAAACACACCAGTGTACATTTATCCTAGTTTAGTGTCTAGTTCTTTAGCCTTTGCCTTTTCCAACTTGGCAATGCGAGCCACAGATTCTGGACCCAGGATGTTGCCTCTCCCATGACGTCAGATCTCATCCCATCTGTCCTTGTAGTTGGTTCTGATAGCTTTCACCAGCTTTTCCGGAGCGCCCTTGTCTTCCAGGTTAATCTGTGTGAAGGCAACAGTGGTGCATGTCTTCCTGTGAGCCCGATGTCCCAGTCTGGCCTTCCCCTGGACGGTGCAGTCGGGGGCTCCCATCTTGCCACACACAGCAGGCAGGAAGACAGCAGCTGGGTGGGATCCACATCACGAGCAACCACCACCAGCTGAGCCCCCTTGTTCTCCACCAAGGTGGTGACAGCATTGACCCCTGCTCCAAGGATGGCTGGTCTCTTAGTGGGGACATCCCCTTTGCCAGCAGCTTTTCTCTCTACCCATGCCAACAGCTTCTCCTGCTTAGTCTCTGGTCTCTCCTTGGGGCATAAGCAGCTGGGTAACTGGCCGGCCAAGGCCTAGGTGAACTCATTAGCTGCAGGAGGCACTTTTGGCCGCTTACAGAGTACAGCCCTTTGCTGCTGCTGCATCTGGTTGCAGTGGGGCCATCTTACAAAGTGGGTAGGGTCCCTTTGGGGCTGGGTGTCCTGTCCAGTGCTGAAGTTCTCAGGCCTTTTCTTAAACAGGGTTCGCCGCCTTCTTGGCTTTCTATCTTAATGACAGCAGAGGCCGGGCTCACCTGCTTCCCCTCAGCCTTCTTTCCTTTTTAGCATCTTGGGCAGCTGGAGGAGACAGCTGTATTTTGTTGCTTAATGCTTAAACTTTTTACTCATCTGTGATTTCTTTTGGTGGATGGAGTAAGATAGGGCTTTAGCTTCCCTATCTCCCTCTTTCCGGAGTCAGCTAATTCTCTAGTGACTTTTTTTTTGTTGTTGTTGTTGCAGTTAATCTATTTTTTCCCCTATTATTTAGAAATTCTGCTCACATTCTATGTTCTCAGATAAATTTGGGTCTTGGGTCTAATTCTGTATGTTATATTGTTTCATTGATCTGCCTGGGTTTTTTTTTTTTCTCTAGTACCAAATAGATTCAATAACCATAAAGAAGACTTAAAGTTCTCTCATTGGTATTCTCAGTAGATTTAAGAGGACCTGGAATCAAAAGGGAGTCGTCTTAAGAGCAGGGCAGATGGCTTTCGGATGCAAAACAGAATGACTAAATTATAGGTTATATTGGAGGCAGTGAATGAACAAAGAGAGGTCTGCAGAAAAATCAACCCATGAATTAGAAGATGTGCTGGAGAATTCAGAGGAAAATAAGAGACGGAGATTGTGAGTCCAAATGATGTGAGACTTGAAAGACAGCTGCAGGAATAGAGGCGTGGATGAAGACAGACTCCGGGGTGCAGGGGGAGAAGGGCGCTAGGCACCACCCATCTGATTCCCACTCCAGCCAGGCTGTACAATTGGCGCCGGCTGAGCTTCCTCAAGACCTTTGTGTGCTTCAAATCGGGCTCCAGGTTTCCCTTCCCTGGGCTGCCTCACCACGGCCTCTATCTCAAGGTACCCTGTTTTCTGGATTTCCAGAATACGCTACCTTTTGTTCCCACCCCACCCAGGGACTCTTATTCCTTGGTCCACACTGACTGACTAGGTATCTCAGAGCCCTGCCTTAGCCCTGACCGTGTGCCTGCACGCACCACCCATCCTGCACCACTCAGGGGTCCCGATCCTCCTGCTTGGGCGCATCCACCCTCCCTTTGGCCAGTGCCATCTCATCAAAAGACTTCTTTGTTTGGAGGTCACTTCCTTCAGAAAGCTCCCAGCTCCCCACCCAAACTCATATTAGGTGTCCTTCGGTGAGCTGCCGTAGCCCTGTCTTCCTTTGGTAGAAGGGGCTGCTCCCTTCGTCTCCCTCCTCGTAGACTGTGCACCCCAAGGGCAGGGTAGGGCCCATTTGCTGTTGAAGGCTGTGGAGCCCTCCAGAAGTACAACGTTTGGCCTGGCTAGGCACACAATAAATGTGTGTTGAAAGTGAAAATTGACACATGCATATAAAGGGTACCTTTTGGATATGTACTAGTTATGGGTAATTGTCACTTAAAATGAAAAAAAAAAGAAAAAAACTTTCTCACTTTCCTTTCTCCCTTTTTATGCAATATATATTCACTCTGGGTTTTATGATCAGATTATTTTTCCTGGAATTATTTTCCTGGAAAAAAATTTGTTTGGGGGTGGTGGTGGTAGTACTGGGGATTGAACCTAGGGGCACTTAACCACTGAGCTACACTCCCAGCCCCTTTTATTTATTTATTTTATTATGAGACAGGGTCTTGCTGAATTGCTTAGGGCTTGCTAAGTTGCTGAGGCTGGTCTTACTTGTGATCCTCCTGCCTCAGGCTTCTGAGTTGCTGGGATTACAGGTATGTGCTACACACTTGGCCCTTTCTGGAAAAGTTTTTATATATTTAAAATTTAGAGACAGCAGTTGTGTCTCTAGGGTATGGCTTTTGGGTACACAGGTGGACTTGGAGTTTTCCGAGTGGAACTCAGCCCTCTGTTTTCTCCCTGGACTCTTCATTCCTTTGCATTCATTCCCATAGTTGCCATAACAAATCACCAAAACTCAGAGGTTTAAAACAACACAGATTCATTATCTTAACAGTGGTGTGGGTCAGGGATTGGTCATGGTTCTCATGGGACTAAAATCAAGGTGTCAGCAGGGCGGGTTCCATCTGTTTCCATAAATAAGCGTTGAGCTCAGTTTAATGAAATGCACGCTGAAGTATTTCAGGGAAAGTGATGGATGTCAGTAATCTACTTTGAAGTGAATGAAAAATAACATGGACTTGTAACTGAATTAAGGGATGTACAGATGAACAGATGTGTGATAGAGTAAGTTTAGTGAAAGATTAAGGATACAATAGTCTTGGCTTTCATGGTAATGTTTCTGCATCTTTAAACAAAACAAAACATACAAACAAACAAACAAACTATATATATATATATATATTAGATGTTGATGGACCTTTACCTTATTCATTTATTTTTATGTGGTGCTGAGAATCTAACTCAGTGCCTCACACATGCTAAGCAAGTGCTCTACCACTGAGCCACAACCCCAGCCCTGTTTCTTCATCTTTATTTTTGCAAATTCTTTCTCTTCTTTCTTCTTCTTTATTTGTTTTTTATTTTTGTTTTTTGGTACTGAGGATTGAACCCTGGTATACTATTGAGCTACATCCTCAGCCCTTTTACTTTTTCGAGTCAGGATCTCACTAAGTTGCTGAGGCTGGCCTCCAATTTGCGATCCTCCTGTCTCAGGCTCCTGAGTTGCTGGGATGACAGGTGTGTGCCACCATACCAACCCTGAAAATTCACTTAATAAAATGTTTGAAAAAAATTACTAGTACCCAGATAGAGCCAGCCTTTCAATTGTTTCTATGCATCCGTATAAATGCCAGTGGTTCTCAACTGGAGGTGATTTTGTCTGTAGACATTTTTGATTGTTATGACTGGGGCGATATAATGATTAGAGGCCAGGGATGCTGCTAAACATCCTCCAAAACTCAGGACAGCCCCCATGAACAAGAATGGTCTAGCCCTGGATGTTAATAGTGCCAAGAAAACTTGATGAATACCTACATATTTAAATGTATGTGTTGATACATATCAATGTGTGTATTTATAGCTTTTTTTTTTTGGTACTGGAAATTGAACCCAGGGGCACTTAACCACTGAGCCATACCTCCAGCCCTTTTAATTTTTAACTTTGAGCCACAATCTTTCTAAGTTGCTTAGGGCCTCCCTTAGTTGCTGAGGCTGGCCTTGATCTTGAGGTCCTCCTGCCTCAGCCTTCTGAGTTGCTGGGATTATAAGCATGTGCCACCAACCTTAGCTATTTATGCATATTTTATATCTACATGTATTTAAAACAAATCAGACTCATAGCCTCATAACCCATGTTTTCCTAATGTATTGCTCTTTTCCCAGGTAATGAAATTGCCCACATTTTAATGGCAATCACAGATCATATGCTGTGGTTGTTTGTGTCCAGCTCTATTTGGGCATTTTTAGGTGGTTTCTCCATTCTCAGTGTGTTAGTCAGTTTTCCGTCACTGTCACAAAATAACTGAGATAAGCAGCTTAAAAGGAGGAACCGTTTATTTTGGTTGGTGGTTTCCGTCCAGGCTTGCTTGACCCCTTCACTTTGGGCCTGTGGTAAATACAAAGATAATATAAATACAAAGGTAAACACATTTCCAAGTAAGAATTCTTGCTGTGCTGCTTGCCCAATGGCCAGTACTGTGTGGGGACATTGTGGGTGGATAGAAGCCACTGACAGAGAGGCTTCCTCTGTGCATCAGAGGGCCAGGGCTCTGGTGGTGAAGGGGAGCCAAGCAGCTGGACTTGGACTTGTGATGAGGCAGCACATCGTGGCAGAGAGCACATGGGGAAGCAGAGAGTGAGAGACGGAGGGGTTCTGCTCCCAGTGTCCTCACTTCCTTCCATGAAGTCTCACCTCCGACAGGTGACACTACCTCTCAATAGTGCCGTGGGTTGGTGACCAAGCTTTCAACACATGGCACTTGGGGGACATCTAAGATCCAAACACAGCGCTCTCTAGACCTCAGGAGAATCTGGGCGGTTCCTGTCTGATGATGGGTCTCTGCGCTGGGATATGAAGGTGCCATCAGGGACAAGGCTCGTTGGTCACCCTTGGGACCAGCTTGGGTGTCAGCATTCTTTTTGGCTGGGGCATTTGTTCTTGGAGTATCCCAATTTCCTGAGGGTGTTTCCTCTCAGTAGCCACTGTAGGCAGAATGGCCTCTCAGCAGTCCTGGGCCAGCTTTGGGCACCCCAGGCTGTGGACCTGGGGGATGGTCTCATTCGGCGTCTCCCTCCCCTCTTACCAGCTGCTGCCTGGGTTCTGCTGAATTTCCCGAGGACCAAAGCCAGCTTCAACCTCCGTCTTCTCCTTTCCATCACAGGCCTGCCCTTCGGATGAAAAGAGAAAGGAAGAATGGACTACAATCACCAAACGTCCCTCGTCCCCTGTGGACAAGATAAATACATTTCCAAGTGAGAATTCTTGCCGTGTTGCTTGCCCAGGGGCCAGTACTGTGTGGGGACATTGTGGGTGGATGGACGCCACGGGCAGAGAGGCTTCCTCTGTGCCTCAGAGGGCCAGGGCTCTGGTGTGTGAAAGGGAGCCGAGCGGCTGGACTTGGACTTGTGAGGACAGCAGCAAGTGTGCAGCTTTAGATTGAAAAAAAAAAAAAATCCCCCAAAGCCTAGCCTGGGAGGGAAGTAAAGGGGGAGCCAGACACAGCACCTTTGTGGTGTCTTGGAAGGCTTCCAGGAGGAGGAGAGGATGGTGTCTGCTTGCTGTGGCCTAGATGCTTGTGTTTGCCTCAGATTCATATGTTGAATCCTAATCTAAGTCGATGGTATGAAGAGGTGAGTGGAGATCTCATGAATGGAATTAGTGCCCTTAGAGAAAAGGCCTGAGAGAGCTTGTTTGCCCTTCAACCCTGTGAGGACACAGGAAGAAGGTACTACTATCTCTGAGGGGCAGGCCCTCGCCAGACTCTGTATCTGCTGGCACCTTCATCTGGGACTTTCTGCCCTCTGGAACTGTGAGACGTGAACTCCTATTTTTTATAAGCCACCCCGTCTCTAGTATTTTGTTATAGCAGCCCCCAACACACTAAGAAACTACTCACTGTTCTGTCTGTGATATTGCCTGAGGGAGTCCTGGCTTGGGTTGTGTGTTCCTGAGTTGCTCTGTTTCTGGCTAAAATTCGCACACCCTCTGAGTAGAAGGGGCAGGTTCCTTGTTTTCTAGGTACTATAGGTGTCTTGCACTCAGATTTTTCTTTTCTTTCTTTTTCCCTCCCCCTCCCCTCCTACTCTCTTGCCAAAACTGACTTTTTCCCACTACAAATGTGAGGATATATTTTTTTTGGCCCAGCCTGGAAATTTTACATACTGAATGTTCTCCGTCTTAAATAAGCCAACTTGAGTTTATCTGAGACCAAATTGTTTCAGACACACTTGGCCATACACAGATGCCTGTTGTGTGAGATCCAGAACATTCTTATCTCTTTATTGAAGGATTTCTCCAGGGACTTTTCCTCACTGGGTTTCAGATCTATGTGTTCAAAAATACCAGACGTTTTGTCTTAAGTTATTTGGAATCACTTTTTTTAAAATATTTTTTTTTGTTTTAGTTGTTGATGATCCTTTATTTTATTTGCTTATCTATATGTGGTGCTGGGGATCGAACGCAGTGCCTCATGTGTACAAGGCAAGCACTCTATCGCTGAGCTACAACTCCAGCCCCCACTTTTTTTTTTTTTTAACCATTCATTTCAGCTTGCTTAGAATTATTCCCTTATCTAGGTTTAATATGTCAGAAATTTTTTTTTTGAATTTCCAGTGAGTTTTAACTTGTGTTGGGTCCAAAATCTCTCCACTGGATGATTGGGATTAAAAGAACTGGATTCTGTCACCTCTTGCCTGAGATCAGGCAGAAACACACAGCAAATGGCTTCCTCAACCTCCTGCCTTCCCAATCCCTCATGGAGTGCAACAGCAAGCACTTTTAGATAAAATCATATCAAAAATAGAACATTGCTGGGTGTGGTGGCGCCCGCCTGTAATCCCAGTAGCTTGGGTGGCTGAGTCAGGAGGATTGCCAAATCAAGGCTGGTCTCAGCAATTTAGTGAGACCTTGTCTCAAAATTAAAAAAATTAAAAAGGGCTAAGATGTAGATCCATGGTAGAGCACTTGCTTAATGTGCATGAGGCCCTGGGCTGAATCCTCAGCAACACATACACACACATAGTCTCTCTCTCTCTCTCTCTCTCTCTCACATACACACACACACACACACACACAAAAAAAAAAAGATAAAAGAAAAGAAAAAAAGAAAGAAAGAAAGAAAGAAAGAAAATAGGATATTGCCAGGGTTTAGAAGCCCCAGCCTGTCTACTTCCTCTCACCGTCCCACAAGGTGACCCTCTGTTCTGAATCCTAAAACGCATTTCAAGCTTTATTTATTTATTTATTGGGATTGAACCCAGGGATGCTTGCTCTCTGAGATACATCCCCAGCCCTTTTTATTTCTTGTATTTTGAACTGAGGCTGGGATTCCAGGCACACGCCATTGTGTCTGGCCCATGGTAAACTTTCTAGAAGTGGAATCGCACATTGTGTTCTCTTTTCAAGTCTGTCTTCTTTCCCAATGAGATCCGTTCATGTTGTGTTGTTCGTTCATATCTTTGTGACTGGGTAATGATGCACTGTGTGACAGGGACTTCCTTTGCTCATCCAACTCTCTTGTTTGTGGGCCTTTGTAAGTTTTCAAACCCACCATGAGGTCATGTCAATCACGTCTGAGTTGGTCTGTCCCACACCTGTCCCTGTTCACCTTCTGAAAAGCCTCAGAGTTTTTCTGAGTTTTGCAAATGCCTGTGAAGAACTCTCCTCTCCTCACTCACAGCATGCACCAGGGAGGGAAAGAGTGGAGAGGCAGGGGAAATCCCATCTGTCTGTGGGGTCTGAGGGGCCTGTGGCCTTCTGGAAGGGTGTTTGTCTCCATGAATCTGTGACATACCTGCCCACTCATTTGGCTTGGGTTTGGGGGAGTGTCGACAGAGATCCAGCCTTGGCAGTCCAGGACTGTCTTGGGGTTCTAGAGTTGCTTCTTAACATTCGGTCAGGTCTTGACCTTGATGCTGGGGGAAGGTGGCCATAGGGTCTTGGAAACTCTGTGTGTGTGTGTGTGTGTGTCCATGTGAACATACACTGAGGGGGTAACTGAGGCCAGGTTAGAGGTGAGAGTGATTGCATTATAAGAGGCTTCGGCTGAAAATGTTGACCCTTTCCCCCTAAGGAATGAGCTTCTCCTGCATCTGAAGACCTACAACCTGTACTACGAAGGCCAGAACTTGCAGCTGCGACACAGAGAGGTAAGGGCAAGCCCTGGCAGGCTCCCTGGTGGGCTGGCCCAGTCTGTGCCTCCACTTGATCTGGGTCTGAGGGGCCTGGGGTCTCCAGGGGTCCCCGCCCTCCTGCCCCAGTGAGTGGCCTCTCACTTACAATGTTGGCAAGAGTCCTTAGGGCTGTTTGGAAGGAGGCCCCAGGCCCAGTTTTGATCCAGAATGGTTCAGCTTTTCTGCTCTGGAGACCTCCCTATGGGAGTGTGACAGGGTAGCACAGCCTCAGAGCGGGGAATCTCCAGAGGGAGGTTTTCATGAAGTGACCCTCTCAGATGGCTCCCCAGCAGGCATCCCCTTGTGGGGTGGTTCCCCAGAACCGTACCTGTCCTCTGTGTTTACACTTCAGGGCCCAAGTCCTATTGCGACAGCGACAGGGCAGCTCACATAAGATCTGGGTGGTGACGCCCACTCTCCCCCTCCACCTGCGGCCATCGTCTCAGCCCTTCTCAGGATGCCCTTGGCTTTCCCTCTGACTGTTCCCAGCCCCCACCCGGAAGCTGAGCTTACCCGTCCTGTGTCTGTTTCTGTAAAGCCTGCTATCAGATAGATGTTGAGTTATCAGGACGGCTGGTGGAGTAATTCATACTCGAGCGTTCTTGACTGATAAGAAGCAGTGTGTAAGACCCTCAGGTTATCAAGCCATGGCGATTTAATCCATAGAAACAGATAGCAGATGGTGGAATTTCAGCCGCTCAGGCAGGCTGTTGGGGGTAGGATATGGGAAGCGTGGCCTTTTCCTATGTCCCTCAAGCCACTCCACTTAGGCAAAGTCCTATTGAGGGTTAAGTTCTGTCTTGTAGTAGTTCAGTGTCATGATACCAGCCCTGCCCAGTTGGAAGTCCTTATAAATCAACTGTGCTTACGTAAAGCCTTCTCTCTCTCTCTCTCTCTCTCTCTTTTTTTTGGAACCAGGGGTTGAATCCAGGGGTGCTGAACCACTGAGCTACATCCCCAACCCCTTTTATTTTTGATTTTGAGATGATCTCTCTAAGTTTCCTAGGGCCTCACTACGTTCTGAAGTCTGGCATAAACTTGCGATCCTCCTCCCTCAGTCTCCCAGGTTGCTGGAATTACAGGCATGTGTCACCGTACCCAGCCATGAAGCCCTTTTCCCCAAGATCCCCAAATGCTCTGAAGTTGTTCCACTCCTTTTCTGATTCCCCCCAGACTCCACCATGACTCTTTGGCTTTGGTTAGTTGCTCACTTGGCAGGTTCCATTTTCACCCAAGGGGGTTTGTCCTGAAGATGTGGCCATAACCTAGGTCAGACACCCGTGAGACTTAGCCAAAAAACATGGGTTCAGAAGGGTTTTTCTGAGACTAGAGAAAAAAAAAATACTGGCCCTTTTTGGCATTGTCAAAGCTGCTATTAATTAGTAGCTAGGCCATGAGCAAGATTTTGATCTTTTATCAGCTTTCCTAGGATATATCCTACAGAATATAAATCTTCAAAGACAGCTGGGTGTCGTGGTGCACATGTATAATCCTAGAGGCTTGGGAGGCTGAGGTGGGAGGATTGCAGGTTCAAGGCCAGCCTCAGCAACTTAGTGAGAACTTAAGCAACTTAGTGAGACCTTGTATCAAATAAAGAATAAAAAGGGATGGGGATATAGCTCAGTGGTAAAATGCCCTTGAATTCAATTCTCAGTACAAAAAAAAAAAAAGAATAAATTATCAAAGTACTACATGATTAAAGTTTTTCATGGTCATAAATGATCTACTTTTTCAAGATGGAACATACTAATGTCCTTAGAAATTTCACATTTGCCAGGTGTGGTGGTATATCCTGTACTCACAGCAGCTATGAGGCTGAGGCAGGAGGATCATGAGTTCAAAGCCAGTCTCAGCAATTTATCAAGGACCTAAGTAACTTAGCTAAACACTGTCTCTAAATAAAATATTTTAAAAGGCTGAGGATGTAGCTCAGGGGTTAAACACCACTGAGTTCCATCCCTGGTACCAAAAAACAAAAATAAAAACAAATAAACAACAACAACAACCCCCCCCACACACACACACACAAAGAAAGCAACCTTTTAGCATAACTTGGAATTCTTGCAGGATTTATTTACCTTTAGGAGAGTCATAATATTAAGCACATTAGCTTATTACAAAGTGCCAAGAAGTTCTGTTAAGAAATTTGCTTAACACAGCGTCTCCTAACTCATGATCCCTTGACATCCTTTTAAGGCAAAGGAGCTAAAGGAGCTGGTGTTCTGTAGAATAAACTTGGGGAAATTCTGCTTTAAATATCCTTCATCCAGAGGGTTGGATTGCTAGACATATGTTGTAGTTAAGGACCTGTCACTTTCTATAGTAGGGGAGGGATAAGTAGCTAATTCAAGAACCCAGTTCTTGCTTCTTATTAGTAAGGCTAGGTTTCATTTTATTATACTTTTTGGAACCAGGGATTGAACTTAAGGCTGCCCAACCATTGAGCTACATCCCCTGCCACTTATTATTTTTTATTTGAGACAAGGTCTCTGCTAAATTGCCTAGGGCCTCACCAAATTGCTGAGCCTGGCCTTGAACTTGTGATCCTCTTGCCTCAACCTCCTGAGCTACTGGGATTATAGGCATGTACCACCAAGCCCAGCAAGTCCCATTTATTTTAAAAGATGTATTCTGGTTTCTTAAAAGTTATTATTATACTAACAACAACAAAAAAAAAGTTCTTTTTAATTTGCACACATTGTTTAGAATTTCACAGCAACGTGGTTCTGTTTTTGGTTTTGGTTTTTTTCAGAGCTAGGGTGGAGTCCAGGGCCTCATGCATGCTAGGCAGGCCAGGCTCTCTGCCACTGAGCTACCCCCACCCCCACCCCGCTCCTTCACAGCAACTTTTGTGCTGTCCTGTAAGGTCAGCCTCAGGGTGTCAGGGAGCTTTAGGGCAGAGTGTGTCTTGGAGTTGGGACGTGTGAACACCATTCACATCCTATGAATACCATCCAGGGGCACCCAGATAAGACACATGAAGGATGCTGTCTTTGTCCCTCAGTGCTGTGCTGGCTTTTGTGGGGCTTTTCTGGGCTCACCAGACTGATTGCTTTGCGGGCAGGAAGAAGATGAGTTCATTGTGGAGGGGCTGCTGAATATCTCCTGGGGGCTACGCCGGCCCATCCGCCTGCAGATGCAGGACGACAATGAACGCATCCGCCCCCCTCCGTCCTCTTCCTCCTGGCACTCGGGCTGCAACTTGGGGGCACAAGGGTGAGTGAGGCGCGATGGGGCTGGGAGGTGACTGGAGTGTCTGGGTGGTGTGTGCCTAGTCAGCCATGCTCCAGTCCTGTTCCCACCACCTCCACTGCCACCAGCGTTGGGCTTGTGTTGAGGAGAACAGGGTCGGTTGGTGTGACGGGGCCTCCATTCTCTCTCCACAATCACTGAGTGAGGTCAGGGTGAGGAGGGGAGGTGCTGAGTCACAGAAGGGGACATGCCAGCGTGTCCTTCCTGGTGGAGAATTCTGGAGTCTCAGGGTGTGTTGCTGGTGGCCAGTCAGTACATCCAGCAGATTTCTAACAGGATGCCAATGTGTTGGCGTCCTCAAGGAATGGTCCCCACTCCAGGGACATTTAGGACTTGAACTTTCAGACTGAAGTTCTCTGAGTCTTGCGGGGAATCTGGAAAAAGAAAAGGAATGTCAACCCCTGTGTGAACCAGCCAAGGGAGGTCAGCCGGGGAGTCTGCTGCACACCTGGAACAGGGTCACGGACCCTTTCCCCTGGTCCCCATGGGAAAGTGTGTGCAGATCCTGCCTGTTCCTCCCCAAACTCTGCTCCTCACGTGGCCGAATGAGTAACCTAATGCATCTGCGAAGCCGCGCCCTTTTTACTGTCTTTCTGGGACTTTGGTTTTCAGGATCAAGTGACTAGCCTCCTTCCCTCCTGAAACTTGCTGATGCTGGCGGTCTGCAGGCTACAGCCTGGGTGGAGTTTTGCCGGCCTGAAGCCAAAACCACAGTGATGTTTTTTTTTTTTTTTTCTAGTTTAAATGAGAGCCAAGCCCTCTCTGTTGGCCACATGGAACATTTTGTTGAACTCCACGGCCAAAGTCCATCTTTACAATTCAGAGATACCTACCATGTGGCCCGACTCTGGAGGTGATCTGGTTTCTTTCCAAGAGAATCTCAGGAGGAAAGTTCTTACCCGTCCCATTGGGATGTCTGGTCAGGGTTCTTTGGTTTCATTTCACTTTGCTGGTTTCACACGGCTTTGCCTTCAGTGCTTACACTGTATTTTATTTCCAAGGAGCCAAACCCTGTCCACCGCCCGATACTGACCCCCACGCTGTTACATTCCGTTCCCTACGTGAGATGATTACAAAAATTCCATTTGTCCGTGGGGCCTTTGGCTGGGGCTGCCCGTTGAGGGGTCCTTCAATCTGTGTATTGGTTTCTTCTCCCTTCCCTGGGGCATCAGGCTGGTCTTGATTGGCCCCTGAAACGTACAAACACATGGAGAGTAACCAGGCGGGTGGCCAGCTAGAGTGAAGTGAATACCTGGACTACTGGGTTAAGGAGGATGCTGAGGCCAGTTTCTGCTTCAGCAAGAAAGAGGGCTTTGGATCAGGAAGCAAGGAGTGGCTGGCTACTCCAGATGCCAAGTGTTCATTATTCCCTGAGAGGCTCTGGCTGTATGGATCCATTCTGGGGCTCAGAAGGCTGTGTTATTATAGAAAATTCTTTCAGATTTTTAATATTAATTGTATACCCTTAGAACTATCATCCCTGGAACATAAGGCCTGTCTCTACTGGGTCAGGGAGCTCACAGTCTTTTCACGTGGGATGGCCTTAATTGGTTAAATATGATTCTCCTTCCTGGCCAAATCCTCTGTTGATTTTGGGTGTGTTTCTCTGAACTGCTTCCATTGTCCTTTTTGGCTTTGAGGAATTAATGGCCAGTCATCACGGCAAACCCCGGGTCTCAGCCCAGACTGCCTGCTGCGACTCTCTCTCTCTAGCTTGACTGTGGACTCAACCCAAAGAATGCTGTCATTGGTGCCCCTACCAAAGCTGCCCTGACCCGTGTAGCAGCCAACCTGTTACGTTCTACTCCTTTGAGAAGCCAGAAGCGGTTTCTGAGTGTTTCCTCCAACAGAAGGGAAGGTGGGGCTGGAAATGTGGCTCAGTGGTGGAGAGCTCGCCTGCCATGAGTGAGCCCCTGGGTTGGATCCCCAGCACCGGAAAACAAAACAAAACAACAAACCAGAAGCGAATCTGAGCTGGAATCCTGCCCCAGAAACAAATGGCCATTATTAGGGTTTCAAAAAATCAGTCATGGAACCCACATGTGCTTAGGAGCTCGGCGCAGGCAACACATGGGTTTTGTTCTTTGGAGTTTTCCTTCCTGGGCTGGATGAATTAGGTGTTTGTGTTGCTGCAGATGTTGGAAGAGAGCATCTTCTTGTTCCTAAACTTCCCCCGCCCCACTCAGTGCTCAGCCTGCAGGCTGGGCCCGCCTCCTGGGATGCTCAGGGCAGCCCACCTGCCTCCTTCATCAGCTGGTGTGAGCTGGTACCCAGCTCGGCACAAGCAAAGCATTCACTGGGGTCGGTGGGATGGGGGGATCTCTGGACCCGGGTTAACCCAGTCTCCCTTTTGTTTGTTTTCTGCCCCCAGCACCATTATGAAGCCCCTCACCATGCCTAACATTCAGATCTCAGAGGTGGACGCGTCTCCTGAGAGTGAACAGACCCCAAGCCCCACAGGTACACGTGCCAGGGGAGGAACATCCGGTTAGGGGCCAACTGGATGATAGTTGTTATAAAGTGTGATTTATTTGTAGATATATGAAATTTTTATAGTTCAAGATTCAAAAAGTGTTAAAAGGAAAAAAAAATGAATTTCCTACCTCCATCACTGAGCATCCTCCCTAAAAACAACCTGAGTACATCCTTCCCCAGGTTGTTTATGCATATACAAGCAAAAACACACTGACAGATCTTTGAGATGACATTTATTTTTTGGTGGGGAGGGGGTACTGGGGATTAAGCTCAGGGGCACTCGACCACTGAGCCACATCCCCAGCCCTATTTTGTATTTTACTTAGAGACAGGGTCTCACTGAATTGTTTAGTGTCTCACTTTTGTTGAGGCTGGTTTTGAACTCTGGATCCTCCTGCCTTGTCCTCCTGAGACACTAGGATTACAGGTGGGCACCACCATGCCTGGCTGGATGTCATTTCTTATCTTCTCCTTTTTATATAAGTGGTAGCATTTTGCACTTTGCTGGTTTTATCTATATATATATATATATTTTTTTTTTCATTTAACTTAGGATTGTTCCACATAGATCCATAAAGAACGTCTCTGTTCTTCACAGCTCTGCAGGATTCCATGGAAAAATGATAATTTTTTAGTCACTCCTATTAATGAGACATTTAAGTCATTGTCAGTCTTTGCTATGAAAAACCAGATTGCTGACAGTGACCTTATACATGGGCCATTTAACTCATCTGTAAGCATGTCTATAGAATTCCTTGAAGTGGAATTACTGGGTCTGAGACAATATGTGTTTGCAGTTTTGACAGATGTTGTCAGTTTGCAAATCATAAAACATGAATTAAATTATTTTAATAAAAAGAGTTTAATCTACAATTCTATTATTGTCAATTTTTAATATTTATAGACATACATTGGTAGAAATATGTCAGGGGACCCCCATATATTTGTGTCTATTAACATTTTTTTATTGTGATAAAATACATATTATCTTTTTATTCTTAACATTTTGAAGTGTACTGTCCAGTAGTGTTAAATACATTTATAATTACACAGCCATCACTACTAAGCATTTCCAGGACTCTTCTTCCCTTAAAACCATCATCCTTGTGTGGGGGAAAAAGGTACACTCATACATTGCTGGTAGGACTGCAAATTGGTGCAAGCATTCTGGAAAGTAGTATGGAGATTCCTTAGAAAACTTGGAATGAAACCACCATTTGACCTAGTTATCCAATTCCTCGGCATATATCCAGAAGACTAAAAATCTGCACACTATAGTGACATAGCCACATCAATGTTTATAGCAGCTCAGTTCGTAAGAGCTAAGCTATAGAACCAAACTAGGTGCCCTTCAACAGATGAATGGATAAAGAAAATGTGGTATATACACACAAAGGAATATAACTCAGGCATAAAGAAGAATGAAATTATGGCATTTGCTAGTAAATGGATGAAACTGGAGACTATCATGCTGAGTGAAATAAGTCAATCCCAAAAAACCAAAGGCTGAAAGTTCTCTTGATATGTGGATGCTGACTCACAATAGGTGGTATGTGTGAGTCAGCTGGGCAGGGGAGTAGAATTTCACCCAGTTGAACAGGGGGGAGTCGGGCGAAGGAAAGGGGATGGGAATGGGAATCGACAGTTAAATGAATTGAACATAACTTTCCTATGTTCATGTATGAATACACGACCAGTATAACACCACATCACGTACAACCACAAGAATGGGAAGTTATACTCCTTGGATGTCTGATATGTCAAAATACACTCAACTTTCATGTATAACCAAAAAGAACAAATAGAAAATTAAAAAAATTATCCTTAGATCATTAAGATCTGTCTCTAAAACCCAGAACTCTTTTTTTTTTTTTTAAATAAAACTGAAACTCTTAGGAGTATAGTTCAGTGGTAGAGTTCTTACCTAGCATGCATGAGGCCCTGGGTTTGATCCCTGCACCACAAAAAATAAAATTAAAACCCCTGAAATTCTGTACTCATTAAATAATAGCTCTCCATTTCCCTGCCTACCCCAGCCACTGGGAACCACCATTCCATATTGTGCCCCTATGGTTTTGACTGTTCTGGGTACCTCCTAGGAGGGCGATCATGCATCACTTGTCTTTTTGCAACTGGCTGTTTTCACTTAGCATAACGTCCTCAAGGCTCATCCGTGTTGTAACACTTGACAGCATTAGTTTGCAATATCTTGCAGGCCCTCACATGCTTGTTCTGGGCCAGGCACTGTTCTAAGTGCTGTCTATTCATTCATTTAGACCTAATCTCCTAAGATGGGTGCTATTGTTAGTCCCATGGTAGAGACGAGAAAACAGAGGCACGGAAAGACTAGTGACAGATGTCAGTGGAGGAGCTGGGATTTGAACCTGGGGAGTCTGGTTCTGAGGTCTCTACTCTGAACCTTGTCACTATAGTACTTCTTGGTAAATCATGTATTATACTTTTCTTCCAGTGGGAAATAGTTTCTATAAAATTTACAAAAATATATTGAAGTATATAAATTTTGTAAAATATATTTTGGGGGGAGGGAAGGAGTGCTGTAGTGTTGGCTAGAAAGGGACCATGTACAAGTTGCTGCATCCCAGGTCCAGGCAAACAGAGCTCCACCTTCCTCTCCCTCCCTCCCTCCCTCCCTCTCTCCCTCCCTTCCTTCCTTCCTTCCTTTCTTCCTTCCGGGATTGGGGATTGAACCCAGAGATGCTCTACCACTGAACTACATCCCCAGCTCTTTTTAAAAAATTTGAGACAAGATCTTATTAAATTGCTCAGGGCCTTGCTAAGTTGCCAAGGCTGGTCTTGAACTTGTGGTCCTCCTCCCTCTGCTTCCTGACTCACTGGGATTATAGGTGTGTGCTACCACACTCAGCCAGAGCTTGTTTCTCCTTTTCTTTCAGATTCCAGGGGTCTGAAGCCTGTGCAGGAGGACACCCCACAGTTGATGCGCACACGCAGTGATGTTGGGGTACGTCGCCGTGGCAATGTGAGAACCCCCAGTGACCAGCGGCGAATCAGACGCCACCGCTTCTCCATCAATGGCCATTTCTACAACCACAAGGTAGGATGAATGGGGGAAGGTGAAGGGGACAGTTTCAGAGAGCAACACCCCTTCTTGGGCATCTGCCATCTTGGGGCTATAGCTGTGCGGTCCCTGGTGGGACACCTAGGAAGTCGTGTTTGCTGTTCAGTCTTCGGGCTGTAGGATCTGCTAGCTCTATGGGGGATAAGGGGCCTCAGGTCAGGGGGTCCCCACTAGGGCTATGGGTACATTCAATGGGGCTGTACAAAGTAGCACCTGCTGTAGCCTTGAAGGCTTCTTAAACACCCCTCATGAACTGCCCCCACCGAGGTACCTGTGTCTGTGCCCTCTTCCTGCACCCCGAGCCCCGCGGCGGCAGGTGCATGGTCTACTTTCCCCTGAGCTAACGGCTTTGTGAAGCAGAGCTGTGAGCCCCAGATCGGCACCTTCTCCACAGGCAGCTGACCCCCTTCTTTCCTGTTTGGTTCAAACCCTGCCTTCTTATAGCACGGGCACGACTGGAGAGTGGCCAGAGGCCTCCTCATGGTGGTTCCAGCAAAAGGGTCTTTGTGAGTGTTTTCTTTGGAGAGAGTCCAATTTCCCCTCCCCAACCACGCCCTTTGGGGAGTCAGCCCTTAGCCTCCCACAGGGGAGCCCACACTGAGTTAGTCAAACCTTGGGGGCTGCTTGTCTGCATCAATGTCCGATGTTCACCCTGCTGGCCCAGGGGTTCTCAGCGGGCACCTTTTGAGGACCATTGTCACGGAAGCTAGTCCCTACCTGGGTTTTTATGCTGTCTTTGTCCCTGCTCCCACCCTGAGCTGGACCCCTCTGTTGACAGACCTCGGTGTTCACACCTGCCTATGGCTCCGTCACCAACGTCCGCATCAACAGCACCATGACCACCCCGCAGGTCCTGAAGCTGCTGCTCAACAAGTTTAAGGCAAGTTCCCTTTGCTGGTTGTGTGCCTCGGGGCCCTGGAGGGGTGGTGGGGGAAGCTTTGGAGAGTGTGGCTTGGGGGGTGCTGGGCAGAGGATTTGGGTTTTTAGACCCTTGCTAACCAAGGCAAGGCCCACAGCATTAGCATCGCCCAGAAGCTTGTTAGAAAAGCAGATTCTTAGACCCCATCTTAGAACTTTGGAGTCAGAAACGCTGAGGGTGAGGCCAGGGGCCTGCAGGGCCCTCCACAGCCCACTTGGAGTTTGAAAAGCATCCATCCTCATGTACTTTTATGGGCTGCCACGGAACAACCCCGGGGCCTGACCTCTGGTTTCGGGCTTAGTGCATAGATGACTTCCGGAACACAGGTGAAGACTCTGCTTTTTGAAAGGAGACTTAAACAGACATGCAAATGATAGTGCATATGTGCTTCTAAGGTGCTGTCACTCTGTTTTCTGTATTCCCTTTATGATTCTCTTGGAGACCAAGTATTCTTATTTTTATTTTTTTAAATTGTTTTTAAGTAGTGTTTTAGTCAACTTTTTCTCTCTGTGACCAAAGCCTTGACCAGAACAATTTTAGAGGAGGAAAAGTTCATTTTGTGCTCATGACTTCAAAGGTCTCCGTCCTTAGACAGCCAAGTCCACTCTTTGGGGCCCCAGGTGAGGCAGAACGTCATGGCGGAAGAGTGTGGCAGAGGAAGGCAGTTTAGGCCATGCTCCTGGAAGCCGAGGAAGAGAAGAAGGGCGGGGCTTCTATTCAACTAGGACACAATATGTGCCTCCAGGGACCCACCTCCTCCAGCCACACCCTACCACCCAAGTTAATCCCTCTTGGGGATTAGTGCACTGATTAGGTTAAACCTCTTGTAACGCAATCCTTTCACCCTGAGCTTTGTTGCATTGTCTCACTCTTGAGCTTTTCCGGAACACCTAATATCTAAACCATAACAAATGGTGGCTTGCTGTGTTGCCCAGGCTGGCCTCAAACTTCTAGATTTAAGATCCTCTGCCTCAGCTTCTCAAGTAGCTGGGACTACAGGTGAATGCCACTCTGCCCAGCTAGTATACTTTTTCTTTTTTTAAAAAAAAAAAATTTCTGTAGTTGTAGGTGGACAGCCTGCCTTAGCATGCTTTTTTTGTTTGCTTATTTTTTTTGTGGTGCTAAGGATCAAACCCAGTGACTCTTGCGTGCTAGGCAAGCTCTCTGCCACTGAACTCCAGCTCCAGCCCTAGTATACTTGTTTTTAATGGAAGCCAGTGTAGCCTAGAACACAGGACCCTGGTTTGAATTCCTGTCCATCGCCTGCTAGCTGGCTGAGTCGGACAGGGGACTTCATCTCCTTGGTTTCTGCTTCCTCATTCATAAAAGGAAGATGAGAGTAACATGTTTTGAGGTTGTCAGGAGCACGAGATGAATGAAAATAAAATGTAGCGTGTGGAACTTCATTTTACAATAAATGTTACCTATGACTGCGAGCATCACTCGTCTGAAATCTTTCTCCAAGTTGGACGCTTTTGGAACACGGACATAATGCTCAAAAACTTTCTGACTTCAGGGCATTTTGGATTTCAGTGTTTTGAAGATCAAGTTTATGCAAATACTCCCAAATCTGAAAAACTCCAAAATCTGAAATACTTTTGGCCTTAAACATTTTAGGTAAAGGAGGCTCAACCGATATTATCTTTTTTTTAGAAATTGAAATTCTGGGGATAGAAATCAGAGCTTCATGCCTGGTAGGCATTTGCTCTATCACTGAGCTACCCCCACCCCTAGCCCTGCATTATCTGTTATTGATAAAGTTATCTGCCTACCCCCATCTCCTTTTAAGAGTTGTGAATAAACAGCCTCCCCTCAAAAGAGCCTAAATCTGGTTTTTTTAGTGCTGCGGAAGATGGGATGTCTCAAAGCTGGGATATTTAAATACATGCTTTCAACAAGTCTCTTTTGCCCCTGATTCAGATAGAGAATTCAGCGGAGGAGTTTGCTCTGTACGTGGTCCACACCAGTGGTGGTGAGTCGAAGAACACAGTGTACTTTAAAACTTTTAATTAACTCAAAATAGCAAGTTAAAAAAAAAATACCTCTGGCTCCTTTGGTTGTTGTTTAGGTTTTGGAAACTTCCAAATGTTGGCCTCCAGGGTTGGTGGGCTTGCTGGATGAGAATTAGAATACCACTGAATTAGAATACCATATTTGGGCAGTAAACAAACCCTAAACTCTAACTGCCTATTAGAGAAGGAACTGGACTTTCTGGAGAGACAGATAAAGCCAGTTCTTCAAAGTGGCTTCTTCTAATAAGGCAGGGGAGCCTTATTGAGGGGAGAATGTTGTTTTTAACAACACCTGCTGAATAGTTCATTGACAAACCAATCACTTAACTTGTATGACCACATCTCCTAAAGTGCCTGGTCCATTTGGACCCCTGTGTTGACCACGACTTATGGTGAGGAAGGTATTACAAGCTGAATTCAAAGATGTTCCTGGTTGTGTGTGGTTCCAGAGAAACAGAAGCTGAAGACCACTGATTACCCCCTGATTGCCCGAATCCTCCAGGGCCCATGTGAGCAGGTCTCCAAAGTGTTCCTGATGGAGAAGGATCAGGTGGAGGAAGTCACCTATGATGTGAGTTCCCTCCTGGTTGGGTGGTCTATCTTCAGAGGATGGGGATTTTGTTGGGGTGGAGCATGAAATTCCTTCTGGTATACAGTTGGGGACCCTACCGATACCTGGTTTTCATGAAGCCAATTGAAGGTATAATCTTTGGGAACTGTTGGAGGAATCCTTTGGCTGAAAGTGATTTCCACGGAAGAAACAAATTTCATGAGTCTTTCTAGGGTATTGGAAGAGGTTTGAGAGGTTTTATAAACACCCTCTTAAGAACTTCAAGAAGTATTTTTACCTTATGTATTAAGGTAAAAGAAGTTAAGAAATGTTTTTACTATATGTATGAGTCAGGTTTTGCTATAATAACAAATATCCCCAAATCTTAGTAGCTTATAACAGCAAACATTCACTTATTTTGCTCATGATTTTGCTGACTGGTGTCAATGGCTTTGCTTTAGATTGTAGGATGAGTTCATGTCTTCATTGTATTTCATTCAGAGACCCAATCTAAAGGGTCTCTGAGGTATGTTCCTATGAGTGATGGCTGGAGCATGAGAAACCAGACCAAACCATGTATTTGAAGCCTACACTCAGATTTAGCATATATCCTGTTTGTACATATCCCATTGGCCAAAGGAAGTCACAAAACCAAGCTCAACATTAATTGGATGGAGAAATAAAGTTCTCTCATGGGGGAAAGTTGACATAGTAGGCAGAGATTCTGATGGGGAGGGGAAGACATTTCTTAACTTCAACATCCCAGCAAGCCTCTCCCAGCCTCTCTGAACCAAGTGCACATTTGAATACCTGATTGAGGCTTGAGAAACAAATCCTTATTCTGAACCATGATGAGTCCTCAGATTCTCTTAAGGGGAGAGCAAAGAGATTTATTAATTATTCTGAGTTCAGTTCCTTCAATATATCACTGTAATCACTGCATCAAGAGAAATTGGACATCCCCAAAATCAGGGGCTAGAGACAGAGACGAAAAATGAGACTGTGTCATGTGAATGAAGCAATCTTCCTCGTGACTCTGAACCAGCCTTAGAAGAAGGCTTGCATCTTGGCTTTCAGGAAATCCTGGATTAGTGGGCAAATAGATTTCTCAAGGTTCTACCCTGAAGGAGAATAATGCATGCCAGGAGGGCATACACCCCATGTTGCTTCTTCCTTCCCAGGTGGCCCAGTACATAAAGTTTGAGATGCCTGTCCTTAAAAGCTTCATTCAGAAGCTCCAAGAGGAAGAAGATCGTGAAGTAAAGAAGCTGATGCGCAAGTAAGTGTGGTCACCAGGGTACGGGTTGGATTTCTTTATGGAGGAACCCTCAATGACAGGGGCCTCTATCCAGGTGCCATAAAGAGATTGCGCCAGGTTGCTTCATGAGACCGGGGCTTACGGGCCTTCTTTGGCGGGGGGGGGGGGGGGGGGGGGCTACCTGTTGACAAATCCAAATCTCAGATGGGAACATGAAACTTAAATGTGCAACAATGTACTTAGAAGCCTCAATACACTTAAGGGCATCAAAATGTCTTTCCCCTCCTTTTATGGAAGAACTTCAAAAAGAAGATCTATGTTTTTTTAAATCTCTGTGGGGTCACTTTATCCTGTGTATTACTATTAGTCCAGGTCATGTTACTATAACAAAACACCCAAGACTGGCTAATTTGTAAAGAAAAGAGTTTTGTTTAGCTCCGAGTTTTGAGGTCCAAGAGCATGGCACTGCTTCTGCTTGACTCTGGTGAGGGTCTCATGGTAGATGGCATGACTATGGTGGGAACATGTGCAGAAGGAATCACATGACAAGACAGAAAGCCAGACAGGGATTCAGGAGCCAAGCTTGCTCTTTGTAACAACTAGCTCTTTCAAGAACTAACTGGGATCCTTTAAGAACCACATCAATCCCTTCGGAGGGCAGTGTCCCTAGTAACTTAAGTGCATTTCATTAAGCTTTACCTGTTAAAGGTCCCACTACCTCCCAAGGTCACCACAGTAAGGATCAAACTTCTGACATGAACACCTGGGAGACATGCTCAAACCTTACCCAGACCACAGCTTCCTGCTATCTCAGGTGTGTGTTCAGGCCCCCGGCAGCAAGTGGATGCCCACTCAGACGAGGGTCCTTGAGGAGCATTTGGTGAAGGGACTATTTACAAACACATGGTAGGGTCTGGGGTAACCTCTGGGGACAATGCAGTCCCCGGGGACAAGTGTTTGCCTCCATACCTGAAGGAGGGAGGACAATCAGGGCCGGCTGAGATCCGAGGTTCTGGAAACCCCTGGACCGTTACCTTAGCAGTGCACGTGGTCCGAGCCCCCGACCTCTAAAATCCTTTCTTTCTGCCCTTCCTCCCTTTCTAACGTTTCTCTTCTGGAAGTTTCATTTGGCTTGAAAAAAAATCCAGGAGAGCTTCTTTCTGGGAAGGATTTTCTGATTTCTTTGCCATGGTTAGTCACAGAATTGACTGCACTTCATAGCGATGGTGGAACAATTGATTGATTTTTTTTGCTACCAGAAAATAAAGCCAAAGCTATATTTGCTGTAACTGATGACAGCATTTACATTTGGCTGAACACTTACTCCGCTCTAGACTTTAAAAATAGCGGTGTTGTGCAAAACCTCAAACACGAGGAGTGTGTCCCATTTCGCCCAGCACCTTAATGCCCAGTCTGGTATCTGCAGTGCCATTGTTCAGGGGCATCATGGGGAAACTGGACTCACCCACAAGCCGTGGACATCCCTATGTACTAGTTGCTATGGCCTCGTCTACAAAATGCAGGTACAGGGGGCAGGTTAAATATAGGAAGTTGCTGTTTTGGGAGCCCCTCCCTGCAAAAGGCTTAAGTATTGGCAGTTTCATGTTCCATTCTAGATGAGGGCTAATGAGCTACCGTGCATCTGAAGTGCTAGGCTTGGTGCCTTGGGGATCGTAAGCACTCAGTTAATAGACCGCTTATTATTATTATTGTTATTGTTGTTGTTGTTGTTTTCACCTTTCCCTCCTTCTTTAGCCATACGTTCTAATCATAGTAACATAATCTAACTTGGGTTTGACCTCTTGATTTCCTCTCATTCTGATGTGGAAATGAACCTAGCAATGAAGTGGCTAAAGAGTGGGCCAAAGGTGGAGGCACAGGGACAGGCCTACAGTGTCACCTGTGTCACCTGGGTGGTGGAGAAGATCACCTGAGGGTGGTGATACTGGCTGGCCCCTAACACAGGCTGTTTCTTGCTCCTAGATACACCGTGCTCCGGCTGATGATTCGGCAAAGGCTGGAGGAGATAGCCGAGACCCCAGCAACGATCTGAACCATGAGAACAAGAGGATCCAGACACCCCAGGGGTTGCCGTTGACTTCAGACGATCCACAGGAAGCTGGGTTCTTTCCTTCCATGGAAATGTTGTAATGCAGACCTTTGCAGCGCCTGACCAGCCATTATTTGCTCCCTGAAGCAGGATGAAGAAGTCAGAGGACAAGTCCCCATCCCTGGATCCCTGCTCTCTTCTCTCTCACTCACAAGACTTTTGTTCTAAGGAGGACCCAAAGTGTGTGTGCGCGCTCACATGCACACACAGGATACACGTCCATGGGCCTCCCTGATATTTTCACATGCAATTAAATTCCAAGCCACCAGCACAAGTGCCATGAGGCTGGCAGACGAGCTGTTGATGGGCAGGAAAGTCAGGGGCGTTCCTATCCTAAGGGCTTTCAACTAAAGAAGTGATTTCTCCCCTCTGGTGCCAGGGGGAAGCCACACATATCTGCCTGTCTCTGACAGGGGAAGAGTCCCTCCAGCTCACCATTTGGGGGGTTTATATGTTAGTAGAGATTCTCCTTGTTTGTCTAGAAGGATCTATGGATGAGATCCTTGGAAATTAATAAAACAACAGCTTCATACCTTTGGGGCAAGTCTGATGGAAAGAAAAAGATAAACCTTCACATGGGGTAGATGCAATGAGTGTCCGTGAGTTTTTACACTGGAAATTTTGATTGTTTTAAATAACGAAGATGAATGTGCGATGCTGTGTGGATGCCCGGAAAGAATGGATTCTTCCTCCGTGCCTCCTCCATGGCCACCTGTATCTCTGCTTTCCAAACTGCCAACTCATCTCTCCGATGCTTCCTTGTGCTGAAGGAAAGTCTCTTGAATCAGTGGTCTGTCTGGCGGGCACATGGCACTGCCTAGTGGGTATCCCCAGGGCTTGTTTGGAGATGGTGGCCAGGAAGTTTCCAAGCTCTATCCTTAAGTCTCAAGAGAAGGGTAGAGGTCACCTGCAAAGATGACAGGTGCCTTTGCGCCCCACCCATCTTCACATCAACGAGTCTTCCTGCCTTGGAGCCGGGGCTGTGTGTGTTCGTGGTCAAGACCTTACTCTGCCCAACCTCTGGATTCTTGCACGTTCCCTCACCTTGGATGTGGAGATGGAACCCCAGAGTGAGGACGTGTCCTGCTGCCCACTGAACGTGGTCTCGGGGAAGCTGCCTGGTGAGGGTGCCTGGAGAGGACAGAGCTTCTCTTTCAGCTTCTCAGCAGCCACTGTGCGGATCTTTAGAGCCAACCTCCCCGGGGGAAAGAGCAGGGGCAGTGTGTCCCCTGTGACCCCGACGAGGAAGACTGCCAGGCAGCTGGGCACCTGTGTGGCTAATACTGTTTATCTGGAGAGAGAGACAGATGTTTGGAGCCAGGTGTTGGGCTATGGAGATCAAGCAAGCAAGATCTGAAACTTCTAACAGAGGCACCTCTGGAAGCTTACAAGGGAAGGGGCGCGCCCATCTCTTTTCTACCTCCTCTCCAAGGACCGGTTTGGGGAAGGAGAGCCATGGCTGGTGCCTCCCACAGAAGGTGGGCCTCTGTGGCAGAGCTGTTGTGGCCCTAGGCACCTTCCCATCCCCCATCTGCACTCCAGGCCTTCTCTGTGGCCTATTTAAAAGGCTCACAGCTGTGGTCTCACTATGGACTTCCAAAAAGATGGCATGCTGCCAGCAGGCGCTTTGCAGGTGGTGGTGGGGATCTCTTAGCAAGCTTGAGATCTCTGCAGGGCCAGCACCACCAGACCCCTGGGGCATGTGGTAGAAACCCAGAGGGGCTTAGGCTCAATCATACATTTCTGCAAAGTGCACAGAATTGGGGGGGTGGTGGGGAACGGGGAAGGGTTGTGTGTGGCAGTGGGGAGAAGTTTCCTTTGTTACAGATTCAAAAGAGCAGTTTTGTGAATGCAAACAGAGAGGTTTGCATTTGAGAAAGGGATTTGGAGAATTTCTCTCCCAGTTATTTTCTATCATGAATGTTCAAAGCCTTTCGTTGCCCCAATAATTCTCCTCTGGGAGCTGGGGGGGTGGGGGAGAATTTCCACAAAGCTAATTACTAACCACTAATTCTTATAGGACAGCTATTTCTGGTTCATAAAAGTTCTTTGTAATTTGTACTAGCACCGTGATGATGATGGTGTTAAATATGGAAATGTTGCAAAATGCTAATTTGACAGGACACTTTCCAAGAAGGTGATACCAAGCGTTTTAAAGATGGGGTTTTGGAATAGAAGTGGGGGAAAAGTACATCCTACACCATCCACTTCCACTAACACACGTTTCTGTTTTGGCTCATCCTGTAGAGATGGTTTCTCATGTAACCTGATCAAGAATTTTGGAAACTTGACCTGGAGTGTAGCTCAACCTAGGGCGCATACTTAGCATGAATGAGTCCCTGGGTTCAGCCAGCACTCAAAACAAACAAACAAAAAAGAACCCAAACAAAAACAGAATTGTAGAAACCTTTGAAATAGCAGCCTCAGCACAGTGTGGACTGGATTTTCTCACTGGTATCACATGGCCTTGCTGCTTTGAACTGCTCAACCTATTTGTGTGGGTTTATGTAATTGTGTGCAATGAACCTGAAATTGTGTGAAGAACAAAAGGCCAATGTATAGGGTTTTGTTTTTCCCCCCTAACTTGTGAAAAGCAGTTAAGCTGCATCTGGCTTTTTTTTTTTTTTTTTCTTTTGGGCAGAGGCTTATGTTACAAGGTGATCAAGTGAAGGAAAACCCTGAATCTGTCTGACTGGGCCGGTGGAATTAAGCACAAGGTCACATTCTCGGTGATCACTTTAGTGGGAAAATTAAATGGGCGGGTGTTATTTGGGAAGGGGCTGAAAAGCACAAATGACAGGCCTGTGCGAGTCAGGGAGGCATGTGCGCCCTGATCTTTGGGCTGGGTGGATTTCAACCTTGAATTGAGGTTAAGGTAAGAGGGTCCCAGGACATTAGCCACCCATTCCTGAGACAAGTGTGGAGGCTGGAGGTCACTGTTTCCTTGAAGACAAGCTGGTTCAGAAGCGTCAGATGCTTCAAATGGGGAAATATTTGCATCTTCCTCCTTACCAACAGGAAAGCAATGCTCTTCTCAAAACCTCCCCATAAAGACATTTTATCAGCATATCCATGGCAAATGATAACCCTCCAAAATCTGTTCTCCGTGCAAAAACATCTTGGTGAGAATTGTTTCCTATGGAGTTGGGAGACTATTGCAGTGTCAGGAGACTAATGCAACCAAAAAAAGTCAAGAAACTCTTAATTAAAGAAAAGCTTTCTTATTTTTTGTACCAGGGATTGAACTCAGGGGCACTCACCATTGAGCCATATCCCTAGCCCCTTTTGGTATTTTATTTAGATACAATGTCTCACTGAGTTGCTTAGCATCTTGCTTTAGCTGAGGCTGGCTTTGAACTCTCAATCCTCCTGCCTCAGCCTCCTGAGCTGTTGGCTTTACAGGTGTGCACCACTGCACCTAGCTGAAAAGCTCTTTTTTGAAATGCCAGAAACCAGCCTAAAGCCACATTTTATTTCAAAGCTCTGTAACACCGGAGAACTTGATATCCCAGATAATGTCTCTAAGATAGACGTTTCTGTGTGGACAAGGGACTTGCAGTGTCTCAAGTGTCCAAACCATGACATTGGGAGTAAGATAGAGAGATTGCCTGGAGTCTCTCTTCTACAACAGCATGCCTGCATTTTTGAGTGTCTTCTTAAATTGTTTTACACAAAGCCTTGCTCAAGTCAGATAAGATAGGATCTCCTAAATGTAAACATAGAAACGAATGGGGCACCCCTTCTTTCAGACCTAACCGGAAGTGTTTACTCTGTCACAGGATGTTAAAGTGCCCCTCTGCCTGTCCCCACCTTTCAACTAAGCACAGAGAAGCACAAGCTGTGAAGAAAAGCCTCAGCTTCCCTTTGGGGTCTTCCTGGCAGATCACAGACCTATTTCCGGGCTGATGGTTTCTGATGTGTAGTTACTAGTGTTTCTTAAGGGTTCCCCCTCTTGTTTGAGTTCTGTGAAGTATTCTTTTCCTAACTTGCCTTCCAGTCATGGTACCTGGCCTGGTTCAATGTTTGATTCTGAACTGATAAATGGATGCATTTAGGCATCTTAACATAATTTGACAGGGCCTCAGTAGGGAGCCGAACATTTTTTTAACCTTTTTAATATGTTTTAATGCACCTGATTTAGCTCTTATTGAAATAAAGCACTTTTCAAAGAGAAATCTGTCTGTGGGTGGTTCCGTGATTGTCTATTGGAAGGAGAGTTCTGTGCTAGGAGAGAGTAATAGTAAGGTCAGAGACAGGAGTGGGAAGGCCCCCCCTGAGAGGTAAGTTCATTTTCTTCCCCCAGAGTTTATGGTTTGAACAGGCCCAGATCTGGCTGTGATGTTCTTAGTCCATTTTCTGTTGCTATAACAAAATACCTTGCATGATGTAACTTACAAAGAATAGAGGGTTGTTTAGCTCATAATTTTGGAGAACGGGAAATCTAAGAATATAGAGCCAGCATCTGCTCAGCATCTGGTGAGGATCTTCTTGTTGCATCATTGCATGGCAGGGGGCATCCCATTGTGGGACAAGGCAAGTGGGCCAGAGAGCTCAGTTTGAGAGGTTTTTTATTTCTGGTGCTGAGGTTTGAACCCAGGGCCTTGTGCCTGCTAAGCATGTGCTGTGCCTCTGTGCTATATTCCCAGTCTGAGAACTCTTGTTAACAAAGCCACTCCCTCAATAAGCCATTAACCCATGAGTGGATCAATCCATTCATGAGTACAGGGCTCTAATGACCCACTCACCTTCCAAAGGTTCTACCTCTCAATACTGCTGCCTTGGGGACCAAGTTTCCAGCACATGAATTTGGGGAGTATGTTCAAATCACAGCATGTTCCAAATAAAAAGTGAAATGAGTATATCCTTATGAGGCTCCAGTTGAGGCCCCTGGGGAACCAGCAGTCATGGAGGAAGGAGCTAGGGACTGCCACATGGTGAGGCCAATTTCACTCAGACTCACTGTTGGCTTGTTAGGACCAACTCTGTGAACCTTTTTTCTAAGACTTAATTTTTCTCATCTAAAACAGCCATGCCATCCTGCATAGAGGTGGAGACTTGGGTGTGCTTCTGTTGAAGACAGCCCTCTAGTGGTCTCCAAGGGTAAGGCTTTCAGATTGCAGCCCAAGTTAATTTTTTGTGTCAACTTGGTCAGGCTATGGTACCCAGATATTTGCTCCAACAGCAAACTAGATGTTTTACTGTGAGATTATTTTTTAAAGATGATATTAACATTTAAATCAGACTTTGAGTAGATTGCCCTGTAGAGTGTGAGTGGGCCTCATGCAATCAGTGAAAGATCTTGAGATAAAAGACTGAGGACCCCTGCAGTAGAGGAGTTCTCCTTCTGGCCTGCTTTTGGACTTAACTGCAACACGAGTCACATGAACCAAGTCCTTAAAACAAATTTCTTTCTCCATCTACATAAGTGTGTGTGTGTGTGTGTGTGTGTGTGTGTGTGACTACATATGTACAGACAGACATCTATATCTGCAGTTTCTTCACTTGCTAAACCAACTGTGAATCAAAAAATAATTTTAAAAAATTCCAGAAGGTTCTTAAAAGCAAAACTTGCATTTGTATGCAACCAGCACTATACTGCATCCACATGAATGGAGAGGTGTGTGGACGCGCGTTCTGTAGCTCCTGCCATTCACAGATCCTTAGTCTGTCCCCAGCACTCGTTAGAGCATCATTTGTCTAATACATTGTTCATATATTATATAGTTAGATCTGTGATGGCTACATCTGTACTGGACATGTACACACATTCTTTCTTGTCATATTTCCCTAAATATTATAGTATAATAACTATTTACATATCATTTACATTGTATTAGATATTCTAAGGGATGTTTTAAAGTCTACAGGAGGATGTATGTATGTTACATGCAAATACTATGCTATTTTACTTAAGGGGCTTGAACCTCCATTGGATTTGATATCTACAGAGGGTCCTGGACCTAATCCCCCATGACTTAACAGTTGTCTTCCTAGGAAACCTGGCCATGTAGCATAAATAATGACCATCATAATTTGGCCTCTAAGTAAAAATCAAGACAAGATTTTTTTATTTTGTACTTGGGATTGAACCCAGGGGTGCTTAACCACTGAGTCACATTCCCTTTTTATATTTTATTTAGAGACAGGGCCTCACTAAGTTGCTGAAGCTGGTTTTTAACTCTCGATCCTCCTGCCTCAGCCTACTGAGCCACTGGGATTACAGGCATGCGCCACTGTGCCCAGCTACTGTGAAGTTTTAAACACAATTGAATAGGTTACTAGAAAGTTTAAATACAAGCAAACACTATTAAAAATTGAATTTGGGTAAAATTGATAGTTTCATTTTAGAACCATGCAAAATAGAAAGTATATCTTGCCATTTTATGTTTAGCATATAGGTACATAAGTTTAACACGTAAGTATATAAATTAACTTTATGTAAGGAATAAATTACTAGTATTGATACTAAGGAAAAACCTCAAGAGACTCTTTAGCTTCACTTGCTCTTAATGGACTTCAAAATCACTAACTTTGGAGGTCACACAGCTGGGCAGTACATTGTGAGTCTCCCACTAGCTTTGCTATAGATAGCACCTTTGACGTGTGGGTTAAGATGATAACAGTTGCCTGGGTTATCTTCAGGGACCTGAAGGCCAGTTTTGCTGAAAACACTGACCCCTCCACTTGGGCCTGCAGATAGATGGGCAATGGGTGACTGGAACAGGAGGAAGAGGCTTGGCATCTCTGTTTTCTGTTGTGTGTCTTCTTTGCTGCCTTAACCTTTGAGTCAGATGCTGCTCAGCACTGCATATGGACATGAGAAACATCTGAGAAATATTTTTTCCAAAATAATAATCTAGGATTAACTTGATCTAGACTCACTTGGTCTCCTCCTGCTTCAAAGCTAAAGACACTAACCTGTTGCCATGACTGGAAACACCAGACTACCAAAGGAGTGAAAAGAGGAGGCACCCAAATTCCCAAAAAGAACATGAATGTGCTTCTGTCCCCTTTAATAGCCTATCTTCCTCATTATCCTTATCCTATATCTCTAACTCCTCAACTTTTTTTTTTGGTGGGGGGAGTATCCAGCCCTATTTTGTCTAATGCAATTTAGAGACAGAGTCTCACTGAGTTGCTTAGCAATTTGCTTTTGCAGAGGCTGGCTTTGAACTCATGATCCTCCTGCCTCAGCCTCCTGAGCCGCTGAGATTACAGGTGTTCACCACAGCTACTCCTCAACTTCTTGGAGTTGAGAAATTGATCTGCAAGCAGAACTCCTACTTCTCCATTCTTTGGTCACTGAATAAACTTGTGCTGTCAATACTCAGCATTTGGTTTTGGTTTTTGTTTTTCAAAACTTGAATCGAAAAATAATCCTGCTGTAGGTAACAGCATATACCCTATAAGTATGTAAATTAGCTTCAGAAGTTTTAAACCATGGGCCCCTTGGTAGGAACCATAGGTCCTGGTTTGCTTGGAACTGTTCCACTTTATGCCTGTTGTTCCAGTGTAATTATAAACAGCACCCCCTCTTACTATGAAATGCCCATGTGGATGGTAAATACGTTCCTTCTACCCACTGGCCAAAGAGCAGCTTACAATTTTAATGAGAAGTTTTAAAGAAATAGTCATAAGTTTCATTGAAATGCTGTTTAAACTTTAGGATAGAACTGAAACCTCAACGCATGCTTTGATAGAATGCAACATATATTTTGTATGTCTTGTTAACTCTGATTTAAAAGTTCTTGAATTAGAACATGTGTGTGTGTGTGTGTGTGTGTGTGTGTGTGTGTGTGTGTGTGTTATTGGAGTTTTAAAATTGGACACATAGTCATAAAAACTCATGGCTTGGGCTTTTATTTTTTAATTTGAAAATATATTGGGCCAGAGATGTAGCACAGTAGTAGAATCCTTTCCCAGCATGTGTATGAGGCAGTGGGTTCCATTCCCAGAACTGAAAAAAAAAAGTATTTATTTTCCAGCTTTATTGAGGTATAATTGAGAAATAAAAATAAATTTGTATATATTCAAGGTGTACAGCCTGATGACTTTGATATGCATATATATTGTGAAGTGATTACTACAATCATGTTAATTAACATATCCATCTCCACACATAGTCACCACTTTGTATATGTGTGTGAGGACACAAGATCTACTCTTAGCAAATTTCAAATAAACAATATAGTATTATAATTAAAATAACCATACTTTACATTAGATCCTTTGCACTGATTCATATATATATATATATATTTTTTTTTTTTCTTTGCACTGAGGATTGAACCCAGGGTGCTTAATCGTCAAGCCACATTCCCAGCTCCCTTTCTGTTTTTAATTTTCTATTTAGAGACAGGGTCTTGCAAAGTTGCTTAGGGCCTCACTAAGTTGCTGAGGTTGGCTTTGAACTTGAGATCTTCCTGCCTCACCCTCCCGAGCTGCTGGCATTACAGGCACGTGACACCTCGTCTGGCCTGAGTTTTCAATTATGACACCAAAACACGACAGCAAAAGCAAAAATAAAACAAGTAGAACTACATCAAATTAAAAAGCTTCTACACAGCAAAGGAAACAACTGGCAAAATGAAATGACAACTTACAGAATGGGAGAAAATGTTTGCAAACCATATGTCTGAGAAGGGGTTAAAATCCAAAATATTATTCAACAATTTATGAGTCTGAACATCCCCTGCTCGTCATTAAGGCCCTCTAAGCTGTCCCTGGTGCCATTGACCTACATCTGTGGAACCATCTCGGGTAAGCAGCACCCAGGTTTGGGTACAGCAAAATCCTCCACTGGGAGAAGCCGAGCTTCAGGAGGTAGCTGGTGCAGACAGCGTGGGCAGGTCCTACCAAGGGAGAGTGATTATGTCTGGATATAATTTTGGGAATAAATTGCTAATGAGAACCCCCACACATACTGAATGTTGAATGTCTGGGGCTATTCAAAGCCTTGAATCCAAAATAATGTCAAGGAAAGTTCCTCAAGGTAAGGGCATATTTGAGAAATATGAGAAATGTAGTTTTGGTTAAAATTCCTTTAAACAAAATTTGGCAATAATACAAATTACCACAAAAAACAATTCAAGTAATTTGGCCCAAAGCTCTTGAGTTAGCTAAGCAAAAAGAGCCAACTACAATATTTATGATCCATTAAAAGAAACCAGGAAGTAAAAATGAAATTGAAAATGCTCAGAATAATCTAGAGAAGAATGATTAGAAATACCCAACGAATTTTGCAAGATTGCCCGAACAATGAAAAACTACAGAAATATAATGTATGTCTAGTTCTCTCATCTAATAAAAAATAAGAAAATAAAATTTAGAAATGGAAAGATACACTACATCCATGGATCAGAAATTTAACAGCTCTCCCCAAACTTTGCGTATAGATTGGAGTTATTCCAATAAAAAGCTGAGTAGGTTTTCCTCATGCCTTCTTATTTCTTTTAAAACAACGATCCAAATAAAGTAAAAACTATACCCATAAATATTATTCAGCCATTACAAGTATAATCATAATGTTTGTGTAGAAACATGGAAAATAATATTATGTTAAATAAATGAAAGAGCTGATGTTTAATATGGACGATGACCTATTTGGAAGAAAAGCCTATGGGAACACTTAACCTCGTAAGTGGTAGGATTAAATTTTCTTCATTCTTCTGTTACATTGGATTTAAAATTTAAATTTCCTGCTAAGTCCAAAAATATTGAGGATACAGAAACAAATAGGACTCATGCATGCTAGGCAAGGACTCTACCATTGAGCTATACCCTAGCCCCAGAATCCCTGTGAGATGCAGTCTCAGTGATACATCAAAATCGTGTGTGTGTGTGTGTGTGTGTGTGTGTATGTATGCATACATACATATATATATATAATGTACCTACACCCATATGTGATACACACACATATACAAAACAAGATGAAAGGATCACATCAGTAGTGCTTTTGCCTTTGAGAAAGCCAGCCACCATGCTATCTTCAGCATCCAGGGCCCTGAAGGGTTGACACTCCATGCAAGAAACTGGAGAATTTCCTTGATGTAGATAGGCTCAGTCACCCCAGACACCAAGCCCACTTTCAAATTGTATTCTCAATCCTCCTTTCAGAAATTAGACAAGTAAAAGCTTTCAAAGGGAGAAAAAAAATATGGTAAATTTCAGAAACTTGAGGTCAACCAGAATGTGCCATCAGACCACTCTACATTCAGTTGTCACATTTTGATACTCCCTTTACTAAGAACTGGTACCAAATGCGATGCCTGTTGGCTAATCAAGCTCTCTGCAGGATGTATTCTGGATAAACGTGTACCTCGCCCCACCTGGACACACAAGAAAGTCCTGCTCCCTGTCCTACCCAGTGCATCTGAGGTTGATGGAGGAGCTGGGACACTTGGCAAGAGACTGGGAACAGTGGCAGATTATTTCTGGCCTGACTCAGATAATTATCAAATAAAGGATTTTAAAATAATTCACTCGGGTATCTATTCGGGGCCTTCCAGGATGTGCACACTAAGTCAACAATAAACAACCCTAAAATAACTGACTCTGAGCAATCTCAAAATGCCCTTAGAATTCCCCCACCCCCCAAAACTTCAAGAATCCTAAAGATCACCAGGGGACTTGTTAAAACGCTGGGCCTCCTACCAGAGTTTTGATTCCGCAGAGAGTAGTGGGCTGGGAATTTGCATCTCTACTCAAGTTCTCCGGGGATGCTGAGAACTTTCAGTCCACGCAGGTCATGAGGTTCTAAATGAGTCAAAGGCACACAATCCATCACCTGGGAGTTAAAAAAATATTATTTTGGTACAAGAGCTTGAACTCAGGGGTGCTTTACCACTGAGTACATCCCCAGTTCTTTTAACTTTTTGTTTTGAGCCAGGGTCTTATTAAGTTACTGCTGAGGCTGACCCCAAACTTGAGATCCTCCTGCCTCAGCCTCCTGAGTCACTGGGATAACTGGCATGAGCCACTGTGCCAAGACCTGGGGAGGTTTGAAAAACATTGATGTCTGTTTCATACCAAGAGATTCTGATTTAACTTCTGGGGTGGGTTCTGATAACATGATTTTTTTTTATTAATTTTTTTTCCAGTTGTAGTTGGATACAATGCCTTTATTTTATTTATTTATTTTTTATGTGGTGCTGAGGATCATCAAACCCAGGGCCTTGCACCTGCAAGGCAAGTGCTCTACCACTGAGTCACAATCCCAGCCCGGTTCTGACAACATGATTTTTAATACTGCACCTGCTACCACTTACCATTCTCCCATCCCTGGGTGTCCTGAGTTTGAGAAGCTCTTCACCAAACAATCCTAAAAGATTCCAAACCCAAACGATGAAACATGATCACATGTAAAATACCTAAACATTATAAACAACGGAAGTACCTAATGCTATTCATCAACCCTAAATGATCCCAAAGGATACTGAAAAATTCTAAATAATGCTTAGCAGCAAAAACTTAAAACAAAAACAAACAAACAAAACACTAAAAGACCATCACAATTGAAAAAGACCTTAAATAGCCTTAATGACGTCAAGTTTTGGAGTCTAGTTGGGCATGGTGATACCCCTGTAGTCCTAGCTATTCAGGAGGCTGAGGTAGAAGGATCATTTGAGCCCAGGAGTTTGAGGCCAGCTTGGCAGCCCAATGAGACCCCATCTCAAAAACAGATAAATAAGCCACCCACAATGACACATACCTATAATCCCAGCAGCTCAGGAGGCTGAGGCAGAAGGTTTCTGAGTTCAAAAGACAGCCTCAGCAATTTAGTGAGGCACTATACAACTCGGTGAGACCCTGTCTCTAAATAAAGTATAAAAAAGGGCTGGGGATGTGGCTCAGTGATTAAGCACCCTGGGTTAAATCACTGGTACCAAAAAAAAAAAAAAAAAGATAAATTAAAAAGGTCTAAGAGTCACCAAATGAATTATGACCCTGGCCGATCCTAACTGACTGTAAAACCTACAAAGTTTAAAACCTAAACTTAACACAAAAATGAACCCTAAGTGATACTAAATGAATTTCAAAAAATCCTATATAATTGGAAGAGATTCTAAATGGCCATAAAACATTCCGAATGATCTTTAATGGCTTCTAACAACCAGAAGTCCTTAAACCTTGAATGAGCCAATTAGAAAAATAAAGAACACAAATGATATTTATTGACTCTAAGTGACTTTAAACCTCTCTTAAAAATTCCCAAGTCCTCATCCAGTCTACCTCCCCTCACCTGGCTAAGAGCCCCTCCTCCTGGGGCCCCACTGCCTCCGCCCTCCTGGACAGTGCCTGTGCTTTGGCTACCCTGGTCTTGCTGTCCTTTTTACGTGCTAAGCCCCCCATTTCTGGGATTTACACTTGTCACTTTCTCTTTCTGGAACATTCCTCCCCCCAGTTCATGACATGCTTGGCTCTTTTTTGATTCAGCTCAACTCCTGCTTCCTATTGAGTTTCCCTGAGCACCTCAGTCAGCTGCCAATCACCCTCTGCGTCCACTGTCTCCAAAGTACTTTTCACTCTCTGAACATATATGACAATTTTTGTGTCTAAACTCCAGGAGGGTATTCTAAACACCTCAAGCAGTACCCAGCTCTGGACAGGTACCCTGATAATATGTGTGTAATGAGCGAGTTTGAGTACCCAGGTGGATCCTAAACAGAAAGATCTTCAAATGCCGACTACACCAATGCCAACAACATCAAAGGCTCGAACCAGATTCCCTACCGATTTAATACCCCCTAAAATGGTCTTAGATCAGCCCAAACTAATGGGCCAGTAATCACCACAAATGGTCCAAAATCCTTTGCGATCCCAAATGTCAGGAGCCATCCATGGGCTGTGTGTTTGGACTGTTGCACAAAGTAGCCAAATGAGGGCATAGGCCTGGCCCTGCCAACTCCCTGTCAGGGTTTGATCGTATGATGCAGGTGTGTCTCCCCCTCTCGCTCTGCCTAAGATCCCACACAGCACCTGAGATGGGTGTGACTTGTCAAGATGTCAATCAACTTGCCAACCACAAGACATCATAAGCAAGACTCCACCCTTGAAATCTGATCCTTGCCTCTGATGTCCCCCCCTACAAAATAAACCAAACGGGGGCTCATGCTCTCTTTCCAGCATGGAAGATGACCCTTAAGGTGGCAGAGCCGTCCCGCCCTTGGTTTAAAAACTACTCTCTGTGTTGTGTGACTTTTTGCAGCTTTCTTAGCTTAGTGTTGCAGCCAGCCCTTTTAAACCCAGTTTGTCTCATCTGCACAGGTCGCAGCCAAAACCTAAACTACCCCAAATGATCACTCAAAGCAACGGTAAAGATGAAATGGTCTTCCATGACTTTAAATGGTACCAAAGGTAAACCACTCTTAAAGTCTAAGCAATCAAAAACAAACAAACAACAAAAAACAAACCTTGAACCTTAAATGTCTCTAAAAGACCTTCAATATTTTTGAACCCCATTCAATGTTCTGATGCAGAAAGTGACCCTAATTCTAAGGAGTCTATAGAGCCCAACCATTTAAATGATCCCATGGCTAATGTGTCTAACACCCTTAAAGGCCTCTTCCTTGCCAATATCGCAAGTGATCCTAAACTGTCTGAGATAGTCAGCTCTCCATTGCTGTGACAAAATACCTGAGACTAATAACTTAAAAGGAGGAAAGATTTATTTTAGCTCATTATTTCAGGTTTCACTCCAAGGTCACTTGGCCTGTGGCTTTGGCCCTGCGGTGAGGGCAGAACATGGTGGTGGGGAGCATGTGGTGGAACAAGGCTGCCCACCTCGATGCAGAAAGGGAGAGAAAGAGGCTGGCAACCCAGCCTTCCACACTCGAGCTCTCAGGAGACATTTAAGATCTAAACCATAACATTATCCTAGAACCCAGATCCGAACACTTTGGAGTGATCTTGTTAAAATGTTGCTTTTGATTCAGCAGAGCTGGTGTGGGACTTTAGGATCTGTCTTTCTAGCAAACTCTGAGGGGATGTCCGTGGTGCTGGGCCCTCAGACCACACTTTGAACAACGTATCTAGAAGTTATATGATTTCCAATGACCTCCAAGTACCCAAAAAACTAAAACTGCCCTAAATTCTAAGTTTTCCTCAAAAAACTTAAATAATACTAACTCTTAAACAATTCTAAACATCCTCAGGTTTCTTAAATGATGCTAAAAACTGTACGCCCCAAATTACTCCCACATGACTTTAAACTAAGCCCCAAAGACTCCAAAGAACCCTAAGGATCCCAGTAGACGCTAAAAAAAAAATCTTATACTTTTTTGCTTCTATAAAGGACCCTTGAAAATTCAAATTTACTTTATACGACTCCAAAGCCCAACAGTTCAAAGAGCCCTAATAGTTCCAAGGGCTTCTAAATGCACACATAATGCCCAAACTAACACATAATGCCCAAACTAGATAATCCAGAATTTTCCTAAACCCCAAAAGACCTTGAACAGTTTCAAAGAAGCCTAAATTCAACAAAGCTGACTTTCCCAGTCTCAAGGACAGTAACACTAACAACTACAGTGACCTTGACTTTTTTTTTTCTTTTTTTATTGTTGGTCGTTCAAAACATTACATAGTTCTTGATATATCATATTTCACAGTTTGATTCAAGTGGGTTATGAACTCCCATTTTTACCCCATATACAGATTGCTGTATCACATCAGTTACACATCCACTGTTTTACATATTGCCATACTAGTGTCTGATGTATTCTGCTGTCTATCCTATTCTCTACTATCCCCCCTCCCCTCCCCTCCCCTCCCCTCTTCTCTCTCTACCCCCTCTACTGTAAATCATTTCTTCCACTTGTATTATTCTTCCCTTACCCCTCATTTCCTCTTGTATGTAATTTTGTATAACCCTGAGGATCACCTTCCATTTCCATGCAATTTCCCTTCTCTCTCCCTTTCCCTCCCACCTCTCATCCCTGTTTAATGTTAATCTTCTTCTCAAGCTCTTCGTCCCTACTCTGTCCTTAGTTACTCCCCTTATATCAAAGAAGTCATTTGGCATTTGTTTTTTAAGGATTGGCTAGCTTCACTTAGCATAAAAGTTCTAAGCTGTCACGGGCAATGGAGCAAACACCTTGTCACAGACCTGTCCTAATGCTGACTACCTCACATCTACATCCCAAAGAACAGGGCTCTGTGTATTTATATACCTTGACTTTAACTCTGTCTGAGGGACCTGTTGATACAGAACCAGAAGATCCTGAATTCCAAATGACAGCAGATACATCTACGGTTGGACCCACTTCCCTGATACAGACAACTTTTAATGCCTAATGGCCATAACTAATGACCCTGAACTCCAAACTCTGTAAAGGACATTGGAGATAACCCAGAACCCTAATGCTGTATCACCCACACCTCTTAATGATCATATGTCTTCACTCCAATAATCCCCGTGACATGAGGACAATTACAGAGACACCTGGAGGCTTTCTCAGACTTAAATGTGACTTTGACTCTGATCCTAAGGGCCCTAAATCTAATAAACCTAATTTTAAACCCTAATCCCCGAACAAAGAGAAGGTAGTATTAACATAGTCCCAGAGTGATGACAGATTCTTCTGATGAAGACCACAGGGCCTCACCCGGCACTCCCTCCCCTCAGCCCCACATGCACGCCATCCCTCCAGGGCTTATTACAAAACAAGATGAAGTAATGCTTACATATATGTAAATCCATTCGCCTTTTGAACTGGAATCCAAAAATCCGTCCAAGGGCTATAAACCATGTTTTTTTTCCCACTTAGTCACTGAAATTCAAACTGAATTGGGATGAATATAATGCTGATTATAGGCTTTATGAGACTAATTTTAAGCTATCCTTATAGTCATGATGTTGCTCTTTGGGCCAGCGTGACATTTAGCATGTTGAAGAAATAAAGGGAAGAAAAATCCAGGAGTCGCCATTTTAAGAACAAGCCGAACACAAGAATTCATGCAGGATATTGTAACTGAATCCTACCAAGTGATAATGAATTTAACTGTGTTATTCCCCCAAGGAAGGTGCTCCAAAAATGCATTCCCACCCAGAATATTCCAGAACCATAATACTGTTTCTTGGGGGACATACTAAAAAGATAATATTTGGGTTTCAATGAACAACATAAGTGAGATTCAAATCTTGGGTAATAAAGAGTGGTCTCACAAGGGGTAATAATGTCTTTATTTAGAATTAGTAGAGAAAGAATATTAAATTCTACAGACCTAACACAAAATTAGTTCTGCTAACTGAAAGTCGATGTCAAGACATAATGAGAGCCAGGTGTGGTGATGCATGCCTGCAATCCCAGTGACTCTGGAGGTTGAGGTAGGAGGATTGCAAGTTGAAGGCCAGTCTCAACAACTTAGCAAGCCCCTGTCTCAAAATAAAAAATAAAAAGAGCTCGGGATGTAGCTCAGTGGTAAAGCACCCATGGGTTCAATCCCCGGTACCAAGAAAGAAAGAAAGAAAAAGAAAGATATAACGATGCATGAAAATAGCTACTTGGTAAAAAGATACACAGGGGATAAGAATATATCTATAAAGATACAGAAAAAGATCCGCAGGATGTAAGTTCTAAAGATGATCTTAAGAGTAAGATGGGGGATGGGTGGTAAAGGATTGAAAATTTTAGAATTTATTTCTTGACTGATTGACATGAACATGGTTTAAAAAGTCAAAATAGGGAGGTACTATGATCAGTCCCATTTAACTAATGAGGAAACTGAGACTTAGTAATTGATTTAGTGGCTTTCCCATTAAGTGGGGGATCAGAAGGGGGGATCTGAACCCTGCTTGTCTTTGAAGCATGGATGCACAGGACCCTCTGCCTCCTTGATCTCATTCTAGCCTCCATTTTCCTAAGTGAGAGGCTCAGGATCAGAGCAGTTAAGGCATTTGTGTAAGATCACGCAGCCAACAAGGGGGTGGAGCCAAGATTCAGATTGAGCTGGCCTGCTCTACTACAAAGTAGAAATCTGAATTTCTGCTCAGACCTCTCAGGAGCTTAGTTCTCAGGCTGTAACAAAGTTAGGATCTTTTTATGCCCCCACCCTCAACCAAATGTTGATGAACCCACTGAGGATTTAGGTAACCAGCTAAGACCCAAGCTTCTAATACGAAGAGAGTATGTACTCTTTGCTGTTGACCTTTTCCATTTCAAATATATTAACAGATTCTGTTGTCTCTAAAACAACAACAACAACAACAACATAGTGCTGTCCTTCTCCTGTACCCAATTCCTATTTCTCCCTGCAGCTTTGAACTCTTCTCCTCAATTCTTTCTTATCTGCTGCCTTATCTATAAGGAACATATGGATGGAGTTCTTTCTGATTTGCTGAACTGGGTGGGGCCTCATCTTTTCCACTTCCTTCCCTACTTCTGTGTCTCTTGCCAATCATGATTTTTGGTTTAGACGGCTGTCCACCTTTCACATCATTTGACTGTACAAAAACTCTGTAAAACTAAAGTATGTCTTATGCTGATTTTCCCTTTCTCGGCATAGCTTTCTGCTTCCTTTAAACATTATGTTTTTGCTTGCTTCATTTTTTAAAAAGGTATTTTTCATGAATTCAGTCTCATACTTGAATAAAATCTCTAGACCCCTCACGTGTTCGATCCAGTGTTGTGTCAACTTGCCCTCCTGGAGGCCTGTCTCCTACGGGTTGCCTTTTGGGCCTGGTGCTAGGCCCTCCCTTCACTTTCCTCCCCTTCTTCATCACCATCTCTATCTGTTTCCTCTTTCCTCAACACCTTTCTTCTTCTTTTGGGTTTACTCCCTGTTTTTAGCAGGATTGCAAATTCTGACTTCTCGGGCCATTGCTGCCTTCTGGGAATGCAAGCCTCTGAGATTTGGGAGGTTCTAATTTTTTAGAAAAGCTCAAGAAATCCAGATTTTTTTTTTTTCCCCAGAATCACTCATTTTTTTTTTTTTTTTTTCTGTGCGGGGGATGCAATCCAGGGCCTCACTCATGCTTGGAAGTGCTCTACCACTGAGCTACATCCCCAGTCCTGAATCTCTGAGCTTTAAAACACTCTGTCAAGCCAGGTGTGGAAGCAAACACCTGTAATCCTCACTAAGGTAGGAGGCTAGAGAGCTGAAGACCAGGAGCTAGGGATATCGCTCAGTTGGAAGAGTGCTTGTTTCGCATGTATAAGGCTGTGGGTTCAATCCTCGGCACTTCATTTAAAAAAAAAAATGTTCAAGGCCAGCCTGGGCAAGTCAGAAAGACCTTGTCTCAAAAATTGGAAAATAAAAAGAACTGGGGATAAGACTCACTGGTAGAGCATCCCTGGGTGCAATCCCCAGTATCGCAAAAAAAAAAAAAAAAAAACAGCGAATGAAACAAAGACCCTAAATGTTATGCCAGACAGAAAAGCGGGTCACCTGAACAGCCTGGTAGATAGTCACTCTGCTGTCAACTTAAGCTAGTTCAATCTAGCTTAAGTTGACAGCAGAGTGAGTTAAATTGGCTTCTCCAGGCCATACATAAATCCTTATGCTTTATAGTTCAAGAATTTAGAAGTCCATATGCTTTAGAAGAGTCCAGAAGAAAATCCCCACACAATCTGAGGGCAGCTGCTAACCTTAACAAGATTTGTCAAGAGTTTCTTTGGTCACAAGAGTGGTTTAGAACTTGATCCTAGGGTCAGGCATTGACTGTGGAACTTGAGAATAAAATTCTAATTCATTTCATGGCTGTTATGGTCATACCTGCCACATGGGTGAGGAACAGGCCCTGGTCCAATCGGGTATCACCCTTCCCCCTCAGTGCACACCCTGGATGCCCCAGGGTCTTGGAAGATGTGAGGTAGCAGAACTTTCCCCTCTCAGCAGGGGAGTGCCTCTTCCTCAAGGTCCTGCAGGTATTTCCCACTGGGCTGCCCCACGTGGTCACTCTCATAGGCACAGCTGTGAATTCCAGAGCCTTCAAGCCAAGGAATCCAGACTCTGGTGTGGGCCAGCTTTCCTGACACTGCCCCAGGCAACCTGCCTCTTATCCTGTCCATTGCTAATGCCTTGTCTCCTGCCCCCTTCTGGGCCAGGAGGGCCATTTGACTTAGGTTCAAATTCAAGAAGGGAGCAGTTAAATTGGCTTCTCCAGGCCATACGTAGTAGATCCTTATGTGTTTTTTTTTTTTTTTAATTTTTTTTAGTTGTAGTTGGACACGATGCCTTTATTTTTAAATTTATTTTTATGTGGTGCTGAGGATTGAACCCAGGGCCTCGCATGTGCTAGATGAGCACTCTACCACTGAACCACAACCCCAGCCCCAATCCTTATGTTTTATAGTTCAAGAATTTAGAAGTCCATATGCCTATTTAATTTAGAAGTGCATGCTGTAATCCTAGTGACTCGGGAGGCTGAGGCAGGAGGATTGCAAGATCAAGGTTAGTCTCAGCAATTTAGTGAGACCCTCAGCAATTTAGCAAGACCTCATCTCAAAATAAAAAAAAAATCAAAAGGTCTAGGAAAGTAGCTCAGTGGTAAAGGACCCTTAGACTAAATCCTCAATACAAAACAAACAAACTTCATGAAGGGCCTGGAAATGTATGCTTTTGATGTTATTACTAAATAAGATGCAAGACTATCTTAGTTTAGACTCCTCCAGAAGTGGACTCTTGAGACGAGGATTTGACGGCCAGTAGTTTATTTGGGACTTGATTCTGGAAAACACTGAGAATGCAATGAGGAAGGAAAGGGAATACAGGGTGTAGGATCAGTTAAGTCATCACTGTGGGCAATGGAAGCTCAGTCGCACTGGAAACCTCTGAGAGCCGGTAGAAGACACCTCATAGTCCTTCTGCAAGAGGTGAGGGAGCTGGGACATTTAGCACCAGCTTCCATCAGGTATTAGTTGAGAGCTGTTCTTGGGGTTGGGGGGTGGCTTGGATTTCCTGGCATATCTGCTTTGTAGTGTACAAAAGCAAGAGCAGGCTCCAGGAGCCAAGTAAATCCCGTACCCAAGGGAGAGGGAGGGCGCTGGCTGTCAGAGGTCAGGGGTCTGTGCACAGATGTGGCAAGGAGAGAAGGATAGTGTCTGCTGTGTGGGCTCTATTCGTATGTTAAATGGCAATTAAAAAAAACTAAATATTTAAACAATGACACATTTTTTTTGGGGGGGTGGGGGGTACCATGGATTGAACTCAGGAGCATTTAACCACTGAGTCACATCCCCAGCCCTATTTTGTATTTTATTTGGAGACAGAGTCTCACTGAGTTGCTTAGCACCTTTTGCTTAGGCTGACTTTGAACTCCTGCCTCAACCTCCTGAGCCACTGAGATTACAGGCATGTGTTACCACCCCAGCCATGCCACACTTTTGTAAACACATTTTGGTGTTTCTTCATCTCACAAGTTCTTGGATGTCCTAAAAGAGAAATACCACTGTCCTCTACCCCAGGTGATACTCAAGAAATTTGTTTAGGTCTCACCTAAAAAATCCAGAAGAGTAACCGTCCCTACCACCCCCTGCCCAAGATCAACATAATTATATTTCCAGAACCCCCTTTTCTGTATTAAACTCACAGGTTCTAGAGCCTGGGAACTGATATCTCTGGGGGACATTTTTCCAGCCTACTACACTCTGGAAAACCCAACTAGTTTGGAAAAAATGAGGTTAGACAAAAAGGAAAGCCCTCAATTGAAAGATCCTATTTAATAGACAAGAAAACACTTAACTTTGGCAGATTGGAACATTGCACACGGCTGACTGCAGACCCTGGGCTCCTGATACCTCCATTTCCAGGTGATCATTCCCTTCTTCTAAGCCAACTCTGAATCTTGACGCCACCATGCACCCCTGGGTAATTCCCAAAGCAGTTAATGAACTGGGGAAACTTTGATTCCTTTTTCATCATTCATTTAACACTAGAAACAAGATCCCAGACACAGAGAGGAGAAAGGATGTTTTCACCTCGGGAAAGAAAGTGTGTCCCAGAGGAGGAGCAAGAAGTCCATACTCTGCCCTGGGTAAGCCTGAATGTTATCCTAAGATGGCCCCTCTATTTTCTCACTTCCCACCTGAGTGATTTGCACCAACGTGCCTCACCTTGGATGATGTCATTTCTATTCCCCGACAGCCCCATCTGGAATGTTCAGCTTGACTTTTCCTGTTTTGATGGGTTTTGCCACTGGGAGTTGGGGGTTGCCTTTGAGTTGGTTTCCTTCATCCTTCTCAGAGCCCACAGGTACCTGCCAGGTAGACATAATGAGTGAAGGCATTTTGCAAACACATCACTGAGTTTCCAGCCACCCGCCCCATTACTGAACCCCTTTTCTTTAACTTGCACTGTTTGGAGCAACATCTTGCCAGTTCCCTGGATCTGAAGGGAACTGTCCTTCGGCCTGTCCTGTGGACCCCTGGAGGGGTCTTTGCAGAGCACAGGCCTGCTAGGGGCGCTCAGCCTTGTTGCTTTCCTTCTGAATTACTTTTCAGAAGGAGGAGCTCATTCAGGGAAGCATGGTGGACACCCCAGACCTTGGGGCCCCTCTGATGAGCATGGTCATTCCTGAATTATCTGGGCCCTAACTATCCCCTGTTGAGTTTTCTACCATGGCTCCTGGAGCCTCCTGGAAAACCTGGATCCATCTAGGCTAGGTCTATCCCTGGACCCCAGGTGGCTGTTCCACTTGATTTTTTTTTTCCTCTCCTTTCCTTAGACTGCCTGGAGGTGGCCCCAGGGCTGGTTAGACTGGGGAGCTTTATCATTCTTCCAGTTGGCACCCCAGTGGTTTCCAATCACACCTCCATTGGACTTAGAACTCCTGCACAGTCTTTGAGACCCTAATCACCAACCCCCGGCTACTCCTCAGCCTCATCTTGCACACCTGCCCTCCTGTTTCCTTGCTCACATCTGTTCCCGCACACTCATCAGATTCTCAAACATGGGCCCTTTGAAGGCATGGTTTTCTCTTCCTGCAGCATCTTGGCAGGAGGAGACACCAAATTTTGTCATGGCCGGTTCATTGTATTTCATCCTCACTTTCCAAGGCTCACGCAGTTCCAACGCCCCCTTGGCAAAGAGGCTATCCTCACTATCCTAGCTGATATCTTCCTTTCCCACGCACTTTTCTCATTATTTGAAAAAATTTTTATTTGATAAAATCTATGATGAAATACACCTATCTTCAGTGTCCAGTGTGACGAGTTTGACAAATGTATACATCTCTGTGTGTGGTAATGCCCAGGGAAGATGGCGCCTTTTCTTAGCCCCTTACCACATTTGCCTTGAATCCTTGACCTTGCTTGACTCCAGAGGACATTGTCTTGTTAGTTGGCTGTTGGTTTCATTCTTTCCCATGGAAGCTTCCAGAAAATAGGGATTTCTATGCCTTGTTCACTGCTGTATTCCACCTGTTCAAGACTCCCTTCTTGGTTGCCCTGAAGGAGAGTTTCCACTTGGGTGTAACCTCTGACTTGGGGCGCTGTAGAGTCCCTCAAGGATCTGTGGGGTTAAGCACCATCATCCCTTGGTGGAACAAAATTCAAGTTGCAGGTACCCCTGGGGCAGAGTAACACACTCAGTCCCTCTGCCTCTGTGGGGAAGAGTTTATTTGTCAGAACTCTTTCCTCTACCTCCCTCTTGGTTTCGCCATCTTGGAGACTCATTATCAGGGTGATGATATGCAAAAGCCAAACGTCATTTGTATGTGACCGTTTGGATAATGTGAGCTTGAGTTGTGTGACTGTGGTCACTTTTCAAAATCAATTTTCGTCCAGGTAGACCTTTCTGGTAGATGTTTGTTCCCCCCCAAAAAATCAAGGAAAGGGTTTTTTTTTTTTTTTGTTTTTTTTTTAATGTTAACTCAGGAGGGTTTCATGGTCATTATCCAACTGGGTATCAAGCTACCTCGTTTCAGGGAAGGCCCTGAGAAAGATTTGGAGTTAAGAAAGACAGATCCATCTTTCAACCTGAGTAGGAAATGGTTAAAGAGAACAAGAAAAGCGAACTGCATCCTTCTACTGGGTCAGGTTGTGGGCACAGCTGGGAGATTGGTCACTGGCCCGTCGACGTGGGTGGTGTTAGGGCGCCCCCCAGTGGTTCAGACATCGCGCAACTCCTACTCCCTGGCTTCCTCCAAGCGGTGACCGCCAGAACCGAGTGAGAAAATGACTTTTGTGTTGATAAAATGGAAATTTAAAAATCTGAACAAGAGTGACATTTTGACCTTGGGGTCTTTACTTGGTTCGTGAGTTGGCCTCATATCATATTGCATAAGGTAGAGATGAGTATGTGACATATTCGCTCCTTGGAGGGATGCCTCCCCTGGACTCAGTGGTTTGGAAGACAGTTTGGGCACATTCCTGGTGTGTTTTGCTGTTTTCAGAGTCAGTCTTCTCAGGTTTGAGACCTTCCACCCACCTCCATTTCTTCTTCTGTTTAATGGGTATATTGTTAGTACCCATCTCATGGGGATTAATTAAATGCCTTAAAAACATTTAGAAAAGTTCTTTGATGGACTATACAACTGGCAGCAATTATTATTGTTGTTATTATTATTATTAACCATTATTATTTACTTAAACTAAAATCCCCATAAAAATCCTAAGACTTAAAATTACTGATTAAGATGATAACAAAAGCCAATTAATAATACTTAGAAATACGTGTATATGATTCATAAAATGAGGAAGGCTCACTGGATGAGTGTCTAGTGTGAAAAGTTTTGGAGACCATTGATTTTGAGCCTTGATGCCTAATGGAGGTGCTGCCTTTATCTTGTTTATCTCTTTTGATTTATGTAATTGCCATTTGGGTTGGTGAGGACCTCAGGGTCATGCTCCATGGGGGAGACACTGAAGCTCAAAATTTTCTCTTTCTAAAAGGATACCAGTCAGATTGAGTCAGGAAACTCCTAATTCAACAGTTAACAATGATGGTTATCGAGAAAAGTGAACTGCATCCTTTTAGTGAGGTTGGAAGGCCAACCTCTTACCTTTTGGGAAACTGTAATTCCAAAGAGAGTCTTATTCCTAGGTACTGGGAGTTAGGGACATGAAAAGCTGCACAGGGAAGGTATGGGAGAAGGGACACACAGCTTCCATGCCCTTTCTGAGAGTGGTACACTCCAGGAACCTCCAATTTGGGTATCTGGACGTTCTTAACATTTTTAAAACAAGAGTTTTAAATGCATAAAGAAAAAGTCCAGTCTTCTGAACCAACAGCTTAGCTTTGAGTTCCTTTTGCAAACCAGTAAGTTAAATGCTGGGGCTACATTCTGGTTTGGTGGCCAAGGGCACAGGGGTCTCTTGTCGCCCTGAGGCATATTCCCAGGCCATGAATGGTCTGTTCTCACACAGTCCCCGCCACCTCTTAGACAATGAGCTCCTGGGCCAGCTGTGACTTCTTCCCAGGGGACCTCGGATCTTCCTCTGTCTCTTTGTTCTGTAGGTTTCCTTTCCTGCCAGCTCCCATTCTTTCCACCAGCAGGAAGCAATGACAAAACCCGGAGCCAGAGTGTCCTTCAGCTGCTCACACCAAGCCTTTCAACACTCGGAGACTCACAGAAAACAATGGAGCCCCAGAGAGCCTCTGAGTCTGTTTCCTCCAGACGGTCTTCATTGTCACCTGCTGCGGTGGCTGGAGTTGTTTGGTCCTCAAGGAGAGGTGCCTGTTGAAACTGGTGAGTTGGGGAGGGAGGCACCCTCACATCAAGGAAGCAGGAGAGAGGGACTCTGTGGCTGAAAAGGGGGAGGGCCGGCTGTGAACTTGAACCTGTTGGTGTGTTTGGATTCTTGGTTCTTATTCCTCAAACTGAGAGGACAGAGCTCAGAACCAGCCAGGTCTGGCTTTTCCATGTGTCTCTAGAAGTCCTACTAAGGTCTCCCACTCATTTGCCCTCCCTGGAGGCCACTGCGAGGTCTCTGCCTCTCTCTGCCTGGCTTGGACCCAGGTGAACATTCCAGAGCCACCTTACCTCTCCAGTGGGGCTTGCTGGTGGATGAGCGCTTTGGCTCCCTGGCTCCTGGGAGGGCAAATTCTGAGGTATATTTCGTGGTCTCTCAGAGGTCCCCATGGTAGCAAAGTGCTCCTTAACCTACTGCCCACCTCATCCCTCCAAGTGCTCCCGCATAAAGCACCCCCATCAAATTTTTTTTTTTTTGTCTCGAGCTCTCGTTTTGGGTGAACCCAACTTTGGATAAATACTATGAGAACTCTTTGGTTTTTAATTGTATTTATAAAAGACAGAAGAGGGTTATTTGGGGTGACAAGAAAACGAGGAGCCACATGGGAATTTGCTTCAAGACTCAACAAAGAACCAAGGAATTTGTAGTTGCAACAGGACAGCCTATGGAGGGTGGGAGGGGGGTCTGGGCAGTCCACCAGTCAGTCTGAGGGGGCCCCCAGAAGGGACCTCCTTTGGAGCTGCAGTGAGCTTTTCTCAGTAGATGGCCCAGTCCACTCTTCCTGGCCTGGTGAGGTCTCATGGGAACCCACAGGACCTAAATGAGAGGTACCCAGTGTTCTCCTCCCAGAGTGATGAATGGAGAGGAAAATGGGACTGAGCAGGTCATGAGACCAGTCGTGTGACCCATAAGCAGAAAACAGTATTGCGGAACCAGAATCTCTGCACCTTCTGGTGGGGCTCTGGGACCAGGAGCGGTTCTTCTGTGGCAGAGCTAGAAGCAGCCGTGCTGGTCCTACCTCACTGGTTCTTGTGATTAAGCCAGAAGGATTTCAGACCTGTAGCTGGCTCAGATTAGCAGGCAGGTGTTTATTAGGAAGGATAGGGAAAGGGGAAGGGGGATCCTCTCAAGGAAGAGAGCGGGTCCTCTCAGGGGGTGGAAAGTGTGTGCTTCCTGCCTTCCAGTTTTATTAGGTGTCTCAAGGAAGTTTCCAGAGAGTCCCACACAGGTTCACCTATTGATTCTTGACTAACAGCAGGATGACATCAGACTTTTAAGTTCCCATTGCATTTGGTAAAGATCCAAGGAGACTCTGGGTCACTTTGGCCCATGCTGACTGGTTCTAATTGGAACCTGTTCTTACAGATTTTATGATTAGGTGGGATTATCCTTATCTCCCTGAGTTCAGAAACCTGGTCTGTATAAGAGGCACAAAAGTCTCCCCGCTTCATGGTAACTTATATTCTTCTCATCAGCATTTTGGGCCTGCATTTCTCCCACAGATAGCAGGTTGTTTGCTGAGTAATGTAACACATTCTATTGACTTAAGCCAGGCAGGGCTGCCAGAGAATTGCTTTTTTTTTTTTTTTTTTTTTTAAACCTGCTAAATGGACTTTATTATCATTTAAAATTCATTTTTCTTCAATTAAAAATTTTAAAATTTCTTTTAATTAGTTATACATGACAGTAGAATGCATTTATTCACATTAATATATCATACTTAGATGGGATATAATTTCTCATTTTTCTAAGTGTATATGTTGCAGAATCATATTGGTCATGCAGTCACATATATACATACAGTAATAATGTCTGTTTCATTCTACTATCTTTCTTATCTCCACATCTCTCCCTTCCCCTCCTATCACTTCCCTCTCCCTAATCTAAGGTAACACTATTCTTCCCTAGTGCCCCCCTCTCACCTTATTGTGAATTAGCATATTAGAGAAAACATTGGGCCTTTGGTTTTGTGAGATTGGCTTATTTCGTTTAGCATGATATTCTCCAACTCCAACCATTTACTGACAGATGCCATAATTTTACTCTTCTTTAAAGCTGAGTAATATTCCATATTTTCTTTATTCATTCATCTATTGAGGGACACCTAGATTGGTTCCATAGTCAAGCTATTGTGAATTGAGCTGCTATAAGCGTTGATGTGGCTGCATCACTATAGTATGCTGATTTTAAGTCCTTTGATTATAAACCAAGGAGTGGGATAGCTGGGTCAAATGTGGGTCCATTCCAAGTTTTCTGAGGAATCTCCATACTGTTTTCCAGAGTGGTTGCACTGATTTGCAGTCCCACCATCAATGTATGAGTGTGCCTTTCTCCCCACATCCTAGCCAACATTTATTGTTGCCTGTATTCTTGATATTTGCCATTCTGACAGGAGTGAAATGAAATCTTAGAGTAGTTTTGATTTGCATTTCTCTAATTGCTAGAGACGTTGAATACTTTTTCATATATTTGTTGATCAATTGTATTTCTTCTTCTGTGAAGTGTCTGTTCAGTTCCTTAGCCCATTTATTGATTGAGTTATTATTTTTTTTGTGTGTGTTAAGTTTTAGTTCTTTATACATCCTAGAGATTAATGCTTTATTGGAGGTGCATGTGGTAAAGATTTTCTCCCAATCCGTAGGTTTTCTCCTTACATTATTCATTGTTTCCTTTGCTGAGAAGAAGCTTTTTAATTTGAATCCATCCCATTTATTGATTCTTGATTTTACTTCTTGCACTTTAGGAATCTTGGTAAGGAAGTCAGATCCTAGGCCGACATGGTAAAGATTTGGGCCTATTTTTGCTTCTAATAGGCTCAGGGTCTCTGTTCTAGTGCCTAATCTTTGATCCACTTTGAGTTGATTTTTGTGCAAGATGAGAGAGAGAGGTTTATTTCATTTTGCCACATAGGGATTTCCAATTTTGCCAGCACCATTTGTTGAATAGGCTATCTTTCCTCCAGTGACTGTTTTTGGCACCTTTGTCTAGTATGAGATAACTGTATTTATGTGGGTTTGTCTCTGTGTCCTCTATTCTGTATCATTGGTCTACAAGTCTATTTTGGTGCCAATACCATGTCATTTTTGTTACTATTGCTCTGTAGTGTAGTTTAATGTCTGGTATTGTGATGCCACCTGCTTCCTTTTTCTTGCTAAGGATTGCTTTAGCTATTCTGGGCCTCTTATTTTTCCAAATAAATTTCATGGTTGCTTTTTCTATTTCTGTGAAGAACGTCATTGGGATTTTAATAGAAATTGTCTTAAAATTGTATAACACTGTTGGTAGTATAAAAATTTTTAAACAATTGATAACTCAATATCTACATACAATATTACACAAATTATGAGTAGATCAGCAATTAATACAAACTCAGGAACATTTACATGGAACTGCTGCTCTAAATTTTGGTTCATTTTATGCCTGATACTTTAGTAACTGGGACAAACACAAAGGAACTCAGCTTCTTTAATTCATGAGAATCAGCTCTCAAAAAAAGTATGTGCATCATCTTAGAGAATATTTAATATGTCAACCCAGGGAAATCCATAGACAGTGAGAAAAGGGCTACTTTAAAAGAAAAGTTGGTGACCAAAATGTTAGATTACCATATTGTTTAAAAATGTTAGCCACTGGACTTAGGAACCAGAAAGTGTACACATACTGAGAATTTTAAGAAGAGACCCCCATGTTCTGCTTTACAATCACTATTATACCCCAAAGAATGGAGTGGGCTGTGCTGCTGTAAGATATTCTCTGCTCATGTAGACTCACTGTTTCAGTTTTAAAGAAACAAGATGGTGATTCACATAAAAGAGTCTTAAAATAAGACTTGTCCCCTCTCAAAATAAAATACAATGGGATCTCGTCAACGTATAAAGGAAACTCTATCCAGATGTTGGCCAGATGAAGCCACACTCCCGTTTCCCTTCACTGCCTTGGAAAGCTGAGCACAGGTGTTCCCTGTGAGGGTGAGGTGATGGGGTAGGGCCAAGCTCTCTCCTAGCTGCAGAGCAATGTGGACAAGTGCCCTTCAGGCTCCCTGGGGTTTGTCTCTTCCCATACAGAATTTAGGGAGTCAGAAAACGCATGGGGGTCAGCATAGTGTACCCAGTTTACAGAATTATCCCATTAACTTCATGACACCCGTCCCCCCCCCCCCCCCCATCTGTTACGTATCACTCATGGAATCTTGGGATCTCGTTTTGGGCAGAGGGAGGGGGAATGCAGAAGCAGGTGGACTTCCCTGCTCCTCCCCACCCCTACACAAGGGCCATGACTTTCAGTTGAAGACTCCAGCGAGAAATGACATTCTAACTTTCTTGACAGGAACTAATAAAGTACTAAAATTCATTAAAAAGAGGCAACAAAAGTAGCTTTTGCCGGGCATGTTTATGCATGCCTGAGTGCCTGTAATCTGCTGAGGCAGGAGGATTGTGAGTTCAAAGCCAGCCTCAGCAACTTAGTGAGGCACTTAGCAACTCAGTGAAACTCTGTCTCTTAATGAAATATAAAAAAGGGTTGGGGAGGTAGCTCAGTGAGTAAGCGTCCCTGGGTTCAATCCCTGGTATGAAAGAAAGAAAGAAAGAAAGAAAGAAAGAAAGAAAGAAAGAAAGAAAGAAAGAAAGAAAGAAAGAAAGAAAGAAAGAAAGAAAGAAAGGAAGAAAGGAAGGGAAGGAAAGGAAGGAAAGGAAGGAAAGGAAGGAAAGGAAGGAAAGGAAGGAAAGGAAGGAAAGGAAGGAAAGGAAGGAAAGGAAGGAAAGGAAGGAAAGGAAGGAAAGGAAAGAAAGGAAAGAAAGGAAAGAAAGGGAGTGGCTTTTTGAAGCCAGACTGACTGCCCGGCCCCCGTTTACTACCAGTCATGACCATCTCACCAAGTCATAGTCTCTCTCCTTTTGTACAATGAGGATTATTTTGTTTCATTTTTTTGTGTGTGTTGGGGATTGAATATAAAGGTGCTTTACCACTGATCCATATCCCCAAACATTTTTATTTTTTATTTTGAGACAGGGTCTCACTAAGTTACTTAGGACCTTGCTAAGTTGTTGAGGCTGGCCTTGAACTTGTGATCCTCCTGAGTTGCTGAGCTTATAGACGTGTGCCATGGTGCCCTGTGAATGCTGATAATTTTAGTAGGGTCCACCTAATAGGTTGTCGAGGAGGTTAAGGATGCTCCTCGTTAACATAGAAAAAGCCATTGACTCCTTATTGGGACATACTAAGCACTCGATAATGTTAGCTGTTGTTTTTTGCAACTTTGAAAGTAACAATCAGCATCCATAGTTCTTAAGTATTTTAATTGCTATGTGTCTTCATTTTTCATATTAGATTTCTTATTAATATTGTCAAAGAGTCCCTAAGAGAGTCTGGTGCATAAGATCTGAGCAGCTCCAAGAGAGATGTTGCAACTTAACTAAAACCTAGAGCAAAAATTAGCCATTTTTCACGTGTCTGCTCCTTAAATTCCAGTGGATAAGGCTGTAGCCAGGTGCCCCAGGGCCTGAGTGTGCCCTTGTGAAGAAGGGCTGCCCAGGTGTCTGTAATGGGACCTGTGTCCTTATCAGTATCATCATTCAACAGGTGACACTAATCTCAGAGGAACCACCTGGCGTCTGCTAAGGCCTTCTCCCTTCTGCAGCCTCCTCAAACTTTGGTTGCTATTTTTAAACTCACTAGAAGGAATCCATCAATACCTCAGCCCTGGTCACTCCATACTTCTGTCTGCATAGAATCTGCAGTTAGAGGAACTTGGGGCGGCTCAAGCGGGTCCTCCGCCCCTTGTTGCAGGAATCTCTTTTGTAGCACCGTGACAGAGGCAGGGAGGGTCCAAGATGGGGCCATGTGTTTGAGAGTGACTCCATGCCACCATCTGCCCTTCCCTTTGCACCAGAATTTCTGGTCTCCTTCTGAGTTTGATGCCAGCCTCAGCCCCTGAGGGCCAAAGTCTTCCTGACAGACAGGACCAGTCACTGTACTTGCAAAATGAAGATGTGGGCCCTGGTTAAACAACTGTGAAGAATTCTAAGGTGACAGAGTGTTAAACCAAGCAGAGGGCCTTTCTGACAGCTGCAGAGGCCACGGGTCTCAAAGTAGGGCCTGCTCACAGGAGTGTGCCCCGCTTATGGCATCATCCTGGGATTCCTGAAGCTCCTTCCTTACCTCTGTTTTTCTGTATCTGGCCTTTTATATCTGGTTTCTTTCATTTAGCTTAACATTGTCAAGATCCACCCATTTTCATTTCTTTTTATGGTTGAATAACATCCCACTCTTTTAAGACCACATTTTGTTCATCTTTCGTCTGTATTAATGCTGCCTTCTGAAATCTGATCTTCACACCACTCAGAGTGACTCTCATTTTGCAATAATTATACCATTTTCAAAGATTCATCTGTTTTCTCCTTTTAACTGCGTTTTTTAAGATGTGGAACTGATAGATGGTCAAGGGCACCGTGTTAACATTACTTGACTATAACAAGATACCTGATATTGTCAAACTGAAAAAGATAAAAAGTTTGCTTTGGCTTCCAGTTTTGGAAGTTTGAGTTCACGATCAGTTGGTCCTGTTGCTTTGGGGACTGTGACATTGCAGCCTATCATGGCAGGTGCGTGTGGCAGAGGGAGCTATAGCTCATGGCTGGAATGTGAAAAAGAGAGGAAGGGATCACATCCCATTATTCCTTTTGAGGGCATTCCCCCAGTGACCAGGAGACTTCCCACAAGGCCCCACTTCTTAAAGGTTTCTACTACCTTCCCATAGCACTAAGCTGAAAACCAACCCTTGAGCACAGCAAGGCTTTGGGAAACATTCCAGATCTAAACTCTAGCATGCACGTATCTCCAGCATGCAGGTTGATGATGGACTTTTACATGTCTAAACCTGAATAACCACCATTCAGAACATTTCATCTCTCATCAACCTCTCTGAAGCTTCCCCTCAGGCAATACCACGTGCCCCACCCTTCAGAGAAAATCACTGTTCTAATTTATATCATCTCAGATTAGTTGTACGCATCCTTGAACTTCATAGAAAATGGAACTGTACATTATTATTTTGCTTGTCTTTTTTTTTTTTTAACCTAACAATAACACTGTGAGATTTGCTCCTGTTGAGTGTGGCAATGATCATTTCTCTTTGGTGGCTCCATGGTGTGCCATTGTATGGCTGCACTGCCGTTGAGCTATTCTTCTATCTGTGGACATTTGAGTTGCTCCTAGTTTGCAGCCATTGTGAATAAAGCGGCTATGAACATTTTTGTCCATGTCTTTTGGTAGCCATGAATTCTCACTTCTGTGTGTGAGTGTTCAAGTCTCTCTGCTTCCTCATCAGCCTTTGGCCATTCTGGTATCTAGTGACATCTCACTGCAGCTTTAATTTGCATTTCACTGATGATGAATGAGATTGAGCACCTTCCCAGGTGCTTATTGGCTGTGTATCTACAGCTAGAGTTTTGTTTTTATCTCGAGATGGAGTTTCCCTATGTTGTCTGGGCTGGCCTTGATCTCCTGGGCTCCAGGAATCCTCCCACATCTGAGGAGCTGGGACTACAGGTGCACCCCACTGCATCTGGTCTCCTGTGTTTTTTTCCTTTTTTTTTTTTTTGTATTGGGGATTGAAACCAGGCCCTCACACATGCCAGGCAAGCACTTGACCACTGAGCTGCATCGCTAGCCCTTTTCAGAAAAAAAATTATTTTGAGACAGGGTCTCCATAAATTGCCCAGGCTGTCCTCAAATTTGTGATCCCCTGACCTTGGCCTTTCCAGTGGCTGGGATGATAGGCATGAGCCACCAGGACTCACCTCCTATCACTTTTATATCATATTTTCCTTTACACTATGGCAAAGGGATTTTGCCTTTCTTTTTCTTAAAAATTTACTCCTGTTAACTTATACTTTTTTATTTTTAAAATATTTTTTGTTGTTGTTGTTGATGGACCTTTATTTTATTCATTTATGTATATGAGGTGCTGAGAATCAAATCCAGTGCCTCACACATGTGAGACAAGTGCTCTACTACTGAGCCCCAACCCCAACCCTGTATAACTTATACTTACTCGCACATTATTATATGCGTACATTTTTCATTATTCCTCACATCCTTGCTAAGATTGGATATAACCTGTCCTTTAAACGAATGAGGGGGGAGGGACAAGCAATCTTCTTAACATTTTAATGTAATATGCATTTCTCTGATTATCAGTGAGATTAAGCATTTTTTTTATGGATATAATACCTTTATGTTATTTTTGTGTGGTGCTAGGGATTGAACCCAATGTCTCACGCATGCTAGGCAAGCGCTGTACCACTGAGCCACAACCCCGGCTCCAAGCATTTTTAATATTTATTTGTCACTTAATGTTTGTTCTATGTATAGGTTTTCATGTGTTTTGTAAGTTTATTTTTATTTTTTGTAATTTCCTCATTGATTATGAATGTTCTTTTTTCTTTTCCTTATGAAAATTCTCTGTTTTTTTTTTTTTTTAATGGTGTTGGGGATTGAACCCCAGCCTCATGCATGCTAGGCACATTTTTTACCACTGAACTAAATCGCCAGCTGATTATGGAAGTTCTTTCTATGTTTTGTAATTTGTTGTCTGTTAAATGCTGCAAACATTTTCTTATCTTCTGTTGCTTGCATTTTTGAAATACTTTTTTTGTTGTTTAAAACAATTTTAGATTTATAGAAAAGTGAAGAAGATAGCACAGAGAGTTCCCATACACCCTCACCCAGCATCCCTTTTTATCAACATCTTACATTACTACATGTTACACTTGTTACAATTAATGAATCAATATCAACATATTATCTCTCTGTCATGTCTCCTTAGGCTCCTCTTGGCACTGATAGTTTCTTAGACATTCCTTGTTTTTGGTGACCTTGACACTTTTAACAAGCACTGGTCAGATATTTTGGAGAATGTCCTTTGGGTTTGTCTGATGTTTTCCCTGATGATGAGGCTGGGAATTATAACCCATAACTTTTTTTTTTTTTTAAGGAGGAAAACCACAGAGGTAAAATATGATTTTTCTGACATCATATCAGAAGTACATACTATCAACGTGATTTATCACTGTTGATGTTGACCTGGAGCACCTGGCTGAGGTGGTATTTGTCAGATTTCTCCACGGTACAGTTACTCTTGCCCCTTATTTCATGCTGCGTTGCTTGGAAGAAAGTCGTCGTGCTTGCTCCACACCTCAAGAGTTGGGGCTTAGGTTCCTCCCACTTGAGGGCAGAGTATCTGCATGTATTACTTGGGTCTCCTGTGCCTGGAAGATTTGTTAATTTTTTTCAATCATTTATTTATATTGGCATCGACTCATGGATATTTATCTTCTACTTTGGGTTATAATGCAATACTGCTTCATTTCAATTGGCTGCTGTAGCTCTTCGACAGAGTTCCGTTAATATAAATTTGTTCAGTTTTTAAGCACTTCCTTATTTTCTGGTCCCATAACATGTTCCAGGCTCATCTTGTCTATTTCTGCCTCCATCACAGAATCAGGAATTTCTCCAAGAATCCCTGCTTCCTTTTATTGGAAAAGGGAATTAGACACCAAGATCTGGGGCGTCTGGGTTTGTGGCTCCTCCTTTTTAAGGAGGAAAACAGGTTTAATGGTTGAAAATGCAAACAGCTTTTCAAAGTAGCTAAGAGAGCTAAAGAATGGATTTTTAATGTGCCTCACTCTCATTTGATCTTTAGGTCTCAACACAATCGTCATTTCCACAGGACAGGTCTTCCCTTGACCTTTAGACTGGGTGGAAACCTCTTGTTATAATATCCAGATCCCTTTACATGAGAATTAATTTTAAAGGCTCTAGTTCATCAAGTCTGCTCAGCTATTGAGATGCTGGAGACAGGTCCTTGCCTGTGGTCTCCATCACTGTATTCCCCAGGCCTGACTCAGGTGACGTCATATCAGAGAGGCTTGGTCACGCTTTGTTCCTTAGAGGCTGCCAGTGGCCTGGCACTTAGCTGTGTTTATTTTGTTCCTCTTCCTGGGTTTGTCGTGTTCTGTTCTCTGAGGATCTCCCTATTTCACTTCTCTCCACTCCCCCCGCCCTCACAGTCTATGTAGGGCTTGTACCAGGCTGAGCAGGGCCTGTAGAACTCGTCACCTTTTCTATCTCTTTAAGCCCCTGAAACGTTGTTCCTTCTTATAGGAGTCTCTGTCCCCACTGTCCCATTCTCTCACTTTTTTTCTGTACCCTTCCCAATTCTCATCTGTAATGTCTCAGTTAATGGCTAGCAAGGTGGCCCCTTCAAGCTCCATAGTAGCCCTTCAGTGCCCTTCAAGTGTCTGATGTGTCCTCATCACTGTGGACCGTGGACACTCAGAAGCAAAACATCCTAAGATTTTTGTGAATCTCACTAAAGCACACATTTACCCCTTAAAAATTCAGTAGTGTTCAATTAGAAAACATAAGCCGTCACCCTTGATATTTTGAATATGTATTCCAGGGATAGGTGTCTACAAAGCTACTGAAATGAACAGCCTAAAATAAATGACTCTCCTGTGCAATAGCACTGAGTGACATTAGACAGGAACTGATTACTCAGCAATAAAAGAGAATAAAATCATGGCATTTGCAGGTAAATGGATGGAGTTGGAGAAGATAATGCTAAGTGAAGTTAGCCAATCCCCAAAAACCAAAGGCCGAATGTTTTCTTTGATATAAGGAGGCTGATTCATAGTGGGATAGGGGGAGGGAGCATGGGAGGAATAGACAAACTCTAGATAGGGCAGAGGGGTGGGAGGGGAAAGGAGGGGGCAAGGGGTAATTAATGATGGTTGAATGGGATGATGATTATTATCCAAAGTACATGTATGAAGACACAAATTGGTGTGAATATCCTATGTATACAACCAGAGATGTGAAAAGTTGTGCTCTATATATGTAATAACAATTGTAATGCATTCTGCTGTTTTATATAGCAGAATGCATTACAATTATTTATATATATGTGTGTGTGTGTGTGTGTGTGTGTGTGTGTGTGTGTTTGAATCCTGCTGTCCTGGAGGACACTGGTGAGCATTGGGAGGGCTCTTTGTTGAACTCGCTGCTCTCCTCCAGTCTCACCCTAGGCATTGCTCTCCTCCATACACACCCCTATCTCTGCTGCACTGAATGACTTTCAGCTCCCAGAATGCACCAGGGGCCCTTCCTTTCTTCCTTCCTTCCTTCCTTCCTGCCTGCCTGCCTGCCTTTCTCTCTCTTACAGTGATACTCTTTCCTTCTCATTTCTCTACCTGGGCACCCCATCTGTCTTTTCAGACTTGCCCTGTCTAGAAATCTTTCTTGCTTCTGCCCAGATCTAGCACAGCACTTGCCCATGCCACATGATCATTATTCATTTCCCCCTCGGGTGTGAGCATCTTGAAGGCAGGGGCAGTGATCCACTCCTTGTGGGGTCTGTGCTGTGCTAGACCCCGGGCATTAGCAAGAAAAGTTTCCAGACACAGGGCGAGACTGAAAGAAGGGATGGGGGTATCTTGGTGGAGAAAAGAGACAGAATCATTGTAAAAAAACCATCTGATACGCCATAAAACTGGTGCCACCCAGAAAATAAGGACAGTGCTTCTGTCACTCACCATTAGAACTCCAGCAGAGCAGATGGGCACATAGTAGGAACTCAATAAATGTTTGTGGATTGAAGGCATGGATGAACCCAGGAATGCCTTTGCTGAGGCAATCAAGGACATTAGCTGAAATGCTGAACATTAAAAAAACAAAAAACAAAACAAAACAACAAAAAACCCCAACCCTATAATTCTAAGTAAAAACCATCTGCCAAGGCAGAGGAGGGCTAATGGCCTTGAGATGTGATATGAAGCCCAGCAGACATCCCAGGGAGGTTGGAGCTTCCCTGGCGAGACTCCAACAGTTGAATTTCTGGAAACATCTGTTTGCACAGGTCAGCATCCTTCCAGCTGAGAGGGCACAGGATTTTACAACACACCAAGTTCAAAATTCCAGGAGGAACTTCTTTGATTCTGCTCTTCTGCCAATGACTCCAGAAAAGTCTGTTAATGTTGGGTGGGTGGGACCACTAGCCTTTAGCTATTCCAAGGGGGCCAAACACCTAGGAAAACCCACCCACCCTTAGCTCCTGCTCCTCTGTATTCCCCCTGGACCCCGGGAGAACAAGGTGATGGTGTGATTTGGCTTAAGCACAGGGAGGGATGAATGACATTTAAGACATGCCATAAACTCCTCCATTTTTTTTTTCCAGTGCTGGGGGTTGAACCCAGGGCCTCATGCCCACCCGACAAGCCCTCTACCACCAAGCTACAACCCCAGCCCCATTTTGTTCTTGATTGCTAAGTAGCTCTGAGTTAAAACAGCCAGTTAAAAAGATTCGAGACCTTAATTAGAGATTAAGGCTAGAAATTCTAGCTCAACACAACTGATGCAACTATCACGGCTCCAGACCCTACTGGGACCCTCTCCTCAGCTTTGTCCTTGAAACCCCTCTCCTTGGTGCTGAACTGAGCCCCTGAGGGCATAATGCCCTTCCCTGCTGGATGCTCCCTCGCTTCAGATGAGCCTGAGCATTGAATTCTCCCCTGGGCATTCATGGATGGCCTTTCCCCTGCCCTCACCAGCCTTCCCCCAGCCCCACCCGTCTCCCTCCATCCAGTGAGGCCAGCTGTGTTGGTTCCTCTGGCCCCGACTGACTGACCTGCTTGTTTCTAGCTTCCTCTAATTCCTCTCTGGCCTCCTGCCAATTTCCTTCCACAGTTCACGGTCAAGCCCGCTGGAGTTAAAACAATCTGCATTGTTTAAGGAGGGCAATGCTTTTCCACAGAAGGGTTAGCATTAAAATTAGATGTGGAAATCCCAAGGATGGGCCGGGGTGGGAGGGTGGATGGAGGTTCTGAAATTCAGACAAGGGTGCAGGAAAGGAAACCTGGGAGAGGCAATGACTTAAGAATCAGAGGATGAGCAGTTGCAGGGGGTGGGGGTTAGCTTTGTGCTGACCAGGAAAGTCCCTTTAGACAGAGGGTCAGCGTGTGGGGTTTATTTCAGCGGGAGACTTCTCACACAATGCAGCAAATCACCCTTCAATCCTCTACCTGTGTTCTGGGGCTCATTGTGAGAAGGAGATCTCAGGGCTTTAGTATCTAGTGGGCAGGATCTCAATCCTCCCTGGTGAGACCCCCTAGTATCCCTAGCCCAGGCAAAGACTCCCCTTCACCATTGGAAACAGCTGAGTCTTGTTATCTTGCATGGCCCTGAAATAGAGGTGTCTCAAAGACACGTTTATTCCCATTGTGCAGGGAGCAGCTGATTAGCTCTCATTTCCCACGGTCACACATTCCCAGAAGCATGGCACTTGGCTCCTTTGCCTTCCACCAGGGAATCTGGGTGCCCAGCTGAAATGGGTTTCCTGCCAGCAGTGAAGATGGGAGGATGAGCCCTGTGACTCATGGCCTTGAGGTAGGAGGGCAAACCTCTGGTGGGAGTCTGACCTGGCCCCAGGGCTGCTCTTCAATGCAGTGGTGTTGGAGCATCCAGGAGGGGACACTGCAACTCATCGTGATGCCACATCAGTGCAAATCTACACGATCACTCTCCTGGAGGGTGTGGCCTGCCACCATGCTGCCTGTCTGCAACCATGTGGGTCCCCCTGTCATTGTTTCAGTAGAGACCCAGGAGGACTCCAAAATGTACCATTCAGGAACACATGGGCACCTTAGGGCATCCCTGTCCAGTCGTGAAGAAGGAGTGAGGAGAAGCATTGTGGGGGGCAGAGAGTGAGATGTAACCACATCACAGGTAGGAAGTAGGGCCTGGGGTCCTGGCTCAATGGGCCACTTCCCTAAGTCAGTTCCTGGCTATTAGACAGCTCAAGGCCAGTGTGTGGGCAGCTCAAGACAAACGTATGGCCACTACCCAGGACACACCACGTAGGCCCAGAGGGTGGAGTTTCTCAATGTCGTCAGGCACAGCCTAGACCAAACGGGGCATGAGGGGGTATGGGGAGATCTGATCATCTACCCAACCTCCAAAGATAATGTGGGCTATTTTGAAAGTGGGCTTGATGCCCGTTTCTTTGAGCCTTTGATCTAGAAGTCATTCTCACTGATCTGCAGACACTTGCATGTGCAATTTTACTATAAATTTGTCAAAAGGCCAGGGGCCAACCTTCCCCTAGGCCCCTTGGTTTTTGGGAAATATGGAGATGTACAGACCCACCCTCCTTTAAGCAGAAAGCCAACATGCTGTCTGATGTGCAGGTTTCTCTTCATATGTTTTGCACCCAGAACCACTTTTAGAATGAGGAAGGTTAATGGTTTTAGGATATTTCCAATGACCACTAAGATCAGAGTAACTTAGGAAGCTTTAGGTGTGTCCTTTAAAAACAAGATTCATAAGCAGTATCTGTGGAAAAGGTGGCTTCTTATACTTAAAGGACGTAGAAACCCTTCCAAGTTAATGCCATATGCTGCTGGTGGTAATGAGAGTTCTCCAAATATATGGAAACATTGCGGTCATGTCTGGTAAAGTCCAAATTACACACAGGCTTTGTTCAAGAAATTCTGTAAATCAATCCTGCAGAAATAAAAGCACCAGACGGCCAGGTTGTATTTATTAGGACATTTATTGTTTGCAGTGGCAGAAAACCAGGAAACAATCTGAAGCTTCACCAACAAGGAAATGACTTAATCAGCTATAGTACACGGTTGTGTAGAAGATAATACAGCAATCTAAAAGGACAGGTTAAACCTGCTAACGGTTAGTTGTTGACCCAGAGAGTATCAGGATGCCATGTTAAGATAGGAAGGGAAATTGCAGACAAGTGAAAACTATATGTACAGTCATGGTATTTTTGAAAGGCATGAGACAAAAAACAAATCCTTGCTTATATATCTGAGCACAGAAAAGGGGTGGAGGCTACACCCCAGGGTATAAGGAGGGGTTGGGGATGGTGAAATGAGAAAACACAAATCATAGGAATATTGCAAAAAAAACGAAGCATTGAGTGAAGTTAAGTAAAAATTTAGAAGGTGGAAGTTCATCTGGATATCAGTATCACAAATGTGCACATTTCTATATGCAAATGGTTAGAGTAGGAGATTACAAGGGACATAAAAACACTGGCTTAGTTAGATGTTGGAGTTGTAGTCATTTTTTTTGTGGTTGTTTTGGATTTCTGTTGTAATTTGAATGCCACTTTTATGATAAGCTTATATTTAAAAAAAGTCAACACCTGGAAGAACCCAGAAAACAATAGCTGGTGACATTATTCATGTTGGAAAATAACTGAGGATAACTGAGAAGCCTACAATGTCTTATGCACACCGAGGCTCCTGATAACCCTCGGCCAAAATGAAAAGCCAGGCTCAGGAAGTCCAAAGACGTTCAAGTACATAGGGTTCCCATTAAAAACCTCCATGAGCAAATTTCACATTCAAATCACCGTGTACCAAGGCACTTCCTGCACCGCTTATATCTGATTTGTGGGATCATTAATGAAATGAGAAAAGACAACGATCACAGGGAACAGACTCCCTCACAGCCCAAGCGTTTTCCCATCAGAAATGGAGTCATTTGCTAAAGTGGCTGTGTGTGCCCTTGTAATTAAAGTTGGACGCGGGAGTTCAAAGGTCAACAACATCCCTCTACTTTTTCTTTCTTTATTGCCACTTTTAGTATTAAAAAAAAATTGGAATGCAAGAAATAACCCCAGTGTGTTCTGTGCTTTTTACTTGCTCTCTGGATCTAGAATTATTAGGGCCATGGGTGTAAGTGAGTGGGGCCAGCAGCCGCAGGAACCGTACCCCCGGGTTAGCTCCTCTGCATTATTTGAGTAGAGGGCTGTCCCGATTGAAATAGCGGGCAGGACGCTGCTTTGCTTCTCTGGTCTTCCCTGCCCTGCAAGTCTGTCTCCCATATTTCATGTAAAAACCTCCCAAATGTATCCTTGAGAAGAACGGATAACAGTGGGGACTCAGCACAAGAAGTACCGTTCTCAACACTCATGTGCTGAAAAACCCAAGATAAATTGTCTGGTGATGCACGCTCCTCCCCTGACAGATGTTCTTTAAAAGAGAACTGATAATATTCAGTAGCTGTTATCTCCAGTTACAGCTCAACAACTCCTGGAGTTCTCTGAGAGTCCCCAGAGGGCCTGTGGGAGCATCTTGGAACATTAAATTCATTACTTTTTATTTAAAAGATAATCATATTTTTTTAAACTGGAAAGGAGGTGCATCAACTCTTGCTTAGGGTGGATATGAGTTCTTCATTGGGGCTCCCTAAAGAAATAGTTTTTAAAAAAGCCTTTTTTTTGGCAAATAATGATATTTTATAGTGATTATTAATTTACAGAGATTATGGCCCTTCTAAAGTGTTAAAAAGAATAATAGAGATAGTAGAAAGCATTATATAAGGGTGTGCGTGTGTGTATGTGTGTGTGTAGACATATTTACATATATGAAAGGTTTTTTTTTTTTGTTGGGGGGGAGTTACTGGATATTGAACCCAGAGGTGCTCTACCACTGAGACACATCCCCAGCCCTTTTTACTTTGAGCCAGGGTCTCCCTAAATTGCCCAGGCTATCCTTGAACTTGTGATCTTATTGACTCAGCTTTCAGTATTGCTGGGATTATAGGTGTGTATCAGGGAACCTGACTATAGGTATTTTTTTTTAACTAAAATTTTTATTGGTGCATATTAATTATACAGAATGGTGGGTCTCATTGTGGCACATTTGTTACAGCATACTTTGGTCAATTTCACTCTCCAATAAAGGGAATGTATTTAAAGATGTTCATATGAGTTTACATAGGAACATGCACCTAAGACTAGGGGAAACATTAGAAGCAAATGTGTCATTTAAACATTTTCTTTTGTAAATGCAGAGGACTATTGTAGGGATGGGAACAGCAATCACTTACCCTTTTTGTGAAAAAGGATCTTAGTGCCATAGACACTATACAACTGTTATACATGCCCTACTATAAAACTGGTCTGTTCTGGGAATTGGGTAGGAAATATTTCCTGATTTGTAGGCCTTTGTTTACTTTTATTTCTATTTTAGTTTAATCCCTTTATTATATTTTAGTTTCCGTAGGAGGATTCAACTAAACTTCCATGTATCAAAGTTCACAGTGGCAGGCTCAGGTTTTCCCATTTATTTCTAAAAGTGGAGCTTTCACAGTTTCCATTCGAGAAACAAGGTTGGATCTAGGCTTTGCAAACCACAAAGCGATCGTGAGACAGCTGTGGGATTGGACAGCACAGAAAACCTGAGATTAGACAGGCTGTGGTTGATTCCTGACTCTGCCACTTTCCAGCCGTGTGACGCTTCACTTCTCTGAGCTTTGGTCTCCTCATCTGTAAAAGAGGAACAACATCTAACTCTTTAAAAGAGTTGTGGGAGGTATGGTGAAGTACTGAGCACAGTTCCTGATGAATTCTTGGATCGATTCACCAGTTGCCTAAGGTGGTGTACCAGACCCTCCACTGGGAGCTGAGAATATATAATGAGCCAAATACCCCCCAGCCGCCACAGAGCACGCGGGAAATGGACACACAGACACATGCTTATCCCATACAAATACAGGTGAGCACTTAGGAGTGATATTTGAAGCGCTGATGAATCACTTCTCTTTGGTACCTTCAAGACACATGTGGGTGTGGGGTCGGGGAGGACTGGGGTACCTGTCTCCATAGTCTGCTCACCGGCTCACCTCTATGGCCACCAGACTCCTTCCAGGATTATTTCACCATGAGCCAAATGAAGACCAGCAGGCAGAGCATCACTGGCTGGTCCACGGAGAGCTGGAATCCGGCTCCCCCTTCCAGCCAGAAGTCGCAGTGCTTGACTGAGCAGAGCTCTTTGATCAGCCGCCACAGGACCCGCTGGTGAAGCTTATTGTCCTGTTTCTCCCGGGAAAACTCGGCCTGGTTGGCTGCCTGGGTAGCATTGATGCACTTGGCGATGAACACCTCCTTGGTCACGTTGGCTTCGGAGCAGCCGTCGTAGTAGATCCCGTCCGGGAACTGCCAGTAGTTGGCCTCGTAGTACTTGTTGCCCTCAGCTCCGAAGTCGATGTGGAGCTTTCGGCCTTGCTTGATGAAGGCTCCTGGGGGGTTCTGGGCCACCTGGGCTTCTGTGATCTGGACGGTGCTGGGCACAGACTTCCGGTTCCACTTGATTCTGTGCTTGATGCCCCTGGCCTTGATGGCGGAGAGATGGTTGAAGAGCAGGACACAGACAACAGCCAACCCCCATGTGCCCAGGTGCTTCTTCATTGTGTCAGAATCTGCAGGAGAAATGGCCAGAGCAGTTAACTCTCCCCATTGGGCTTCCCAGCCTTCCCTCCACTCTTCCAAGTGCAGCAGACTTTTTTTTTTGGCATAACACCCAGGGGATCCTATCACTAAGTTATACCCTCTCAGCCCGCTCTTTCTTCTTTCTTTCTTTCTTTTCTTTCTTCTTTTTTTTTATTTTTTAATTTAAGACAGGGTCTATGTTGCCTAGGCTGGCTTCAAACTTGTGACCCTCCTCCTTCCGCCTCCCGAGTAGCTGGGATGACAGGCATATGCCACCAGGCATGGAGTAGCAGATTTTAAGCAAATGAATGGTATCCTTGGACCATTTACATTTTCCCAGAAGCACAATGATATTCCCATGCTTGGGCTGTACCGAGTCCACTCAGATATCAAGTTTCTTTGCTTTTGCTGGGAATTCTATTGGCTCAGGGATAGAGTTGATCTTGACTTTCTCAGGCAGATAAGAAGCTGCAACTGGCAATTATAAAGCCTTTGAATATGCATGGGAAAATAAATGAGCTATGGTGCAAAGCATATAAGGTTTCTTTGGTTATCTCCAAGACTTTTAAATCAAGAGGTCCCTGGCAGTTAAAAAAGAGTTGGAATCAGGGCTGGGTTTGTGGCTCAGTGGTAGAGCGCTCACCTAGCATGTGAGGCCCTGGGTTCCACCCTCAGCACTACAGATAAATAAATAAAATGAAGGTATTGTGGCCTACAACTAATAAATAAATAAATAGATAGATAGTTGGAATCAAATACTTCTGGTCATAGACTATAATTTTAATCTTCCTTCCTTATTCTCTATTGCTCTAAACTGCACTGTCTCGGGCACATTCTGCCTCCATTCTAAGAACATCTCCGGTTGCTGATATTAAAAGGCTTTATGTAATGAGAGGAGGAGGGGGAGGAGGAGGAGGAGGAGGAGAAGGGTAGAAACATAGTTAAGGCATCTCAGCCGCTCCCTAAGTCAAGAGATGAAAATGTACTAGACGTATCTTTGTCAATCTCACCCCAGGGGACAATGTGCCCCTGATCATCCTTCTAGCTTTATTGCACTACTGTGTTAAGCCTTTCTGTGATATTGCCTAAGGTAATCCTTACATGGGATGGCTACATTATTATTCTTATTTTATAAAAGTACGAGTAGCTAGTTATAGTGGTGCATGTCTATAATCTCAGCTACTAGGGAAGCTAAAGCAGGAGGGTCACAAATTCAAATCAAACCTGGGCAACTTAGTGAGACGCTGTCTCTAAATTAAAAAAGAAAAAAAAATTTTTAAAGGGCTGAGGATGTAGCTCAGTAGGAGAGCACATGTCTAGTATCCATGAGTGTTTGGGTTCAATTCCCACTACCAAGAGAAAAAAATTGTCCTGGGATTCAGAGAAGTAAAGGAATTGGCCCAAAGCTGCACAGTAAGAGGTGGCAGATTTGAACTTAGCTCCATCTGGTGCTAACTCCCCATGCCACTAGCCGTGCTCCACTGCCCTTCAAGAGGGAGGTGTTGGGCAGGATGTAAGCTGAAGAACTTGGCTCTTGAGGAATTTTGAGGGAAATGAGTTGAAGGTGAGGTTAGGAGGGCCTGGGGGAACAGCACAAGGATCCTAGGTCAAGGTGGCCACAGGGCATCCACGGGACTGCTGAGCGGAATATTCCCCCTACTCCAGATCTAATCCTGGTAGCTTGTCACATGTGGCTCCTGAAATTACAAGTTATTGTAAAAAGCCACCTCCCAAGTCCAGCTGGCCGGCATTCTGGCACCTGGACCTTTGCCGTGTGACCCAGGGACAGGGGAGGGTTCCTATAGGAGTTCCTATAGGAGGCGTGCCGGAGCTGTCTTCTAACTACTGTGAGTCCACAGAGAATCAGAGCTGGAGGGGACAGAGGAAGTTTGCACAGCGCCTATCATACCCTCTATCACTCCCGCAGCACCCTAAAGGGATTCATTCTCCTCTGTTTAAACTTCAACTCTGGTGTGACACTGGTTCTGTTAAAAAAAAAAAAAAAAAAGAAAAGAAAAAAAAAAAAGAAAAAGGAAAAGGAAAAATGCAGCCCGTGAGCTCACCCAGTCATTCTTCTCTGCAAACTGCCTTCACTACCCATCCTTGCTTGTGGGCATAGTCTCATCTCTGCCCCTGGTAGGCATGAGCACCCATTCCTTTCTGCCACTAACCGCAGTGAACTCAGGCTGGCTTTCTCCAAAGAGATCCCCAGTGTGAAGAAGCATTAATTAGGCTCCTAAATAGGGGGGCCACACTCACATCATCATCAGCTTCTACCTTTTGGTAGGAAAAATCTTAAATAAGAAAAATAATATAATAAGAGTTCTCCAAACAACAACAACAACAAAACTTTGTTTTTATAGGCAAGGGTTTAAAGGCAGAAAAAAAAATCTCAATCAGCCAACCCTAAAATAGCATTTTATTATAACATTGAAGCACAGAAATACAAGGCCAGTGATGAATGAACAGGTGTCCCCTGACTGGGGACCCATCTTGGGATTAGGGAGTAAAGAGGTCACTACAAGATTTTAGTCTGGGTTAGAGATCGGATTAGAATGAGCAACCCTGATCCCAGAAATGCCTCCCCACGTACCTTGGATGTCTGCTCTGAGTGTGCTTCTGGAGACACAGGCTGGAGCTATGCAGTCCTCCAGCTCACCAGCCAGCAGCCAGGCCCGCCCAGCTATATAGAAGCTGTGGGGAGGGGGGTGGCCTCTCTGCTGCCCTCCAAATATGGCAGCCCTTCCCTCCCTGGTAGGACCAATCAGGGGCTGCTGGGCCACTCCTTCATCCTGAGAAGGATGGACCTTCTCATTACCCTGGACTGATAGGAAACACGGGAAGATCTTGGTGCTCAGCAAGACCTGAGAGATCCCTTTAGAGCTGGAATTTGCTTTTTCAACTAGGTGGATCCCAGGAAGGCTGAGGCAGGAGGGTCGCAAGTTCAAGCCCTGTCTGGGCCACTTAGTGAAACTGTCTCAGAATAAAAAATAAAAAGGACTGGGGATGTAACTTAGTAGTAGAGCATCCCGAAAGCTTTCTATAAATATCTATAGCATAGGGGGCATGTCTACTGACCTTCCTCTAAAGACCAGACCAGACTCTGACAGCAGAGAGGTCTCTTCTAAGCAGTGCCTGTGGTCAGTTCAGAAAGAAGGTTCCACAAGTGTGGAAAGGGAGCTTCATTTTCCAAGGGTAGGTGGGAAAACAAGACTAATGAATGGGCGGAGGGACAAAGGAGGACTTCCAGCACTTTGGGTTGCTAGGAATCCTTGAATTGAGCCCAAAGGCCAACAAATTACCCATCTGTGGGAACCCAGGAGGTAGAGCTAGAGCCAGATGGAAACCAACCCTGTACCCAGATGGTGAGGACCAAGAGTGAGTTCCCTGGAGTGTTTCGTGCCGGGTACAGTGGGGAGGGGAGCTGGAACCTTTCTTGGGCTTTATGTGGCATGAGGATCAGTTATTTTAATGACTATCTCAGGGTGTTATACAGAAAGAACTTGCTCAGATGTCCCTGTTCTGGTCATTTCTGCAAGGTAAAATTAAAAAGTGAATTTTGGTAACATTTGCCTGCAAATATAATGCAATCTTGATCCTGAACGGACCCCATTGACTCATTCCCTTCAAAGCTCTGCTGCAAACCAAAGTAAAATGTTGTTTCTGGGATGGTCAGCAGATGGCGCCAGAGGAGTTTACAAGGACTGCAGCTTAGAGGTGGGAAACCTCTGAGCTAATGCTGCCCTGCAGAGCTTCTGAGCTCCAGATGGATTTGGGGCCTCCATCTGGACCTTTCTTTCTTGTCTGCTTTTAGTTTTAAAAATTATTTCAATCTCTCCCCTTAAAGAGATGTTTTTATTTTGTTTTAGAGTCATGTGCCTTTTGTGTTTGTGAGCACATAAAACACAAACTCATTGGTAGTGTAATCCATCTCATCCTTCCTTATTTGCAAAATGCAGAGGAGAAGGAAAAAGAAATCTAATAGTTCATCCCCCCAGAAACCAGTGCCAGTAAAATTATTATTATTATTACTTTTGGTACTTGAGATTGAACTCAGTGGTGCTTCACCATTGAGACACACCCCCAGTCCTTTTTATTTTTATTTATTTATTTTCAGACAGAGTTTTGCTAAATTGCTCAGACAGGCCTCCAATTTGTAATCCTCCTGCCTCAGCTCCTGAATTGCTGGAATTACAGGTGTGTGCAACCATACCTGGCAATTTTGTTCAATATGTACATGCTTAGCATCATGATTAGGACTTGCTTGATGTGTTCAGAGCTGGAAAGGACCCAGAATCATCTAGTCTAGCTCCTTTGCACTTCAAGGTCACAGGTCCGGACAGACCCAAGTCACTCAGCCAGGCACCAATTAGGCAGTGCAGCCCCAGCAGGCCCATGGCTTCATTCTGAACTTGTTGTCCTGTGCACCCTGCTGGTCCCACTAGACACCATTATCTCCAGCCTTCTCGCCCTCGCTTTCTATTGCTTTTCTGAGCAGGGCTTTGCCCAGAGAATGGTGGGAGTTTGGTTTGGAGCTGATGAGGCTGCAGATTCCTCTTGTTCGTAAACAAAGGCTGTTCTCAGAGGCAAAAGAGGAGTGTGGAAGATTGAGGGAATGCTCAAGAAGAAGGGAGGAACTCTGGGAGTGCCAAGGAGGCAAGAAAACCGATACAGATGCAGAGAATGCCAAGCTGCTCCAGTACCACCTGGCTACCCTGTCTGTGAAAATGAACAGCCAGGAATTCACATGGGGACATTGGCTTCTTCATATGAATGGAGAGGCCAGAGCCAGGGTGATTGTATTTTCTGGCTTTGAAAGCACTTACACACGAATGAAGTGTTAGGACGCCACCTCCCCTGTCGAATCAATGTACCCAAGCGGGTTTCCTAGTGGGAAAATCCCTTATTGAACTTGTTCTGTTGCCATAGGAGCTCATGGTCTAATGATAGAGAAATAACAGAAAGGTCTAATAGAATATTAGACGTATAGTGGTCTAAACGGCTGCTATGGTCTGAATGTTTGTGTCCCCCTATAATTCATATGCTGAAATCCTAGCCCTCAAGGTGGCTGTATTAGGTGGGCATTTGGGCCAGGCCTGGCTGTGCACACCAGTAATCCCAGTGACTCAGGAGATGGAGACAGAAGGATTGCAAGTCCGAGGCCAGCTTCAGCAACTAAGCAAGACCCTGCCTTAAAATAAAGAATAAAAAAGGGCTGGGGATGTAGCTCAGTGGTAAAGGGCCCTGGGTTCGATCCCCAGTACCCCTACTCCCTAAAAAGGAGAAGGTGATCATGATTGTGTGATTGGAATTAGCGTCTTCACAAAAGGAGTCTGAGAGAGCTCCCTTGTCCTTTCTGTCATGCGAGACAAGCAAAAGACAGTCATCTGTGAACCCGGAGAAGGCCCTCACCAGATATGGAGTCTGCTACCATCTTGATCTTTGAACTTCCCAGCCTCCAGAACTAAGAGAAATAAGCTTGTATTGTTTATAAGCCACCCAGCTTGTGGTGTTTTGTTATAGCTCTTCAATCAAACTAAGAAGATAGATATACTCATTTTTTTTTCCTTTGAGATGTTAGGACAATATCCACACAGAAATGTGCATGCATTCTAAATGCACAGCATTATACATTTTTACAAACTGAATACATCTGTGCATCCTGCACTCAGATTAAGAAACTGAACCTGCTCATGCCTGTAATCCCAGCGACTTGGGAGGCTGAGGCAGGAGGATTGCAAGTTCGAGGCCAGCCTCAGTCTCTTACTGAGACCCTATGTTAAAATAAAAAGGGATGGAGATGTGGCTCAGTGATAAAATGTGGTAACTGAGCACTATAGCATTCTCCAAGCCTGCTCCTGGCTCCTTCATGTCACTAGCCCTTTCCCTATACTGACTATAGTTCTGATTCCAACAAACAGATTGATTTTTTTCTTTATATAAATAGATTAATATAGAACATAATCTTTGTGTCTGTTTTTTGCTCAGATTTATATCTTCAAGATCCACTCACTTTCTATGCGGTTCATTCCGTTATGAGAATGTTCCTGAGTTTATCATTCGTTCCTACTGATGGGCATTTGGGGTTTTTCCAGTTTGGGCTCTTGTGAATAGTGTTGCTGGAAATATTTTTTCCCATTCCTCTGGGTGGCCGTATTTCTCTTCAACATGTACTTTTGATAATGGACTTGCTGGGTCATAGAATATGTCTACATTCAGCTTTTATGTTTTTGGAGTTTTAATTATTGCTATGTGCAGACTTAAGCGTCACCTCCCTCTATAGGTTGTCCACTCTTCATAAACATGGCCACACACTTCCACATGGGTTCCCATTGCACTGGGCACATAACCTATTGCAGTAGTCATCTGAGGAATCCCATTGCTGCTCATGTGCTTTGCTGAGCTCGCAGAAATGGAAGGAATGTGTTTCATCAGTACCTAGCATCTAAATGCATCTAGATTCCCTTTGTCTCCTCTTTAGCAGTGACAGGGATGAGGACAATATTGTCCAATCTGCACATAGCTCAGAGCTACCAAGACAGGCTGCATGCCAGGGGTCAGGCCCAACACTCCAAACCACAGCAGGTTGGGATATAGAGAAGCAGCAAGAGGAAATCTAATGGGATAAATGTGACAGTTTCACAGTTGAGAGAGAGAGAGAGAGAGAGAGAGAGAGAGAGAGAGAGAGAGAGAGAGAGAGAGAGAATCCCGCAGGCAACACAGTGAAGGCCTGTCATGGAGATAGTTGATATTTCATGACATAAAGTTGTCTAGCTAGAGGCAAGATATGAACCCACAGGATGACCACAGCCTGGAGAAACAAAGGCTGTGGGCACCCAAGAGCCATTTCCTCTGCGGCCCTCTGCCCTGCCATGGTTAGCTGTGAGGCAGGGAGGGGTGGAGTGTGGGGAATGGGAGGTGAGTAAGGGAGGGAGGTGAGGCCTTGTGGTGGCTTCAGAGGGAGGGTGGAAGGCAGACATCACCGTGTGCTTGTGAAGGAGGACATTGGCTTAGAGAAGAGAAGGCTCTGGTTTTACGGAGCGGTCTGTCGGGTGTCCAGAATGGAGTGGCCCAGGAGAGGGCGGGCTCCCACCTCAAGAATGCCAGCTGCCACCATTTAATAATTCCTCGTTTAGCCTCCCCATTGCCTTTTCTCATTCTATTTGACGTTTGCAAGAACATGATTAACCTGATACATGGATCTGCAGCTTGTCTTCTCTCTCTAAACAAGCAGGAAAATGTCCAAAAACAAAAGGCGGCCCCCAGGATGAGGTCACCTGGAACAGTGAGAGGGGACAGCTCTTATCTCAGAGCAGTGACATCCTCATTGCCCAGGGTGATTTTTATCCCCAGGGGAGTCCTTCAGGGTCCTGTGAAGGGAGCAGACAGGAGCCAGAGACCCCAGTGCTAATTCCTGTCCTGCCATGCTCTGTCTGGCGTGACATCAATGATCTCTATTAGGGGACAGCTTTGGCCCTCACGGTCTCATGGAAGGCACCCTCTGCCTTAGACGATAAATGATGTACTTCCTGGGCATCTCTAGGGGAGGCCTAAGTTCACACTGAGAATTGATTTTCACGTCTGTGCATGGGGTATCATGCCTGCTTCCCCTGCCACTGTCTCCGCTGGTGTGGATGAAAGCTGATCAAATGCTGCTTGGCACTTGGAATTGCAGATTTCCACGTCCTTCTCCTGAAAGTTTATTGTAAATAAACTAAGTAAGGTAAGATCTAAAAACTGCTTTGAATACAGGGACGTGTGTGTTTGCAGGTTAATTAAGCCACAAAGACTGATAAAGCGATGGCTGTGACAGCAACTGGCAAAGAACAAAGAGGTTTGTGCTAGGTTGGGTCTGGGATAGTGTGGGCTGGGGGTGGGGAGGTGGGGGAATCAAAGCACCATCCAGATGGGTTGCATTTAGTGGGGGAAACTACAGCCCCAGCTGCAGAAGAAGTCCCTTTTTGCTAGTGGTTGTTGCAGTGGCTGAATCTGACAAGACATGGGAACTGGGGATCCAAATTTTATATACTCCTATTGGGGCCAGGGATGTAGCTCAGTGATAGAGTGTTTGCCTAGCATGCCTGAGGCCCTGGGTTTGATCCCCAGCATGGGGAAAAAAAAAGGCACTTGGAATTGCAGATTTCCAGGTCAGAACATGAACACTGCATGAGTACAAAATTCAGTATATTTTCATAAACTCAAGACTTTTATTTAACCAGGAGATTATTCACAACCCGTATAAGCTCAGTGATAACCATTGTCTTGACTTCCACCATCCAGGCCATCTCACTTGTCTTTTGTATTTTATACAAATGAAATCATGTGATATGTATCCATTTGTGGCTGGCTCGCTTCTTTTGTTAACATTTTGTTCATGAGATTCACCAGTATTGTTGTCTAGGATGCAATTTTAAAATTCTCATTTGGGCGTAGTATATGGCTGTGCAAATAGACCAGGATTTACTTATTTATTCACCTCTTGAATAGAAGATGTTGGAATTGTCCCCCGTTTGGGGCTATTGTGAACACCGTTGCTATGAAAATTCTTGTGCATGTTTCTTGGTGAATATAAGCTCTGATTTCTCTTGGGCAAATACTCAGGAATGGAAATGCTGGATCACAGGAGAGAAATTTGTTCATCTTTAGTGAAAACTGCCAAACACTTTTCCAAAGTTGTTCAACCAATATCCATTCCACTGTAAGAGAACTGTTTGCATCACAATGATCAGCTGCAAGCCAGGTCTTCTGTATAGATTTAAAAAAATTCTCCCCAAGACCTTATAAGAAAGGCAATCGTTGGAGAAGTGATGTTATGTTGTTTACACAATGACAACAGTGAAAAATTATTATAGATCTAAGTGCAAAATTTATAGGTTAGGGGACAGTGAACCTCATTTTGTCCCAGTGGTTTCAGGGGTTCCTAACCTGGAAACCAGTTGTCCATGATAGAATTTGGAAAATACATGAATGTGGATCAGAAAACACAATCACATCAGCAGCAGTTCTGGGCATTTAGCTCAGGGATAGAAGCACTTGCCTAACATGCTTGAGGCCTGAGACACTGGGTTCGATGCCCAACACCACAAAAAAAGAATGCAAGCTGCAAACCACAGTCACAAGCCATTTGTGACTATAATGCCACTTAGAATCACAGATTTTTCATGCCACATTACAGGTCGAGTGTCAAATTTTTTCAGTTTTCTAGGGGCTAAGGGAGTTCTCAGGACAAGGGTTTTCAGTGCTAAAATGGGAAAGTATGGGACAAACCAGGATGAGTTAAATCCCCAGTACCCCCCTTCAACTACATCATAACCCATAGTGTAGAAGATCTTGAAATAGCCTTTGCATTTATCACCATAAAATTATGATAATTATTAGGGCCACCAGTAGAAAGATCTAAGAAGTGAGTTTTTTGATCTTTTAAATTTAAGGAGTATTACAACATTTTGATAACTACTTTAATTTAAATGGTTTCTTTGGTAACCTGGGTATATTTTATTTTATGTGTTTAAAAACATTATCTTCAGCAAGATCTGTAGTCTCCACCTGATGGACAAAGTGTTGGTAGGGCTACACGGTTCAGTTGGGTCTTGATGTGTACACAGGAGTTCACCAGCTTGAGATAGAGGGGGGAGAAGACATTCCAGACTTTCCAGGTGGAGGGTCCAGCATGAAAAATGGAATGGGAACACTTTAAGGGTGTCTCTAGAGGACCGGTATGGTTTGAATACTTGTCCCTTCCATAACTCTTGTTAAATTTAGTCTCCATTTTAACAGCATTAAGAAGTAGGGCCCTTAAGAAGTGATTCATCCATGAGGGCTTTACCCTTATTATGGGGATTGGTACCCTTATACAAGGGTAAGTTTGGCTTCCTCTTGTGTCCTCTTGCTCTCGTGCTTCTGTCCTGTGATGAGACAGCGAGAAGGCTCTCACTTATGCCAGGCGTGGTGGTGCTCGCCTGTAATCCCAGCAGCTCGAGAGGCTGAGACAGGAGGATGGTGAGTTCAAAGCCAGCCTCAGCAAAAAGTGAGGTGCTAAGCAACTCAGTGAGACCCTGATTCTAAATAAAATATAAAATAGGGCTGGGGATGTGGCTCAGTGGTCAAGGGTTCCTGAGTTAAATCCCCAGTACCCCCACTCCAAAAAAAAGATGGCCCTCACTAGATGCAGTGACCTTGATCTTGGACTTCACAGCTTCCAGAACTGTGAGCCAATAACTTTCTGTTCATTATAAATTATACAGTCTCTGGCATTCTGTGATAGCAGCACAAAACAGATGGGTAGGTCCTCTAAGGAAAGGATTCATGTCAGTGTGAATGAGGAGGGTGGCTCTTGGAGAGAAGCAGGATGATCCAGCTGGACCTTCACAGCCACACGCACTGGCACCGCAATGTCCTTGGTTTGAAGGATTGACTAAGTCTCTTCCTTCACTTTACCTGCCACCCGGAAATATTTTATATTTTCCAACCAAACATGTATCAACGCTCCCTACACAATCTTCTCTGCTTTCCTGACCCCAGGTGGAAATGACATGCAGGTGTGAGAGGACATGGAGGGGAGGAAGACCAGGTAGAAAGAGAGGCCAACACAGGCAAGGCCAAAGCATCACCGACCTGACTCAGCATGTCCCCTTCTGAAAAGTTCTAGTGAGGTCTCAGAAGAGGGCAAGCAGGTGCAGGTGAGTGGGACAGGAATGCACTGTGGGCAGACAAAAAGCTGAGGCCAGGTGAGGGCCTCTGTGTCACCATAGCTGGCATTCACCCCACCCAGTCTCACCACAAGAGAAGGGCGCATCCTGACTCATCTGCATAACTTCCCTGTGAGGTAGAGGAGGAACAGCTGGGCAAAAGGAGAAGTTGGGGAAAAAGGTGAGGTTTTCTGGTAGGTGAAGGTGGTGAAATAGTCTATGGGAGGAGTAATCTATCATGTAGTGGAAAAGGCAGTCACAAGACTGGCCACAAAAACTGGTACATGAAGTCATTTCCCAGGCCCGGAGCATGTAGGAATGCATCATTCATTCTGAATCCAGAGCTGTTTCCTGAGGAAATTTTAGCATCTATCTGTCTATCTATCTATCTATCTATCTATCTATCTATCTATCTATCTATCTATCTATCTATTTTAAAATATTTATTTTTCAGGTGTAGTTGTACACAATGTCTTTATTTTATTTATTTTTATGTGGTGCTGAAGATCAAACCCAGTGCTTCACACATGCAAGGCAAGTGCTCTACCACTGAGCTACAGCCCCAGCCCTATCTATTTTTGATACCATAGATTTAACCCAGGGGCCCTTCACCATGGAGCCACATCTCCTGCCCTTTTTTTTAAAAACTTTTATTTAAATACCTTTATTTATTTGTTTGTTTTTATGTGGTGCTGAGGTTCGAACCCAGGACCTCACATATGCTAGGCCAACGCTCTACCACTGAGCCACAACCCTAGCACCCCCTGCCCTTTTTATATTTTACATATATATATATATATATATATATATATATATATATATATAATATTATATTTAGTGAGACAGGGTCTCACTAAGTTGCTTAGGGCTTCACTAAATTTATGAGAATGGTCTTGGACTTGCAATCCTCCTGCCTCAACCTCTTACCTTGCTGGGATTATAGGCATGCACCACTATGCCTAGGCCCAATCCTCCCTCTCCCTCTCCCTCTCTCTCTTCCTCTCCCTCTCCCTCTCCCTTTCTTTCTTTCTTTTTTTCTTGGAATGAACTCAGGGGTACTCAACCACTGAGCCACATCCCCAGCCTTTTTTTGTATTTTATCCAGAGATAGGGTCTTACTGAGTTTCTTAGGGCCTGGCTAAATTGCTGAGGCTGGCTTTGAACTCCTGATCCTCCTGCCTCAGCCTGCTGAACTGCTGGGATTACAGGCATGCGCCACCACACCCAGCAAAATTTTAGTGTTTAACACTGAATAAAGAGGACTGCATTTTCACCAGAATCGGTCCTTTTCCACTCTTGATGCCAGCAGGTCTTTGAAGCGTGACAGATCACAACAGGGCAAGTAGAATTTAAACTCAGGTACTCTATGATTAAACACTTCTCTTACCTTCTTCAAGGTCCAAAATATCATATTCCATGGTCCGGCTTTCATTGGCATAGCCTTTGACCCAGTGGCCAGAAAAATCTTCTGGTCCAAGTGTTTATGAATATGATAGAGCCCCGTCTGTAAGTGCTTCTGAACACACTGATTTCTGAAAAACCTGTGAGAAAAACAAATGGGCAGCAATGTTCTCATAACAGATTAACCTCAAGTAAATGCCTAACACTCCTCTACCCTCTCATTACCTTTATTCCTAGGTAGGTAATTCTATGCTTTAGAAAAAAACAGCAGCTTCTCTTGAGATAGCATGATTCATATAACATGAGCTTCACCGTTCAAAATGTATTTTCAGCAATATTTAGTGTAATTCACAAACTTGCTCGTGAGTTTCCACTAACTAATTCCAGCACATCAATATCACAACAGAAAGAAGCCCCCTTACCCATCCCCAGTCACTCCCCATTCCTCACCTCCCTCCAACCCCTGCTAACCACTCATCTACTTTCTGTCTCTCCAGATTCGCCTATTCTGGATATTTCATCTAAATGGATCACAAAATATATGGTCTTTTATGATTGGCTTCTTTCACTTGGCCTCTGGTTTTCCAGGTCCGTCCACGTTGTAGCATGCAACAGCACTTTATTCTTTTTTTATAGCTGAATAATATTGTATGGTCTGTGTGGGTTTATAACAAAGGATACTCTTCACCCTGGAGGACAGTAATGTTCTTCTACTTTATATTACTATGACAATCTGGCAGGTGCCTAATGAAACATTTATCTTGTCCATATACTCTTTTAAAAATTTTTTTATTTTTATTTTTTTGTTCATATACTCTTTAGGGTGGTTGTGTCAAAAGCAAGCCCCCCCCCCCGACCCCATTTCCCTTTCTTATTGCTTGTTTTGCTTAGGACTTTTAAAACCAAGTAAAAATCTTGAATTCAATGTTCAACTACCAAAGAAAGAATAACAGCCAGGCACATACTTAGGGCTTGAATGAAATTTTAAGCACTAGCTGGTGCAAAACAGTAAACATTGTTTTTGTACATATGACCTTGTTATTTATAACTCTTCTCAATCACGGTCTTCCAAACAAATCGATAACTCACACCAACACAATTTTGGTTGAAATATACATAAAGAATGACAGTGTGTTCTTTGGGAATTTAAGAAAGGACCCAGGCTATCCAAATTTGGAATTTAGGCCTTTGGGAAGTGAGAATCTTGTACTAAGCAATTATGCTACATTTCTGCTGCATTGTTATTTTGGACAATTATACCTAAACTATCCTTGGTTTATTCAGCAAAATGTATAGGGTAAAATCAGAAAAGCATACCAACCAGTTAATGGTTCAGTAGTATGATTTTTATTCTCTTGCTATGAAAGCTTTATCTGGGGGGGGGGAATTAAACCAAGGAAAACAAGTCAAGATGTGTGAACCTCATGTGCTTTAAAAAGAAAACAAAATAAAAGCAGGTACTCACTAATTTGCTCCAATGTAGCAGGATTAGTGGACTTATATCTTTAAAAAGTTAACAATGGTTTTTAAGCTGGGAGGGGGAAAATATCCACTACCCTTTATCAGAATTTAAATAGAGGGCAGCAGACATCATTTACACCCAAAAATGATGGCAGAAGTTTGAATGTGACCAAGGTACATGTAGAACGGAGATGTTCTAAACACAGCTCGGACTCAGCAAATCTAACACACTGAAATCAAGATCACATTGTGAAAGCAAATGCACAAAAAACAAATAGGAATTTTGAGATTTTTCATTTGAAGGTAATCTTAGTGCTATCAAATTCACAAATGCGCTAATTTGAATACCCAATCCTATTTGTGTAAAACACACATTTCAAACATACAAATATCTATTCTCTCTACATGTCAGCGCTCATTCATATTATGGTTTGGAAATGGGGAGAATAGATTCCCCTTAAACTGCAAGTCAGCAGATGTTTCTTTACAATTAACTTTAGCAAAATTCATACAAAATAGTAATTAACAATGATCTTCTTTGCTGTTAACTCAGAAGGAAACTCCTTCAAACTGCATTTTGTTAGAGTTTCTGTTCTAAAATGTAGAAAAACTGAACTACACAAATATTGAAAAGTTAAAAATTCCTTAATTTTTTTTATTCCTGATACCACTACCACAATTTACAGGGCAATCAATACACCTGATGTAATGAAAAGAGAAAGAAAAAGCTACAACAGATAAAAGACCTCAGGAATGTACATCTAACAGACACTACATTGCATTAATCAATAGCTGCACTTTTTGCAAACTGTGGCTATGACAGTCCTGAACAAGAAGGGTTTCCTGTTTAAGCTGCAGTAACTTTTCTGACTACGGATCACCATTCCTTCTGTGGTAGATTTTTACAGTTCCTCTAATGCATTTGAAACAACTGTCTCAAAGTAACCTGAAGCTTTCCTGACAACTCCTCACTCTCTCTCCTGCTAAGAACTGTAGTCCTTTTCTGCTGTTTTTAAAACTTTCTGCTACCATATCCACCACTTCCACCACCAGATCCATAACCACCATTATAGGGACTGCCAGAGCTTCTTCCACCAAAACTGCCCCCCTTCATGGGTCCATAATTTGATTGCTGTTGTCCGCTGTAATTTCCAAAATCATTATAGTTCCCACCAAAATTTTCTCCTTCATTGTAACCATCATATCGTCCTCCACCACCATATCCACCACCTTGGCTTCCATATCCCGGTTCACCACCACCATTGCCTCCTCTACTACTATAACCAGGACCACCGCCATAGTTCCACCATCACCTCCAAGTCTATTATATCCACCATCACTTCCTCCACCATAACTACCTCTGCTGCCTCCACCTCCACCACCGTAGCCCCTCTTCCACCAAAGTTTCCGCCACGGCCAATGTTACCTCCACCATCTCCAAAGTTTCCTCCATGACCCATGAAGTTGCCAGATCCACCTCCATGACCTCTTTGTGACCCAGCAGACCGTATCTCTTGTTTAGAAAGGACCTCTTTCACTTCACAATTATGCCCATTAATACTGTGGGTATTTCTGATCAACAATTTTGTCAACTGTATCATGATCATTGAAAGTTACAAAAGCAAATCCTCTCTTTTCCCCACTCTGCCATGTCTTCCATACTTTTCAAAGTAATCTCTCAAATTATATTCTTCTGTATCTTCTTTAATACCACCAACAAAAATTTTCTGCCCTGTTAGATGGGCACCAGGCTATATGGAATCCGCTCTAGAAACAGCTCTCTTTGATTCCACTATACACCCGTCAACCTTGTGTGACCAAGCACACATTGCTGCATCCACCTCTTCAACAAAGAGTAAGTCACAAAGCCAAAGCCCCTGGAACATCCTGTTTGGGGGTCTCTCATTACCACACAATCTGTGTGTGCCCCATTTCTCAAAATGTTCTCTTAAACTATCATCCATAGTTTCAAAGCTCAGACCACCAATTAACATCTTCCTCAATTGCTTTGAATCCTTTGGATCATGCCCACCCCCCCACTCCCCGGAGTAGGGCTGGGGGGCCACTGGGCAGCGGTTTTGCCTCCATTTTGAGACAGGACTTGCCTCTTCCAACTCGAGTTCAATATCAAGATGGTAGATTTTGACAGGCATTTCCCACAACTTGCCTAGACAGAGCCTAACAGCTTGTCCTGGTTCATTTGTCCTGGTTCACATCCTGGCAGTTACTGGGAACTGTGGCAGCTCAGGCTGGTTGAAATCACATGTGTAGCAGAGCTATAGTGGGCCTCTTCCTTAGGTGGTCAGTGAAAAATCTTAATCTTAAAGTTCTCTTGCTGAGAATGGACTCATTCAGACTTTCTCTGGGGAATCTGGGCTAGTCTGATCATGTAGTCATTTGTTCTTTTCTTTATTCATCAAAGGTCCAGAAAAAACATCAGCCCTGCCATGTGGTGGGCTAATTGGAGGCTGGTCTGGTCTGGTCTATACTAAACTCACTGTCTGCATGGTGCCACAAGAACAGCAACCCCACTGCAGGTCAATCACTTCCTGGAAGGTGGTGTCCAGAAAGAGGCCTTCAGATTGATTGGTGAGAACAGGCCTTCTCAAAGAGCTGGAAGAAAAGGAGAGAAAGGAGAGAAATAGTCTTTGGCTAGAAAAAGAGATTATCCAGGAGAAAGGGGAAAAATAGTCTTTAGCTAGAAAAATAGATTATGGTTCTCTTGGTCTGTTGAGTTTGGACAATGGCCAAGCCAGCTGGCACACAGCAGGGAGGGCCTTGGGAAGGTGAGTTTTGGCCATGAAGAAACCTGAGTGGACACACTCGCCATGTGAGGAGCTATGATGAACAAGGTGGTGGATGTGCCCAGCAGTGTGAAGGCAGAGGAGCTGGCCACCCTTCTGTGGCATCCACTGAATTATAGTGGACACTCACTGCTTCATTTAATTAGCTCATAATTGGCATAGTTCTATCCAGGTGTGTTTGCAATGTATTTGTGTGTAGGAGGAGCATTATCTGCCTTAGTGTGTTGGATCTTTATGGATGTGAGCCAAATTAAATAAATTTCGAAGATCATGAAACACTTCACTTGATGCCAGATATGGGAGCATCGAGACCGGATTCCTCAGGATCCATTTCTAGAACTGAAGCATTTCTACTTGCTCTGCAATGGGCACTAGGAGGTAGGCATTCTTGGCACTGCTAGGGTCAGTGCCAGTCAGCAACCCATCTGTGCACGGACATAGAGTGACTCAGACAATGGTATCTTTGTTATAAAAGGTGACAGAGTATATGGATGTGGGGTCTCCATGAGGCCCTCAAGGTCCTGGAAATGCCTTAGAACTGGACTGGAAATGACACAGATATACTATTAGGACATTTCTAAACAGATGGTGCCTGGGGCTGAATTATGTCCCCACAAATTCACATGTTGAAGTCCTAACTCCCCAGTACTTCTTAATGTGACTGTCCTTGGAGACAGGGCCTTTTAAGGGGTGATCAAAGTAAAATGAGGTCATATAGATGAGCTCTAGTCCAGTAAGACTGAAGTTCTTTTAGGAAGGGGAGATCAACACAGATGCACACAGAGGAAGACCGTGTGAAGACAGGGAGCAAATGGCCTCCATGTCCAACTCTTAAGCTCCCAGAGCACTGACAAAGAATTTCCATGGTGTATTTTAGGGGAGACTAATAACTGTGTGCCCTTGGGCAAATGACAGAATGAAGACTTTGGATGTCAGCTTCCTAAATTGGAGATCGTTATGGAGATCTGATAAGACCAAATATGCTAAGTGCCTGGCATCCTGGCCAGGAGGGTGCATACCATGAGAGGAATTAAAAATAATAGTTACTGATCTTTTCCTCATTATAAAAGCAGTATTTGTTCACCAGATGTGTTAGTCAAGGTTCTCCAGAGAAACAGAAACAGAAGAGTATGTGTGTGTGTGTGTGTATGTGTGTGTGTGTGTGTGTGTGTGTGTGTGTGTGTGTAGAAGGGGATTTTTTTTTTTAAATGAGGAATTGGCTCATGGAAGTTCATGGAAGCTGAGAAGTCCCAAAATCTTCTGTCTTTAAGCTGGAGAATCAGGGGAACTGGGGGTATAATTCCAATTTGAGTCCAAAGGCCTGAGAACCAATAATGATGATGGTATAAATCTTGGTCCAGGGGCAGGAGGACACTGAGGTTCCAGCCAACACAGGCAGACAGGACAAAAAAAAAATGGGGGTGAATTCTTCCTTACTCCACCTTGTTCTATTCAGGCCCCTCATGGACTGAATGTTGTCCACCCACATTGGTGAGGACAATCTTCCCACTCAGTCTAGTGAGTCAAATGCTAATTTTGTCCAGAAACATCCTCACAGGCACACCCAGAGTAATCTGGGCACCACTTGACCCAGGCAAGTTGACACATAAAATTAGCCATCAAACTGTGATTTTTTTGAAATATATAAAAATAATGCAGAAGGAAATAAAAATCACTTGTTGTTTACCACCCAGCTGTAACCACTGTTAACACAAATGCCTATATATTTCTTGTATTTGTTCTTCTGGATATTTGTATTTTTTTAATTTCTTTATTTTATAAAATATACCTTTAAATTGGGTGCAGAAGCAACTCAGGAGACCGAGGCAGGAGGTTGCAGTTCAAGGCCAGCCCTGGTAATGTAGCAAGATCCTGTTTCAAAATAAAAAATGAAAAGGGCTGGGGTGGGTAGCTCAGTGGTAGGGTATTCTTGGATTCAATCCCCAGTACTGAAAAATAAATAAATAATAAACAAAATAAAACAAAATGTACATATACTGCTCTTATAGATTCACACTCTGATTTTCTTTTAAAATTCTATTACATATGCTTCCTCATGTGATGAACATTTTTTTAAAAGCATTATTTTTAGTCTCTGTGAAGCATTCTATTGCATGAAAGCACTGTATACATTTTTAAAATTAAAATTGTGATTTTCTAGTCAGACATGATGCACCCTTCCAGGGCACACCCCCCAGTGACCCACCTTCCTCTGGCCACACCCCACCTGCCGACATGGTGGCACCTGTAATGCCAGCAACTCAGGAGGCTGAGGGAGGATGATTGCAAGTTTGAGGCCAGTCTGGGCAACTTAGTGAGACCCTGTCTCAAAAACAAACAAACAATAACGAAGCAAACCAGGGCTAGGAATGTAGCTTAATTATAGAGTTACCCTGAGTTCAATCCCCAGTACCACACATGCACACACAAAGAACGGTGATTTACATACTTTCTAAAATTGAATTGATGTGTCATCTGTACTCCTGCGGGTCAGATCTTAGAAGCAAGTGTCAGTGGTTGTGTAGTCAGCTTTGCATCACTGTGACTGAAGCACTGGACAAGAACAACTTAGAGGCTAAGTTTATTTTGGCTCCCAGTTTCAGAGGCTTAGTCCCAAGTTGGTCCAGTTCATTGCTCTGGATCCAAGGTGAGGCAGAATATCATGGCAGAACGGTGTGCAGAGGACTGCTGCTTACCACTTGGTAAGGAAGCAGAAGGCAGGGAAGGGGCTGCAGGGGGGATGTACCCTTCCAGGTTACTCCCCCAGTGACCTACCTCCATCTGCCTATAGTGACCACCGAGTTGGTTCATTCAAAGTAGGATGGGCTGGTTAGGTGATAGCTCTAACAACTGAACAATTTCACCTCCAAACATTTCTGCATTAACACAGGAACTTTTGGGGGTTGCCTCATAACCAAACCATATTTTCAGGACTTGGAGATATTTGTGAAATATCACTGAATTCCAACATCCTGGATGCCTGGAATGTGTTTAGGAACAGGGCAGTGGGCTCTGAGCAGAAGCCTGGGGCGGGAACCTTTAAAGCGGTGAAGGTTGGGCCCCCTGTCCTGGGTCTGAGGACCATATGGAGAAGCCAGTGTCTCAGGCAAAGGGCGTGGTCTGACCCAAGACTGTGTGGGGCAGCGATAGCAGCACTATCAGGCCTCTGAGGCCCAACTTCTGGCCCCATCTGGCTATCAGAACTCGGGTAATGGCAGACAGGAAGCAGCAACCCTAAGATTCAGCCATATACTCATGGGACAAGAAGCAGAGACCTTTTTTCATAGGTCTTTGGTTTTGAAAGGAAGTGCCTCTGAGAAATTCTTAGCATAATTCTGCGTCTATGTCTGGACAGAAAATGGCTGTATCTACCTCATGTATGCCACCCTGAGCCCTGCAAGGTGGGATTCATCTTAAAGAAGCCACCTAGGTGCAAATGCCACTTTCCTAGTCCTCTTATCTTGGAAATTGTGGGCCAACAAGCAAGTCTGTTGAAGGTTCAAAGAAATTGAGAGTCTCGGGGAGGATGAAGATATTGCAGCAAGGGGCTGAGTCTTCCTCAGAGAGAATCCCTCAGGCAGTCAGCTGACTGTCTTAGCTCTGAGCTAAGCTACAAGGTCTGACAGCCTGTGTGTGTGTGTGGGTGCTGATTCTACTGCTGAGCAGTCACGGGGAATTGTGCCGGGGAAGAAGTCCTTAGAAACAAGAGAAAGTGAAGGCTCCCCTGCCAGGCCCTGAGCCCTCAGGGCTCCCCCAAATAACTGTCTAGGACTAGTCAGCCTCTCCAGGATGACCTGGGCCTCTGGGTCCTTTTTAGGGTGTAGTCCTCTGCTGCAGTCTGGCTGGGCACAGATCACGAGCCACTGAAGCAGGAACAAACTTTATTTCTGAGCTCCACCAGCACACTCCACACACACTCCCCAGGAACTCTCCCGAATGCCACCCATGCTGCTCCTCCAGGAACACCACACACCAACTGGAAATCCCGCCTCCGGCATTTCCCCAACCAATGGGAACTCTCCAGGAATCCCTGCGAGAACTCCAAAGTAGCAGGCCGAGGCGGACAGCAGGGGTCTAATATACACACTTAACATAACCATTATCATCTCAATGGCTTGCTGGTGTCACCTCTCAACCACTCCGTTCTGGCAAAAATGCCATGTGTCATTTGGATGGCTGTGTCTCTCAGCAGTCCTCAAAACCCCCCATCATCCCGTCACCTGGGAATTCACAGAACTTCAGAGTCACCTCAGATCTGACATTTCAGAACCTGCATTTAACAACATCCTCAGGTGATCATGGGCCCAACTAGGCATGAGAAGGGCTCATTGGTGGGCTGGATATTGTCCCAATCACTCAGGAGGGGTGGGCCTTAGGATTCAGATGAACTTGTGCTTTTCAGATAGCAGGAGTTAACTAACCACGTCTTCATAACCCTATTGTCATTCACCCAATAAGCTCCCAGTTCTCTCCTTCTTCCAGGGGAATTTCCAGCTTCTTGTTTCTGGGTCAGGTGTTTGGTTTCTATCGAGCTCTTTGAATATTTCAGGGCTTGGGGTAGTCTTCTATTTCTATTACAACTTCCAGTTGTGCAGTGGATTTTCATGTGTAAGATTCATATCAGTAGCATCAGCATCACCTGGGGATTTGTTAGAAATGCAGATCATTAGGCCCCAGCCCAGTACTTGGGAATCAGAAGCTCTGGAGGTGGGGCCCAACCCTCTGTGCTTAGTAAGCTCAACAAGGGCTTCTGATGCAGGTTCCAGGGTGGGAACCCCAGGGCCTTGTTGCATGGTAGTCCATGGGTCCCGCACAACATGATTAAGGAGCTTGCTAGAATTGCAGAATACTGGGTCCCAGACCAGACCTGTGAGTAGGGAACCTACCTGCAGTTTCACTTGCATGTTTGGGTTCAAGGAGCCCTGTTCCAGGGCAAGAAGGGAGGGTAATGTAGGGTCCTTGCTAGCATCTGGACAGTCACCTTAATAGCTGCCATTTTAAGAAAAGTTTCACTTTCCTGCGCAAAGGCGTTTCTGAGAAAGGCTCACCACTCCTTCATACCAACCCCACACTTCACCGCCTGCATTAGGACCTCCCCCCAAAAAGTCAAAGAACCCAAGCTTGTATTGCCTCCCTTTGTCTATGGAGAGATGTGCCTTTATTTGTCACCTCTGACAAATAAATTCTCGGTGTATCTCTGCGTGGTAGTCTCCGTCTTTCATTTCTCACTCGCCCATCTCCGATTCCTTGCTTCCCTTTCAGGTAAGTTCTACCCAAGCATCTGGAGCAGGTGTGGCTTTCAAGAACAGGGGCAGGAGTCACAGGAGGCGGGCAAAGAATGACCATAATGCAGGATGAGCTGAGTCCTAGCAGAAAAGTTCTAGGAGTCAGACAGGAAGGGAGCTTGTTGAGTGGAAATGAATCATTGTATGCTCAGATCAACGGGCAAGGTCAGGCCCTGGATCTGGAGACGCTTGGGTTCTGGATTAAGGCTCTCACTGAATTTCCCTCCAAAGGCAGAGGACACCTCTTTGGTCTCATCCCTAGACAGGGATGTGGGAAAACAAAGGCAGGATTTGGCGGAACCCTCGCTGGGGGTAGACTCAGTTTAGTTTATTTAAAAATTTTTGTTTACTTTGTAAAATAAACTTTCCATTTGAAACACTCTCAGGAGTCAGAGATGACAGGAAGAAATAAATAAGGGCCTGAGAAATAAATTCCTATGCTCTGGATAACTTCACTCTTCTCCGTGGGCTAGTTTTGAGAAATTTATTTAAAAAAATTTTTTTGAAGGAAAATAGCAAAAATGATAGAAAATAGTTCTGACAATTTCTGTTAAGGATTAGCTTTGCAGTGGCCCATTTGTGAGTAGTGCTTTTGAGGTTTCCTGTTTTCTTTGATTTAGTAGTTTTGGGAATGACAGGGTCTTCAGGTGTTGACTTTCTTCTTTCCATCTTTAATACAAAGTTGATCCTCTGATCACTGAAGGATATTGGCATTGTCTTATATATTTTTAAAACCACCTATTTTTCTGTTGTCAACATCCCTACAAACAGGCATGCTGTGTTCCCGGCCCAGGCACTAGATGCACCAGTGTGGTAAAGCTTTATCTGCCAGAGTTGCCCTTCTTAAAAGTCCTCTGGCTCTGACCTAGTGACACACAAACACACCCATACAATTCCCCTTCTGTTTGTGTCCTGCACCCTGAACCCTAGTAAAGGCACTTGCTTGTGGCTTCTGTCTCTCACTCCCACCTGCTTGATGGAGCTGCTCCTCCTATTTGGCTGCTACAAGGCATGCTGTGCTTACCTTTCCTGGGACCTGAGCATCATAAATCCTTTAATTTCATATGCCTGAGTTTGATTTCCCCAGCCATGCTGGAGTCATAGTTCAAAGACCCACTAGGGGAACTTCCTTCCCCAGCACAATACAGGCACTTGCTAAGGCACCAATACTGCAGTTTTCATCACTCATTCTTAGGATTACTTCCTGCTGTTGGTGAATTAGAGTTGCCAAAGGAAACCTCTACAGAAGATAACCAAAAGCATCACAATCCTGGTGCCTCCAACTTAGGAAGGAAGAACCTGTTCAGAATGAGGTGGGAGGTTGTGAAAGAAGAGAAGTGGCCTTTTGGTCCAAAGATATGGAATCTGAGAAATGATTGTCACTGAGGCTCAGAGGACTTGAGAATGTTTTAGAAATTGAATTAGGGGCATAAAGTGGTTAATTCAGAGCTTGTTAAGCTTCATTTTATCTAGAAAGTCTATTTCTAGGGGCTGGGAGTGCATGTAACTCAGTAGTAGAGTGCTTGCCTAACATGCTTATTAATATTTAATAATATTTAATTGAACCCTGGGTTCAATTCCCAGCACTGCAAAAATCCATTTTGAAATCTATGACAGAAAAATGTTCCCGGAGAATGTGAATTGTGTTCCTCCTCAAGAGTACTTTTACAGTTTACCCAAGGCTGAGAGCACTCAGATACTTGCAGGGGAAAAAATGAGAAGGCAGCAGAAATAAACTAGTCCCTAATTGCAAGTAAGGATGATGGCAGGATCACAGTAGGTACATGTAATCAGCCATCACCCGAGGCTGAAAGTGCCACTGGCTCAGATCAACCCCCAGGTGATCCTACCAACACAGGGTTAGCACCAATGAATACAACTTCAAACTCTGTGGGTGGTGCTCATCTTAGCTCTGTTTAATTTCAGTCAGATAATAAACATTTATAAATTCTTATACAACAAAACAAATACATGCAAAGTTACAAATATAGAAAATATAAAGTACATGCATATTTCAAAGACCAGTTAGTGGTGTCCACTTTGGATTCATATACAAAACTATTCAGTGCACGTTGTAAGCCTAAGGGCCACAAAAAAGGCTTTCCCACGTATTAAGTACTTAGTACCTCAGGAAACCATTGATGTGTTATACATTTCTGATGTTAATTGCTCTAAACAAAACTTCTAAGTTTGTCATATGCAATATATATTTTATATATATATTTAACATTAAACACCCATATAGTGCAAGCCAATTACATTGTAGAATAGTAATATTTATCTGCTAGGCGACCATATTGAACAATTTAGGGAACAACTTTACCTTATCTAAATAACATTTACAGAATTTCCTTTTCCACTTAGAATGGATATTTCTGACATCTGCGACCTAAGACATTTTTTAGATTGTCTCCCTGTTCTTTGATTCAAAAGCCAATTACAGAAACTGAAGACTCAACCTAATCCTGGGTTTTAACAATTATGGGACAGAAATGAAGAAATGGAGCTCTTCTTTGTATGCTGACTGCGTTCTTTCACTTCACAATCCTCCAAGAGGATCATGGGTCTGCCCTTGCAGACTTCCTTGGAGTCCCATCTCCTGGCATCACCCAAACATGGTTAACATCACTCTAGTTTCCAGGAAACCAAGATTTACCTTCAGTATTTAGGAGGCAATCTTGCTGCCTTAGTTATCTACAATTTATTTACTAAAGAAAGGAATGCCACATTTGGATGCTCTACACATCCCAGAGGGGAGCTTGTCTCCAAAGGCACCATTCCCAAAGGCTGGATTTTTCAGTCCCAGAAGTCTTTTGCTTGTGTTAATTATGTCCAACCCCGGCAAATATGTCCTCTGGCAGGAGGTATAGGGTCACAATAATATTTACCGATTCAGCAACTGCTGTGTAGTCCCTACTGCAAAAAGCAAAATGTCACCGCAGCTCTCTGCAAAAACATAGCACATGCTCCAGGGCTGAGCCTGTTGAAGATTTCTGGTGTTTTTTTTTTCTTTTTCTTTTGAATGAGTATCATGTGGCCCCTTCCAAAATTGGCAGAAATAATATCAAGTTTTCTTAAAAGAGAAAAGTTTTCCAAACTGCTATGAAATCATTGCTAAGCTGGGACATTCACGCCTTGAGCTCTGGCTACTAAAAGAGCCAGAGGTATTCAGGCAAAGGTATTTGAGGACCATTTTAAGATCTATTCTAGCCTTTATCTGTTGCAATAGACCAAAAATGAGCCTAGATTAACCAGTGATTATTTGCAGGCTCAGCATTAGCCTTGGTCCACGAAGGACTCAATCAATGGGCCCTTGAATAAACAGCATCCAAGTCTACTCTACATTTTTGGGTGCCCATCAGTGCCAAGGGTATAGCCTATGGGGGACAGAGAGAGAAGCAAAAATGAGACACCACCACTAAAAGGGCTGCAGGTGGATACCCCCTCCCAACCCTGGAGCAAGATAAAGACGACTTGGAAATAGGAAGTCCTTCCTCATCCCACAATCAGGAAAATGAGGAAGGAGATGAGGAGGATCACAGGTGGGGAGGAGAAGAGGAGCATGCTGGATCCTCTTGGGTAGTAAGCCTGTTGGGCCTCCTGCTTGTACTGGGTGGTGCACATCTGCTCCACCACACGCTCCATTATCTTAATATCGGTCTCGGTGAAGTTATCCCCTTTGGTGGTGGTGGTGGTTGTATGCTGCTTGATTGTGATATTGACACAGTCATGCACAAAGCTGTTCTGGTTGGGATACTGATCCACGGGCTTGTAGTACACTTGGCTGGGGTAACGGTTCATGTTTTCACGGTAGTAACGGTCCTCATAGTCATTGCCAAAGTGCATCATGGGCCTGCTCATGGCACTCCCCAGCATGTAGCCACCAAGGCCCCCTACCACTGCCCCGGCTGCAGCAGCACCTGCCACATGCTTCATGCTGGTTTTTGGCTTAACGGGCTTGCCCCATTGATTATGGGTGCCACCCTGACCCCAACCACCACCGTGGGGTTGTCCCCAGCCACCGCCACCATGGGGTTGCCCCCAGCCTCCACCACCATGAGGCTGCCCCCAGCCACCACCCTGAGGTGGGTAGCGGTTGCCTCCAGGGCTGCCTTGCCCAGGGTAACGGCTTCCTCCAGTGTTCCACCCTCCTCCAGGCTTTGGCCGTTTTTTGCAGAGGCCGACGTCACTCAATGTGGCCACGAAGAGAACCAGCAGCCAGCAGCCAGGGTTCACCATGATGACTGATCTGCAAAATGAAGAAGAGGGCATGGCGTGAGTGACCTACATTTACCCTGAAACCACCTAATGTTTGCTCATTATGAATGAAGGCACAGCAACGACAAACTCCTCACACCCTGGGCTTCTGGGAAGCACGCTGGATAAAAGCAATTGTAAGCAAAGGGCAACACAACTTATTCTCATTCTCTAAAGACAAATTTGACTTTAAGTTAATTCAAGCTGTTTCCTGAAACTTGAAAGAGGCAGAATGCCAGCAGTGTTCCTTAGTTTAAAAATGATTGCCAATTGGTAACCTGCATGTGTTCTGGGAGGAACTACTTACTCCTGGTGGGCTTACCATGGCTCTGAGCTTCTTTAGAGCAGTCAATCTAGGAAGTAGGCACATCCTCATAGGGACACTGGAAGCTGTGCCATCGGTCTGCTATAAGGGGCACCAGCTCCTGTGGGGCATGGGCCTTCTATATCCAGGGGAATCATTTACCCACCGATATGGATCTTATTCCCTTGAATCTGAACAGTCACTGGCAGGGGCTGGGGGTTTAGATAAGCCCCCAGCTGCTGTGTGGACATCAAAAGACCCTGGTGCATCCCCTTTGGAGTAACCTAAGGCCTGTGTAAGTTTATGAGTCTGGTTAGGAAGCTCCTCAGGTGGGTGTGGCAGGAATTAAGTAACTGGAAAACATAGGCCCAGTGTCTTATTTCCTCTGCAGGGATGTAGGCAGGGAGCAAGTGGCTCTTGTTTGTGTTTGTGTTCTTGGAGATTGGGGCAGTGCCTGGCACAGAGCAGGACACAATAGATACTTGTTAAGTGAAAGAATTAATATCCCCTGAACATACAAATGCCAAGAATAACTCCCTCAAAGGAATTCTAAGTACAATTTTACTAGAAATAGTAAATATCCAGGATTTTGCAAGCCCATTTGTAAATTCATCGCTCTCTCTATAGACAGACATCGCTCTCTCTATAGACAGACAGACAGGTGGGGCTGTTGACACTTGGGCAGTGTAAACAGAAGTGCAATCACTGAGTTTTATGTCAGTATTTAATGTTTTATGAATGATTTCTTTTCTTCCAATTTTTGGTAGGAAATAAATACTTTATATTATAAAAGCACAGTATATAAATCAACAGTGAACCAAACATCCTGGATCACAATTTATGACCCATTTTAGAATGTTTCTTCATCAAATTATAAATCTCATTTACTGAGAGCTAAGTTCCAAGAACAAAGGTAAAAGGCAGAGTAGAATGATTATTAAACAGGATCTACTGTAGCCCAGATCAAATCATATTTTCAAGATATCACTGTGTGCCCCAAGATCTAAAATGGTATATACCATCTTGTTCCCATGAGATTATCTTCAAATTAAAAAAAAAAAAAAAGATAAAGTTTGTTTTAATATCCCTGCAGAATTTACAACTAAACTGGATACTAGTCATGAGAATTATTAAGAAAAATAAACAAAACTCATTTGTTTATGCTTATGTTTCCTACTAACATTAAAATTGGAAGTGCTGGTGGTCATAAGTAAATCAAAATATATTTGAAAATTACAAGCCAAATTAAAGTATTCAGATCTTACTAATTTGGATTTGGGGAGCCCCATTCCTGTTCCCACCCCACTCTCTGCAGGCCTCCTTCCCAAATCCACTCATCATCTCATGGGGTCCAGCTCTTGGCCTCCATGTTGCTCACACACCCCAGGGAACCATCTCCTCAGTTAACAGTCCACAGTCTGAAACGTTTTTAGGTCAACACCTTCCTTCTTTCACCCCAGTGAGCCAAACCCAGACTATACCTTGGGGTTATTCTTGAATTTTCTCTTTACAGCATACATCGACTCTATCAGCAAATCTAATTAGCTCCACCTTGACAAGAATCCTAAGCCCTTGGCTTCTCACAAGTTCCAACATGACAGTCTTGGCTGAAGCCTCCATCACTTCTCACCTGAGTCCTTCCCAGCCTCCCATCTAACCTCCTTGCTTCTCCCTTGGCCCCTACTGCAGTTACATGGTGCCATTCCCTTGCCCTCAAGTGACACTCCTTTGGACTCAGGATAAAATGCAAAGTCCTGACCATGCCGGTTGGGTCACAGGGCCTGGCTCCACTGACCTCCTCTCCCCAGCCTCCTGCTGCTCCTCAAACCAACCAGCAAACCACTTTCTCTGTGCCTCTGCACTTGCTCCTGCTACTCAGGTGCTCAAGTCTGCCCAAATATCCTAGTGTTGCTCTCCACACCAACTGCCTGAAATAGCACCCCATCCTATCTCCTTTCTCTGTTTCGATTCCTTCCAGAGCTGTCAAGGCTACCAGACACACTATTTACTGTCGCTATTGTTCATCTTCTCCATTGGAGCAGAGGCTCCTCCGGGGCAGTGGCTTGGTTTGTTCACAGAATGTCCCTGGACTTGGCGCCTGATTCATAATAGATGCTGAACAAATGAAAGACCATAAAAACTGCCCTATATTGGAGTATAAGGACTAAGCAAACTATAAAGTATTGACAATGGCTATCTAAAGAGGATCATATTTATAAATTCACGAACTATTCTTTTCTCCAATGGCCAGCTGACAGCATCAATTCAATAAATCAAACATTTGTTTTATGTGCTGGCCACAGTGGCAGACTCCGGCTGGCTAGAGATATAGTATGACTGGAAATGGGAGGCGGCAGGAAGAGGAGGCTGCAGGGGAACCACACTGAGCTGGGCCTTGCATCCTATTTAAGGCTGTAAGAGTTAAATGTAGCTCAGTGGGGATGCAGCTCAGTGGTAGAGTGCTTTACTAGCATGCTGAGGCCCTGGGTTAAATCCCCAGTAGCACACACGTACACAGAAAGAGTTAGGGCTCTGTAAGCTCATGAAGACACAGGACCAGGCAATGATACCCACAGTGACAAAGGCACAGAGGAGAAAAACCAGGCACAGAGGTTTTCAGAATGGAGAAAGGTGGTGAGAGAGGGCCCTGGCAGGTCTGAGGCAGGCTCAGCAACTTAGCAAGACCCACAACAACTTAGAGAGACCCTGTCTTTAAACAAAGAGAGCTCAGCAGTTGAGTGTCCCTGGGTTCAATCCCCAGTACTACAACCAACCAACCAATCATATTGCCTCTTCCATTGCTCAAAGTGTCACAGTTCAGATGCTATATCTAAGGCCAGCTCTATATTGAAAATGAGAAGGGGAAACCAAAAGGAGGTTTTGAAAGGACAACAAATTACTGTATACTGTTTGTTTTATGAAGTAAAAATCTGTGTGAGATGGATGGCCTTCCCATTAAAATATAAATTACAAAAAATCAACTTCGGAACTAACCCATTTGACATATATTTATGTAAAAACTAGTATATGCTATTTGTTTTAAGAAATAGAAGATGGGTGAAGTGGTACATGCCTGTAATCCCAGTAACTTAAGAAGCTGAAGTGGAAGGATCCCAAGTTTGAGGCCTCCCTGAGCAACTGAATGAGGCTGTCTCAAAAATAAAATAAAAAGGGCTGGGCAATGTGGCTTAACAGACAAGCACTGGCCTAGCATGTACAAGGCCCTGGATCCAATGCCTAGTACTGCAAAAAGGAAAAAGAAAAGGTGGGGGCGGGGGATAAAACTAGAATTGACCAATAGGCAAAGAAAAATGGAGAAAAAGTGGTCAAAAATCATATATTATACTGGGCACTGGGGTACACATCTCTAATCCCAGTGACTCAGGATGCTGAGGCAGAGAATAGTAAATGTGAGGCCAACCTCAGCAACTTAGTGAGATCTTGTCTCAAAATATAAAAGAAAAAGGGCAGGGAACGTAGCTCAGTGATAAGAGCACCTGGGTTCAGTCTCCAGTTTGGCAAAACAAAACAACAACAAACCCCAGAACATCAGCAGAACCATCCATCTATCTAGTAAAATAATGTTTATAGTACAGAAGCTTACTGACTCCTGCCATGGTTTGGATGTGGTTTGTCCCCCAAGGGTTCATGTGTTGGAGGCTTGATCCTCATTGTGGCAATGTTGGGAGGTAACAGAACCTTTAAGAGATGGGGACTAGTGAGAGGTCCTTAGGCCACTGGAGATGCTGCCCCCAGAAGGGATTAGGGGAACTCCTATGGGTATGGATTAGTTCTCTGGAGAGTGAGTTGCTTCTCACACACGTTCCTTCCACTGGGGGGGGGGGCATCCACTATGAGGCTTTCACCAGAGCTAAGCTGATGATGCTGGGAGTACACCCTTCCACCTCTAGATTTGTAAGCTAAACAAACCTATTTTCTTTATAAGTCATCTAGCCTAGGGTATTTCATTATAGTAACAAAATGGAGCCATACAATGAGTTTCATACATATTTTGAATGTCTTCTAAGGTTGTAGAATTATCGAGGGGCCAAGGACACAATGATGAGTGAGATATTGAGCTTAGTGGGTTCCAAGACCAAAAAAGATATTGAGCATCTAGTCTTATGAAATAAGAGGAAAAGTGGACTGCTGAAATTGGAAAAGTGGGTAAAGATCTTAGAAGGAGAATAACACCATAGAATTGTGTTTTCCAAAAAGCTCATCCTACTGTAGTATAAAGAAGAAGGTTTAGCAGGACAAAAAAGGAAATGGAGAGACCAGTTAGAAAATTACTGAAGGAAGATGGTGGCATGCCTGGGATGTAGTTGATGAGCTATTAATAAATGAGATACATTTTGCAGAAAGAACCCATAAGACCTGCTGATAGAGCAGACAGAGGAATGAGAGTTGCCCAGGCTTGTGGCTTTCATAACCTGTGATATGGTGGTGATACCATCTCTGAAATAGGAGAAACCAGAGGAACACCAGAGCTGAGCAAACCTAACCATGAGTATTAGTTTAGACACATAAACTTTGCCTTATCTGTAAGATATTCAAGTGGGAGGATCAAGTGAGAAAGAGAGTCAGGCAATTGTTTAAAGAATCTGGAAAGGAGGAGAGAGAAACATTTGGACATATTTACCTGAGACACAGGGTTTATAACCAATAGGATAAAGGGACAAGATTAAAATTATTGCTGGGCTAGGTGGCCCAAACTGTAATCCCAACAACCTTCAGGAGGCTAAGAAAGGAGGGTCACATGTCTGAGGCCAGCCTGGACAATTTAGTGAGACCCTGTCTCAAAATAAAATTTGAAAAGACCTGTAGCTCAATGGTAGAGCACTTGTGTACCATGTTGAGGTCCTGGGCTCAATCTCCACTACTGTGCGCATGCGTGCATGAGAGAGCAAGACAGAGAGCGAGAGAGCGAGAGAGCGAGAGAGAGAGAGAGAGAGAGAGAGAGAAAAAGATTCAATCCCTAGTATGAAGGCTGGCATTCAGCTACACAGCCTCCCCTCCAGTAATAGGGATATTTTCACATCCATGGAAAAGACTATCAAACTAATTTTAATAGTTTAGTAAAAGAAGAATACACTGTGAACAGTAAGGATTATTTTAGGAATAAAAGAATGTCTCAAAATCAGGAAATCTTAATAGATCTTAACAGCTCAAGAAAGAAAAACAAAAGAAACCCAAATTTTCTGCAGATGTCAAAAAAGGTTTTCAATTAAATCAATATCTATTCCTGACTTTAAAGAAAAGTTTAAGCTATTTTTTAAAAAGTTTGTATAGAAACCCCATGTGGTGGTACATGTCGGTCATCCCAGCAACTCCGGAGGCTGAGGCAGGAGGATCATAAGTTTGAGGTCAGCCTCAGCAAATAAGTGAGGACCTCAGCAACATCATGAGACCCTGTTTCAAAATAAATAAAAATGTGGCTCAATGATAAAGCACCCCTGGGTTCAGTTCCCACTACTGTAAAAAGAAAAAAAGAAAGTATGTATGGGGGGTGGAGATGTAGCTCAGGGGTAGAGTATGTCCCTAGCACATGCAGGCTTTGGGTTCCATCTCAAGTGCACGCGCACACATAATTGTATAGAACCAGAAGGCTAGCACCTTTCCATCAAGAGAGGCTATCACAAACACAAAGCTCATATCCTGTTCTAATTGGTTTTTTTCCTTTAAAAAAAGGGCGGGGGAGGCATTTGCATTAATGTGGCAAACAAGACAATAATGCAACCTATCGCTGTTAATATTTTAGATTGTTCTGGAAATTCATATAGGTATGATTTTCTATCTGAAAATCCATGAAAATCATCTAAATGGTCTTACAATAAACGAGTGAGTTCGTTAGATAGCAGTTTTTGAAATCAGCATAGAAAACACCAGCGAGTCCCTAAATCTCCTGTACTTATTTGGAAGATTTAGTGGGGAAAACATTCCATTCATAACGGCAATAAATATTTCAAAATACCTATGATTTAACTTCAAAATAAATAGTAGGATTTATATGAGGAAAGCTGTGCAGCCCTGGGTTCCCCAGCACTGAATAAAACAAAAAGAATCAATAAAATTTGGAATGAGCAGAAAATGCAGAATGCATTTGGTTTGCCAGGTGTCGGAATGCAAAGATACAGTGAGATCAGATGGCACTGGTTATAAGAGCAGATTGGCAGGGTTATGGAACCAGAGAGAAGATATGAAGAGATTCATAAATTATTCCACTGATTCTATTCTTATTTTAATTTTAAAAATTAATTTATTTGTTTTGGTATTGGGGATTTAACCCTGGGACATTCTACCACTGAGCTACACCCCCAGCCTTTTAAAATTTTTTACTTTGAGAAAGGAATCTCATTAAGTTGTTGAGGGTCTTGCTAAATTGCTGAGGCTAGCCTCAAACTTGTGATCCTCCTACCTCAGCCTTCCTATTCATTGGGATTAGCTGTATACACCACTGCACCCAGCTTATTCTCATTTATTGATGGGGACTGGGCCAGAGTTGGAAAGAACTTGTCTCAAGGTTTAATAATCCAAGACAATGGGGCTGAGATAAAAATTTAGTGGTCTTAATGGCCTTCAATACCATTAAGGAAGTGTGTCACTGGTCAAACTTCTGATAAATCAGAATAACACGTAACAACCTCAAGTTTAATTGGCTCAGGAAGTGGGGAGAATAAACAGCATTCCCATTCCTCATTGTCCTTAAGGAAACTTCCTGTTCTTTCTTGAGTTAAATAGAAATAACAGGTCACATTTTTTTAAGGTTCTAAAGTCACTGATCCTTAAATTTGATGCAAGCCATACAAAATTTTGGAAAAAAAATTAGGTTTTTTTTTTGTTTTTTTTTTTTTTACTGGAACCTTGAGATCCAGCTCTGTATTAAGTAGGACAAAGGGCCCCCACCTGGTCCATCATCAGAATTACTTGAAGAACAGCCAGACTCAGTGGTGCATGCCTATAATCTCAATAGCTTGGGAGGTTGAGGCAAGAGGATCCTGAGTTCAAGGCCAGCCTCAGCAAATTAGTGAGGCCCTAAGCAACTTAGTGCCAATTTGATGCAGAGATTTTTTTTTTTTTAGACCCCATCTCAAAAAGAGGTGGGGGGGCCTGGGGATGTGGCTCAATGGTTAAGCACCTCAGGTTCAATAAGAGTTACCCCTCCCCCCCAAAAAAAAATACTAAAATCACTTAAGGAACAAGATTGCCACAACCCCAAGAGTTCCAGCAATAGAACTTCAGAAGCTTCCTAGGAAACTGGCATTCCTAGCCAGGCTTGCAGTTAGGTCCTTAGGAATGCAACACTTAACCTTATAATACTTTTCTTCCTAAAAGGGGCATGTCTCCCTTGAAGTGGTCATACAGTACTATGGCTGCAGGAAGAAGAATATAGTAGAACAATAGGATTAACAAACTGAGACAGAAACTCTCCCAATTGTAAGAATTGCTGCATACACTCTTCACTTAGGGTTATTTTATAATGCTGCAGCCATCCCCAGGTTAGATACAGACATGTGCTGAATGTTTAATATGCAGTTCACAGCTGATATAGTTGCCTTGGAATTAGAAATAAGATCTGAAAAAGGAGAATGGACTATGTAAGTTAAAACTGTAGTTGAGAAAAACCTTCGCCTTGGCTTTCTCCGTTGGTTGAGAGTCCTATTAGTGCCAATTTGATGCAGAGATGTTCATTTTATTGTTGTGCTTTTTATTATGTTATCTTAAAAATACTTGTTCCCTTACACAATTCAGCATAATTCTAAAGAAAGCTATGGTGGTTCTTGCTCAACGAAATCAAGCTGACTTTACGTGAAACAATAATGCAATGAGGTGTAAGATAAACATTACCAAATGGCCTCTAGAGCAAGGGCTTGTGATTATAGACTGGGATTTGCTGTGACAGTTGGTGACTTTCAACCATTACAAGACAAAAGAGATTTTACAGGGTACAATCTGTTGTGACTCACCTAAACTGGACTGGTGCCTCTGTGAACACAGAATGCTTCGGCTTGGCTGAAATTGTTCAGTTTGAGGTATATTCAGGAGTCTTTAAAAACAACAACGAAAAACTAGAATTGATAAATGAGTCCAAGAAGTGATTCCTAAAAAGAAAAACCTAATACACAGATTACTAAACCAGTAACACATCTACGTGAGGAAAAAATGAAGTAGCATTTGAGAAAGGAAACAAGGTCAGCTAAAATGTTTTATTCTAAGAAGCAAACATGAAATGATCTCTCCCTCTTTTTCCAACACACAGAAAACTGTGGGTCCATTTTAGAATCTGAAACCGAGTCAGGTGCGGTAGCTCTCACTTGCAATCCCAGTTATTTGTGAGGCTGAGGCAAGAGGATTGCAAAGTCAAGGCCACCTGGGCAACTCATTGAGAGCCTATTTCAAAATAAAATTATTTTAAAAAAGGAGGGAGGTACTGGGAATGTAGCTCAGAGGTAGGCTACTCCTAGATTCAATATCCAAGACCACACAAACAAACCAAAAACCTGTCCCGGGTTCAATAACATTAGTTAGTGAAAGCAATATATCAACAACAACAAAAAATTAGAATCATGTATAATTTCTTTTGGCGCTTTCATTTTCTATGCTTTCCCTTTTATATTTTTACCTATGTATTCATGCATGAGCTCCTGGCCCCATCTATCACTGGCTCCAAATCAAGATTTTTGATGGTTACATAATGTTCCTTTCAGTTAATGTGTCATTTTTCTTAGCTGTCCTGATGTTACACATTTTGGTTGCTTCTCAGGTGGTTTTAATTTTAGATCCTTCTGCTTGGAATAGGTGCCTGCATGTTTTTTTTTTTTTTCCCTTGTTTGTTTCTTCCATTGCAGGTAAATTCCCAGGAATTTCTGGGTCACAGCTTCCAACTAATGCATCTTCACATTGTTTTATAAAAGGTCTGTATTGATTCACACTGTCTCCAGTGGGTGTGACTAGGAAACAGAACAAAGTATGGGTACCAAAGGTCAGTTTTCAGCAGATGGTTAATCTCTGTAACTGTGCCTGGAAGAACATCATTTTCTCCTTTTTATGAATGGGCAAAGGAGGGTCAGGAAATCAGGTAACCTGCCCAAAGTCACAAAGTGGGTTGCAAAGCCATATTTCTAACCAGAAAGCCCTGCCACTTGCCCGGATGTCTGAATAGTCAAAAGTTTCAGGCAGCCTTCCAGCAACAGGGCTTGCCGTCACTGTTGTCTTTAACAGATGTAAAATGGTAACCTAAATTTGCTTCAATTTGCATTTTATTATGTAAATGACTCATCATTTCACTATGTATCTATTATAACCCTGATATTTTCTTTTCACAAGTATAGAAAGCTTGTGTCAGGTACAAATAACATACAAATTCCATTCTAGCTACCCTGCTTCCTTTCCGATTCTGGTTTTTGAGAGCTTCTCAGTATTTGTGTAGATAAAATCATTCCTTTTCCTTGATGACATTTTTTTTTTTTTCAAATCTGGGAGAACAGTTAATTTTTCTAAACGTCTGAAATTTATTCAATTTTCTGTTCCTATTTTTCAGATGACTAAAATTTATACAAATATTTAATTCTATCTGGAGTTTTGTAAATCTGTCTGGAGTTATGTATAAGGAAAAGAGGAACACCTCAAATGTTCAGCACATGGGGAACTGTTTATTAAGCCATGATACTATAACTACAAGAAAATTAAGCAGCCATGAAATTGCATTTCACTGTGCATGACACTGAAAAATAGAAAGCAGTTGGCTTTCCGATGATGAGGATGGGATGTGATGGCCATGGAATTACGCGGTAAAAATTATGTTTGCTGGTCTACTACAGAGATGAAGGAAAAAAAAATCAAAGGGACAGTACAAATGAATCCCCCGCCCCCCACACTGTTTCATAACGAAAGGAAACGTGAAGGAGTCTGCTTCTCAGGTGGCAGAGGCTGGTTATCCGCGGGCCACGGGCTCCTCCCTTGTAGCCCCACGGATGGCCCAGTTCTGTCCCTTCTGAAGAGCAGGAGAGAATGTAAAAAAACGATGCTGAAGGTCCGCTGTGGGGGTAGGACGGAGAGCCCAGCCCCCAAAGCCCAAAGCCGGGCTGCAAACCCCCAACCCCAGGAACCCGGGCGACGCCGGCTTTGCAAATGAAGGGCGGAGCCTATACGAGGCCCCGCCCCCGCGCGCGTGGCTGGGTCCCCAGGAGGATGCCAAAGGGGCGGGGCTGCGGCCTCCCCTGGTACAGTCTCGGTGGCCAGAAATGGGGGGCGCCGCGGACTCCCGGGGGGCGCTCAACGGCTGGGGAGCAAGGCCGGAAGCAGGCGCTCGCGTACCCAGTCTCCTCACTACCCTCTGGGCATCGGGGAGCAGTCCGTCCTGGCCAAGGGGCATCCTGGCGTCTGCCCTCCGGCTCCGAAGGAGACTAACTGGCAAGGAGTCAAGAGCTCCGCGTCCCCCCTGGGGCCTGGCCTCTCCGAACGTTTGCGGCCCTCCCCGTTTTCCCTGTAACCGAATTATCTCTATCCCTCCCTACTTCCCCAGCGGCCCGAGGGTCGCGCGTCTCGCCCATCCCGCAGCCGGGTGGGGTGGGGGAAGCGATCCGGCAGACACCTCTGTACCACCAACGTCCCTCCACAGGGGCTCCGCCAGCCCCCTCTCCCATTCCGAAAAAAAGGGGGGCTTTCCTAAACCGAAAAGCCAAGCCAAGCAGATTCATCCGAAGAGACAAACACAGGGCAGGCCTCAGACGCGCCACGCGCGCCCCGGGCGCCCCAGCCCCTTCCCACCGCCAGGGTCCGCCGGGGACCTGCCCCAGCTGTGCGCCCTCGCGCCTCGACCCCAAGGCCCGGGGCCTCACTCTCGGCCTTCGCGGCTCCCCCGCCGGAGTTTCTAGGATCCCGCCCCCGGCCGCGCTGGGTGTTTACCTGCCTCGGAAGCCCGGAGAGAAGCTCGCAGCGTCGCGACTGTCAGCAACTGGCGCAGGGAGCTGGCAACGCGCAGGGCGCAGGCGGGGCGGGGGCGCCAGCGGGTGGAGGTCCGTGCGGGGACCAATTACCTCGCCGCCCAGCCCACGCTCCCTGGCTCTGGGCGGGCGTCCCGCTTTACCTTAAAGGGTGCCGGACTCCAGAGCAGGGCGGGGAATGAGTCACCATATAAAACGTGTTGAGATTCGCTTAAACACTTGCATCAGGTGGTACGCCTCCCGGTGTCATCGCTTCCTGACGTTGCTCATTGACTATAAAAAAATATCTTTAATGATTCGGCAGCTCTCCGTTATATAATGGAAACTCGAGAATATGAAAGGTTTACATACAGAATGAGAAAGCAATCTCTGGAATTTTGGGTAACCAGAAATTTCTAAAAAGGATAATTGGCTAACCTGGATTAAGCCCCAAATTTATATGTTTTATTTAAATCCTTAAAATTTGAGACCTGGAAAGGACATTGGCCATTACTTTCCTCCACCCCCCACTTCACTTTCTGCTCCTCACATACAAAGGGGATGATATAGATTATGACATTGACAGAGAGGAAAAACATGTAATACATTTAACAAGTCTGCACATGACCTGAGGCAGTTTATATGATGCAAAAGGTATGTTCTTGCTCAAGATTCCTGCTGAAAAATTAGATGCCGTTGCTGAGCTGCAGGTTTGTAATCCCAGCTACTCAGGAGGCTGAGGTAGGTTTGCAAGTTCCAATGGTAGCCTGGGCAGCTTAGCCAGACCCTGTCTTACAATATAATATTAAAAGTGCTGGGGATGTAGCTCTGTGGTAGAGGAACCCTGAGTTCAATACCCAATACAGGAAAATTTAAATTTAAATTTAAATTAAAAATAAAAAGAGGAAAGGAGATATGGGTTGTCTTATTTGAAGGAGGGCCAGGCGTAAAGTGAAAGGACAGGGTTAGTTGGGCAGGCCATATAAACTGTTGCTTACATTGAGGCACTTTTGAACAGGAAAGGGGCATAAACTAGGACTATTCTGGGAAAAACAGGACATCTAGGCTCTCATTATGGGCAAGAGGCTTACAAAAAGTTTAAGAGGTTTAAGAACAACAGGGGGAAAAAAAGAGGTTTAAGAACATTAAGGCACCCACTTAAAATAGGATTTGGATTAATATTTGTTATCTCAGGAGCCATCACTCAAGTGGGAAGAAATGAGTGGTGAGGGAAGGAAGGCGCCAGGAGAACTGTAGCTTTGATGTGAAAGGGTGTGTGTGTCTGCTTGATATTTAGGTGAAGGTAGGTGGGCACCATACAGGTCTGCTGGGAAGGGGAAATGAGAGGGCTGGAAATATGGCCTTGGGATAGAGATAATTCAGTAACAGGGAAAACGGGATTGTGGCCAGTTAGAAGTAAGCCTTAGGAGAAGGAGTAGTGGCTCCTGCCTATAATCCCAGCTATTGGGGAGCTAAGACAGGAGGATGCAAGTTCGAGGCCACTTTGGGCAAAATACAAAAATAAAGTTCTGGGCATATAGTTCAGTGGTAAAGTGCCTGTGTAGCATATGCAAGGTCCGGGCTTCAATCACCAGTAAAAAAAATAATAATAATAACAGAAAAAAGAAATGAGCATTTGGCAGCAGTGCAGATGGTTGTTTGACATCCAAATTGTCTTCTTGGGTGATTGACAATACTTTTAGGGCCTTACCTTCTTCTGGATGAACAGATCAGACTGGGCAAGTGGATGGCTTCCCCCTGGCAGAAGGGGCTCTAGAAAGCTTGGTTATTAGGAGGACCCCAAAATCTAGCCTTTTCTCAAAAGAATCATGAATCTACTGGCTGACTGTTCTTTTCTCTCCAGGAAATGGCTCAAAATGCAAAACATTTCTCTCTCTCTCTCTCTCTCTCTCTCTCTCTCTCTCTCTCTCTCTCTCTGATGAATTAGGGAACCAAAGGGATCGACTGCATTGTATACTATTCTTAGCAGCTACCCCAGAACTTAGTGGTTTAAAAGAACCACCATTTTATTGTGCCCATGGATTGTGCAGACAAGGAGAAGCACAGTAGGGACTTGCTTCTGCCTCATGATAGCTGGGGTCTCAGTTGTGAAGACTCCAAGTTTGGAAACGCCTGGATAGCTAAGGGTTGGAATCATCAGAAAGCTCATTCACTGTGGGAGTGGCACTGGGGTGCTTGTGTGTGCTCTGTGTGCTCCGTGTGTTCTGGTGTCCTTATAGCATGGCATTCTTGGCTTAGATGTAGTTCTTACATGGTGGCTCAGGACTCTAAGCATGAGTGTTTCAGTAAATAAGATGGAAGCAACATTGCCACTTCCCACCCAGACTTGAAAGTCACAGAGCATCACTTCAACTGTATGCTATTGACCAGAATTGTCACAAATCAACCCAAATTCAAGGGGAGGACACATGGACCCCCACCTCCTGATGGGAGGAGTATCAAAGAATCTGTGGCTACTTAAAAAAAATCTGCCTTGTGCCAGATTCAGTAATGTACACCTGCAATCTCAGTGATTGGGGAGGCTGAAATACAAGATTGAGGACAGCCTCAGTGACTTTAGTGAGACCCTATCTCCAAATAAAAAATGAATAGGACTGGGGATGGAGCTCAGTAGTAAAGCACCCCTGGGTTCAATCCCTAGTATAAGAAAAAAAAAATCTGCCAAATTCCAGGTGCAGAGGTGCACACTTGTAATCTTAGCCCTCTGGAGGCTGAGGAGGAAGGATTGCAAATTCGATTCCAACCTTGACAATTTTAAGAGACTGCCTCAAAATAAAAAAAATAGTAAAATCTAGGAGATTTGGTTCGTGGTAGAACATCCCTGGATTCAATTCCCAGTATTGGAAAAAAAAAATCTGCCACAGTGGGGTCAGGCTTATACATCCTTAGTTTTCACTGACCTCCTGAACAGCACCAGAGATGGACAGTCCATAAGATGAAGCTATATCAATGTCCTTATGTAAATGTCATTCCGTATTTACTATAAACAATAAAGCTCATTTTATGGACTGAGTGGGAGGTGGCGATGAGGATTTGTCCTCGGTCATCTGGGACCTCATTTGGTCTTTGTTCTTGATGGTTCACCATCTCCTGGGTCCTGGTTTAAAGTTATCAACATCACACAGATCCTCCTCAGCAAAAAAGGAAACACTAAAGAAGTCAACACCTAAATTTATCTTACTTGCCTAAGAAGAATTATTTTATCCAACAGATAATTTCTTGAGTCCCTACTGTGAGTCAGTTACAAAATCTGACCTCAGATATCAAAGGCAATTCTATGATAGCAACAGTATACAAGAGGTAGGGTGACACAAAGGGCCATAGTAAATAGAAAAGAATGGGCAGCCCCATTCTTTTGGATATAAAAGGCAGGGATTTATATTCAAGATTATAAGCAACAGCCTTGATGATGAGAGTCATCCTCACTGCCCAGACCTCATGTAAGGGTCTCCAGTCTATGTCCTTTATTCCTCTTGGAACTGTGGAACCAATAATAAGATATAGTGTTGATTGAGCAGCTAGGAGATTTTTATTCTTGGGCAAAATTAGGCATGGGAAATAGACTCACAAATCAATTTCTTGACTCTTGGGGGGGTCAAGAGGTTTTATATATAGGGTAAAAGAAATGAGGGGGAGGGCTAGGGATATAGTTCAGTGAAACAGCACTTGCCTAGCATGTATAAAGCGCTGAATTATTTTCCTAGCACTGCATAAGGAAAAAAAGAAGGGGTGGAAGTTGGGGTGGGGGAGCGGTGTGGGGAATAACAGGTTAATAAAGGGGAATAATATTCATTTTCTGGTAATTCAGATGCCACCTCTTTTCGCTTCTTTTATGGTTCTTTCCAGTTGTGGTCATGGCAGTTGTCAGCAGTCTGGGCACTGTGTGTGGGGGTGGGGTGGAGGGTGGTGGTAGTGTGTGGGGATGCCATTTAGCATGCAGATGAGATTATAATGAAGTTAGAGGTTGTCTGGAGGTCCTTCTGACAGCCATCCTAGGTCCAGCTCCGCAGAGATAAGGGTAGGGTAGAAATGCAGCTAGATCACCTAGGCAGTACAAGATTAGAGCTGGATAGCACGACCACTGAGAGGCCCTTTGGGCTGCAGGAATGCTTCTGTTGCTAGCTGGGAAGTCATTCCTAGTGGGAAATAGAATACTTTAAAATCAGCATATGGCTGGTGAACCTATTATAAGGATAAAAGGATTTGAACAGTCTTCTGCTTTCCCAGGACTGTTCTGGGGTATGGTGCAGCGCAGGGAATGTGATATTTTCTGTATTTCAGATCTTTTTCTGGCATCTGTTGGGAAAACATATAACGGCAGCAGCACCCCAGAGAAAAACCCTAACATGGCGCCTAACGACCCTCTTTATCCTTTTTTTTTCTTTCACTGGCTCAAAACGTTCCGGCCCCCACCGGCGCCAATGTTCAAATCCTGCGGGTGGGAAACCTTAGCCCCAATAAGAATTAACTTCTTGAGCTCCGGAACTGACATATGGAAGAGCTTGCCAATAAACGGGCGACCCGTTATCTACCTCAGCCCTGCTACCTCTCCTTAGGTCTATATAAACCCACAGCCTTTTGTAATAAAGTGGAACCTCTTCAGTGATCTGTGTCCTGTGGTGTCTCCCATTTGTAGTGCCGTGCGGCGTCTTCCAGTCTTACAGCATCCTTTGTCAAAACATCCTTGCTTTGCTTTTAAAAAATATTTCTTCCATGTTGATGTTGTTCTTCTTGGAAGGCGGTCATGTCTTCTCAGGTGCAGAAGGTAGGCCCCTGACTCTAGCTTACTCTTTTGGGGGTTTTATGGATCCTCATGGCTTTTCATAGGGTTTCTTTCTGCATGGCTATTGCACTGGGGAGTAGCCACATGTGGGAAGGGAGGGCCCAGGAGGGAGCCTCAGCTTTTGCTTGAGTTATGTCTAGCTCTGGGTGGCAGAGGAGTCAGGGGCCTGGAGCCTTGGTGGGTCTTGCTGCCACAAGCCCCCAGGAAGATAGCTCATCTGAGGGGTGAAAAAATTTATCAGCAAAACTTGGCCTAGTAGCAAAGAAATTTGTTCCTTGTCTTTGCCTGTCTTGTTCCAGTCCCTGTGGACAAAGTTCTGAGTCCTATGCCCAGGATGCTGTGGTTTTAACATGGAAAGGCTTTTACCACAGGAAACTTAGAAGCCACTGGGATTGTAGCAGAACAGGGAAGGAGGAGAAAAAGTGTTTTAACTTCTGCTTGGCACATCACGTCTGTGGGGAGGGAAGACCCTGGGTATCCTGAGGCTGGGGACCCAGGTGTTGTCCAAATCTATTGCTAGTACTCTAACATTCTATTCCCAGATCTTTACTTGTCTTGGGTAGGAGTTTGGGGCATCAAGATGGCAGAGACAGGGTACAAGGAAAACTGCCAGCTGGAGCACAAGACAGATGAGTCATTATGTCCCTGTTTACAATAGGTCCCGTTACCATGACAACTGCACCCCCTGAGGGCTTATCACCATGGCAACGCCTGCCACAGGTTCTGTATTCTAATTAGGCAAAAATAAAGTAACCAATGGGAACAAATGGGGCAAGGTTTTCATTCAATCAGGTCCATGCAGACAGGGGACTAAGGCGCAGCTCAGCATATAAGACAAGACTTGCCCAGACATAGGATGCAAACCACTCTCTGGCTTCATCCACTCGGCTCCACTTTAGGGAATGTTACTTTAACTTTCACCATCAATAAATGTTCCTTCTGTGTGTCTTGCTCAATTCTTTGTTCAAGATGCCAATCATCTATTCTTCTGCAACTGGAAACTTCACCTGTATCAGTCTTACTGGGGGCAATAAAAATAAAGAAGCATTTAGTTTGGAAACACGTCTCCCCTTGCACTTTCTTCCCTGATTTCTCTCAAGAAAAGTCTGATTTACTGATGCTGTGTGTGTTAGTTAGCTTTTTATCACTGTGACAAAATATCTGACAAAAACAACTTAAAGAAGGGACGATTTGTTGAGCATGGTGGCACATGCCTGTAGTCCCAGATGTTCATGAGATTGAGGCAGGATCAAATTTGAGGCCAGCCTCAATGACTTAGGAAGACTCTGTCTCAAAATAAAAATAAAAATGGGGATGTAGTTGTAGTGATGGGCAAAAGGTGCCACGTATGCAGTCAATGGAGAGAAATAGTCACATGCTTCTGCCTTTGTCAATGCTTTATTCACTCAAATCACTCCATACCATTTCACTCTATAGGTTCTTAATCAAGAAAATGACATTCCTTAATGCTAGGCACTGCAGTAGACATAATCAATTCACAGCAAACAATTCTAGATTAATTGTTTCACAGCAAACAATTCTAGATTAATTCTAAGTACTGTAAACACACTTAATCATGCCAGGCTCATGACAGACATTTTCTCTGCAGGCTAAGTTCAAGTGTCAGATCAAAAGTCTCAAGCCTTAGGCTTTTAGTCCAGCAGGTGCACACTCACTCAGACTGTGGTGATCAGGTCAGGAACCAAGGCAGGCTTCTCTTGGGGTGAGGCTGATGGCCGGTGGAGGAGAGGGTCCTAAGGAGAAGTCACAGCTCTCACCAGGGTCAAGATATGGTTATAGAGTTTTAGAACAGTGGGAAAACGCAGAGGATCAGTAAACGATGAAAAATGTTGGGATATCAGTCCAGGTCCTCATCAGGCCCTCAGTGTAAGGGCATCATTGTTGGCTGGCTGAAGGTTCATTTGCTCTATTATTTATACCAAATTTTGGGGCTTTTGACTCCCCCTTTCAATCCTTATCAGCTGCCACTGGGTCTCTCAGTTACATCATTTACCCTGGGGTCAAAACATCTGGTCTTGTGGTCCCCAACCTAATCTTTTCGCCTTTTCCTCTTATCTGGAGACTTTCCCTCAGAGCTTCACTCTGAGTTTGTCAGGGTGGGGAGAAGTGACTTGTCTGTGCCTGAGGGCCACACTGGAGGGCTCTGTGGGTGTGCCTGGTGAGGCTGCAGGTTTCAAACTGGAGTTTTTAAAATGGAGTTGCTTAGGCTCAGGCCTTAGGCCATCCTCACAGGAGCTCAATGGTAAAATTTCCCTGGGTTCAATCCCCAGTAGCAAAAAATTAAAATAAAAAAGAAGAAAGATTTATTTCAGCTCATAATTTCGGAGGTTTCAGCCCATGGTTGGCTAGCTGCATTGGTTTGGATCTGAGGTGAGGCAGAACAACATCATGGTGGAAGAGCACGGAGGAGGAAGTTCATGGCCGCCAAGAAATGGAAAGAGAGAAGAATAAAAAGAAGGAGAAGGAGAATAAGAGGCAGAAGCAGAGGAGGAGGAGGAAAAGGAGAAGAAGCCCCCAGGAGTAAGATACAATCCCCAAAAGCACATCCCCAAGTATCCAGTACTTCCAATCAGGTTCCACCACCTACTGTGTTCACCATCTCCCAATAGTCCATTCAGCTAGGAATCCCTCAATGGATGAATCCATTGATGAAGTCAGAACCTTCATGATCCAATCACTTCCCCGAATCCCCATGTCTTAACATTGCTGAATTGGGGACCAAACCTTCAACACATGAGCCTTTGGGGGATATTCTAGATCTAAACCATAACATGCTGTAGTCACAAAATATGTAATTACAACTACATTGTAAATGAAACTTGCTTTTGGTGGGTTCCTGAAAGTTTGCATGCAATTTAAGATTGTTTTTGTAATGAATGAGTGAAAATATGTCAAAAGTATATTAACTTTGCAAATTGTCATTTGGTAACATGGACCATTCCTTAATCAGTAAGTTTTGTAAGTCCATGTGCTCAGATGTTGGGTTTGTAAGGTACATCCTCAAGGTCGCTTCATGGGGCTCCAAACTGCACTGTCTCCTCCTCCACCACCATCTTTTTTTTTTTTTAATTTTTTTTTTTTTTTTTTTTTTAGAGAGAGAGAGAGAATTTTTTAATATTTATTTTTTAGCTTTCGGCGGACACAACATCTTTGTATGTGGTGCTGAGGATCGAACCCGGGCCGCACGCATGCCAGGCAAGCACGCTACCACTTGAGCCACATCCCCAGCCCTCCACCACCATCTTTACCCTGTGCTTGACCATGCTTCCTCAGGACAATGGTAGTTGCTTTCTGGGCCTTCTTTCTCAACTAGATCTTTATATTTTTTCTTTGAGTGCAGCCTTCCAGGGTCAGCTTCCAGGTCTGTCCCTCTGACCACACCTTTAGTTTCACCAAAAACCTTAATGGACCTATTGGGGATGTGTCATGTATTTCAATTCTAACTCTGCACCAACTTACATTATCTTGTTTTAAGGGGTTTTGTTTACTCGCCCTATGGTAATTTCTTGAGAGGCACATAACGATTTTAATTGTTTTAATTTCCTGATGGACTGTTATTACTTTGAATGTGACTTTATGCCAAGACTAATTGAGAGCAGGGATGGATTTATGCAAGTTATAATTGTTTGTCTGGGACGCACCCAAAATTTTTAAATGAGTGACATCCTAATAAAAAGTTAACTACAGATAGAGGAGGCAAAATTGAATGGCAAAATTAATAATAGGAGAAAGTAAAAATGGTTGCAAGTCTTGTCAAAACTAATATGCCACTTCCCCCACCCTTCTTCTCGTATTCAAAAAAGAAAGAAAGAGGGCTGGGTAGAGCACTTGCCTTGCACGCATGAGGCCCTGGGTTCAATCCTCAGCACCATATAAAAATAAATAAATAAGAATAAAGATATTGTGACCATCCACAATTAAAAAATATATTTAAAAAAAGAAAGGAAGAAAGAGAGACAAAACAACATTGGAAATAATACCATTTGGAGCAATTTGAAAATGACTCTGAAAACTGTGGCTTACTCTTTTTATATTTTGCTTCTGATTTTCCTGCAAGGAGAGATACTTTGGGATGGAAAAGGGTGGAGTGAGCACTGGGGTAGGAGAGACCTGGGGGCTCAAAAGGGTTATTCGAGAGTCAGAAACCTGCATTTATAGTAAATGCACTCAGGTATCCCAATCTATTTAAATTATATCTTGGGGAAGTAGCAACTTTTGCATGAGAGTGAACTGTCAGACTTCAAATGAAAAACCTCTGCCATCTTAGAAATGGTCTAAGATGACAAGATAGCATAATAATGTAAACATAATATAAGATGGTGCTATGACTTGAGTGTGTTCCCTCCAAAATATTTCCCATGTGATGGTATTAATATCATTCCATTTTGTTCCAATGTCTCAGATGCAGAACACCAATAAATACTTAAATAGAGTATGTAATAATAGACTATATTTAAGAAATTTAATTATATAATAAGACTAGAACTATATTGTATTATAATACTTATAGATATTGTTAATTAGTACAAATGTAATAATATATAGAAGCTCTAGATTATAATTTCCAATCTATTTTAATGCACTTGTGTCCATTACATTGAAATATTCACAGAATTAAAAACTTAGTGCTTAATGGGTTTTAAAAAAAAAGAGCCCTTAAGAGGTAATTAGACTATGAGGGCTCCTATTCCCCTCATAAATGGGATCCAAGCCTTTATAAAAGAAACTTCACAGTTGGGTACAGGGGTACATGCCTGTAATCCCAGTGTCTTGGGAGGCTGAGCCAGGAGTCCAGGCCAGCATAGCAATTTAGTGAGAACGTCTCTCAAAATAAAAAAAATAAGGAAAGGTTTGTAGCTTACCTCAAGTCTGAGAGGTGTTTTGTTGGTAGAGGCAGAGCAGCTGAGATTCCACAAATCAACATATGGGTTTATTCTTCGATCTCCAGATGATTCAAACTCTGGGTTAGAATATTAGAGAACACTGATGGCAAGGAAGAGAAACCCACTCAGCTGGGCTCAAGTGATAGATGACAATCACCATACAGGGGACAGCCAGGCTTTATGCATCAGCATGGAAACTTTTGTTCCCTTTTGCTCCCTCCCTGCCCCCTGTACTGTGGATGGAACCCAGGTCAGCCTCCCTCTGAGCTACATCCCCAAATGGCAGAGGCTGGCCTCAAATTTGAGATTCTTCTGCCTTTGCCTCCTGAGTAGCTGGGATTATAGGAGTGCACCACCACACCCAACTGGCCTCCTTTTTAATGATCTTTAAGTTGTTTCTTGCTAAAGTAACACATGTTCAATAGGTCCATTAGAAAATACAAAGAAAATAAAATTATTCATGATTCAACCCCTTTCATAGTACTTTTATGTGTAGATATAATTTTTACTTACCCTGATACAATCATAATTTTGGAACTAGTCTCTTTCCGTATAACACTATATTCTGCAACGTTGTTTTAATGGATGCATAGTATTCCATTATGCATCTGGGAAGAAGTCCTGCAGCTAAACATTCTGCCAGGAGTAGAAGGCAGACTCTCAAGCTTTTGAAGCATGTAGTCAAAGTGGTCGTATCGATTTATACTCCCATAAAAAATTTCTCTGAATCTCCCAGGAAGGTATTATCACTTATTTCTTTTCTTTCATTTTTTATTATCGTCACTTTTTTCCTAATAATTGCCAATTTGGTAAGTGAAAATGGTATTTGTTTTAATAAATGATCAAAGCTTTTTGATTGCTAGAAAATTATGAAATCCTGGCTTTCACAAAGAACCTCAAGAGACAATGTGAAAAGGAAGCACTTCCTAAAAGTCTTTTAAATCTCTAGTGATTCGGTTGTTGCTCTCTTTTCTTCCTTAGACAAAACCCATCTACTTTTATTGATTTTATGCCCTATGTCTTCCAGAATCTTGGTGAGTGCAATTATATCGAAATATTTTTTTTTGTCATAAATGAGCCACAGAAATATGTGGAATTATGATTAAAAAGTTGTTTTTTTTTTCTGGACAGAATTCTATGAGAAATTATCTTCTTATTTTTTAAATTCTTCTCATTTATGTAAAATATTTTGCCAAGGCAATGTTTCTCTTTCAATGTATTCTTTATAGGAAACTGAATGTCAGTTTTAGCAATTCTGTTGGACAATTTTCTTAATTCCTTCTCCTTTCTTCTTTCCCATCCAAAGAATGAACATTAATTGGGGGGGGGGGACAGGGAATCTTCTATTTTATTGATATTTTTCATAGTTTTTTTAAAAAAATTTTGCTATTGGAGATTGAACCCAAGTATACTTTATCACTCTATCACTGAGTTACATCCTTAGCTCTTTTTATTTTATTTTTAAGACAGAGTCTCATTCAATTGTTGGCTGGTCTTGAACTTGGATCCTTCTGCCTCAGCTTCCTGAGTAACTAGGATTACAGGTGGGTGCCATTGTGCCTGGCTTTTTTCTTAGATTTTGGTGCTTGAAAAATTGTATAGAAGTATCCTTACACACACATTGCTTTTGTGTTTATTGGTTGGAATTGTTACATTACTTCCCCATAAAGAAGTATGTGAGGGCTAGGTTGTAGCTCCAACATGCTGGAAATTCTGGATTCAATTCCCAGCAAAACACACACACACACACACACACACACACACACACACAGTATTTGATTAATATTTGTGGAATTTGTGAATGTGAATTATACATAAAAATAATAATATAAGATTATTCATATAGAGTCAAGTGTAATGGTGCACACCATAATCACTACAACTTGAGAGAGTCTGAGGCAGGAGGATCACAAGTTCAAGGACAGCCTCAGTGACTTAGCAAGGTCCTGTCTCAAATAAAAATCCATAAAGAGCCAGGGATGTTGCCCAGTGGTAAAGTGCCTCTGAATTTAATCCCTAGTACCTTAGGACCAAAACAGAAAAACAAAACAAAACAAAACATTATTCAGGTAGGAAAAACAACATCATTACTTGTAGCCATCTGATGTTGACCATCAGAAGAGGGATTCACTCTGAGTTATTTTTCTAATGATGTTGTTTGACTTATTTTAATTTGTTCACAGCCTCTCCTAGCTTTTCTTATCCCAGGGATACACATCAGCAAGGAGGTTGGGGTTAGTCCTTTGTTTAGGAATTGGGCTAATTTGACCACATAATCCTCATGGCTGTTTCTAAGCTTCAAAAGAATTTTAAGAACATCATCAAAATAAATCCTAAAATTCATCATAGAACAGACATAGACATGCAGAAAAACTAAGCATTTTGAAATTGATCTCATTAAGAAAACTCTTAGATCAAAATATCAGTTTGAACTCCGCTGTTTACAGCTTCCTGTTCCATGTAATAGCTGTAAGCCATTTGTGCTGTTTAAATTTAACTTAAAATTAAATGCAACTAAAATTCATTTATTAAGAAAATCCCTGTCCCATTTTGAGTACTTTATATTAGTTAGCTTTCTGTTATTGGAACAAAATGCCTGATATAATCAACTTATAAAGATGAAAGGTTTATATTGGCTTATAGTTTCAGAGATTTCAGTCTATGGTTAGTTGGCCCATTGTTTTTGGGCTTGCGTCAGGGCAACACACGACAGGAGCACATGACACAGGAAGTTTCTTACTTCATGACAGCCAGGAAATAAAGAGAGGATGAAGAGACTTGAGGTCAGGCCCCCAATAACTTCATTTCCTCCCACTAGGCCCCAGCTTTTTTTAGAGTATGCATTAATGAATATTCTTTCTTTCTTTTTATTTTGTTTCTCCTTCTTTCTTTCCTCATCTTTTTTTTCATATTTTTTTCTTGGTGCATTATAATTGTCCATACTGATGGGATTTGTCATCCCATATTTGTACATGCACACAATATACAACATAAAAATATAATTTGGCCACTATCACTCCCAGAATTTCCCCCATCCCTCCCTACTTCCTAAACCTCTTTCCTCTACTGATCTCCCTTTGATTTTCATGAGATCCACCTTCATTTTTCTTTTCCTTTTTTCTCTTTAGTTTCCACATATGAAAGAAAACATACAACCCTTCATCTTGTGAGTTTGACTTATTTTGCTAAACATGATAGTTTCCAGTTCAATTCATTTTCTTACAAATGACACAATTTCATTTTTCTTTATGGGTGAATAAAATGAATATCCATTGTGTATATATACCACATTTACTTTATCCATTCATCGGTTGATGGACACTTAGGCTAGTGCCATAGTTTGGCTATTGTGAATTGTGCTGCTATAAACATGAGTGTGCATGTATCACTGCAGTATGAGGACCTTAAATTCTTTAGTCTAAATATGGAGGAGTGGCATAACTGGCTCATATGGTGATTCCATGTCTAGCCTTTGGAGGAAACTCCACACTGATTTCCACAGTGGTTCTACTAATTTACAATCCCACTAACAGTGCAAAAGTGTTCCTTTTTCTCCACTTCCTCTCCAGCATTTATTATTATTTGTGTTCTTGATGGTCTGAGATGAGATGGTTCTGACTGGTCTGACATTAAATTTCATCTGCATTCCCCTAATTGCTAATGATGTTGAACATTTTTTTTCATATATTGTTGGCCATTTGTATTTATTCTTTTTAAAATTGTCTGTTTAATTCCTTTGTCCATTTATTAATTGAGTTATTTGATTTTTGGGGGGTAAGTTTTTTGAGTTATTTAATATTTAACACTTTAGATATCAATCCTCTGCCAGAAGAGTAGCTAGGAAACATTTTCTCCCATTTTGTAGGTTCTCTCTTCCCATTCCTAATTGTTTTCTTTGCTGTGCAGAAGCTTTTTAATTTGATGGCATCCCATTTATTACTCTTGGCATTATTTCCTGAGCTCTGGGGCTCCTATTGAGAAAGTTATTGCCTGGGCCTAAAAGCTGGAGTGTTGACCCTATATTTTCTTCTAGGAGGTGCATAGTTTCTGGTATAATTTCTGGGTCTTTGATCCATTTTGAGTTGATTTTTGTGCAAGGTGAGAGACAAGGGTCTGGTTTCATTCTTCTATATGTGGATAACCCATTTCCCAGCACCATTTGTTAAAAAGGCTGTCTCTTTGGCATCTTTGTCAAGGATCAGATGACTGTAGATATGTGGGTTTGTTTCTGTGTCTTCTAGTCTGTACCATTGTGTGTGTGTGTGTGTGTGTGTGTGTGTGTGTGTGTGTGTATGTGTTTTAAAGGGGAAAAAATTTTGTGCCAATGCCATATGGTTTTTGTTACTATCGCTCTGTAGTATAAATTGAAGTTAGGTATTGTGATGCCTTCAGCATTGATTTTTAAGCTTAGAATTGCTTTGGCTATTCCAGGACTTTTATTCTTCCAAATGAATTTTAGAACTGTTTTTTTCCCCATAGTTCTGTGAAGAATGTCATTGACATTTTGAGGGGGATTGCACTGAATCTATAAATTGCTTTTGCTAGTAGTATGGCCATTCTAACCATTCTGCTTATCCATGAACATGGGAGGTCTTTCCATCTCCTGAGGTGTTTTTCAATTTCTTTCTTCAGTGTTCTATAGTTTTCATTGTAGAGGTTTTTCACCTCCTTGGTTAGATTTATTTCTAGGTATTTTATTTGAGGCCATTGTGAATGGATTTGTTTTCCTGATTTCTTTTTCAGCAAATTTATTGTTGATATATAGAAAATCTATTGAATTTTATGCTGATTTTGTAACCTGCTGCTTTGCCAAATTTGTCTATTAGCTCTAGTATTCTTTTGGTGAAGTTTTTTGGTATAGGATCATATCACCTGCAAACAGTGAAAATTTGAATTCTTCCTTTCCATTTTTATCTCTTTCATTTTCTTCTCTTGCCTGGCTAAAATTTCTAACACTGTATCACGTAGGAGTGGTGAGAGTGGATATCCTTGTCTTGTTTCTGATTTTAAAGGAAATGCTTTCAGCTTTTCCTCACTTACAGTGAGGTTGGCTTTGGGTTTTTCATATATGACCTTTGTGATATTGAGGTAGGTTCCTTTTATCTCTAGTTTCTTCAGTTTTTTTTTTCATCGTGGATGAATAATAATCACTTAGTAATTTAACTAAGTGATTTTTGTCCTTATATCTATTAATGTTATGAATTTCATATATTGATTTGCATGTATTAAACTATGCTTGCATCTCTGGAATAAAACCAACTTGGTCATAGTGTACAATCTTCTTAATGTCGTTGATTTGCTAATATTTTATTCAGTATTTTTGCATTTAAGTTCATCAGGGATACAGGTCTGTAGTTTGATTTCCTTGATGTGTACTTGTCTGGTTTTGGTAGGAACTGGTTCTTTAAGGTTCTATCACCTTCCAATAGCACTATGGACTGGGGACCAACTTTTTAATACATCAGCTCTTGGGGAATATTTATTCAAATCATAGTAGGCCCAATATTCACTTGTGTCTGGTGCTAGTTGAGTAGCTTTTATTCTTGTTTTAAAGGATTGTAGAGTATATATTTTAAACTATTTATATATTATGTTTGATATCTTAATAAACACCTGGCTAGGAAGAGATTGCTCTTCCCTGAACTAGTCTTCTCTTACAGATAGCAAACGACTAGCCAGAAGCATGTCTTTGGTATCCTAACTACTCAATCACCTAAACCATACTTCCTCTCTTTGGCCCTCCTATGCATCCCCAGAGGCAAATTTTTCTGCCTTAATCATTCCAGGGCTAGGGACTAGGCAACTAGAAACCATCCATATAGTTTAGAGCCCAAGAAAATTATTCAAACTAGCCAGTACAAAACTGCTCACCATGTTCTGCCTTACCTTTCCCACGGACACCCCAACACAGGCTCTGGCCTCATGTCATTCCCCCACTCCTGACCTTCCCTATGTCTTTCCATTTGGCTCTTTCTGGCATGTTGTGTCTCCGTCTCTAGGATGTATGAATACAATAAACTTTTTTTTTTCCTGAGCCACTCCTGTTTCCTCTGGTGGCCATATCTGATTGACCATCCTATTAATGAAACAAACAAACAAACAACAATAACAACAACAAAAAACAAGGAAAATGCAAATAGAAATTCATCATCCCCATAATACTTGTTAGATCTTGGATTATTGTTTAGGAATAATGTTTAACAACACTTCAGTGAGAGAACAAGTTACTTCCCCACCCCATTGATGTTGGGCTTGTCCATAGACATTAATTAATCTGGTCAGTGGGATATTTGTGGATGCAATGTGTCTACAGGGTTGAAATATGCTTGACTTCTTGTTCTTTCATCTCTATCATGAAACGAGCTTCTGCAGGAAACTCTTGGTCCAAATATGATGGAATACATCTAGATCCAACTTGTAGTTCAGAACCAAGCCTGTTAAATGAGTTCATGTTAGCCCCATCCTAACCAACCTGCAGATGCAGGAGTGAGAAACAAATATTTAATGTTGAATGGTACTCAGCTTTGGGTCGATGTGTTACCTGATACCACATTATTATCCTTCCATCTTTTTTTGTATAAATTGTTCTCTCTGCTTTGAATATTCTCCCAATCTTTGTCCATGTGGAGGAAACTCTTTGCATATTTTCAGCTCATCATTCAAATATTAGATCTGCTGTGAAATCTTCCTGGGTTTGTTTTCTTCTACTATAAAGATATGGGACTAGGAGATTTTTAAAAATATTCTTATCCTTTTACTCACAATAGAATATTTCACCTCTGGTATGGCGATTTCTTCTTACCAATAAATGGTTCTCTAATGGATACCAATGAGATGGCTGACAATTTAACTCAATACTGCACTCCCTACGTGGAGTTAGTGTCAGATACTACAGATTAAGGCTCAGTCCCACAAGACTGCCCCCACTTTAGATGCTGATCACAAATAGTAAGTTGTCACCTATTCTTCTAACCAACCTCCCATAAATCAAGATCTCCATGACTTTTTTCTTGAGTTCAACTAACTTGTTAGGATGGCTCACAGAATTTAGGAAAACAACTACATTTACTAGTTTATTATATTAATAGGATATTACATATATATGTAAAATATTCTCTATAGAGGATGCAGATGAACAGCCAGGTGGAAGAGAGTATAGGTCAAGGTATTTGGGAAGAAATGTGGGCTTCCATGCCTGCTCCAGGAAGGTCCCTCTCTACAAGCACTTTTACATGTTCAGAGCCTGAAACTCTCCAAACCCAGCATCTCAGGGATTTTTATAGAGGCTTCATCGGTTAGGCATGATAAATTATTAGCTCAATCTCCTCTCTCTAATTTCAGTCCCTCTCTCTTCCTGGAGGATATGAGTGGGGTGGGGATGAAAGTTTTAAGCTTCTAATTTTGGCTTGATCTTTCTAGAGACCAGCCCCCATTCAGAGTCACCTCATTAGAACCAAAGATGCTCCTATCATCTGGGAACTTCCAAGGGATTAGGAGCTCTATGTCAGGAACCAACCATTAGCTCTATGTCAAAGGCCAACCATTAGAATAAAAGATGCACCCAGCACCCTCAGAGCTCAGAATTGGAAAGGGTTTTAGGAACTTTTGCCAGGAACCAGGGGGTAGAGATCAAATGTGTATTTATTATATTCCAATATTGTAGCAGTAAAATGTTCTATTTTCTGTTTTCAGTGCAACATGCTTGGATGTCTTCTTTCTGTCATTCAACTGTCATTCACATGCCTCTTCCTGCCATGTGCCATGCAGGATACTGAAGATATGACTAAATTTAGTCTTTAAACAAAATGTAAGTGTCTCAAAATAAGAAATACAAGTAACCAAAAAAATATATGAAAAAATGTTCAGCATACCTAGCAATCAGGGAAATGCAAATCAAAACTACATTGATATTTCTTCTCATTCCAGTTAGAATAGAGAAAGAATACAAATAACCATAATTGCTGGAAGGATGTAGGGGAGAAGCTACATTCAAAAATTGTTGGTGGGACTGCAAATTAGTACAACCACTTTGGAAATCAGTTTGGAGATTCCTCAAAAGATTGAGAATGGAACTAACCATATGGCCCTGCTATCCCACTCCTTGTTATTTATGCAAAAGAGCTAAACCCAGCATACTATAGTGTTATAGGTACACCATGGTTTACAGCAGTTCGATTCACAATAGCTAAGTAATGGAACTATTTCTGGTGCTTATCAACAGAGGAATGAATGAAAAAGTGGAGTTTTACTCATCCATAAAGAATAATGAAATTATGGAATTTGGTGGTAAATAAATCCATCTGGAGAACATCATGCTAAGTGAAATAAGCCAGATGCAGAAAGTCAAGGGTCAAAGGTTTTTTCTCATAGGTGGAGGCTAGAGCAAAATAGTCTCCACCTATGGGGGAAAAAAGGCAGTGGGGGTGATCCTAAGAAAATAGAAGGGAGCTCAGAGGAATAGAGGAAGGAGATAGAGGATAAGGGAGGACAGGAAAAAGAAGGAACTTGGAATGAAATGGACCAAATAATGTTGTGTACGTATATGAATATACTATAATGAATTTCACCTTTATGTATACCTATAAAGCACCAATTAAAAAATAATAAACAAATAAAAGAAAGACCAATAGAGTAGGAGAAGGGAAGAGAGGGAGGAGGGCAGTAAGGAAAGAGGAAGGAAGCAATGGGGACTAAAATGGAGCAGACTATATTCCATGCATGTATGATTATGTCAAAATGAACCCCACTATTGTTCACTACAATGAATGACTATAATGCACTAATAAGAACATTTTAAAAGTCTAGTCTTTACCTTCAAGTGATGAACAAACTTTTTCATACTAGTCCATCACTTGAATCATACTGCATTATAATTTTTTTCTGTTATATTCTGAACTCCATATAGATAAGCATCCTGTCTTATTCCTCTAATGATAGATTTTGAAAAGTCTTTATCATTAAACTTCCTAATTTTTAACAAAATTACACATCCTCTAGAGAAGTTTTAACTTTCCCTCTGCAGGTTGGGTGTTTGAGTCTGCTGAGATAAGCTCTCCATAGACAGATGATCAAGAGAAAGGCTCTTACAAACTTATTTGATCATAGCTTTAAGTGACATGGTGAATTCAAATTGAAGATCCAAAGACCCAGGACGAACCATCCACCTTTATGATTGGATTTAATGAAGCAAGGAAAACCAGGTAGAAATGTCACTGGACAAAAGGGGTCTGATCTCATGGGAATGGACTGAGTGGGGAAACCCCAGGAGGACTGTCCATCCAGATTCTTCTTGGCCCCTCTCTGTAGCAATCTTCCTCCAGGAATGAGGCAGGACCATTCAGAATGAGGGGTCATATGAACTACTATCAATCAAGGTAGGTCAATTTTTATGGCCAATGCTTACATAGTGGGTGTGGGAGGCTGAAAGTTGAAGGTTTTATGGGTTGTTTTGTGGGGAGAAATGCTGTGAGCCATAGCCAAGTAGGAATGACGCATGGCATTTTTGGTTGAAAGGTGGCTCCAGCAAGCCATTGAGATGATAATGATTATGTTAAGATCTGCATTCAATTGGAGATTAGATCCCTGCTGTCCAACTGGGGGGGGGGCTGCTACTTTGGAGCTCTCCCACTCCCGGAGAGTTCCTATTGGTTGGGGAAGTGCGGTAGGAGGGAATTCCGGAGGAGGGATTTCCTGTTGGTGTACTGTGTCCCGGGAGAAGACCGTGTGCATGGCATTGGTGGGAGTTTTGGAAATAAAGTTTGTTCCTGCTTGAGTGGCTCGTGATTTTGTGCCCAGCCAGACTGCAGCAGGGAAAGAATTCTGATTTCTGGGACCTGCAAGGGAAGAGGAATTCTAATTTCTATGACTTGCCTCAGGGGAGAGTGAGGGATGAGAGATGGAAGGCAGGAAAGTTAAAGAGAGACTTTGCTTTTGAGGGGTATTTTTTTCTGAACCCCAGTAATACATAGTTCATAGGGTCAAAGATCTCCCTGGGGTCTGGGAAGAAATTAGCAGGACTCCCCTGCCCACTTGAAAGCAAAGACTTTTGTCTCTTTTCACTAATTATTTTAATATTTATTCCTGTACTGGAATACTTGTATTGGACATACTTCCATTGTTAGATCTTGATTTTTCTGTTATAAATGTGACCTTTTGACATTGCCTTGCAGAAGGTGAGAATTTATCTCTCTTTTTGCCCTTTCTGATGTGGCCATCCCTGCCCCTACCCACATACCCTTCCCCTTCCTACCCTACTTCCATCATTCTAATAAAGATATGTTGTCATTTTATGTGAATTAATATTTAGTGTTGAAGTTGACATCCTCTGAAAATGCTACCTGCAACTGAGCCACATAGTAGATTATGATCCTTTTTCCTATCCCCTTCAATTTTTGTGTTTTTTTTTCCCCCAAGAGTTAATAGTTGGTTTTTGTTTTATTTTGTTTTCTAATACTGGGAATCAACCCCTCAGCCTTGAACATGCTAAGCCAGTGCTCTGCCACTGAACTGCTTTCTCAGTGATTTTAATTTTATTTTGAGACAGGGATTGCTGGGATACAGGTATGTGCCACTGTGCCTAGAAGTTGCTATGTCTTTGTTTGCTGTTTTTGTTTGTTTGGTTGGTTTGCTTTGGTTTGGAGAAGGGTTTGGTCTTAACTGCAGAAGGCATTGACCACTGTACCTGGCCTATTTATTCTTATATTTCCATGAATTCAGGTGCATCAGGAATTGTAATCTCATCTCCCTGAAGAAGGCTATCCAGCATTCTGACGGTTCCAATCTGCACTGCCATTTTCCGGGTTTGTGCTTGCCCACCACCCCAGGGGTGACCTTTGCCTGGCACAGCAGGGCCTCTTGTCACCACTCAGTCTTCCTCTTTTCTTTGTTTACACTCTCACTTCAGTGGGGCACAATGTAAGGACAAAACAAAAATAAGAGTCTTCTAAATGAATTCACGATTGCCTTTTCTATTTCTATAATGAATGACATGGGATTTTATTTGGAATTGCATTGAATCTGTATAGTGCTTTGGGTAGGGTGGTCATTTTGACTATTAATTCTGCCTATTCAAGGGTATGGGAGATCTTTCCATCTTCTAAGGTCTTCTTCAATTTCTTTCTTTCTTGTTCTGTAGTTTTCACTGTAGAGGTCTTTCACCTCTTTTGATAAATTGATTCCCAAGTATTTTATTTTTTTTTAGGCTATTGTGAATGGGGTAGTTCTTCTAATTTCTCTTTCAAGGATTCATCACTGATGTATAGAAATGCATTTGATTTATGGGTATTGATTTTATATCCTGCTATTTTTCTGAATTCATTTACTAATTCTAGATGTTTTCTGGTGGAGTTTTGTGGATCCTCTAAGTATAGAATCATGTCATTAGCAAATTATGATAGTTTGAATTCTTCTTTTCCTATTCGTATTCCTTTAATTTTTTTTTTGTCTAATTGGTATAGCTAGAATTTTAAGGACTATGTAGAATACAAGTGGTGATAGAGGGCATCCCTGTCTTGTTCCAGTTTTTAGAGGGAATACTTCCATTTTTTTATCCATTTAGAATGATGTTGGCCTTGGGTTTAGCATAGATAGCTTTTATAATGTTAAGCTATGTTCCCACTATGCCTAGTTTCTCTAGTATTTTGAACAGAAAAAAAGTGCTATACCTCAGCAAGAAGAGTGAAGCAGGAGGCATCACAATACCAGATCTTAAACTATACAACAAAACTGTAGTAACAAAAACAGCATGGTATTGGCACCAAAATAGACTGGTAGACCAATGGTATAGAACAGAAGATGCAGAGACAAACCATCATAAATACAGTTATCTCATCCTCAACAAAGGCGCCAAAAACATACATTGGAGAAAAGATAGCCTCTTTAACAAATGGTCTGGGAAAATCGGAAATCCACATGCAGCAAAATGAAACTAAACCCCCTATCTCTCACTATGCATAAAAACTCAACTCAAAATGGATCAAGGACCTAGGAATTAGACCAGAGACCCTGCCCCTAATAGAGGAAAAAGTAGGCCCAAATCTTCATCATGTCAGATTAAGTCCTGACTTCCTTAACAAGACTCCTAAAGATAAAGAAATAAAAATTAAGAATCAATAAATGGGATGGATTTAAACTAAAAAGCTTCTTCTCAGCAAAAGAAACAATCAATGAGGTGAAGAGAGAACCTATATTTTGGAAGCAAATTTTTGCACATGCACATCAGATAGAGCACTAATATAAAGAACTCAAAAAACCAAACAACTCAATAAATAATGAGCTAAGGAGCTGAACAGACACTTCTCAGAAGAAGATATACAATCAATCAACAAATATATGAAAAAATGTTCAACATCTCTAGTAATTAGAGAAATGCAAATCACAATTACTCTAAGATATCATCCCACTTCAGTCAGAATGGCAGTTATCAAGAATACAGGCAACAATAAATGTTGGTGAGGATGTGGGGGAAAAGGCACACTCATACATTGCTGGTGGGACTGCAAATCGGTGCAACCAATCTTAGAAAACTTGGAATGGATCCACTATTTGACCCAGCTATCCCACTCCTTGGTCTGTAGTCAAAGGACTTAAAATCAGCATATTATAGTAATGCAGCCACATCAATGTTTATAGCAGTTCTTTTCACAATAGCTAAACTGTGGAAGCAAACTAGATGCACTTCAATAATCGGATGGATAAAGAAACTGTGGTATATATTCACAATGGAATATTACTCAGCATTAAAAGAGAATAAAATTATGACATTTGCAGGTAAATGGATAGAGTTGGAGAATGTCATGCTAAATGAAGTAAGCTAATCCTAAAAAACCAAAGGCCAAATATTCTCTCTGATAAGTGAATGCTGATCCATAATGGGGCCGGGGCCTGGGAAAAATGGAGGAACTTTGATTGGGCATAGGGGAGGTAAAGGAGGAGAGGGGTATGGGGACAGAAAAGATGGTGGAATGTAATGGACATCATTATCCTAGGTAGATGTATGACTGCACATATGGTGCGATGCTACATTGTGTACAACCAGAGAAATGAAAAATTGTGCTGCAGTTGTGTACAATGAATCAAAATGCATTCTGCTTTCCTATATGCCTAATTAGATTAAATAAATAAATAAATTAATTAAAAAAATAATAAGGGGCTTAATTTTTCCTTCCTTCCCTTTTCAAGATTTTACTTTAGAACACTTGTAAGTTGTCAATAGATTTTATTTTTTAATTTACTTATATGGTGCTGAGAATTGAACCCAGTGCCCTACACATGCTCAGCAAGTGCTCTACCACTGAGCCACATTTCCAGCCCCACTTGCAAGTTTTTTTTGGAATGTAGGTAAATCTTTTAAGAAGCTAAAGAAAACTCTGGGCAGCTTTGCAACCCAGAAATGTCTTTCTCAAGCAGCTGGGAGCCTTGTCTTTGAAATGGAACCACCAAGAGTAATAAAGTGAAATAACGCTCCTGTCTCCCAGTTTCTACAGAAGGGAAGGAGCCTAACTTTAGGCGATGTCTTCTTCCAAATTACAAAATTACCTCCTGTCATGAAGATAGGCCAAGTGTAGTTTTCTTCTGGATAAACCTAATTATCCACCAGATGGCCACCCCAAATGCCAGGTGAATTTAGGATAAACAATGTGTGACAAAGGGTGCTGTCAGGTTCTCCTAGGTGAGGGCTCATCATTGAAAACAGGTACTTAACATCTTGTCTCCTTGATTATGTAAAAGGACAGTTTCTTTCTGTCTTTGAGGCCTTTTAGCATATTTCCTTTGAGGTGCATTGCATTCTGGCTTACTGCTCATTCAATAATAAAACTCTTCTTTTCCTACTATCTTTTTGAAGATGACATGTGGGTTGGGAGAAGATTTTGCTTTTAATTCTATTTCCCTAGAAACATCCACTTGTGGCTTTCTGCAATAGGGAGCTTGGAGATGAACATTTTATTATTGCATTTTGGAAAATATTTTTATTCTACTCTCAAATTTAATTTTTAAATTCATTGGGTCTAGAATTCTGGGTTAGACACGTGTCTCCCCTCCCTGCCCCTATCCCGAGTGTTTGGTGGGCATTATCCATTGTCTCTGGCTTCCAGAGTTGCTGTTTAGTCCAAAATTATCTGGTCTTCTGTATGTGACCTGTTTTCCTCTGGAAGCTTTGAAAGATATTTTCTTTGTCTCTGGTGGTCTGTTTTTTTTTTTTTTTCCTGTAGTGGGGCTCGAATTCAGGGATGCTCTACCACTCAGCTACACCTCCAACCCTTTTAATTTTTTTTTTTTTTTTAATATTGAGAAAGGGTCTCATTAAGTTGCCCAGGCTGGCCTTGAACCTGCAATCCTCCAACCTCAGGTGGCTGGGATTCCCAGTGTGCACCACTGCACCTCGCTCCAGTGTTCTGAAATGTCATGGTGGTAACACTATGGGGGAATGGCTCCATTTTTTTTTTTTTTTTTTGGTTCTCGCAATATAAAAACATATTCTTTAGTTCAGGAAGATCTGCTTACATGGTTTTGTGGATGATTTCTTCCTTTTCGGTTTCCCTGTTCTCTCTTTATTTTAATTTACTGTGAGGCTGGGGATCAAACCCAGGACCTTGCACATGCTAGGCAAGCTCCACCCCAGCCCTGTTCTAGGTATTATTCAGATACAGAAGACCTCCTAGATTGGTCTTTTTCTTATCTTTCCCCCATATTTTCCGTTTCTTTCTTGTTTTTCCTCTACTTCCAGAAGGATTCCTCCACTTTCTTCCATTCTATTTTGTGTTTTGGTTTTATCACAATGATCTTAATATTCTAAGTTTTCTTTTCATGCCCTGGATATTCATTTTTATAACATCCTGTTATTATTCCATGGACAATATTTCCTGTCTTATCTCCCTTAGGGAGTCTGTGATAATTTTTTAGAAGTTTTCTTCTCTGTCTCATTTTGATTTCCTCTGGTGGCCTGGGATGTGCCTTTCCTGGTAGAGGTTTTTCTCAGCTGTCCCGTTGCCTGCCCGCCTGCCGAGCTGGAGAATGAGCACTGAACAGCTGATTGGATGCTTTGAATGCACAGGCTTCTGCTGTCTGAGCCCTTCCCCTGGAAACTTCTCTCTGTTTCCTGTTGGTTTGGTGGCAGGCATTCTGGAAACCAAATAAGGCCTGAGTCTGGGGGAAGGGCTGTCCCAGCATCCAGAGCACCCACATTCATGAATTCCTCTATTCTGTGTGGCAAACCTGCTTTCTACCAAATTTGGTGTCTCCTAACCGGGCCTCTGTTCACCCACTTGAGGAAAATAGGTCTCTGTAGGCTTCTGCTGGGGCGGGCAAGAGCCTGTGGCTTGTCTGACCACAGTCGGCGAGATCTGGGGATCTGACCACATTTTAACAGTATTTTGATGAATTCTCTTTATGTTAGCCCTTTTCATCTCCACGTTCAGAAGGACCAGGTCTCACCAATTATTCAGGATTTGGGGAATTTGAAAGTATAAATAGGGAAGGTTTTAGGCTTTTTCCTCCGCCAACTTAGGATTTCACTTCCAGGGATCGGTGCCATTATTTACGTCTCATCCACCTGTTTTCAGTTCTTTTTTTTCTCTCTTTCTCTTTCTGTATTGAGGATTGAAGCCATTGCTTTACTACAGAGCTATACTTTCCAGTCTTTTTAATTTATTTTTTATTTTTTATTTTGAGACAAGATCTTGCTAAGTTGCTAAGAGCCTTACTAAGTTGCTGAGGCTGACCTTGAACTTGTGATCCTCCTGCTTCAGTCTCCTGAGTCACTGGGATTACAGGTGGCTGCTTTATACTTTTCAAAATGTCCTTGCTGCAGCCTCCTCTTCCATTTCCCTATTTGCACATTTGTGTTTGAACATGTGTTCAAGCTGCCATTTTTATTTGAAGTGCAGATCACCCTGTCCTCCTTCAGCCACTCTCTTCTCCTGGCTTCTCCAGGGCCACATGTCTGGTTCCTTTGTTCCTCATGGGCATCTCTCTCTCGTTCTGTTGCTGCCTGCTCGCCCTCACTGCTGTTCCTGGACATGTGCCCCAGGACCTCAGCCACGGTCTCCTTTTTGCTTCTGTCTACACTACCTCGTCTAGCCTCATGGTTCCAAACAATACCTACTTGCTGATGACATCCAAATTGACATCTCCAGCCCTTCTCTCTTTCTGTTTCATATTAGAAGGAAAGGAGAAGCAAGCCCTATAAATATCTGGAAAAGTTCTATTTCCAACACAGGGAACAATAGTGCTGGCACCACAGGTGGAATCTGCTTGGTGCTTTGAGGAGTAGCAGGGATAATGTGTGGTCCGTGCGTCACCGAGGGAGCAATTGTCCCCTGGGTAAGACTGTATGTTTATAGTCAGAATGGGATCACATGATGCATCTAGATTTCCAAAGTGTATAGGATGTGGCATGTACCTGGCACCCTGGCACTACATACAGATCCCTGAGCCAGAATTTCTTTAACATCCTTGGTGATAAGAGATAAACGTATACAATCCATGTTGAAGAGATGCAAGTATGTGCGTGGAATTACACTTGAACTTGAAACACAGGTTCTGCAACTTCCTTCATGGAGATGATAGATGGGGAGCTAATGACAGCGCCTTTAGATGTAATGAGGTGTTAATTTCAACAAGCAGCAGGGGCTGGGACCTCTTGAGGCAAGGGCTCCATGAAAGGAGAGGACAGCATTCTTTCTTGGTGTGGTAGCAGTTTTCCTTTTTTTTACACAGAGATGCTCTTTCCTCTCTTGATACCACAGGGCTGTATGCAGCTGTGCATCTGTGAACACTAGAGACAGAGGCGCAGATGGGCATTAGGTAGTGGCCTGGAGTCACATATTTTCCCCTGACATGTGAGTCCTCATAAAAGAACTGGGCAAGAGGGGTTTTGAGAATAGTTTCCTTCTCCACCTTCCACAGTCCTGACTCAGTCGCTGATCAAGACACGTTGGCCCCTGAGCATGGTGGTGCATGCCTGGAATCCCAGTGGTTCTGGAGGCTGGGGCCAGGAGGACTGAGAGTTTAAAACCAGCCTCAGCAATTTAGTGAGGTCCCGAGCAACGTGGAGAGATCCTGTCTCAAAATATAGTATAAAAAGGGCTGGAGATGCAGCTCAGTGGTTAAACGCCCCTGGGTTCAACCCCAATATCAAAACAAACAAACAAACAAAACCAAAAATACCTGGGGGGAGTCTCTGAGCCTCTGTTTTCCTTTTACACCACACAACCTCCAGCTGAGACAAACTGCCCAAAGGAACAGCTCCCTGAACTTGGCTCCTTCTGACTTCTAAGAGTGGCTCCCCTGCTCGGTCCTCTTTCTGCAATGAATCCCGAAGACACAAGGGATTTGCCTCCTCATTTGAGGGGCCTCCTGGGTCCCCTTCCTCCTCCTCTAGATCCTGGGATGAAATCTCCCACTTTGGGGTTTTTTTATTCTTGATCTCTAAGTAGACTTGGAGCAGAGTCATCTGCCATAAAGGATGCAATTAAGAACTTGAGTTTACATGTCTGCAATTGAAATCTACTGGTTTGGAATTAAAACTCTTAGAATTATTTTCAGTTTTGTTACAGAAACCCGTCAAGGCACAGATTTCTTGTGAGTAACTGAAGAGTGAGAAAAAAGGTCTATTTAGCTCACAGTTCTGGAGGGTTGAGGGCACAGCCTAGCTTCTGCTCATCTCTGGTGAGGGCATCATGGAGGTGGGAGGTGTGTGAAAGAGAGATCCCATAGCTGGACAAAAAGCCAGAGAGAACAATTCAGAGGTCAGTCTCACTCCAACCACTCGCTCTGATGAGAACTCACTCAGGGTCCCAGGAGAACCACCTTAATCCCTCAGGACCTAATTACCTCCTACTGGGCCCCACCTCTTAAAGGTCCATACCACCTCCTGACACTACCCCCCTAGGGACCAAGCTTCCAACACATGAACCCTTGGGAGACAAATCGCATCCAAATCATGGCAGGTCAAAAGAAGAGAGTGTGTGATGGCCTTACTGCTGTAGACGAGCAACATTAGCTTCTCCTGGTTTCTGGGGCAAAATTCAGAATCTCAGGTCCATTTCAGACTGAACCTGCTCTTGCATTTTAGCAGGATCCTCAGATGATTCATATGCATGTTGAAATTTGGGGAACTGTCTTCAGTGTTCAAATGAAAGGCTCTTAAACACTCAGGGTAGGTGGGTGTCCATTGCTTACACAAGTTCCTGAAAATATTCTACTCATGGTTCTAAAGAGTCTATGTTGTACAATAACTGACCATGGAGATCTAAGGGGCCCTCAAGTGGAGAATGTCAGGGATGCTGTACCAGACATCCAATACTGGGAGTCTCAAAGCTTAAATCCGGCTCCCCTTAGTTTCCTTGCTAACACCAAAATTTTCTTCTTCTTGTATGAATATCTTTGCCTATGTGTGCAAGTGGTTTCTGTTAGATAAATTCCTCTCAGTGAGTACTCTTAAAATCTTAGTCGATTTTGCCAGATATCTCAACAAACAAGTACACCCATTTGTATTCCTGATGACAGTGTTGAGAACACATATTCTTCATGCCCTTGCCAACATTACTTATTATCAATCTTTAAAATTTTGGCAGTTATGTATAGTAATTCAAATGGACATTATTGAAAGTTTGCACTTCTTTTCATGTGCAGTGGACATTTGTATTTTTTTCCCCTGTAATTAATCTGTTTCATATACTCCTGTAATTTTTCAATGAGGTGATCTTCCTATTACTGATTTTTATCAAGTTTTGGTACAGTAGGAAATTAGTTTTGGTTTCTTTTATGTACTACAGGTATTTTCTCTTGATCTAATTTAAGAAACACACACATACACACACACACACACACACACACACACACATACACACACACACACACATTCTTACCGTGCAGAAAATTTAAATGGTTAGGTAGTGCCTTAGTCCATTTTGTGCTGCTATAATAGAATACCTGAGATGGGTAACTTATAAATATCAGAGATTTCTTACTATTGTGGAGGCTGAGAAATCCAAAGTAAAGGGAACACCTCTGGTGAGGGTCTTCCTGCTACATTATCCCATGGTGGAAAGCAGAAGGGCAATATTGCACACAGTAAGTGAGGGAAGGGAGGCTGAACTCATCCTTTTGTGAAGAACCATCCCTGCAATAACTATCCTACTTCTGCAATAATGGATTAGTCCACACTGTTCTAATGAGAACAGAGCCCTCAGGACCTAACCACCTTTTAAAGGTCCATGTCTCAACACTGTCACCCCAGGGATTAATTTTCAACACATGAACTTTGTGGAACACATTCAAACAGTAGCAGGTAGTCACATTTAATTAATCACATCTTTTGTGGATTTCAGGTTTCATGTTCATGCTTAAGAAAGCTTTTCCTATTCCTAGCTTTTTTTTTTAAAAATGCACCCAAAGAAACAGTGCTTTTTAGTTGCATTCAAAAAATCTAAATCTTTGCTTCATATAAAATCAGTTTTGATTAAAAGAAAAAAGTTAAGAAGTCCCCTATTCTCCCCCCAAATGTTTAGCAGATTGTCTGTACAGATTTTCTCATATGATACAGATTTTTTTCTATTGCTTTGAAATGCCACCTTTAAAATAATGCACTGAATCTTCATGTGCACTTACATTTACTTCTGTATTTTCTTTTATCCTATTTATCTGTCAATTTCATACTGTTTTCTTTCAATTAATATTATAGCTTCACCACTTATTTTAATATCTAGTAGGCCTAGCTCACCTACATGGGTTTTCTCTTTTCCTTCCAGAATTTCCTTGGGAAATAAGCTCTCCTCATATGCTTATTCTTATAGGTAATAAAAAAACTATAGAGATAACATTTATGTACTTACTCTGTGCCAGATTCTGTTGGAAACACTTTATTTTTTATTATTTAAAAAAAATTTTTTTTTAGTTGTAGATGGACACAATACCTTTATTTTATTTCTTTATTTTTATGTGGTATTGAGGATGGAACCTGATGCCTCACGCATGCTAGGCAAGTGCTCTACCACTGAGCCAAGTCTCAGCCCCTGGAAACACTTTACATGTGTTAAATAATTTAATCTTTTATTAAGGAAACATTTATTATTTCCATTTAACACTTAGGGAAACAGGCATAGAGATGAATTGTAACCTATCTGTTGATATAGTAGATCTCAGAATTATTCTCTTGCTATTTTGATTGGGACTGCATGTAAGACAGTATGTATTAAGAAGAACCATGGTGTTTTTTTTTTTTTTTAACAATGTGATGCCTTCTTATGATGAGCAGAGTAATAATGAAACCTGTTTAATGGGATTAATGAACAGATTATTTGAGACCACCCCTGAGAAAGCCTAGCAAGTGCCTGGATCATAATTACAAAAAGAAGTGTTGGCTGTTTTTATTATTCACAATATTATTTATTTAAGCTTTTTATGTTTTTCAAATTTTTTAGGATGACTTTAATATGGATCAAGTGCATACCTTATCCAGATTATGTTCGTATAAATTAGGTTTGTTTGTATTTATATTGTGAGTGGAATATTTTCTTTCATTGTATTTTTAAATAGTTTCTGTTTGATTAAGAGAAAAACCTTTGTTTTTTTATGTCATTTTTATAAACTGTAACTATACTGCATTCTCCAATTGTTTCTAAACATGCTTTCAGTTGACGTTTTCTGATTCCAGGAATAAAATCCTAGCATCCATAGATTATAATAACAAGGCCTTCTTCTTTGTGTATTGTGTTTGCCATTTTTATTCTGTTCTGTAACGGGATTGAGGACAGCTTTTAGCTCCTTGATAAATAAAGTAGTGATAATAGCCACCTTGCTTGTTCCTACATCTAATGGAGTTTCTGTACCCTGATGTTATGGTTTATAATGGGGAAAATGTGTATCTTTAATACTTTATTGAAAATTAACTAAGCCCAGGAATGACTATTGGGTTTTGTCAAACACTCCTTTGTTTGTTTATTCTTTTATTTATTAGCATCTAAATTATAATAAATTTCTAAATATTGAGCCAATTTGTTACTAATGTGTTATGATTGTAACGACTACTATCGTTGCTAATATTTAAATTGGAGACGCGTTTGATATTCTTAAGAGTGCCTGAATTGCAGATGTCTTTTTCTGGGCTGTCTTTAGTCATAGTGGGGATTTTAAGAGACTAATTAGCCCAAGAAGAGAAGGAATCATTCCTGGAGCTGACAGAGACAGCACTTTTTTGTTGGTATGGTTTTGACAACTTTCAGGATTATATCAAACTAAGGAGCTTCTGCAAAGCAAAGGCAAGAAGCAACAGAGTCAAGTGACGACCTACAGAATGGGAGAAATATTTGCAAACTAACCATCTGACAAGGGGATAGTATCTAGAGTACTTAAGGAACAAGTCAATAGCAAAACACTCCCAAATAATCTGATTAAAAAACTGGCAACGGACCTGAAGGGATATTTCTTAGGAGACATACATCCAACAGGTGTTTGAAAAAATGTTCAACCTCAATGAATGAGGGAAATCAGGGAAATGAAAATCAAGACTCAAGGAGCTATCGATCCACTTTATTTAGAATGGCTATTATCCAAAAGACAAAAGGTAAATATGAAGGAGAGTGTGGACAAAGGAAATTCTTAGACCTTTTTAAGGGAATGTGAATTAGTACAGCCATTAAGAGAACAGTTTTCCACATTTTGCTCTGTGGTCTATATTTTCTTTGTTTTACTCTTCGTCCTCACCCTCCTCAATATGTAATTCTGGTTTTAGCTCTAATGGTGGTTTAAATATTTTAAAATAATAACTTAAGTCTCTTAATAAATAGTGATATGAGCAAGTATCCATCTACAAACTTCCTTTATTCCCTGGGGCCTCTTTCACCACATCATTGGACTTTGGTAATAAGTAGGTACTTATAATTTCAGCATTTTTGTGGAAGTGTAACAGTTATATTGATTCAAGGAAAAAAAAACAGAAGAGCTTTTAAGGGACTTTTCTCTTTTTGTGAGTTATTTGATGTATTTTCCCTTAACGGAAAACTTCTGGGGAAATTTGGAGGGCGATAGAATTTCTAAGTTCTTTTGTATTTAAAGATGCTATTCTGCTCTTTTTACTTGCAAACAGAGTCTTAGAAGGGTAAGGAGTTTTGGGTCACATCTTTTTTCCTTCACTACTTTAAACCCAAGACCTTCATCAGATTGTAGCTGGAGCCCCTGTCGAGTCAGTCCAAATGGAACACTGAGGACAGGGAAAAAAATAGATAACTGGGATTAGAGAAGTTTCCACAGGCTCCTTATCAATGGTGTGTGCAAGAACACATTTCTCAGAAAGAAGAGAGAAGGGAAGCCATCGGCCACCAGCCACTCTCTAAAGTGAACTCTTTGTGTCAGTGAGTGTCTCTGATGGAAAGCAGCAGGAACACTGAACAGCCATCTTTCAGATGGATACCCCACCCCCACCCCACCCATTTCAAATGCTCTCATACACTGGGGAGGACTGGCCAGTTGAGCCTGCACCCCGAGGCCTCTTATCTGCACAGCACACATTCTGCATGAGCTCTGTTGCACGGCTATGACTAATCCATGGTATCTCTTGGATAGAGTTTCCTTCTCTACTTTTGATTCCCTTTATGCATTTTCCTAGGTTTCAAAGAGGGGAATTAGATATGCATTCTTTTTGCCGTCTCTTACTTATATTTTTAAATCACCACAATGATACCCCTTTCTTATTTTTAATTTCATGGTCATCCCTCAGTATCCAACAGGGATTAGTTCCAGGACCCCTTTGGATACCAAAATGCCCAGATACTCAAGTCCCTTAGATAAAATGGCATAATATTTGCATATAACCTACACTCATCTTCCTGTATATTTTAAATCATCTCTAGATTACTTATAGTACCTCAAACAACATAAACACAATGTAAATTGTGATATTGCATTGGTTAGGGAATAAAGAAAAAAAAGTCTATACATGTTCAGTACAGATGCAATTTTTTTTCCCAAATAGATTCAACCTGTGATTTTAAATATGTGGCTGTGTCTGAATTTTTTTAAAAAATATTTTCTTGATTAGCATCACCTGAGATTGGCCTTTATATTTCCTATCCCTAAGCACATAAAGCAGCCAAATTACCAAAAGCAAATTAATTCATTGAAGGGTTAGTTCCTCAAATGATATATTTAGTATTTTAAAGATATATCTGTTATGGATTGAATGTTTGTGTCTCCCCCACCCAGCATTCTTCATATGCTGAAGAATTCTGAAGACTTCTCCATATGTTGAAGCCCTAATGCACTATGTGATGGTATTTGTAAAGGGAACTTTGAGAAGTAATTAGGTTTACATGAAGTTATGAGGTGGGGCCTTCCTGAAGAGATTGATACCCTTATAAGAGAAAGGCAGGGAGCCCTTTCCTTCTGTCCATGCTTGTGCATTGAGGAAAGGCCATGTGAAGACACTGTGAGAAGACGGCCATCTATAAGGCCAGGAAGAGGGCCCTTACCAGAACCTGCCCCTGTTGGCACCTGATCTAAGGACTTCCAGCCTCCAGAACCTTGACAAAATAAATGCTTGTTGTTTGAGTCACCCAGGCTCTGGTGTTTTGTTATAGCAGATGACTATGGCAATATCTATTTCCTAAAACATTTTTTTAAGGAACATAGATTTTTGGGGAGAGTGTGTGTGTGGGGTTTGAACCCAGCAGCACATCACCACTGAGCTACATCCCCAGCCGTTTTTTATTTTTGTTTTGAGACAGGGCCTCGCTGAATTGCTGAGACTGACCGTGAACTTGTGATCCTCCTGCCTCAATCTCCCAATTTGCTGGGATTATAGGCTTGCATTGCTGTAACTAGCTGAAAATATAATATTTTAAAATGTATTTGGTAAGTTGAAATACGTTCTATTTTCTATATTCATTAGCTTGTTTTAATTCAACAAATATTTATCAATCATTTTTTGTTTTTGGTTCTAAGCATACAGTAGTGAACAAAACAAAGTCTCTGCCCTTATGGAGATTTGTTCTAGATTTTGTTCTAAATAGTGTGTGTGAGGGGGCTTCTCTGTAGGAGGAGTGGTGGGACCCCCTGACTATAGAGAGCTCATGGGCAGACTGGAGGACATGAGCAGGAGATGGCTTTCTAGTGTCTCCTCTGGGGTTTTCTGGCAATGGAGAGCAAAGGAAATGGAGCCCTGGCTGGGGAGGGAGTCATGTGGTCTTAGGGAGCATGTCTGTCCAACTGGTGAGAATGATGATGATGTAGGGGAGAGAGGGATGCCCTTGAGTAACTGAAAAGGGACGGGTCAGAGTGTGCAGATGCTCTTTGCTGGGATCATGGACAATTGACCCCAAGTAACATAGTAGCACAGGCCCAGGTGAGAGCAGGCTTGCAGATGGAGATTCCTATCTCCACGTGAACTTCTCTCTCACTTGCTTCTGTTTTCTCCATGAAGTGGAGACAAGGCCCTCAGCTGCAAGAGCAGAGGGGGCATTTGGTTTACTCACAGCCCAGAAACCAGCTCTTGGGTGGATTTGCCAGTTCACAGGGTTTTCATTTTATTAGTCATTATTTTATGCTTTATTTATATTAAATTCATCCTTCTGTCTTCTTCATATTGTTGGTGGTGCTTGGTTAATTTTTCCATTTCTTCTCACTTAACAATGAGGGCATTTTCTGTTGAACGTAGCTCTTATGCTGCTTCTCCTCCCCCATAAAGCTGTCACAGCACAAAGGAACTTATTCAGACAGGACCTTAAAGGTCAAATTCTAATTGGATGATGTGGGGTCTGTTGTAGCGATGAGGCCTGACCTCTGACCTATTTTTCTACTTCCGTGGCTTTCCCAGAACTGGGAAACTTGTTTGTTATGAAAGCTTCACTCACAGAACTTAAAGAACAGTGTGTGCTGTTCCATTCCATTGGTACTGATTGCGGCTCAACTATTATAACCTTGGGGACAAATAGAATTGCTATATTTTCCTCAAGAGCTCTTGCATCTTTGAAACCCATCCTGAATAATTGAGTGTTTGGGTTAACTGATTGGTACGGACTATTAAATTACCTAGTGGTAGGCCTCTTATTCTATCTGTATACTTCTATTTACCATCTGGATTCTCTGAAATGTTCCATGTTAGCAACGTTAAAGAATTAGATCGCAGAGTTTAATTACAATTACGTAGAAAAGTATAGATAAAAAGGCTATGAGGAGCTGGGTGTGGTAGTGCACAACTATAATTCCAGCTACTTGGCAGGCTGTTAGAAGGATTGCAAATTTGAGGCCATCTTCAGCAATTTAGTGGGACCTGGTCTTAAAATAAAAATGAAAAAGGCTGGGGGCATTGCTCAAATGTAGGGTGCTTGCTTAGCATGTTGGAGGACTTAGGTTCAATTACCAACACTGAAAATAGATAAAGTAAAATAAAATAAGAAGATGATTAGTAAATGTACTCCAATATTAACTCTGGTTAATTCTGAGTAAGTGGATTTTGGGTAACTTCTTTTTTTTTTTTTTTTTTTCCCCGTACTGAGGATTGAACTCAGTGGCACTTTACCATTGAGCTAAATCATCCTCAGATCTTAGCATTTTTTTTTAAATCTTGAGACAGGGTCTTTCTAAGTTGTTCAGGCTAGCCTCAAATTTGCTATCCACCTGCCTCAGCCTCCCAAATTGCTGGGATTACAGCCACTGCACCTGGCTCTAGGTAAATTTTTCTTCATATTTTTCCTCCAACTTTCAACTTTTCTACCATTAACATGTATTATTTTTATAATTTAAAAAGGCATTTTAGAAGGATAAAAAATTTAAATTTAGCCGAGGATCTAGCTCAGTGGTAGAAAGCTTAACTAATATGCACAGAGCTCTGAGGTTCTAGCCCCAGCATTGCAAAAAAGAGAAGAAAGAAAATAAAATTTAAATTTGTGTATATTCTATTAATCACAGTTATGTAAAAAATGATACATGCATTAATAAGATTGAAAAAATGTACCAAAATTACCAAGTTTTTATTTGGAGGGGGTTACAATGAATGATTTTTATTCTCTTCTAGTCTATATTTTCCAAAAATACATTTTATATTTTTTATTCTTTTTATAAAGGAAAAGTTAAATTTCTTTTTAATAAGGTAAAAAGAGTTTGCCAGGATGTCCTAGGTATGGAGCTCCTTATTTACTGATGTTTCCTCCAGTGTAGAGATCTCTTTTAATTCAAATATTCAGATTTTTTTTTCTATCGTGGGATGTTTCCTTTAATTATGGCTTTGATCATGGCCTCTGATTTAATTGTTCTTGTTTCTTACTTGAAAAACACTCTGTTCTTGGGTTTTGATCTCTGTTCTCTAATCTCTCTCATCTTTTTCATCTCTTTGTTGTTTTTCTCTTTCTTCTGAGAGAGCTTTGCCTCTTTATCCTTCATATAGATGCCCAAAGCAGAGCTGTTCTCATCTCGGAAATGAATTATAAGAAACTGCACCCACTTGGAGGAGGAATTGAGAAACAGACTGTAAATGCAGCCCACTTGCAGGAGGTAAAGTAAGGGAGGACTTTGAGTGACATTCAATTAAAAGCCCTGGTAGCATGCTACATCCAGGTACCTGGGACCACCGCCCGTGCTCAAACCAAGAGTCTGACTTGTCAGGGTGCAATGCAGGACAGGCCAATATGAGTGTCCTAGATGAGGTCACTAGGAAGGCACCAATTTTCTCAGAAAGAGGCCATAAGGGGAAGAGTGACTCAGAGGACAGGGCTGTGGGACCATCCCTGGCACACAGCAGCTGCTAACACAAAGTGAAAAAGTTGTTTCCCAGAATTCTACTTCCTTTGTGTTTCTCTTCACTGCCCTTCAGGTTTCTGCTTTTTCTGTGCTCCCCCACCCCCACCTGCTCTGGATCCCTGGTTCCATTCTACTGGTGGTTGGAAATATCATTTTCTTTTTTGTCACCAGCTCTTGCAGAGTGGGCTCCCATCAGAGCCAAGATTTGTTCTCAGCCAGCTTTCCTGGAGCATCAGGAAGCTTGGGACTTACACATAACGACCCTTCGGTTGTACCATGTGAATCTCTCCTTAGGGTGTGTGTGTGGTGCCCCGTGGGACTGATTTAGAGTTGCTTTCGAAGTACAGGGGCTTCACACTTACAAAAGCCACTGCTCTCCCAGGCTCCCAGGCTCCCAGGCTCCTCGGAGGAGTCTATTTCTGTCCTGCACCCATGGTGAGCCGTCTCTCAGGGCCCTGCAGCTCCTCCCAGTCTCTTAGCTTCCACCCCACCCCCAACACTGATGCTCCACCTTCAAGTCGTTACCAGGGATTCCTGCACTCCCTAGGAGAGGTGTCTGCAGTTTTAACCTTGTTATCTATAGACTGGATCCTGCAGTCATTGAAATGTTTCGCCTCCTGCAGGTATTTCTCTATGGATGTTTTTCAAAATGAGGTTGTTTGAGTAAAAAGTATATGTACTAGTCCCTGGGTTCAATCCCCAGCATCATGTAACAGCAATAACTACAACAAAATATTGCACAGTCAGGAATGACATTGCATGATTTTAATCCTAACAATTCAGGAGACCGAGGCAGGAAGATCTCAAGTTGAAAGACCTTGTCTCAAAATAAAATAAAAAGCTAGGGATGTAGCTCCATGGTAGGACACTTGCCTAGCATGTGCCAGGCCCTGGGTTCAATCCCCAATACGTCCCCCAAATAAAAAATATTGCACATTATAAAATTTCATAAATACCGCCTTCTTGCCTTTATCAAAAGGATCTTCTATCAATCCATATTCCCACCAATCTGCTGAGAAAACAGGTATCTTCTTGCAGAAGGCTCTGGGACCTCTTCTAGGACACTCATATTGGCCTGTCATGCATACTACCCTGACAAGTCAGACTCACAGTTTGAGCGTGGGCAGTGGTCCCACATATGCTCTCAGGGCCTTTAATTGAATGTCATTCAAAGTCCTCCCTTACTTTACCTCTTGCAAGTAGACTCCTCCGAGGAGCCTGGGAGCCTGGGAGCCTGGGAGCCTGGGAGAGCAGTGGCTTTTGTAAGTGTGAAGCCCCTGTACTTCGAAAGCAACTCTAAATCAGTCCCACGGGGCACCACACACACACCCTAAGGAGAGATTCACATGGTACAACCGAAGGGTCGTTATGTGTAAGTCCCAAGCTTCCTGATGCTCCAGGAAAGCTGGCTGAGAACAAATCTTGGCTCTGATGGGAGCCCACTCTGCAAGAGCTGGTGACAAAAAAGAAAATGATATTTCCAACCACCAGTAGAATGGAACCAGGGATCCAGAGCAGGTGGGGGTGGGGGAGCACAGAAAAAGCAGAAACCTGAAGGGCAGTGAAGAGAAACACAAAGGAAGTAGAATTCTGGGAAACAACTTTTTCACTTTGTGTTAGCAGCTGCTGTGTGCCAGGGATGGTCCCACAGCCCTGTCCTCTGAGTCACTCTTCCCCTTATGGCCTCTTTCTGAGAAAATTGGTGCCTTCCTAGTGACCTCATCTAGGACACTCATATTGGCCTGTCCTGCATTGCACCCTGACAAGTCAGACTCTTGGTTTGAGCACGGGTGGTGGTCCCAGGTACCCGGATGTAGCATGCTACCAGGGCTTTTAATTGAATGTCACTCAAAGTCCTCCCTTACTTTACCTCCTGCAAGTGGGCTGCATTTACAGTCTGTTTCTCAATTCCTCCTCCAAGTGGGTGCAGTTTCTCATAATTCATTTCCGAGATGAGAACAGCTCTGCTTTGGGCATCAATATGAAGGATAAAGAGGCAAAGTTCTCCCAGAAGAAAGAGAAAAACAACAAAGAGTGGGTGGTGTTTTTCGGGTTATAGCCATACATTTAGCTTCAAACCTAAAATTATGTAGATTTTCCCCCTCTTTTCTTCTAGAAATTTTATTTATTTATTTATTTTTCATTTAGGTCTATGATTCATTTTGAGTTAACTTTTTTTTTTCTTCTTTTGGTTCCAGGGCTTGAACCCGGGAATGCTTAACCACTGAGCCACATTCCAGCCCTTTTTAATATTTTATTTAGAAACAGGGTATCACTGAGTTGCTTAGGGCCTCCCTAAGTTGCTGAGGCTGGCTTTGATTGAGTTAATTTGTGAACAGTGTGACATCTGTGGTTAGCAGCTGATTCTTCTTTCTCTTCCTCTCCTTCTTTAGAAAAGATTCTCTTTTCTCCTTGTATTGTCCTCCTACCTTTGTCAAAAATCAGTTGACTGTACTTGTAAGGGTCTATGCTCTCTAATCTGTTCTGTTGATGAATGTGTCTATTCTTTCTACAGTGTTACACTATCTTGATTACAATAGCATTAAGTGAAGTCTCATATCAGGTAATGGGGGTTCTTAAAATTTGTTTTTCTCTCCCCCAGTATTTTGTTGGCTAGTCTAAGTGCTTTGCCTTTCCTTAGGATTTTTAGAACCAATTTATTGATGTTTACAAAAGGGCACTAGGATTTTGAATGGAATTGCATTGATTGTATAGATCAAATTGGGAGGAACTTAGATCTTAACAACAGGAAATATTTCAATCTATGAACATGGAACCTCTTTCCATTTATTAACATTTTCTTTCATCAGTGTTATATAATTTTCTAAATATTGATTTTGCACATATTTTGTCAGACTTATACCTAAGTCTTTCTTTCTTTTCCCTTTTTTAGTGCTATTGTAAGTACTGTTTTGAAAATAATTTCATATTTCAATTGCTTATTGATGGTATAAAGGAAAACAATAGATTATTGCGATTGTATCCAAGTTCTTACTATACTCAGTTCTAGTTTCGGGAAATTTTGGTAGATTCTTTGTGGTTATAAAGTCATCTGTAATAAAAGACAAATTTGTATGTTTCTTCCCAACATTATTGCTTTATCTCGTCTTATTAAACTAATTAAAAGTTCTAATATAGTGTTGAATAGGAATGGTGAGGAAGGACAATCAGTTCTTTTCCAATCTCAGGTCAAAGTATTCAGTCTCCCACAGCGAAGTATAATATGATTTGTAGGTGTTTTAGATATACTCTTTATTAGATTAAGAAAACTTCCTCCTATTTCCGGTTTTTTTTGGGAGTTTTTTTTTCATGCAGCACTGTTGAATATTGTTGCATGTTTCTTCTGCATCCATTTTTATGATCATATGATTTTTCTTATTCAAGGAATAATTTCTTACTTCCTTGTTGGCATAATGAATAGTATCATCAAACATTTGGACCAGTTCTTGCATTACTAGAGTGAAACTCACTTGGTTATGAAATATTGTTGGACTTGATTTGCTGATATTTAAGGATCATTGTGTTTGTGTTCATAAGAGACATTGTCTTGCAGTTTTGTTTTCTTGTAATATTGGTTTTTGGTATTTGGGTAATTCTGGCATCACACAATAAGTTAGGAAATGTGGCTTATATTTTGATTTTCTAAAAGAGATTGTGCATGATCAGTAAAATTTCTTTCTTAGATGTTTTTGGTAAAATTCACCAGTATGGATATCTTATATTTTATTTACTCATTTACCAGCTCATGAACATTTAGGATTCACTTTTCAGCTAATACGAATAATGATGTTATGAATATTCACGCATGTGAGAACTTATATTTTCATTTTTCTTTCATTTCATTATACTTAAGAGTGGAACTGCTGGGGCATATAACCCTATGTTTAGTATTTTGAGGTGCTATCAGACTGTTGTACAAATACCTGCACTATTTTTAGATTAACATCATCAATTTTTATGGTTTGAATATGAGGTGTCCCCTGAAAGCTAATGCTTTGACTGTGAGAACTGTAAACTAATTGGTGGATTAATCAATTTGGTGGATTAATCCATTTGATGGATTAATAATTTGAAAGAGCTACTGTACTGGATGATAACTAGAGGCAAAATGGGTGTGGCTGGAGGAAATAGGTCAATGGAAGTGTGTCTTTACGGGTTATGTTTTATTCTGGGTTCCTTTCTGTCTCTGCTTCCTACCATGAACTCGGCCGTTTTCCTCCACCACCCCCACCATCATAATGTGACTGATGTATTCTGCTGTCTATCCTATTCTCTACTATCCCCCCTCCCCTCCCCTCCCCTTTTCTCTCTCTACCCCTTCTACTGTAAATCATTTCTTCCATTTGTATTATTTTGTCTTACCCCTCCTTTCCTCTTACATATAATTTTGTATAACCCTGAGGATCACCTTCCATTTCCATGTGATTTCCCTTCTCACTCCCTTTCCCTCCCACCTCTCATCCCTGTTTAATGTTAATCTTCTTCTCAAGCTCTTTGTCCCTACCCTGTCCTTGGTTACTCCCCTTATATCAAAGGAGTCATTTGGCATTTGTTTTTTAAGGATTGGCTAGCTTCACTTAGCATAATCTGCTCTAATGCCATCCATTTCCCTCCAAATTCTATGATTTTGTCATTTTTTAATGCAGAGTAATACTCCATTGTGTATAAATGCCACATTTTTTTTATCCATTCATCTATTGAAGGGCATCTAGGTTGGTTCCACAATCTTGCTATCGTGAATTGTGCTGCTATGAACATCGATGTAGCAGTGTCCCTGTAGCATGCTCTTATTAGGTCTTTAGGAAATAGACCGAGAAGGGGAATAGCTGGGTCAAATGGTGGTTCCATTCCCAGCTTTACAAGAAATCTCTATACTGCTTTCCAAATTGGCTGCACCAATTTGCAGTCCCACCAACAATGAACAAGTGTACCCTTTTCCCCACATTCTCTCCAGCACTTGCTGTTGTTGGACTTCATGATGGCTGCCAATCTTACTGGAGTGAGATGGTATCTTAGGGTGGTTTTGATTTGCATTTCTCTGACTGCTATCGATGGTGAACATTTTTTCATGTACTTATTGATTGATTGTATGTCCTCCTCTGAGAAGTGTCTGTTCAGGTCCTTGGCCCATTTATTGATTGGGTTATTTGTTATCTTATTGTCTAATTTTTTGAGTTCTTTGTATACTCTGGATATTGGGGCTCTATCTGAAGTGTGTGGAGTAAAGATTTGTTCCCAGGATGTAGGCTCCCTGTTTATCTCTCTTATTGTTTCTTTTGCTGAGAAAAAACTTTTTAGTTTGAGTAAGACCCATTTGTTGATTCTAGTTGTTAACTCTTGCGCTATGGGTGTCCTATTGAGGAATTTGGAGCCCGACCCCACAGTATGTAGATCATAGCCAACTTTTTCTTCTATCAGACACCGTGTCTCTGGTTTGATATCAAGCTCCTTGATCCATTTTGAGTTAACTTTTGTGCATGGCGAGAGAAAGGGATTCAGATTCATTTTGATGCAAATGGATTTCCAGTTTTCCCAGCACCATTTGTTGAAGATGCTATCCTTCCTCCATTGCATGCTTTTAGCCCCTTTATCAAATATAAGATAGTTGTAGTTTTGTGGATTGGTTACTGTGTCCTCTATTCTGTGCCATTGGTCCACCCACCTGTTTTGGTACCAGTACCATGCTGTTTTTGTTACTATTGCTCTGTAGTATAGTTTGAAGTCTGGTATCGCTATACCGCCTGATTCACACTTCCTGCTTAGCATTGTTTTTGCTATTCTGGGTCTTTTGTTATTCCATATGAATTTCATGATTGTTTTATCTATTTCTACAAGAAATGCTGTTGGGATTTTGATTAGCATTGCATTGAACTTATAGAGGACTTTTGGTAATATCGCCATTTTGATGATGTTAGTTCTGCCTATCCATGAACAGGGTATATTTTTCCATCTTCTAAGGTCTTCTTCAATATCTCTCTTTAGGGTTCTGTAGTTTTCATTGTATAAGTCTTTCACCTCTTTTGTTAGGTTGATGCCCAGGTATTTTATTTTTTGGGGGGATATTGTGAATGGAGTAGTTGTCCTCATTTCCATTTCAGAGGATTTGTCGCTGATATACAGGAATGCATTTGATTTATGCGTGTTGATCTTATATCCTGCCACTTTGCTGAATTCATTTATTAGCTCTAATAGTTTCTTTGTAGACCCTTTTGGGTCTGCTAGGTATAGAATCATGTCATCTGCAAATAGTGATAATTTAAGTTCTTCTTTTCCTATTTTTATGCCTTTAATTTCTTTTGTCTGTCTAATTGCTCTGGCCAGTGTTTCGAGGACTATGTTGAACAGAAGTGGTGAGAGAGGGCATCCCTGTCTTGTTCCAGATCTTAGAGGGAATGCCTTCAATTTTTCTCCATTCAGAATGATGCTGGCCTGTGGCTTATCATAGATTGCTTTTATAATGTTGAGGTATGATCCTGTTATCCCTAATTTTTCTAGAGTTTTAAACATAAAGGGATGCTGTACTTTGTTGAATGCTTTTTCTGCATCTATCGAGATGATCATATGGTTCTTATTTTTAAGTCTATTGATGTGGTGAATAACATTTATCGATTTCCGTATATTGAACCAGCCTTGCATCCCAGGGATGAATCCTACTTGATCATGGTGTATAATTTTTTTGTTATGTTTTTGAATCCGATTTGCCAGAATTTTATTGAGGATTTTTGCATCTAGGTTCATTAGAGATATTGGTCTGTAGTTTTCTTTCTTTGAAGTGTCTTTGTCTGGTTTAGGCATCAGGGTGATGTTGGCCTCGTAGAATGTATTTGGAAGTTCTCCCTCTTTTTCTATTTCCTGAAATAGCTTGAAAAGTATTGGTATTAGTTCCTCTTTAAAGGTTTTGTAAAACTCTGCTGTATACACATCTGGTCCTGGGCTTTTCTTAGTTGGTAGTCTTTTGATGGTTTCTTCTATTTCCTCTATTGTTAATGGTCTGTTTAGGTTGTCTATATCCTCCTGACTCAATCTGGGCAGATCATAAGACTTAAGAAATTTATCTATGCTTTCACTATCTTCTATTTTATTGGAGTATAAGGATTCAAAATAATTTCTGATTATCTTCTGTATTTCTGAAGTGTCTGTTGTAATATTGCCTTTTTCATCCCATATGCTAGTAATTTGGGTTCTCTCTCTTCTTCTCTTCGTTAGCATGGCTAAGGATCTGTCGATTTTATTTATTTTTTCAAAGAACCAACTTTTAGTTTTGTCAATTGTTTCTTTTGTTTTGATTTCATTAATTTCAGCTCTGATTTTAATTATTTCTTGCCTTCTACTTCTTTTGCTGTTATTTTGCTCTTCTTTTTCTAGGATTTTGAGATGAAGTATGAGATCATTTATTTGTTGGTTTTTTCTTTTATTAAGGAATGAACTCCAAGCAATGAATTTTCCTTTTAGAACTGCTTTCAATGTGTCCCATAGATTCCGATATGTTGTGTCTGTGTTTTCATTTAACTCTAAGAAGTTTTTAATTTCCTCCTTGATGTCTTCTAAAACCCATTGATCATTCAGTAACCTATTGTTCATTCTCCAAGTGACGCATGATTTTTCCTTCCTTCTTTTATCATTGATTTTCAGTTTCATTCCATTATGATCAGATAAGATGCATTGTATTATCTCTACTCCTTTATATTGTCTAAGAGTTGCCCTGTGACATAGTATATGATCTATTTTTGAGAAGGTTCCATGTGCTGCTGAGAAAAAAGTGTAGCTACTTGATGTTGGGTGGTATAGTCTATATATGTCAATTAAGTCTAGGTTGTTAATTGTGTTATTGAGTTCTATAGTTTCCTTATTTAACTTTTGTTTGGAAGATCTGTCCAGTGGTGAGAGAGGTGTTTTGAAGTCTCCCATGATTATTGTATGGTGGTCTATTAGACTCTTGAATTTGAGAAGAGTTTGCTTGATGAATATAGCTGCACCATTATTTGGGGCATATATATTTATGATTGTTATATCTTGTTGGTGTATGGTTCCCTTGAGCAGTATGAAGTGTCCTTCTTTTTCCCTTTTGATTAACTTTGGCTTGAAATCTATTTTATTAGATATGAGTATGGACACTCCTGCTTGTTTCCGAAGTCCATATGAGTGGTATGATTTTTCCCAACCTTTCACCTTCAGTCTATGTATATCTTTTCCTATCAGATGCGTCTCCTGTAGGCAGCATATTGTTGGGTCTTGTTTTGTGATCCATTCAACTAGCCTGTGTCTCTTAATTGGTGAGTTTAAGCTATTAACATTTAGGGTTATTATTGAGATATGGTTTGTTCTTCCAGCCATATTTGTTTATTAATGTTACTAAACCTGATTTGTTTTCCTCTTTGATTACTTTCCCCCCTTTACTGTCCTACCTCCCACTGTTGGTTTTCAATGTTATTTTCCATTTCCTCTTCCTGTAATGTTTTGCCAAGGATTTTTTGAAGAGATGGTTTTCTAGCTGCGAATTCTTTTAACTTTTAATTCTTTTAACTTTTAATAAGGTTTTAATTTCATCTTCCATCCCGAAGCTTAATTTCGCCGGATACACAATTCTAGGTTGGAACCCATTTTCTTTCAGTGTTTGAAATATGTTATTCCAGGATCTTCTAGCTTTCAGAGTCTGTGTTGAGAGATCAGCTGTTATCCTGATTGGTTTACCCCTAAATGTAATCTGCTTCTTTTCTCTTGTAGCTTTTAAAATTCTCTCCTTATTCTGTATGTTGGACATCTTCATTATAATGTGTCTAGGTGTGGATCTCTTATGATTTTGTACATTTGGCGTCCTGTAGGCTTCTAGGATTTGGGATTCTGTCTCAATCTTCAAGTCTGGGAAGTTTTCTCGTATTATTTCACTGAATAGATTGTTTATTCCTTTGGTTTGGAGCTCTGTGCCTTCCTGTATCCCAATGACTCTTAAGTTTGGTCTTTTAATATTATCCCATAATTCTTGGATGTTGTGCTCATGGTTTCTTAGCAGACTTGCTGAGCTGTCTATGTTCTTTTCAAGTTGAAATACTTTGTCTTCATTGTCTGATGTTCTATCTTCTAAGTGATCTACTCTGCTGGTAGTATTCTCAATTGAGTTTTTAAGTTGGTTTATTGCTTCCTGCATTTCTAGGATTTCTATTTGTTTGTTTTTTATTACCTCTATCTCCCTGTGAAATTGATCTTTTACTTCCTGGATTCGTTTATGTAGTTCCTTGTCAATGTGATCTTTCATTGTCTGATTTTGCTGTCTCATGTCTTCCTTGAGACTCCAGATCATCTGAAGCATGTATATCCTGAACTCTTTATCTGACATTCCATCTGTTGCAGCTATTACCTCTTCTAAAGTTGAGTTGACCTGCATTACTTGTGGTCCTTTCTTTCCTTGTCTTTTCATACTGCTCGCGTTTCTTTCTGCTTGGTGAAACTGATGTGTTTTTGAAATTTACCCCCTATTTATTTATATTGCCCTTGTATAGTTGGGAAGTCTCCCTTGCAGGGCGGGTAGTGGCTGTGCTCCTCCTCTAATTAGGGTGTTCTGTCTACCACGCTGGTTGGTTGCAGGTCTGACCCCCCTGCGGGCGCGGGTGGCAGCTCTGCTCTGCCCCCACTCCAATTGTGGTAACGTAACTACCACGCCCTCGGGTGGTTGGTCCTGATCTGGATGTGGGCGGTGGCTCTGCTCGATCCCCACTCCAATTGGTGTGACGTGTCTACTATGCTGGCAAGCCTCTAGGCCTGTTCCGCTGGTGGGTCGCAGGTCTGCCCACCCTGCGGGCTCGGGTGGTAGTTCTGCACAGCCCCCACTCCCAATGGGGGTACCTGACTGCCTCTCCAACAGGTGGCTGAGCCCCCTCCGGAAACGGGTGGCGGCCCTGCTCCACCACCACTCCAACCAGTGTGACGTGACTGCCTCGGTGCTATGTGTCCACCACGCTGGCAGGCTACCGGGCCTGTCCTGCCAGTGGGTCGCAGGTCTGCCTACCTTGCAGGCTCAGACGGCGGCTCTGCACAGCCTCTACTCCAAAGGAAGTTACTTGGCTACCGCGACGTCGGGTCGCTGGTCCTATTCTAGGCGTGGGCGGCTACTCTCTTCGGCCCCAGCTGCAGTTGGGGTGTCGTGGTACCACGCCAGCGGGTCACTTGGCCTGCTCTGGGCACAGGCGGCAGCTCCACTCTGCCCCCCCGGCCCCCACAGCACCCAGCAGGACCCCGACCGAGAAGCAGTCACCGCAGGTTTCCCAGCCCTGGGCTAAACTAGCTTCGGGAGCCAGAACCTGGCCTCTCTGATCCCGACGCACGCTCCGCTGGGGGCTGGCTCCAAGGAGCGCCCCCCGCAGGTTCCCCAGCCCCAGGCCAAAGCAGCTCTGGGAGCCAGAGCCCGGCCGCTTCAAGCTCTCCAAACTCGGTGCATGCTCCGCTGGGCGCAGGCTCAAAGACGCGGTCCCCGCGGGCTCCCCAGCCCCGGGCCAAAACTGTTCCGGGAGTCAGAACCCAGCCACCCCAAGCTCAGCGCACGCTCCACTTGGAGCTGACCTCCACACGCAGTCTCCGCAGGTTCCCCAGCCCTGGGCCAAGGCTGCCCCGGGAACCAGAATCCGGCCGCTCAGAGCCCAGCGCACGCCTTGCCAGGAACGAGCCCCCAGGAGTATTCTCCACAGGTTTCCAGTCCCGAGCCTGAGCAATCTGTCTGCGAGACGCAGGCAAATACCAGCCTGAAATCACCTGTTCCGTAGCTGAATGAGCTCAGTAGAAAACAGGGATGATTACATCATCACTCCAAGATGGCGGCTGCTGTCCTCCTCTGTGGTCCGACCGGCGACGGGAAGCAAACTGGACTGCTTCTCTCCTCTGTCTCAAAGCCGGAACTCAGCACTAAGCGCGGCCATTGTACCACTGGTGGGAGCCCCCAGAATCCGCATCGCTGCACCCCCCGCTCCGGCGCCTTGCCCTATAATGTTTTTTAAAAAGCTTTTTTTAAAAGTTGTAGATGCACGCAATACCTTTATTTTTTTCATTTATGTATGTGTGCTACTGAGGATTGAACCCAGTGCCTCTCACATGTGCTAGGTAAGCACTCTACCATTGAGCCACAACCCCAACCCAAAACTTATAATTTTGATGAAGCCCAATTTATCTATTTTTCCTGTTGTTACTTATGCATTTGTGTCATATTACTAACTAGTTCCTAACTCAATGTCACAAATATTTCTCCTGTGTACTTTTCTAGGAGTTTTACATAGTTAGCTCTTTATGTATAGGATCCATTTTCAGTTAGTTTTTTTAGTGTTCTAATTCTTTTTTAAAATTTTTAATTTGTTTTAATTAGTTATACATGACAATAGAATGCATTTATGCACTTCAGTATATCATACAGAGATGCGATATAATTTCTCATGTTTCTGAATATACATGTTGCAGAATCATATTGGCCATGCAGTCACACACACACACACACACACACACACACACACACACACACATATATATATATATATATACAGTAATAATGTCTGTTTCATTCTACTATCTTTCCTATCCCCACATTCCCTCCCTTACCCTCCCATCACTTCCTCTGTCTAATCTAAGGTAACGTTATTTTTCCCTAGTGCGCCCCCCCCCCAGGGTCTTATTGTGAATTAGCATCCGCATATTAGAGAAAACATTTGGCTTTTGGTTTTTTGCATTGGCTTATTTTGCTTAGCATGATATTCTCTACTCCAACCATTTACTGGCAAATGCCATAATTTCACTCCTCTTTAAAGCTAAGTAATATTCCATTGAGTATATATACCACATTTTCTTTATCCATTCATCTATTGAGGGACACCTAGGTTGGTACCATAGTCTAGCTGTTGTGAATTGAGCTGCTATAAAGATTGATATGGCTGCATCATTATAGTATGCTGACTTTAAGTCCTTTGGGTAACCCATCCTTTGCATTTTCTTCTTTTAAGTGAGTATTTTATAGAATTTCATTTTATTTTCTATCTTGGAGCATCACATATTATTAAAACTACTTAGTGATTGTATTGGGGCTTATAATATATATTTAAAAAAATCATCTAAGTGCAGTTTGAAATACTGTACCACTTCACATGTAGTACATGTACCTCATAACACGGTATTCCCATTTCCTCTCTCCCATCTTTTGTGACATTGCTGTCACTCATTCTATTTATCTCATGACTACTATTACTACCTTAAACACTTTTATTTTAGAATAATTAAGAATAAAAATCAAAATATTGTGTTTTATTTATTCTTTCTCTAATTAGCTTCCTTTCTTTAAGTGGATCCAGGCCTCTGACATAGCTTTATTTATGCCTGAAAAATTTCTTCAACATTTATTGCTGGCAATGAATTCCCTCATTTTTGTATAAGAGCTTTTATATCTCCTTTAGTTGAGCAATAATTTCTCTGGATATAAAATTCTAGATTGGCTGCTTCTTTCTTTTAACCTGTTAAAGGGTTTCACTCTACCTTTTTCTTGTTTGCATGGTTTCTGATGAGAAGTTCACTGTAATTCTTCTTCTTTTTTTTAGTGGTAATGCTGGGGATCAAATCCAGGACCCTGTGCATGTGAGGCAAGCATGCTACCAACTGAATTATAGCCCCAGCCCTCATTGTAATTCTTGTTCCTTATAGGTCAAGTGTTCTGTCCTCCTGGAGAGTAAACATTTGTTAATTTGTAGGAATAAAGGTCTGGCCAGGATGTTTTTTTTCTTTTCTTCAGGACTGAGGATTGAACCCAGAGGTGCTATACACTGAGCTATATCCTCAGCCCTTTTTTATGTTTTATTTTGAAACAGGGCCTCATCAAGTTGTCAGGCTGGCCTTGAACTCTTGATCCTCCTGTCTTAGCCTCCTGGGTAGCTGGGAATGCAGGTGTCACCAGCACATCCAGTTGGGGAAGGTTTTAAGATGCCTACTTTCTCTCATCCAGACCATGAGGGGTATTTCTCAAAGTTTCCCTATGGCAACCTGGTGGGATTCCTAGAAATGAAGCTGTGTTCATGTGGGTCTCCTTCTTCCTTAACTGTAGGTCCCTGACCAAGAATCTCACTCTAGCCAAGTCTGCACTCAGCCTCCTTCAAGTCACCAAAATGATAATTTAAATGCTCTTACCAGTTTGTTGACTCTAATGGCTTCTATTCCAGATAAACAAATCTCAAGGGCTATCTCTCTATGAAGTCTATCCTCCAGAGCTCAAGATAATGGTTTGTCCTATGACCTCAATTCCAAGAAGAGTCAATTATCTTCAAGTGTCCAGCTTTTTCTTGTACAAATGGGTGTGGTAGTTTCTAAGCTCTTTCTTAGAAGAGTCTGATGTTTGCTGTTTTCATAAAGTTGCTCGATGAATGAATAGTCGTTTACCAAGAAATAAGAAAACTCCATGTATATGCTCTTCAGGCTGAGTTCCAGTGGGTAGTGAGTGGGTTAGCTCCTGAGCCCTAACCCATTTTTTCAGCCATGGGCCCTGTCTTCTGCCTCCTTTTATGAAAACACAGAAATGTTAATCAGCATGATAGAGCTGGATTAAACCAGGACTGGGGTTTTGCCAGGTGAGTGAGGGGCAGTGATTATAAAATCAAATCACAAAATTTAAGGTTGGGAAATAGGAGAATAGGGGAGGTGATATTCTAAGAACTGTTGAAGGTTCTGGTTTCTCTGCACAGATTATAGTAATAGTCTCTCTCTCTCTCTCTCTCTCTCTCTCTCTCTCTCTCTCTCTCTCTGTCTCTCTCTCTCTCTCTCTCTCTCTCTGTCTCTCTCTCTCTCAATGTTTTTCTCCTTTATTTATATGAAGTGCTAAGAATTGAACCCAGTGCGTCACACATGCTAGGCAAGTGCGTGACTGCTGAGCTGCAGCCCCAGCCCCAGCCCCAGTAATAGCTTCTCTTAAATAAAATATTTACAAGTTTGAATGAAAATCAACAGCTGTTTTTAAACCAAAGCAAATGTTTTCTCTGATATTTGGATGCTAATTCACAGTAAGGGGGGGGCACTAGAGAAGAATACCATTACCTTAGATTAGGTAGAGGGAAGTGAAGGGGTAGGGGAGGGGATGCCGGGATAGAAAAGATAGTAGAATGAAGCAGGCATTATTACTTTATGTACATATGTGACGGCATGACCAATATGATTCTGCAACATGTACACTCAGAAATATGAGAAATTATATCCCATCCATGTATGATATATCAAAGTGCATAAATGCATTCTACTGTTATGTGTAACTGACTAAAACAAACAAACAAAAAATCAATAGCTATTTTTGGGACCATCATTAGGCAAGCCACTGTGTTAGATGATGTAACACAAAAAAGGCCATCTGTGTCATCCAGGGGAATTAGGCATGTAACTCAAGGAGATGAAGTATTCCACCTGCTGTTGGCTCCCCATACCCATCTGTGGATTCAATCAATCACTGATAGAAATATTTTTTAAAATATTGCATCTTTACTGAGCATGTACAGACTTTTTTCTTGTCCTTATTTCCTAAACAATACAGTATAACAGCTATTTACATACATTTATATTACAATATTGCAATTATTATATTAGTTATTATAAATAACTTAGAGATGGTATAGACTCTACAGGAGATTGTGCATTGATTTTACACAAATACTATGCCATTTTACATAAGGGACTTGAGAATCCATGGACTTTGGTATGTGAGAGGGGTCCTGGAATGAGGAAACCAAGAGATGACTCTACTAAAAAAAAAAAAATGATTCTGAAATAAATCCAGACTCTTCCATTGACCATTCAAAAGTCTCCACAATGTGATGCTAAACCACTTTTTGTTTTAATCTCTTCTCCTCCCTCTAAACACATACAGTGTGAATCCATTATCATTCCAGGGGCATATACTTTCCCTTCCTCCCTTCTCTGCACCTTTTGCATGGTGGGAATTTTCTCCTTAGAATGCCTACTGGTGGGACCTCCTCCAATTAACTCACCCTCTTTAAGGCTGAGCTCAAAGGAGGAACCCAGGGAGCCTTCCTGGAATCTTTAGCAGGAAGTCATCACCTCTTTTCAACTGTTCACACACCTACCACACACAGATACTGTGACACCTCTTCTGGCAGACAGCATGGGCCCTTTCCTGTCTGCCTGTCTGTGTAGCAGTGTCCCTGCTCTTTATATAAAACAGTATGCAAAGCCTATGAGGGAAAGAGAAATGTGAAGAACAAGATGAGAACCAGATGGTTAAAATCAACCACTGCCTTGGGTTTTCTGGTTGTCATGGACACGAGTTTTTCTATTGTTGGTAACTCTGGTCTCCGTGGTGAGCTCACACTTAGAGCCTAGAACCTCAGAAAGGCAGGAGAGAGGATAAAATGTGGTTCACTTAAAATCTGAATGAAGGGGATACAGCAGGCATGGCAACAGATGGGGAAAAAACTAAAACATACGGTTTTCCAATGTCTCACATCCCCCAACAAATACTACTGTGTGAGTGGGTGTGCATGTGTGTGGGAGTGTTGGGAATTGAACCCAGGGGTGCTCCAAAACTGAACCCCTTTTATTTTATTTTATTTTTTATTTTGAGACAGGGTCTTGCTGAGTTTCCCAAGCTGGCCTCCTGAGTAGCTGGGATCAGAAGTGTGCACCACTGTGCATGGCTAAATTTACCCTAGGTACATGTATGACTGCACATATGGTGTGAGGCTACATCATGTACAACCATAGAAATGTAAAGTTGTACTGCAATTGTGTGCAATGAATCAAAATGCATTCTGCTATCATATATGCCTAATTAAAGTAAATAAATAAAGTTTTTAAAAAACCATAAAATTCTGTTCTTTAGTTGCACTGAGTACTTTTGAGTGCTCAACAGCCTGTGCAGCTAGTGGTTGCCATATTGAACAGCACAGATACAGAATGTTTTCACCATTACAGGACTTTCCATAGGCTTGCTGTTAGAGAATAGATAATACTTTTTAAATTATTCAATCATGCTAATTATACAAACTAATGAATTTCACTATGGCATTTTTTAAAAGAAATACAAATGGCAGTAAATATATGAAAAAATATGTTCAATATCTAGCCATTAGAAAGTGGCAAATCAAAACCTCATTGAGATTCCATCTCACCCCAATCAGAATGGCTACTATTAAAATAGAAATAACAAATGCTGGTGAAAATATGGAGAAAAAAAGAATGGATAATTCTTATCCTGTATAACTTGTTTCCAAATACATAGAATGACTGTGAGTATCTCAATTTATTTTGTGAAGCTCTAATAGTTTTATGCCAAAACACGGTCAAGATGACTTCCCAAAAGTTAGAAATCGATTTCACTTACGAATAGATGCAGATATTCTGAATAAACCACCAGTACTTTCAAATTGAGATTCTCATTCAGGAACAGTCCAACACTGACAGTCTGAAAGTGCAAGGATCTTTTAATACTTTTAATAATAATCCATTAATACAATTCACCCATCAGTAGAGAAAAGGAAAGAAAGATATGATTGTCTTCAAAGATGCAAAACAAGTATTTGATACAACTAAAACTTCATTTCTGTATCCACTGAGATAAGAAGGACGTTTATTTAGTATGCTAAAGAATGGCCTCATCAGCAATATGGAAAGCAGTATGGAGATTCCCTGGAAAACTGGGAATGGAACCACCTTTTGACCCAGCTGTCCCACTCCTTGGTTCATACCCAAAGGACTTAAAAACAGCATACTACAGGGACATAGCCACATCAATATTTATAGCAGCTGAGTTCACAATAGCTAAACTGTGGAAACAACCTAGATTCCCTTCAGTAGGTGAATGGATAATGAAAATGTGGCATATATACACCATGGAATATTACTCAGCAATAAAAGAGAATAAAATCATGGCATTTCCTGGTAAATGGATGAAGTTCGAGAATATAATGCTAGGATAGTTAGCCAATCCCCCCAAACCAAATGCTGAATGTTTTCTCTGATATAAGGAGGCTTTTTCATAGTGGGATTGGGAGGGAGAGCATGGGGAGATTAGACAAACTGTAGATAGGGCAGAGGAAAGGACGAGAAGGGAGGGGGCAAGGGGGTTAAAAAAAAAAGATGGTGGAATGAGATGGACATCACTACCCTAAGTACATGTATGAAAAAGACATGAGTGGTGTGAATATACTTCATATACAGGCCGAGAGATGAAAAATTGTGCTCTACATATGTAATATGAATTGTAATGCATTCTGCTGTCACATATAACAGATGAAATTAAAAATTAAAAATAAATTAGAATAAAAAATAAAATAAGGGCTTATACAAAAAAAAAAAAAAAGAGTGCTGAGGATGTGGCTCAAGTGGTAGTGTGCTCTCCTGGTATGCGCGGGGCGCTGGGTTCGATCCTCAGCACCACATAAAAATAAAATAAAGATGTTGTGTCCACCGAAAACTGAAAAATGAATATTAAAAAACTGTCTCTCTCTCTCTCTCAAAAAAAAAAAAAAAGAAAAGAAAAGAAAGAAAAAAGAATGGCCTCATCAGGGGCTGGGTTTGTGGCTTGCCTCACATGTGTGAGGCATTGGGTTCAGTTCTCAGCACCACATTTAAATAAGTGAATAAAATAAAGGTCCATCAACAACTTTAAAAAAAAAAAAAAGAATGGTCTCATCAGATATCTTCATCTAAATCTTATTCTAAACAGCCAAATTCACATTAAATGACAAAGTAAGGAATTAGACTAATGCTTGCAATTATTTCTGTAACTTAATAATGCTCTAGAAATTCTAATATGCGTTAATAAAAGAATAAAAGGTATAAATAAAGAAAAGGAAGAGAGTATATTAAGAATTTGGAAACAAATTTTGAAAATCTAACCTTCCCAAAGTCCAAGAGAATCAATGGGAATTGTGGGGAAACATAAATAACTGGGTGGCCCTTGCAGTCCCAGTTATTTGGGAGGCTGAGGCAGGAGGATTGCAAGTTCAAGGCGCCTCAGCAATTTAGCAAGGCCCTAAGCAACTTAGTGAGAACTTGCCCAAAATTAAAAAATTAAAAGGACTGGGGATGTGGTTCAGTGGCTAAGCACCCCTGTGATCAATCCCTGTGTACCCCCCAAATTTAAAATAAAAAACCCACATATATGAACAGTAAAAAAAATAGCAATGACATTAAAACTTCCTATGTACTGTGATAACCATTAAAGAATAACCAATGAAGAAAACCTGCATCTAAATGTCATCTGTAATTACCATGTAGTTTGTAGAACTTTGAATGATTTTTTAAAAAATTACTATGCCTATAATCCCAGTGACTCCAGAGGCTGAGACAGGAGGATCACAAGTTCAAGGCTAGCCTCAACAGTTTAGTGAGGTCCTGTCTCAAAATAAAAAATAAGAAGAGCTAAAGATGTAGCTCAGTGTTTCAGTGCCTCTGGGTTCAATCCCTGGTACCAAAGGAAAAATATTACTAAATTCTTTTCAAAATTTTATTCTAATAACATTTAACATGAGATCTACTCTCTTAGCAGATTTTTAAGTGTATCTTACAATGAACAGTGTTAACTAGGCACAATGTTGTACAGCTATCTCTAGAACTTATTCATCTAGCAGAACTGAAACATTATACTTGTGGAATGGCAACCCCCACCCCCCCACCATTTCCCCCACCACCATTGCCCTCAGCCCTTGGAAACCACCATTCTACTCTGTGCTTCTGTGGGTTGGACAACTTTAGACACCTCAGGGAAGTGACAGAATTTGTCACTATTGTTATTACTTCTTGTCTATATGTTTCTTTTTTTTAATTCATTAAAAAATTCATTAAGAAGCGGGTTCTTACTACATTTGACAACTTCTTGCACCCGAGAGAAGCAGAATCCTGCAGTATTTGTCCTTCTGTGATTGGCTTATTTCTCTTAGCTTAATGTCTTTCAGCGTCTACCACGTTGTTGCATATGGCAGGATTTCCTTCTTTTTAAAGACTGAATAAAATTCCATTGTATGTATATATCACCTTTTCTTTATCTCTTCAGCTATTGACCAACACTTAGATTGTTTCTACATCTGGGCTATGCAACAGAGATAAACCCATCATAAGTTGAAACTATTGTTAAGTCAAAAACCCATTGGATACATCGAACCTGGCAAATGTCAGAGCTTGGCAACACGGGGACACTGTATGGTATTGGTTGTGCCCTCATGATTGTATGGCTGCCTGGGAGCTGCTGCCTGCATCAAGAGAGTATTGTACTGCCTATTGCCAGCCCAGGAAAAGATCAAAATTCATAGTATGGTATCTACTGAACGTGTATTTCTCTCACACCATTGTAAAGTTGATAATGCGTGAGTTAGAATTGTGATAAGTAGGGGACTTACTTGTGTGTGTGTGTGTGTGTAGTCCCCAACTTATCACAATTCTAAATCACTGTTTATGTGTGTACACGCACGTGTGTGTTTGTGTGTAAAAGAAGGAAATCTTGCTCTCTGCAATGATGTGGATGAACCCAAAGGTTGTGATGCTAAGTGAAATACACCAGACACAGGAAGACACATACTGTATGATCCCCCTTATATACAGATTCTTAGCCGGTTGGACATTTCGGGTGTGGGTACTGGGGATTGAATCAGAGTGCTCTTCCATGGAGCTATATCCCCAGCTCTTTTTATTTTTTATTTAGAGACAGGGCCTCACTAACTTGCTGAGGCTGGCCTTGAACTTGTGATCCTCCTGCATCAGCTTCCGGAGCTACTATCATTACGGACATGTGCCACTGCTCCAAGTGGTCATTACTTTTTAAGTTAGCTCTCTACCCCTTTGTCTCATCTCCCTTCGGGACTCCCATAGTGCATATGTTCATCTACCTGAGGATGTCGCCTCAGTCCCTTGAGCTTTGTTCTCTCTTTTTCACTTTTTCCCCTTCTTGTTCCTCTGATTGGGTAATTTCTAATTGATCCTTTCCAGGGCTTCCAATTTTGCCACTTTGCTGTCACCCCTCCCATGATGTTGAGTGTGTCTTTAAAAAGTGTACATACATATTTTCAATCATGAACGTATATTATTTTTACAGCCAGGTAGTTGGTTATTTTCTGAAAGACATGACCAATGGAAGATAGTTGAACTCTTAAAATTTTAAAATGTGTTGTGAACAAATAAGATACAGATAGTAGGCTGCAAGACCCAAAGAATCCAGATATTCCCGGTTTTCTCCAGCTATCAGGTCGCTCCTGCTTGCTCACAAATGGCATGAATCTCAGGAGGAGGCAGAAGAGGGCACCAGTCAAAGCTGATACCCCAGAAGGGACAACTGAGCCCACTCCTCTGTGCCAGAAGCCTCTTGTGAAATATGCATGAACACACTCAGCATGAAGCCACTGGGCAGGAAAACTGGGTACCTGGGAACTCTCAGCAGCATCCCTGCTGGTTGAAGACGGCCTAGTACATGTGACTTTCTATTCAGCTCTGCCACAGGTTCCACACAGCACCAGAGAAGGGTGTGGCTTGCCGGGATGCCAATCAACCTGTTTACTGCAAGGCACCATGAAGCAAGACTCCCTCGCTGAAACCTTATCCCTGCCTTTGGTGTACTCTCTCTTAAATAAAGAACTGGAACCATTTTCTAGTCCTTCGCTTCCAACTCCTGTGTGGACTGGAGGATCTATCAGGAGCTTTTTGAAACTTTTTTTTTTTTTTTTGCTCTATCTCTTATTTCTTTCCTAATTATTTCAGACTTTCTTTTTCTCAGATAGCTTATCACCTTCTGAGAAGGAAACTACCCTGGGCTGGCAGGGTGCTGGCTGCCCTGTGATACCTCTCTCCATCCATGCTAGATACTCCTTTCTGTTTCTAAGACAGCAGAGCATCCCGAGATGTGTTCTGACCTCCTGAAGCCTGGACTTGATTGTGGTCACAGACACCACTGGACTTCATGGAAGTTCTGTACCCTTGGAAAACAGTGAGGAGTGAGAAATCCTTCTTACCCTTTGGTGTTCTGGGAAACAAAGGGTGATTACTGCAAAGGACCCTTCTTCCCAATATGACTTAGATGAGACTCATGGATGTCCCCTTGTTTACCTAAACAAGGTCAGAGATGGGTCCTCCAAATTCTCATTCTTTTTTTAAAAAATATTTTTTAGTATTGATGGACTTTTATTTTATTCATTTATTTATATGTGGTGCTGAGAATTGAACCCAGTGCCTCACACATCTGAGGCAAGCACTCTACCACTGAGCCACAACCCCAGCCCCAAATTCTCATTCTTTGTATCATAATTGATGCTCTGAGCTGCTACTCCCCACCACTGATCAGAACAAAATACTTGTTAACCAAAGTCTCCTTCCCTCAGGTCCCTGAACTTGGAACCACTCTCATCCTGAGTCAGTACAGAAAACGCTGGTCTTGGGGTAAAACATGTTCTAATCTACTTTCCAATCATGCTACACCATTCGTCCCACTTTCTAGTCTTGTTTACTCTACCCTGTAAAAGAAACCCTTTTTGCCAACCCTTGAGACTTTTGAAGATCTTGCAGTCAGAGTTCTCCCTATTGCTACTCCTTTTCCTCACCTTTTGCAATAATCTAAACTATCTTTTTAATCTAAACCTAGATTTGATTTTGTTTTTGTGTTTGACACCATATAAATAAAAAAGAAAACAAAGCAAAAGCAGAACCTCTGAATTCTACTCTGGGGTAAGGGTGGGAGTCAATATGAACATCCACCTGCAAAAAGAAGTTCCCAAATTCATTGCTTGGTTGAAAATAATAAGGCACCTCTCCAGGTGCAGTGGTGCACACCTGTAATCCCAGTGCTTCAGGTGGCTGAGGCAGGAGGATCACAGATTGGAGAGATTTGAAATCTGAAATTAGAAGTATGTGTTGTGAAAAAAATGTCACTGAGAAAGATTATAACGCACATGGGATAAAAAGAAGTTTCATTTTCTATCAACTTACAACTGGAAAAAATATTTTTATAGCACTTGAATCACATATGTAGAGAAAAAGGTGCTCTAGGAGATTAACTTTATTTTTTTTGCAAAAATATGCATGGGATTTCCTCAATTTGCCAAGATTCTTGAAAGAATATCACGCGCGCGCGCGTGTGTGTGTGTGTGTGTGTGTGTGTGTGTGTCTTTTCCTTTCAACCTTGCGTTTTCAAGCTTATGTTGTTCTGGTAAACAAAAGCAAAACTCTTTGATCTAATTTGACAATTCATGCAGAGCAGAGTTTCAGCTATATGAACGTTCCACCTGTAGGCAGAGTTTTAAAAGGCATAAAACTTTCTAACCATTAAGCAAAACACAGGGTGATAGTTATACTTATTAAGGATAATTATAGCATTTAAACTTAAGGGCATAAATTGGTCAAATGGGTAATTTAACTTGGCAGACATCAAAATTACATTTAAATACCAGAGAAAGGAGACAAAACACAGAAATGGTTACCGTATGGATTCAAAAACTTTTTGAACACCTTTGCAAAGGCTTAAAAATATTTCCTGTAATTTCTTATTTCCTTCCCTGCCATGAGTCAGGTTCATCTGAAATTGCAGTTTTTTGAGAAATTAAGGACTTTGTTTCCATTCAAGTTTGGTGACAGGCAGTTATTATTGCCATCCCACTGCGAGCACCTGAACTCCACAGCCACTTAGATTTAGTGTTACTAAATGAGCAAAGTTGGGAGGAAATTGAATGACCGAAACTAGTTCCTTATTTAAGCTATACAATCATTTCCAAAAGCTGGTCAGTTAAAAGGTTTGGTACTTATCTTCTTAGTGGCCGATGTTCTCTTCAGGAAGCAAGCTCTAAGACTTCACACAGCTGGGCCTCATGGTCCTCGTATGTAACATGGGGAGTTTCCATTAAATATTTGTGTAGGACAGAGAGCTCCTAAACTATCATGGGGCCCTTGACCCATAGTTGGCACATATTCATGGAAACTGGGCTGAGTATGGTGAAGCTCTTCTCTTCTGATATCACCTTGGTTAAAGTCTGCTCTATTAAGTCTCTGATCTCAACACAAGTGTCATTTGGTTGAGATTCTATATATAGCCATTTATTATATCAATCTAGGTTTCCCATTCATCTTTGAGCTCTATGAAGGGATCTGTGCCAGGTTTTGCTTACCTTGCCCCACTGTTACTTGTACAATGCCTGACTCCGAGTAGGTACTCAGTAAAGACTTGTGGCACGCTAAATAAATGAGAAGACAAGGGATTTCTAGAGGAAAAAAATCAACAAAGGAGGTCTGTGGTGGTGCAAACACAGGAACAACTGGACTTGATGAGTCTCGTTGCTAAAAAGTTTTTTTTTTTTAATGCTCTCACTGGGTGATTGTGGTAGAGGCACTCTTCCTCAGCCCTTCCTCAGCCTCCTGACACTAGGCCTTCAAGGGTATTGATCCACAATATCCTAAAGATAGCCCAAGGAACTTATTGTCTATTTTTCCTATAAATTGGGACTAGATATAGAAACCTAGTTAAAATTAGGCTTTATATTTTTGAAAGATAATCTCATGGGTGGTAGACTGTACTTTTATCAGGAAGGTCATAATTCTTGGTTGTCTCTTTTTTTTTTCTTTTTTTTTTGCAGCCCTGGGGATTGAACCTGGGGGGCACTTTACTACTGAGCTGCAGCCTCCCTTCTACCACCTTTTTTTTTTTTTTTAAGACAGGGTCTCTCTAAGTTGCTGAGACTTCCCTTGGACTTGTGATCTTCTGGACTCAGGGTCCTGAGTTGCGAGGATTACAGGTGGGCATCCCCACACCCGGCTGATCATCTCATCTTTCCCTTTTCTTTTTTTCTGATCATTGCCTAGAATGACATATGACTTTAAAAAGTTATTTTCAGTGCTCTGTGGAAGTAGGTTTGGTGTGTGTGTGCGGAGGTGAGGGTGGACATTGAGGAAGCTGTGGTAGTCATTGACTAGAGGGTGGTGGTGGCAGAGGAGAAATGGATTTGAGATATTTGGGAGACAGAATTGACAAGACTTTTGGTTGGGTTGGATGTGGGGGTGCAGGAAGAGGAAAGAGCTGGGGGAGAACGAGAGCTTCTGGCCTTAATAATGGGCCGATGGTGATGCTATTTCTTGAAATGACTGGGGACAGCCCAGATTTGAGTGTAAGGTGAAGAACCCAGTTTGCACACCAATTTGAATGCTGTTGGGAACATCTCCATGGAGGCATCAGGGCACCTGTGCTTTTGCATCTAGAGCCTGGGTGTGAGTAGGTCTAGGACATGACGTTTGAGAGACTTTAACACAGATGACATTAAAACCATGGGGGCTATGAGATCATCCAGGAAAAGTGGGAAAATAAAAGAGAAGAGGTCCCAGCAGCCCATGAGAGCCACAGTTTGTGGAGGGGCGGCAGAGGAGAGAAGACCTGCAAAGGGGCCATAGATGGAGCAGCCAGTGAACTAGGCAGCAAACTGGGAGAATGTGGCCTGCAGGTGCCAGAAGGGAGGATGTTCTAGTGGTGAAAGGTCAACTGAATGACATGAGTCAGAGAAATGACCATGAGCATTGCTTTTGGCAGCATCGAGATGCAGTGAGTTTGCCAAGAGCAACTTCTCTGGACTGATGAGGCAGAAGCCAGACAGGGACTCGGTCAAAAAGAGAACAAGAGGTGAGGAGGTGGGGACAATGTGTGAACAACACCTCCGAGAAGAGGAACGGAGGATACTGTGTTCCTTCTTAGCAACTGGCATCTTTTCATAATATGAAAAAGATGAGTTAGTCGAACCAACTGGGCTTTGTTGTCATGTTTGGCTCAAAGATTATATGCTAAATTTGTGGCCCACCTGTAACAAGAGTTTAGGACTTTTTTGTGTGTGCATTATTCAACTCTGGCTCAATTTTATGTCCCTATTCTTCTTTTTCAACTCTATTTTTACTCTTGCATTTAACTAAGTCCATTTTGTTGATTTTTTTCTGTAGTCTCTTAAGATGCCTTAAATATTTCTTAAAGGAAGCTGAGAATATAAATCAATGATTCAAGAGGCTCCAAAGCTTTTTTAAAGGCTCTGACACTGTCTTTGTCAAAGACTGTTCCCCCTAAAATTAAGTGGATTTTGATTTGTTTTGATAGATACTAACTAATCTAATTCTTTGTTCAAATTCCATTTGCTTCATTTTCCATTTATATCCACTTTGTCTTCATAAAGCCAAGCTCATTCCTGCTATGAGTGAAGTTGGTGGTGAGATGTGAGCTAGGTAGGGACCTGGCCTGTTTTATCATTTGACTTGCACAAGCTCTACACATGCTCTGGCCCTCAGCCACTCCAGAGACACTCTGGGCTGAAGGCCAGCACTTCTCAAAGCTGATTGTGCATTTGCATAGCCTGAAAATCTGGTAAAAATGTAAATTCTGGTTCAGTAGGTCTGAAGTAGAGCCTGAAAGTCTTTATATATATATATATATATATATATATATATATATATATATATATATTATTCATTTTTATTTTTTATGTTCTTTTATATTTTTGCTAATTTTTGTGTGTTTTTTAAAATAAATTTTTATTTTATTTATTTTTATGTGATGCTAGGATCAAACCCAGGGCCTTGCACATGCGAGGTAAATGCCCTAAGCCATAACCCCAGCCCCTATTTTTGTGCTATTTTTATATCATTTATCTAATATGCTCTCATGCCACTGGTCCATGGCCCACACTTTGAGTAATGAGGATATAGGCTACTCAGGGGTACCTGCAGGACACACCTAGCCCTCCTGGATTTTTTATTTGTGTGTTTGTTTTGGTACTGGGAATTGAACCAAGGGGTGCTTTATCATTGAGCTACATCCCCAGTCTTTTTTTTTTTTTTATTTTGAGGTAGGTTTTTACTAAATTGCTAAGGTTCTCACTAAATTGCTGAGGCTGGCCTTAAACTTGTGATCCTTTTGCCTCAGCCTCCTGAGTCACTGGATTATAGGCATAGTAATTTTTTTAAAAAAAATCATTCAAAGTTCTACAAACTACCATACCCAGAACCAGCTGAAAAATATGCCTTCATCTCAGCGGATTGGCTGTCATTATCTGAGAACAAGAAGGGCCATCAAGGTTAATATAAAAACCTACCTGGATTTGTGGACTTCTGCTTTGGATTAGAAGGAACAGGCTCATTTGTGAGATTTGTATAACTTTTCAATCTTAGCCCATTTTCCAACATGGGCTAGATTTCAGTGTGGTTCCCTGATGTGACTTAAAGCAATAGCATTTTCCCATTCTCTTCTTGGGTGCAGTGGCAGATGCTTATAATTGCAGTACCTCAGGAGGATCACAAGTTCAAGGCTGGCTTCAGCAACTTAGTGAGAACCTGTCTCAAAATAAAGAATGAAAAGGGCTTGGATGAGCTCAGTGGTAAAGCGCCCCTGGGTTCAATCCCCAGTACCAAAAAAAAAAAAAAAAAAAAAAAAAAATCGCATGTGTGATGTGATGACTCTGGGACAGAGCCCTGATAATCAGTTGCTTCAGCTAAGAACTTTTTGGTGGCAGTGTCAGTGGAGATGAACACATTAATTTTTCGGAGATATTAGGCCAGATAATGACTGGAAAAATCTTGGATAAAAGGATGACACAGGTATTGTTCAAGGACAAGACTTGGGGTTAGAAGTTCCATTTTTAGTACATTTTGAAGTCAGGTACTGTGATGCCTCCAGCTTTGACCTTATTGCTCAAGATTGCTTTGGCTATTTGGGATCTTTCTAGTTCAAACATTTTTAGGAAAGAAAGAAAGGAAATCCTTTTCTATAGGCAGGACTGATTCAAGAAGCTCAGAAAACTTTGGCCTGAGATAGAGGTCCTGGCTGTTCCACCTCCCCTGACCCCGAGATCCATTGGCCCCCAACTCGGTGCTGAGAGGACTCTGGATCTCTGTCCCTGCCCTGCCTTGCCCCAGGGTTCCGACTTGTTAAAGCAGCTTTGCTCCGGGAGGATTTGGTAATTAATCTGTCACTGTGTCACCATGGCAACATATTTATATATCTCAAATGCCCCGTACCCAGGGGGCCAGGATTTGAAAAACTGCTCTACCCAGGGCCCTAGCTAGTGATTAACAAAGGATTACATTGTCGAACAGGGCAGGCTGCTTGGTTCCAGGACAAAGAAGGTTTAGGGATTTAATGTCTGTTTCTCCTTTAGAAGGAGCTGAGGCTTCATTAAAGGATTGGGGACCAGCAGAACCCTTCTAACCTCATGGGACATATTTTGATTTCTGAGGGACATTACAAAAAAAATTCACCTCATTTTCCCTTCTCCTCCCTTCCTGTCCCCTACCAGGAGGTGGCAGGAAGGCAGAAGTGAAGCTCCACCCCCTTGTGGCTACAGGTGCTGTTTTTCTGATGGGGAACTGCTGGGTAGACAGTTGGGAGATTTTCAGTGCTTAGGGGACTAGGCTAGGCTGGAAACTGAAGTCCAGGGATTGTCAGCAGGTGGATGATACTTGGGACTCAAGGAGCAAGCTATGAAGAGGAAGAGAGGAGAGCCCAACCAAAGCCCAGGAGGAAGAGGCGAAAACAGAGAAGGGTCAGAAAAAGAAGCCAGGAGGTAGAGGAACGCAAAGTGTGGCAGCAGCAAGCACAGAAGCAGGAGCTTCACGGAGATGGGTGGTCAGCCCTGGGGAATGCCATGGGGTGGCGGAGCCTTGAGGCCACAGGTAGCTTTGCAGGCAGCAGCTTGTTGGGAGGTGAAGGGATCGAGATCACTGCTAAACATGTTTGGTTAATTGTGGAGGGTGGGGAGCAAAGGCAGCCACTGGACCAAGAGCAAGGACAACATTGTTTTTTCAGAGGGGGGAGCTGTTTGCATGATGAGATGAGCTAGTTTGGGGGAGAGGTTATGGTACAGGAAGGAGAGGGGCTCAGTTGCTAGAGTCTCTAGAGTCGAAGGCAGGTGGGAGGCACCCTACCATCCCCAGCATGTGGCCAACAAAGGGTGCACATTGGGCCCAGCCTGGGAGGTGAAGAGCAGAAAAGGGATGAGAACATTGAAAATAGCAAAGGGATGAGAACATTGAAAATAGCGTCCGTGCTCCACTCTGGGGTGGCTGACCTCTCACCCGCCTTGCTTCCTCCTGGATCCTCAGGCCTATTCTCCCAGGCTGGCTCTAGGTGGTCCCATCTGTGCCCTGCCCCAGCCCCAGACACAACCTTCTCGTGCTACCCTCAAAATGACTTCGCCAAATAGCACCCCCACAATTCTCCCTTCCCCCTGTCCAATTAAAAACCAAAACCAGATCTGGTAAAGAGACTTTATTCAAAAGGATTATTGAGGGGAGGAAAGGGATTGCTAGATGGGGTTGGGGGCAGGATTATGGAATAGGGAAAATACTCTTAAAGATTAGATTTCTTTCTTTCTTTCTTTCTTTCTTTCTTTCTTTCTTTCTTTCTTTCTTTCTTTCTTTCTTTCTTTCTTTCTTTCCTTCTTTCCTTCTTTCCTTCTTTCTTTCTTTCATGGAGAGGAGTAAATGAGATTAGAAAGAATCAGAGTGGGAAGGTGGGATGGAGGAGTGCCAGGACTACAGCAGTCACAGGATGTTTCACCCAGAGGGCAGGAGGGGCTGCTGGGAAAGGCCCTGGGCTGCTCAGGAACCCAGGGGAAGGAGAGAGCTTTAACAGAAGTCTAACAAGCATTTTGTTTTCATTGATCAGAAATGAAAATCAGCTCAATCATTTCCGAGGAAAAGAATGGGAATTTGTTGGCTTTGTGCGGTAAACAAGGGGGTGTTCAGGATTCTTATCCAAGTCTTAAGGGGAAGAAGGATTATTTGAAGTAAGCTGCTTCCAGGAACACAAAAGGTCGGCAGGGACAGGGGGATGGGGTTCTTAACCATTGTTTTCAGGAACACAGGGCACAGATAAAATTCTACCTTATCTGCCCCGCTCTCCAGATTCCTCATTGACAATTCACTGCTTGGAGCAGCAGATCTGTAATAGTTCATCAGTCATTTGTAGGAGGCCTGGGACTGCTACCTCTAACCTTAAACCTTCCTACATGTGTGAGGTCCTGGTAGCCTCACCCCTTCTTCTGGGACTTGTTAGAAAGTTCTAGTTTTCATGTCAATGGTGAGGTAACAAGGGGATTGCATGGTGAGGGTCTCAACCTCACTCCCAGCCGCTTCTGCAGGTGTCTGCTGGCTGCCTGATCCTGCTTCCCTGAGGGCAAGAGGTTGGTACCCAGGTAAACTGGTCCTCAAGTAGTATCTGCACCCCAGCCCCATGCTGGCACTGGACCCCCCCATGTAGCTGGCAAGTTAGGCTTCAGCAGGGCTGGCCTGTCAGTGTATGCCCAACTCTCATTATAGATGCTTGCACTGAGGGGTCAACTCTGTCCATCAGCTAATGGTTCTGGATCTTGGCTGTACATGGCTTCCCTTGAGGAGGTTTTAAATATCCCAATGCTAACCAGGCCCAGAACAATTATATCAGAAAAGGCTCTAGGATCAGTATTATTTTTAAGCTCCTCAGGTGATTTCAGTGTGCACCCAAGTGTGAGATTCATTGTTCACAGTGTTCATTAAAAAGGTCCTTCTCACACTTGATGTGCAGAGGGGCACCTGTGTAAATGCAAACTCTCTTCAATAGGGCTGCATTGGGGTCTGAGATTCTGCATTTCCATCAAGTGCCCACAGGATGCCCTGCTGCTGGTCAGGGGTCTGCATTTTAAGTGGCCAGGGTTCACTATAGAACAGTGATTCTAATACTTAGTTCCATATCACAATCACCAGGGAGTTTTCTGAATTACCAGTGTCTAAGCGCCATCCCTAGAGATTCTGATGTAGTTGTGTAGGGGGAGTCTAGGAACTGGGAACTTTAAAAGCTCTCTAGAGCTGGGCCTGGTGGCACATGTCTGTAATTCCAGAGACTCAGGAGGCTGAGGCAGGAGGATTCCAAAGACCAGCCTCAGCAACTTAGCAAGGCCCCCAGCAACTTAATGAGACCCTGTCTCAAAATAAATAAATAAAAAGGGCCAGTGTTTTACTTAAGTTTTTCATTGATGTGACCAAAATACCAGAAAATAACAATTTAGAGGAGGAATTTTTTTTTCTGGCTCACATTATCATGGGTCTTAGTCCATGGATGGCCCACTCCATTGCTCTGGGTCCAAGTGAGGCAGCACATCAAGCTGAAAGGATGTGACAGAGGGAAGCTGCTCCCCTCATTGCAGCAAGGAAGGAGAGAGAGAGAGCACACACATGTATTCAGGTGGGGGAAGAGGGTGAGAGGGAGAGAGGAGCAGAGAAGAAGAACTGTAGGAAGAACTCCTCTTCTAGGGCAGTCCCCCAGTGACCCACCTTTTCCAGCCATGCCCCAGCTGCCTTCAGTTACTACCCAGTCATTCAAACTAGGTTGAACTGATTAGGTTACAGCTCTCACAATTCAATCATTTCACCTTTGAATATTCCTGCATTAAGAACTTTTGTGGAACATTTCATTTCCAAACCATAACATTCTGCCTCTGGTGCCCCAAATCTTGTGTCCATCTCACAGTGCAAAATGCATTTAGTTCATCTTCAAGCTTCTCATAGTCTTAACAGTTTTAGCATTGCCCAGAAGTCTGAGTTCAAAGTCTCCTCTGAGACTCAAGGCAAGCTCTCAGTGTGAAACTCTGTAAAAATCAAAAGCAAGTTACACATATCTAATATACAGTGGCACAGACTAAACATTCCCATTCCAAAAGCGAGGAATAGGGGCATAGAAAGAAGGAATGGGGCCAAAACCAGACAGAAATACACCCAGGCAAAGTGGTCCTGTAACTCCACATATATCATCTAGGATACATGGTGGCAAGATTTTATTTTCAAAGGGCTCAGGCAGCCACACCCCTTTGACTCTAACCAGTTAAAGTGCTCTTGGGATCTGTTTTAGTCTGGATTTCTCTGCAGCCAACAGCTTCTCTCAACAGACAGTTCATATTACTGGAATCAGTTCCTGGGGTCTCTATTCAAGCTTTGGTTTCACCTTCACAGACTCATGAATTTCCCTCTCAGGAGCAGCCACAGGGATTCTGATCCTGATACATTTTGCCCAAACTCAGAAGCTCCTTTTTTTTTTTTTTTAAATCTTGGTGGAAGCTTCTATGACCTGCTAATTCAAGCATCCTGCCTTCCTGAAGAACTAACACCATCTGGATGACGCCAAGGTCTGTTGCCAGCACATACAATACTTGAGACCCAGAAGTCATGGCTGCAACAGCCAAAGTGCCTGGGCAACTCAGCATTATAAGACAACTTCCTGGGCCCCTCTGTGAGAGCAGGGTTACCCCATGATCTCTTCTCAAAGGAATTTTCTCTTCTAGACCCTTGAGCTTGAAATGGGTATTGCCCTGCAAATTCCTGAGATGCCCTCCAGATATCTTTCCTATTGTGTCTGTGCAAAGCACTTAGCATGTCTTTGGGGGTTGTAATCTCTTCAAGAAACCCACTTTCTTTGGCTCCAACTTTTATATGTACTTTTCTAGCCAAACTGCAAGTTTTTAAAATGCTTGCCCCTATGTATGGGTATGATTGCATGAATGGAGTGACTCTACATCATGTACAACCAGAGAAATAAAAGTTTTGCTCCATTTGTGTAAAATATAAAATAAAATTAATTAAGTATAACTCTTCTCCCAATTCTCAAACTAAACCTGACTAAAAATCTCCAGCAATATCCATGCCGCTCACTGAATGTTGTGCTGCCTTGAATTTCCCCTGCCAGATGAATTAGTCCATTACCTTTAAATTCAATCGCACATAAAGTCTCCTTACATGGAGAAGATGTAGACAAGTTTTTTTGCCAGAATATGTGTGGCTTCTAGTTCAATTCCCAACAGAATTCTCATTTCCTTCTGAAACCTCATGAGCACAGTCTGCATTCCATTGGCATTCTGGTCTTCTGAGCTCCCTCCCGAATCACCAATCAAGTTTTGCTTACGATATTTGAAAGCTTTTCTAGCTCACATCATTAAGATTTTTAAAATTATTCCTGATAACAAGCTCCAAAGGCTTTTGAACCACATGGTCAGGGGAGTCACAGCAATGACCCCACTTCTTGGTACCAACTTCTGTGTTAGTTATCTCTTCAACACTGTGACTGAAATACCCAACAAGAACAACTTAGAAGAGGAAAAGTTTATTTGGGTCTCATAGTTTCAGAAGTCTCAGAACATAGATAGCTGACCCTGTTGTTCTGGGCCCCAAGGTGAGGAAGCTCATCATGGTGGAAGGGCATGGCAGAAGGGAGTTGCACCCCTCATGGCAACAAGATAGCAAAGAGGGGTGGGTGGGTGTGAGGGGTTGCAGGAAAAACAACCCTTACACGGAAGACCCTCAGTGACCCACCTTCTCCAGCCATGCCCCACCTGCCTATAGTTATCTTCCAGTCACTCAAACTAGAATGTACTGATTAGGCTACAGGTCTCACCACAATTCAATCATTTTACATTGGAATATTCTTGTATTAACATGAGCTCTTGGGGGACACCTCATATCAAAACCATAATAGCTGAGGATGTAGCTCTGTGGTAAAGTACCCCTGGGCTAAATCCCCAGCATGCATGAATAAATAAATAAATAAATAAATAAATAAATAAATAAACAAACAAATAAATAAATAAATCTATCTTTCTAGATGATTCTAACATGCAGGCAGAGTTAACCACAGATCTGAGAGTTTGGGATCTGACAGGAGATTGTATCTTTACTATTTATTTATCATGGTACTGATGATTGAATCCAGGGGTGCTCTACCACTGAGTTACCTCCTAAGACCTTTTTAAATTTCTTATTTTAAGACAGGGTATTGCTCAATTGCCCAGATTAGTCTTGAACTTGTGATTCTCCTGCCTCAGCCTCCTGAGTCACTGGGATTATCATTGTTCATCATCACTCCTGGCTGGAGGAAATGCCTTTAAGGAGTGGATATCACCCCATATCTTACCTCTCTTGCTGCTGCCTTCTCACATCAATAGCCTTCTGATCATCCAGTTTCTGGAATAATCTATGGAAGCAGGAAGGTCCTAAATCAACTCTAATCATTCCTCATGCTTCCCCCTTTCCAGAGGGTTCATCAGTGAGTCCCTCCTGGTTAGTCTAGGTTGGAACAAGGACCTAAAGCATTCTTTAAGCCAAAACTTCTTAAGCAGATAGAAGTTTGGGTGGAGGAGAACCTGGGCTTAGCTCTTCCTTTCCACTGTGGGCCTCAGTCCATTTAGGAGTCTGCTTCTCACTTCCTCCATCAACCTCCAACTCAGAACAGGGTCCTGTCTGATTCTTTTATATCTTCCTTTGGGGCCTATGTTTTGCCTAGAACCTGGACCAAATTCCTTGATGCTGACCTCTGCAGGTGGCTCCATCAGATTCTCCCTAGCGGTGGTGATGATGGGCTCCATCTCCCTGCTGGTCTAACCTTGAAACCCACTTGGCAGTTATCTGGTCTCTTCCCCCATCAGCAACTCCAGAGCTAGTCTAGTTCATTAGGGTAATTCTTTCCTTGGGTCCCAGACTCTCCCCGACTCCCTGTCACTAAAAAATGAAGCCTTCCAAGTCCTGAGATAGGATTGACAACTCTGCTTTACTACCTCCTCCCTGACTCCCAAACTTTGTCTGGCCATGTCTCCAGTTATTTCTAGACCTGTCTTGACATGTAAAAGATATTCAAAGCAAAATTTGTTGGCATTTGATTTAGTTCATAAACATGTTCCATTAGAGAACTTCCAGGAATGGAGGGGGGAAAATCAAACAATGGGACACATTGCACTCAAAAAGGGGTTTCTTTGCTGATGTTACTATTGAAATTAGTGCCACTAATCTTATAAAAGAGGATATCATCAGCAGAAAGTCTGTAACAACTATTTCAGATGATTTGGAGCTTCTAACGGCTGTGAAATGTGGGAACTGAAGATGGAGAGGCCTGTTGGAACACACCCATTCCCAGATCTGGGACCAGAGTCACCTTTGAAGCTATACCTATCAGATGGCTTTGATCCTCCCAGGCCCACAGATAAAGACAAATGAAGGAGGTGCTATTAACATCATTATTTATACTTAGTGGATCTTAAATTTGGGGCCTTTTTAATAAAGTGCTTAAGGCACTACTGGTTTAAAAGTAATTTGACTTCTCCGAGCATCACTCTGGGCAGAGGATAAAGGTTTGAGACAGCTCTAGAAATAATCACTATCCTCCAAATTAGAGTTCTCATTAAGCCAGGCCTAATGAGAACATATATTCCCTTGGGGGGCCTGGCTTTTATGGGAAATTATGTCTTTCACAGAAACTCGTGTGCCGAAGTGACCTAGGATGGTGGGTTGTGAGTGATTTGTATCATTCTCCTTTATATAAGCTTATATATAGGAAATATATGGGTGTGAGTTTGAGGGTGATTCGGGGGCCTGGATGTGGTTTTGTCAGAAGATTTCCATTGGAACAACGATTCAAAGTGCAAAATGCACCATCAGTTTCGCCAACATTTATGGAGTATTCAATAGAATGGCTTTTCAAAAGTGCACATATGCATGGGCATTCCCTGGAGGCCTTGTTAAAACCAGGATTGCCGGGCCCCTGAATTCCTGGTTCAGAGGGTCTGGGCTGAGGAATGAGAATTTGCATGTCTCCCAATTTCCTAGGCAATGCTTATGTATAGAAATGATGCTCATTTTGGGGATCATAGTTTGATAACAGCTGAAGTTGTGTATTGGATTTCTGAGATGATAGAAAATTCTGAAAAATGTGAAACCATAAGATTCTCCTGAATTGCCTATTTTTCATACTTTAATTAGAATTGTTTCAATTCTGTGTGTGCAAGAGGCAGACCAGAAGTCCTGTTGGATGTGTTTAATAAAATCTTTTATTATGAAATAATTATAGATTCCTTAGATTTCTTAGAAGACATAAATTTAACATGGTGTTCTCATGGATTATTCACCCAAACTCCTGGCTAGTTGTTTGTATACTTATATTTAAACATATATAATATCGAAATCAGGAAATTGATATTCAGACAAACCATGGAACGTATTCAGATTTTACCAGTTACAACAGGCACTCATTTGAGTATACATATGTGACTATTTTACATACACACATGTGGCCTCAATATATTCAATTATATCATTACCATAAGACCCTCTCTCTAAGCTACTCTTTTATTCATTTTTTTGTTTGCATTACTGAGGATTAAACCCAAGGGCACTCTACTGTTCAGCTGTATACAGTTTTTTTACTCCTTATTTTGAGACGGGGTCTTACTAAGTTGCCGAAGCTGGCCTTGAACTTTTGATCCTCCTACCTCAGCCTCTAGAGTCACTGGGATTACAGGCATGTGCCACTGTGCCCAGTTCTTCATGCTATTTTAATAGCTATACTCATCTCCTTCCTAATCCCTATCCAGAAACCACGAATCTGTTCTCCATCTCAATAATTGTGCTATTTCACAAATGCTATTATAAATAAAATGATGCAGTATGTATATTTTTATTGGCTTTCTTTATTTAGCACAATTTCTTTGAGGTTCATTCAAGTTCTTGTATATATCCAATTTCTTTCTTCTTATGGTTGAGTAGTATCTCATTGTATAAATATACCAAAGTTTGTTTAACCATTTATTTTTTGAAGAACATTTGGGTAGTTTCCAGTTTTGAGATATCACAAATAAAACTGGTACAAACATTGGTGTGTAAGCTTCTGTGTGAAGATACGTGTTATTTTCTCTGGGATATAAGTCTAAGTGTCCAAACTATTTCACAGAGTCGCAGTACCATTTTACAGTCTTACCAGTAATTTGTAAGTAATTCAATATCTCTACATCCTCACCAATCTTTGGTATTATCATGATTTTCCATTTTAGCCATTCTGACAGGTATATAGAGATACTGCATTGTGATTTAAACTTGTATTTCTCTGGTGATATTTGATTTTTTTTTTAAAAAACCAAATATTTTTTATTCTAGATAAACATTTACAGGTTATTACATGTTTACTTATTTTGAGTGACTTCAACAGAAAAACGGAGCAAAATGAAACTTTATTACTATCCTAGTTTACTTTGTGCAATAATATAGGTGGGTAATCTAAATTAAGATAAAACAAGATATTAATTTAGGCACAACTGGATGTATTTGATCAATTAATTCACTGTTTAAACCCATGAAAATTATTTTCCTAAATGTGTCACACAATTTTCTCCTTTAATGAATGGAAAGGAATGGAATGCTTTTAAAATTTCTCTCAAAAGTTATAACTTTCTTTAATGGTCAGAAAAAATACCCATACAATGAATGTAAAGTTAGCAAAGAAATGCACCTTTGAGTATACAACCCTTGGCAGGCAGGGTTCTTCAACTTCTGGAGGGTGAGGAATTGTTAGTTGCTTCTGTCTCATTTTCAAAAATCACGGTGTTCATAAATAATCAGCACAAGTGGCAGCCAGCAAGTACTCTGGATTTCTTAAGGCATCTATCATTACCAAAATAATACACTTTTCTGGCTATAGATTATTCCCAGTGATTTATGAATATTCCAAAACTCCCTCTAGAAGTAGCTGAACCTATGGTGACAAATACCTGTGCTCTTTCTGGGAACCAAGGAGTATGAATCATTGAGCTGCCTGCTACCATCCTCTGACATGAACATCTTTCAAGTGGATATAATCTTTTTGAAAAGTAAATATGAGCTTCCACAAAAAATGCAAATGATAAAAACATCACCTCATTGTTGCATGCTCATAAAGAGATCTTTAAATATTTAGTGGATTTAAAAAAATTTTATTCTAGTTTGTCACGTATGACAGCAGAATGCATTACAATTCATATTATACATATAAAGCACAATTTTTTCATATGTCTGGTTGTACCCAAAGTAGAGTCACACCAACTCATTGTCTTCACACTTGTACTTAGGGTAATGATGTCCATCTCATTCCACCATCTTTCCTACCCACATGCCCCTCCCTTTCCCTCCCACCCCTTTCCTCTATTTAGAGTTTGTCTAATCCTCCCATTCATTATGAATCAGCATCCTTATATCAGAGAAAACATTCAGCATTTGTTTTTTTTGGGTATTGTCTAACTTCACTTAGCGTTATATTCTCCAACTCCATCCATTTACCTGCAAAGCCATGATTTTATTCTCTTTCATTGCTAAGTAATATTCCGTTGTGTACATATACCACATTTTCATTATCCATTCATCTAGTGAAGGGCATCTAAGTTGGTTCCACAGTTTAGCTATTGTGAATTGTGCTGCAATAAACATCCATGTGGCTGTGTCCCTGTAGTATGCTGTTTTTAAGTCCATTGGATATAGACTGAGGAGTGGGATAGCTGGGTTAAATGGTGGTTCTATTTCCAGTTTTCCAAGGAATCTCCGTACTGCTTTCCATATTGGCTGCACCAATTTGCAATCCCACCAGCAATGTATGAGTGTGCCTTTTCCCCCACATCCTTGCCAACACTTATTGTTGTTTGTATTCTTAATAGCTGCCATTATGACTGAAGTGAGAAGAAATCTTTAGTGTTGATTTACATTTCTCTAATTGCTAGAGATATTGAACATTTTTTCATATATTTGTTGACTGATCGTATATCGTCTTCTGATAGTTGTCTGTTTAATTCCTTGGCCCATTTATTGATTGGCTTATTGTTTTTTTGGTGTTAAGTTTTTTGAGCTCTTTATATACCCTAGAGATTTTTGAGTTTTTTATATATCCTAGAGATTAGTGCTCTATCTGATGTGCATGTGGTAAAAATTTGTTCCCCAAATGTAGATTCTCTATTCACCTCATCGATTGTTTCTTTTGCTGAGAAGAAGCTTTTTAGTTTGAATCCATCCCATTTATTGATTCTTGATTTTATTTCTTTGTGCTATAGAAGTCTTATTAAGGAAGTCGGGGCCTAATCTGACATGATGATGGAAATTTGGGCCTACTTTCTTCTATTAGGCAAGTATTTCTGGTTTAATTCCCAAGTCCGCGATCCACTTTGAGTTGAGTTTTGTGCATGGTGAGAGATAGTCGTTTTTAATTTCATTTTGTTGCATATGGTTTTCCAGTGTTCTCAGCACCATTTGTTGAAGAGGCTATCTTTTCTCCAATGTAGTTTTGGCGCCTTTGTTGATTATGAGATAACTGTAGTAATGTGGGTTAGTCTCTATGTCCTCTATTCTGTGCCATTGGTCTACCTGTCTATTTTGGTGCCAATACCATGCTGTGTTTGTTACTATTGCTCTGTAGTATAGTTTAAAGTCTGGTATAGTGATGCCACCTGTTTCACTCTTCTTGCTAAGAATCACTTTAGCTATTCTGGCTCTCTTATTTTTCCAGAAGAATTTCATGTCTTCTTTTTCTATTTCTATGAGGAATGTCAATAGAGTTTTGATTGGAATTGCATTAAATCTGTATAGTGCTTTTGGTAGGATGGTCATTTTGACAATATTAATTCTGCCATACAAGAGTAAGGGAGATCTTTCCATCTTCTGAGGTCTTCTTTAATTTCTTTCTTTAGTGTTCTGTAGTTTTCATTGTAGAGGTCTTTCACCTCTTTTGTTAAGCTGATTCCCAAGTACTTTATTTTTTTGAGGCTATTGTAAATGGGATAGTTTTCCTCGTTTCCCTTTTGGAGGATTTGCCACTGATATACAGAAATGCCTTTGATTTATGATTGTTGATTTTATATACTGCTACTTTGCTGAATTCATTTACTAGTTCTAGAAGTTTTCTGGTGTAATTTTATGGGTCTTCTAAGTATAGAATCATATCATCAGCAAATAGTGCTAATTTGAGTTCTTCTTTTCCTACATATCCCTTTAATTTCTTTTGTTTGTCTAAAATTACTCTGGCCAGTGTTTCAAGACTATGTTAAATAGAAGTGGTGAGAGAGGGCATCCCTGTCTTCTTCCAGTTTTTAGAGGGAATGCTTTCAATTTTTCTCCATTTAAAATGATGTTGGCCTGGGGCTTAGTGTGTAGATAGCCTTTACGATGTTGAAATATGTTCCTGTTATCCCTAGTTTTTCTAGTGTTTGAACATGAAAGGGTGCTGTATTTTGTTGGATGCTTTTTTTCTGCATCTATTGAGATGATCATATGATTCTTATCTTTAAGTCTATTTATGTGAATTACATTTATTGATTTCCATATGTTGAACCAACCTTGCATCCCTGGGATGAACCCCACTTGATCATGGTGCACTATCATTTTGATATGTTTTTGTATTTGATTTGAAAGATTTTTATTGAGAATTTTTGCATGCATGATCATTAGAGATATTGGTCTGAAGTTTTCTTTCTTTGATGTGTCTTTGCCTACTTTTGGGATCAGGGTGATATTCGCCTCATTAGAAGTACTCCCTCTTTTTCTATTTCCTGAAATAAATTGAAGAGAATTGGTACTAGTTCTTCGTTAAAAGTTCTTGTAGAACTCGGCTATGTATCCATCTGGTCCTGGGCTTTTCTTAGTTGGTAGGTTTCTGATGGCATCTTCTATTTCATTGCTTGAAATTGATCTGTTTAAATTGTGTATATCATCCTGATTCCCTGTGAAAATCATATGATTCTAGAAATTTTTCAATGCCTTCAATATTTTCTATTTTATTGAACTACAATTTTCAAAATAATTTCTAGTTATCTTCTGTATTTCTGTAGTGTCTGTTGTGATATTTCCCTTTTCATCATGTATATAAGTAATTTGAGTTTTCTCTCTCTTTCTCTTCAATAGCATGGCTAAGGGTTTGTCAATTTTATTTATTTTTTTCAAAGAACCAACTTTTTGTTCTGTCAATTTTTTTCAATTGTTTCTTTTGTTTCAATTTTGTTGATTTCGGCTCTGATTTTAATTATTTCCTGTCTTCTTCTGCTTTTGGTGTTGGTTTGTTCTTCTTTTTCTAGGGCTTTGAGATGTAATGTTAGGTCATTTATTTGTTGACTTTTTCTTCTTTTAAGGAATAAAACTCCATGCAATGAATTTTCCTCTTAGTACAGCCTTCACAGTGTCCCAGAGATTTGGTTATGTTGTATCAGTGTTCTCATTTACCTTTAAGAATTTTTTAATCTCCTCCTTGATGTCTTTTGCAACCGATAGTTTATTCAGTAACATATTATTTAGTCTTCAGGTGTTGGAGTAGCTTTTATTTTTTTATTTTATTATTGATTTCTAATGTCATTCCACTGTGGACTGATATAATGCAGATCATCTCTACTTTTTTTTTTTTTTAAAGAGAGAGTGGGAGAGGAGAGAGAGAGAGAGATAGAGAGAGAGAATTTTTAATATTTATTTTTTTAGTTCTCGGCGGACACAACATCTTTGTTGGTATGTGGTGCTGAGGATCGAACCCGGGCCACACGCATGCCAGGCGAGCGCGCTACCGCTTGAGCCACATCCCCAGCCCAAAGGGTTGTTTTTTTTTTTTTTTAATCTTATTTTTTTTGGTGGGGTTCTTTTTTTTGTCTTTTTTGGAACTGGGGGTTGAACCCAGGGCTTTGCGAATGCAAGGCAGACGCTTTGCTCTACTTTTTTTGTATTTGCTGAGAGTTGCTTTGTGGCATAATATATAGTCTATTTTAGAGAAGGTTCCCTGTGCAGCTGAAAAGAAAGTGTTTGCTTGTTGAAGGATAAAATATTCTATATATGTCAGTTCAGTCTAAGTTATTGATTGTTTTATTGTGTTCTGCAGTTTCTTTGTTCAGCTTTTGTTTGGAAGATCTATCCAGTGGTGAAAGAGGTGTGTTAAAATCATCTAGAATTATTGTGTTGTGGTCAATTTGACTCTTGAACTTGAGAAGAGTTTGTTTGATGAACGTATATGCTCCATTGTTTGGGGCATATATTTATAATAGTTATGTCTTGTTGGTGTATGGTTCCCTTGAACAGCATGTAGTGTCCTTCTTTATCCCTTTGGATTAACTTTAGCTTTTGAAGTCTACTTTATTTGATATGAGGATGGAAACCCTGTTTGCTTCCACAGTCCAACCCTTCATCTTCAGTCTGTGGATGTCTTTTCGTATGAGATGAGTCTCTTGGAGGCAGCATATTGGGTTTTTTTTTTTTTTTTGATCCAATCTGCTAGTCTATGTCTTTTGATTGGTGAGTTTAGGCCACTAACATTCAAGGTTATTTGTATTTCTGGTCGTTTTTGTTTATTTTTGGTATTTAATTTGACTTGGTTTCCCCTTTGATTAGTTTTTCCTTTAGTGTAATACCTCCCTCTGCTGATTTTCATCATTGTTTTTCATTTCCTCTTCATGGAATATTTTGTTGAGGATGTTCTATAGTGCAGGCTTTCTAGTTGTAAATTTTTATTTCATCATCAAGTTGAAAGCTTAATTTTGCTGGATATAAGATTCTTGGTTGGCATCCATTTTCTTTCAAAAGTTTGATATATGTTGTTCCATGATCTCCTGGCTTTGAAGGTCTGGGTTAAAAAATCTGCTGAGATACAAATTTCCGCCCCCCCCCCATGTGTAATTTGATCCCTCTCTCTTGTGGCCTTTAAGATTCTATTCTTAATCTGTAAGCTAGGCATTTTCATTATAATGTGCCTTGGTGTAGATCTGTTGTAATTTTGTACAGTTGGTATCCTATAAGCCTCTTGTATTTGATTTTCCAATTCATTCTTCATGTTTGGGAAATCTTCTGGTATTATCTCATGGAAGAGATTGTGCATCCCTTTGGTTTGACACTCTGTGCCTTTCTCTATCCCAATGACTCTTAGATTTGGTCTTTTGATGCTGTCCCATAATTCTTGGATGTTCTGTTCATGGTTCCTTACCATTTTCACTGTGTGGTCAACTTTATTTTGCAGATTGTATACTTTGTCTTCATTACCTGACTTTCTGTCTTCCAAGTGATCTAGTCTGTTGCTGATGCTTTCTATTGAGTTTTTTATTTGGTTTATTGTTTCCTTCATTTCAGGGATTTCTGATTTTTTTTCAGTCTTTATCTTTTTCATGAAGTAATATTTTGCTACCTGTGTTTGCTTTCTTATCTTTTTGTCGGAGTGATCAATTTTTGCCTGTATTGGCTCATTTAGATCCTTCTTTAATTCACAGATCATTTTAATTATGAACCTTCTGAACTCCTTCTCTGACATTTCATCAACTTCACTGTCCATGGGATCTGTTATTGAGGTATCCTGTTTGTTTGGGGCACTTTCCTACCTTGTTTTTTAATGATGTCTATGTGTCTTCCTTTCTTGCAGTGTGAATCTGAGATATTCCAGTTTCTATCCTATATATTTCTTGTAGTACCCTTGCAGATTATCTGAACCTCACATTGATGTTGGGCTTCCAGACCCTGCAGGTGTCCCACAACAGATGCTACTGCAACTAAAGGTGGTGGTGGCAATAGCAGGAGGTAACTTGAGATAGCAGTGGAGGTGCCCCAAGATGGATGCAAGGTCTTTCAGAGATGAGGCTGAATGAATCGGTGGGCCTTGCACTGGCTTTGGGATGCCTGCTCTGAGATGCAGCTGCTTCTAGGCCCTGTCCGTTGTCGAAAGGTAGTAGCTACTGTGTGAGGAAGACAATGGCAATGTCTGCAGTGTCCCAAGATGGGTTAGGTCTGGGCTCCCAGGTTGGGTGAGGGTGACAGACCCAGACCTACCCTGGGCCTAGGTCCCACACAGGTGAGCAGAGGAGAATCTGGGCTGGGCCTGAGCTCTGGCAGGGGTCTGCTGGTCAGAGGAGGTGATCCTGTGCTGGAGCCTGAGCTCCAGTGGTGTCTGCCGGTGGTGGGATGGACCCGGGCCTACCCTGGGCCTGGGTCCTACACAAGTGGGTGGAGGTGGATCTTGATATCTGATATTTTTCATGTATTTACTGTGTATGCTCTTCAGTGAAAACTTTGTTCATGTCTTCTGATCATTTTATAGTTTGTTTGCTTTATTACAGGTGTTGAGTTTTGAGAGTTCTTCATGTATTTTACATGCAAGTTCTTTGTTGGATATGTAATTGCATATGCTTTTCTCTATTTTCATCCTCTTTATGGAAGTTTTTAATTTTAATGAGCTCCAATTACCCTTTTCCTTCTGATTTTTCTAGAAGTTTTCTACTTTTAAATTTTACATTTAAACCCATGGTCCACTTTAATTGATTTCTGTGTACATTCTGAGGCTTAGAATGAGGTTCAGTTTTATGTTTTACATTTAAGTCTATCTTCATTTTGAGTTAATTTTTAGATAAAATGTAAAGTTCAAATGGAGGTTATTTTTTGCCAAAAGAGATTTCAGTTTTCCAGCACTATTTATTAAAAAGAATATCTCTCTTCCATTGGATTGCTTTTGCTACTTTGTTAAAAATCAATCAGGCATATTTGTGTGGATATATTTGTAAGTTTTCAACCCTATTCCATTCATCTATGCATCTCTGTCTTCTTTAGTACTCAGTATTGCAGATATACAGTAAGCCTTAATATTCAGAAGGCTGGTTCCTCTCATTTTGTGCTTTTTTTTCCTTAAAATTGTTTTGGCAATTCTAGGACTTTACCCTTTCCTTATACTTTTCAGAATAAGTTTGTCTATTTCTACAAAAAAATGCTTGTTGAGTTCTCCTCCTCCTCCTCCTCCTTCTCCTCCTCTTCTCCTTCTCCTTCTTCAAGATAGGGCCTTGCTAAGTTGCCTAGGCTGGTCTTGAACTTGGGTTCCTCCTGCCTCAGCCTCCCACATAACTGAGATTACAGGCCTGGGTAGCTATGGTGCCCAGCATTGCTGAGGTTTTGATAGGCATTGTATTAAACCTATAGATAAAATGAAGAAACTGGTAACTTTATTGTATTGTGTCTTCCAATCCACGAGCCTGCTTGGTATGTAGCTATCCTCCTTGCTTCTCCTTTTCTTCCTTATACAATTCTTTACGTGCCTGAGACACCCCCCCCCCCCCCCCCCCGCTGATGGGACTTTGAGGTCTATAGCCCCTCCTATCTTTTCAAGACTATGGCCCTTGAATAAACCCAATTCCTTTCCATCTATTCTTATCTCCTAAATATGGGGAACAGTGGACAGCCTAGACATTTGATCCTATTTCCAGTGTACTGCTGTGGGACTTAGCTGAATTTCTGTCCACCTTAATCTTTGAGAATAGGATGCTTGCAGGCCGGAAGTGCCTCTTCAGGTGGACTAACAAAACCGATTGGATCTAGGATGGCTACCAGAGTGACCTCCAGACAACCTCTAACTTCATTACAATTTCATGTGCATGCTAAGTGACAACACCACCCCACCAGGAGAGTTGACAACTGTCATGGTGATGCCCAGAAAAAAACCATGAAAGGCTCGTGTAGTGGTACACACCTATAATCATGGCATCTTGGGAGGCTAAGGCAGGAGGACCACAAGTTCAAGGTCAGCCTCAATCACTTAGTGAGACCCTGTCTCAGAATTTGAAAAACTTCAAAAGAGGCTGGGATGTAGCTCAGTGGTAGAGTACCCCTGGCCTCAATCCCCAGGGACACACACAAAACCATAAATGGAGTAAAAAGAGGTGGTGCCTGAGTTCCTTTGCACATTCCAGAAAAACATACGACGCTTCCTCCCCTTTCATTAGCCTTTCCCTCCCCCTCATTTCTTCTACCCTGTTTCTATAACCTCCTCAACTATAATGGGGCATTTTTAAAATTAGGAATTTTCAAAGAAGTCTCAATTTTTTTTGTTTATTTGTTTCTTGGTCTCAACCATTGTCCTACTAACTTGTTCTTTAAGCTATCTTCTTCATCCCAGCTACCCACAGGCATGCGAGGCTGAGAATGGAAGCTGAAACTGAGATAGGAATTTAGGGATACAGAGAGAGCCCTGAGTCTCAAGAGAGAAAAGCAGGTAAACCACTGGAAGGCAGAGCAAACAACAGGTGAGCAACCCAGCTGTGTCCGGGCATCCACGTCCTTTTTGCAACTTGCTGATTGGCTGATGAAAAGCAACAAAACTGCAAGGCAACCAGAAGGCGGCTGGAGCAACCATTCCTTTATGGAGTATGCACGTTAAAGACTTTGGTAACTGAGAAGCGACCTGAGCTTTGTTAGAATGGTAAGAACTCACACCCGCACGTGGGGACTGAAGATGCTAATGAGCTGGGCAGTGTAAGAAGCACATAACTAGAAATTGCTGGGGCAACGAGACCAACATGAAACTGCGTAATCCTGCCCTGACTCTGGTTCATGCCCCTGCCTACTACTTTTACCTCTATAAATGTTAAAACCCTCGATCAAGGTGAGGCAACTCACTCTCTCAAGACGGTTCATACTCCTCTCTTCAATTGTGAACTTTCCCTTTGTAATAAATCTCTTGATTTATTTCTCAGACCTGATGCACCCTTAAATTCTTTTCTGCAACATAGAACTTGGAAGGTCTGAGTAGAAGCCTCTGGGAGCAGAGGAGACCTCCGTGGATCCCTGCATTCTGACGTCATCTTTTTGCGTAGGGTTGCCTCCACTCCTGGGGACCTCCTTGTGTTACAGAGTGAGCTCTGCCCGTGGAGCCAAGGTGACTGTGGGAATGTGAGACCACCAGTTCTTGAGATCTTGCTTGAAGAATTTCAAGGAAGTCACATATGGGATCAGGCATGAGAAAGGAAAATGGAAAAAGGAACACTCTAAAGGGAGAAAAGGAAAGAATGAATGGCTCTTTTCATAGAGGAGAAGGATGATACACCCCTTCCTGCCTTCCAGTTTTATTGAGGTGCCAGAGAAGTTTCTGAAGAATCCCACCAGAGTACACCTTTTGACTGACTGCAGAATTGCATAGGAACTTTAAGTCCTTACTGTGCATGGTCTTTCCACGGAGGGGAAATTTTATTATCATAAAGACGTGCTAAAGATACGAAGGCAGAGGACTGGGGTCATGGCTCAGCAGTAGAGCACTTGCCTAGCACATGTGAGGCCCTGGGTTCAATCCTCAGCACCACATAAAAATAAATAAATAAAATGAAGGTATATTGAAAAAAAAAAGATACAAAGGCAACTGTAGGTCAGCTTGACCCATGTCTACAGGTTCTAATTGGAACTTGTTCTTACAGATTTTATGGTTGGAGAGTTTTGTTCCTAATTATCCTGTCTCCCAGAGTCCTGGAGTCTGTATAGAGTTCACAGAAGTTCCCCCTTCAGAGTAACTAACTCATGTTCTTCTTATTGGCAGGGAGGAGTTTTGGGTCTGCATTTCTCTTGCAGATAGAAGGTTGTTTGCTGAGCAACGTAGCATATCCTGTTGACTTAAGCCAGGACAGGGCCTTAGTAGCTTTAGATAAATCGCTTTGTAAAAGAAAGCATGTAGGGGTGTAAGGATGGCCTTGACCTAAGAAGGGCCTTAGCCTAAGTAACTCCATTTTGAAATAAAACTGCAGTTCCCCACCAGGCATGCCTATGGAGTCCTCCAATATGGTCATCAGGGATAGCCTGATAAGTCACTGTCCACAACCCTGATAAAACTCAGAGTAAAATCTCTGTCCTTTGCCTTCACCCTGGTAATGGCAAAATATGAGAGACCAGAGGGCTTGACCTCAGGACAAAAGATGTCACTGAGAAACCTGGTAACAGCTGATAGGGATTGAAAGGGTGGTCAGAGGCCCCCAAATTTAATATAAATATTGGATCAAATGGACAGACATTCAGCCAGCAGACACTGATTCACACAAGCCTGAGAGCCTAATGAGGACCTGGATTGACATCCCAACTCTTCTCCTCTGCCTGATCCTTTGCTTCGTCCTTACCACTCTCAAACTCTACAGCAGCCTCTTGACTGGTGAGAAAAGGACATCTTACAACCATCTCCTCAGCCAGCCATCAATTCCACCCCAGGAGAAGCCTCTATCAGTTCCTGAGCTGGTTGCTGCAATCTGCGGTGTGAGTGAGTGTGCATCTGCTGGACTTGAGATCTAAGACTTAAGACTTTAAATCTGGCTCTGAAGCTTAGCATGCAGACGGAATGTCTATAATAGGTCTGTCATGACGAAGGGTATTTGCAGTGCTTAAAATTAACTTAGAATCATTTGCTTTGAATTCATTATGTCTGTTGCAACGCTCAGCATTAAGGATTGTCATTCTCTGATTAAGAATCCTATGGAGTGAAATTATATTAAGTGATTTGAGTAAATAAAACGTTGAAAAGGGCAGAAGCGCATGGATATTCTTTATCTCTCCCTTGGACTGCAGATGCCGCACTTTTGCCCATCACAATAGGGGACCAGCCCAGGGCCCACTCTATTGAATTAGTCTCTTAACTCATGTCCCCACCACTCATGTCTATTTTCTCTGTTTGTCTATCAAATACAGACAAAACTGACCCCTGGCACCTGGACAATTCAGTGGAACCTAGAGACTCAGCATGGAAACTTATCTTTGGGATTGGCTCAGGCAGCCAACAACCTGGTGAATCTACATATGTATATTTCTTTGCTTTTGTGTTTCCATGAATGGTCCTTCCTATGAATTGTAATTTTCCTGTGGTTTGGGGTAAGGCCAATCTATCTTCCCAGTTGGGGCCAAACTGCACTGACTTGAATTTATTTTTCCTTGTTCTATCATTTTTCTCTTATTCCTGATGCAGTCAGTCAGGATCCCAGAAGGAGGGAGGCCTTTGGCCGAGGCCTGGTAACACAACCTCTGAGCATTGAGAAGTTGATTTGGAATCTGTCTCTTGCTTCTCCTATTTTGGGCCAAGAATAAAACTCTCCTTTGCTGCTGAGTCACAGCGTGGTCCTCTTTGCCAGTTCTGTGATTCTGAGAGGGCAAACGTACCCGGTTTTGGCTGAAAATTTGGTAGCGATTCCCGTCACAGTCTGTTGGGTTTCCTTCCACTTTTACCCATTTGGATGTTCTTCTTTCCTTTCAGAAAGTCCCGACCTTCTATTACCATTTTCTTTCTGTTTGGGAGTTTTCCACTTGCCATTCTTTAAGGGTACGTCTGTTGGAAACAAATTCTCTGGGTATCTAGGCCTGAGAATGTCTTTATTTCCCTTTCATTGCTGAAGAACCGTTTCACCATCTATGTAAGATTTGTGGTTGACAGGTCTTCCTTTCAGGACTTGAAAAATATGTCACTTCCTTCTAGACACCATGGTTTTGATGAGAAAACAGTTCTTGTTCAAATTATGTTCCTTTTAGATAAGATGTTTCCTGCTGTGTATGAGATTTTACTTCTGAATATCTTTAGTGTTCAGGAGTTTAATTATGATGGACTCTTGGAATGGATTTTGTTGGGTTTATTCTATTGGGAATTTTCCAAGCATCTTGGATAAGCGATTTTAAGTCTTTGGCAAAATTTGGGACATTTTCAGCATCACTTCTTTGAATATCTTTCGGTCCCATGTTCCTTTTCTTTTTCTTCTGGGACTTCAGTGATATGAATGTTGGATCTCCAGTTTTGTCTCGCAGACATCTGAGTCTCTGCTCCTTTCTTTTTAAATTTATTTTCTTTTCATTGTTCAGAATGAGCACATTCTATTGATTTGTCCTCAAGGTCTTTGATTCGATTCTTGCCATTTCTACTTTATTATTGAATCCATACAGTCATTTTAAAATTTTGATTATTCTAAGTTGTAGACTTTTCATTTGGTTCCATTTTTTTTTCCCCTGAGACTTTCTTAATTTGTTTCAAAGTGGTAAGTTTTGGAAGTCCCTAGATAATCACTGAATGGTGAGCTGGTTGCCAGTGGAAACAACCCTGTGTTTAGGGGGTTGCAACTCAAAGACTCATCCCCATACCCTCTGCAGGGGGAAGAGGGGCTGAAGATTAAGTTAATTAATCCCACTGATCAATTGTTTAATCAATCATGCCTACGTAGTGAAGGCTCTATAACTGCCCCTGCACCCCCCAAAAATGTTTGGAGAGCATCCATACAGCTGAACACGTGGATGTTCCTAGAGAGTAGGAGGCTTGAACAGGACACAGAAATTCCATTCTTCTTCTTCTCACATCTTTTGCCATTTACATCTCTTTGTGTATCCTTTATAATAAATGATAATTGCAAGTTAAGTGTTTCCCTGAGTTGCATGAGTCGCCCTAGCCAATGAATCAAACCCAAGGAGGGTTCATTGGAACAGTTTATAGTTGGTCAGCCAGAAGAGTGAGTGACAGCCTACCACCTGTGACTGGCATCTGAAGTGTATGGGGGTGGGTAGGATTTTGGGACTGAGGCCTCCACCCACGGGCTCTGATACTATCTCCAGGTAGGGGGTCAGAGGACCCCTCCCCCCCTGGTATCTGCTGAATTGTTTTTGTGGTGCGCGTGGGAAAACCTCTCACACATCTGGTGTCAGATCCATTGTGCTGAGCGGTTCGTGAGAGCAGAGAGCAGGAAAAAACATTTCAGTTCTTTCCTATGTTCTAACACAAGGTGATTTGTAATTCACTGTGGAAGCCGTTTTAGTACGACTGCTTTTAACATTTTGTCAAATAATTCCACCTTTGATTCATCTTAGCATTGACATTTGCGGATGATCTTTTCTCATGGAAACCATGGCTTTACTGTTTTCTTAAGTGTGGATGTTTTTCTTCATTGCATCCTGGACAGTTAGATTCGTCTGTTAGGAGAATCTTAGTCTTAACTCTTCTCCCTTAGCAAACAGTCACTCCTGTTTAAGGTTTGGTGTGCAGGTTCTGGTCTACTTTTGGAGACATTTGGATCAGTGACAGCTTAGTTTACGGAGCCCTTTGAATTCTTTTATTTATTTTTTCCTGCTTTGCTCCTCTTTTGCCAGGGTCTCCACTCAGTCTTTGCTGGTGCTGTGGTTGCAGGGAGAAAGAACTTCTGTGAAGATCTGGTGCTGCTGGACCACCTGGTTGGGTGTTTCGACAGAGAGGTGCAGAGCTCAACTGCTGTAGAACCTGCTGATGGATCTGATGGCCTCCAGGGCTTCAGTTGTGGGGTGTGTGTGGGGGGAACCAGTCTCCCCACAGGTTTCTGTTGGGCTTCTCCAATCCTTTCCTTTGGTCAGAGAGAGCAGACTTTTCTTCAATGGATTCCTCCATGTCTTTTGGTGATTCCAGGGTGCAGGCCTCTTGGTCACCCCTCTGGAGGCATATGGAAGATGAAAAGAAAATCCAGGTGACTTGCCACAGTATAGTTCCTCCAAGTTTTTGAGGTTCCCAGCCAGTCTATTTTCTTTCTTCCAGCTTTCAGAGTTCTTTAATCAATGACTATTGAATAATTTGGAAGGTATCGAGTTTTAGTTAGGAAAAAATGATTCTATACCATCTTCTTCTGGAATTGAAAGTCTGGATGAATTTGATGATTTTTTTTTTAAAAAGCAGGAAAGTGAATACTTGATGCATTTTTTTGGGTAAACAAATATGTCAAAACACAGAACCCAGTAAAGAAAACAGTAAGAAAATTCCTGGCTGGTGCTTTTGCCAGGGTCTCCCCAAAACATATGTTGAAATATATCCTAGTACCACAAATGGTGGCCTTATTTGAAAAAAAAAAGGTTATATTTAGTTTATTTTTCATTACTATCATGAAATACCTGAGGGAGGCTAACTTTGTAAAGAAAAGAGATTTATTTATCTCACAGTTTTTGAGAGTGAAAGTCCAAACAAGGTACAGATTTTGGTGGGAGCACCCTTGACTGTGTCACCTCATGGCAGATGGCAATGGTGAGAGCAAGTGGGAGGAAGAGATCCCATCTTGGAACAGGAAGCCAGAGAGGCTGAGTGGGGCCAGCTCAGCCTTGTATTGTAGCCCTCACTGGAGAACCAATCAGGGTTCCATGAGAAATACATTAATTCTTCTGGAGGGCATGCCCCCAATTCACCTAAGGACCTCCCACTAGGTGTCACCTCTTAAAGATCTCACCTCCTAACATCACCACGCTGGGGACCAAGTTCTCAGCACATGAACCTTGGGGAACAAACCATATCCAGAGGAAAGCACTGGGTCATTGAAGGTGTACTTAAGTCACACTGGAGTAGGGCATGGGCCTCCCAATATGACTGGAGTCCTTGAAAGTAGAGAGAGATTCGGACACCGACACAGAGAGAAGCTGCCATTAAAGAGATTGTTGGTAGAAGTAAGGCAGAAATTGGATTCATGCAACTTTAAGCCAACGAATGCCAAGGATTGCCAGTTGTTACGGATGCTTGAAATAGAAGCTCCCTTGAAGTCCTCAGGGTCCCACCTTGATTTCACAATCAGACTCCACAGTAGTGAAGGAAAACATTTCTGTGCTTTGAGGCCACAAAACGGTTGTTATGGTTTGGATACGAGGTGTCCCTTCCCTTCCCCCCCCCCTTCTTCTGTGTTCATGCAGGAATGTTCAGAGGTGAAATGATTAGATTCTGAGAGCTGTAACTTGACAGTGGATTGATCATTTGAAAGGACACCTGTACTGGGTGGTAACTGGAGGAGGTGGCGTGTGGCTGGAGGAAGGAGGTCTCTGGGGCTTGTGCTTGGGGATTATATCTTGTCCCCCTGGCCCCTCCCTGCCTCTCTCTGCTTCCCGTCTGTCATGATCTGAGGCGCGCTCCTCTACGATGCCCTTTTCCCACGATGTCTTGTCTCATCTCCAGCCTGGAGCAATGGATTTGGCCAACCATGGACCAAGACCCCTGAACCTATGAGCCCCAAATAAACTTTTCCTCCTCTAAGTTGTTCTTGTTGGGTATTTTAGTCACAGTGATGAAAAGCTGACTAATACAGTGGTACATGGTTACAGTGACCTTAGGAAATCCGTACCCTTGGGAACCAGTGACCTCACATGCTGAATCAATAGGAACTGAGATAAAAACCTGAACATGCATCACAAACTCATACTCACTTTATCTAGGCAAATCCTTTCTTTTTTTTCTTTTTGTCTTTTTTAGGTATTGGGGATTGAAACCAGTGTCACTCTACCATGGAGCTACATCCTCAGCTCCTTTGTATTTTAGTTTTTTATTTTGAGGTAAGATCTCATGAAATTGTTCAGGCTGGACTTGAATTTGCAATCCTTCTGCTCCAGCCTCCTAAGTTGCTGAGATTACAGGTGTGTGCCCTGGCACAGAGCTAGATAACCATTTTTATAATCGAGCAGAGAATTGAGGAGCCAAATCTAAATGTGTGGTTGCTGGCCTGGAGCTGGACTGTAGGCACCTGGCAATCTGTTTCCCCTGATTGCCTCTGAATGGACCACGGGGCATCGGGTATCTGCTTATAACCATGAAGGACTAGGATTGAGACACCCCACCCCTTCTGTTGACCAGGCAAATTGTGGCCCTTTAGATTCTTGTACAAACCCCAAAGTATCCCATTCCCTGCATCAAATGATTGGGAGGTGTTAGGATTTAGATTTGAGTGTCCCCAAAAGCTCATGTGTGAGACAATGCAAGAATTTTTCAGAGGGGAAATGGTTGGATTCTGAGAGTTGTAACCTAACTAATGGATTAATCCATTGATATGGATTTACTGGGGGTAACTATAGACAGGTGGGGAGTGGCTGGAGGAGACGGCTCACTGGGGGCATAGGTTGGGGTTTATGTTTTGTCCTTCGTGGGAAGAGCTCTCCCTACTTCCTGTTGTTTGAGGCCACAAAACGGTTGTTATGGTTTGGATACGAGGTGTCCCCCCCCCCCTTCTTCCTGCGTTAATGCAGGAATGTTCAGAGGTGAAATGATTAGATTCTGAGAGCTGTAACTTGACAGTGGATTGATCATTTGAAAGGACACCTGTACTGGGTGGTAACTGGAGGCAGGTGGCGTGTGGCTGGAGGAAGGAGGTCTCTGGGTCAGGTCCCGAGCTGCTTTCCTTTCTTAGGCCCTTTTGCCATGATATTCTGCCTCATCTAGGCCCAGAGCAATGGAGTCAGCCGACCGTGGACTGAACCTCTGAAACTGTGAGCCAAAATAAACCTTTCCTCTTATAATTGTTCTTGTCAAGCTTTTTGGTCACAGAAATGCCAAAACTGTCTGAAACAAGATGTAATGTTTCACCCCATGACATTACTCAGTGTGGGGTGGTGACATAAGGCAACTTTTCATTAGAGATGATTCACATGGGCCAACTTCGGCCTCCAAAAGATATATTGAAGTAGGAACTGTGGTACCTTAAAAATGTGACCTTATGCTGAGTGCAGGGGAGCATGCCCCTTATCCCAGTGACCTGGGAGGCTGAGGTAGGAGGACTGCAAGTTCAAGGCCAGCCTTGCACTTTAACCACACCCTATCTGAAAACAAAAAATAAAAAGGGCTGGGGAGGTAGCACAGTGTTAGAGTGCCCTGAAGTTCAATCCCCAGTACCCTTCAACCCTTACTCCCACAAAGTGACTTTATTTGGAATAGGGTCATTGAAGATACAGTTCACTTATGAAAGTTACTTTGGAGCTAGGTGTGGTGGTGCATGCCTGTAATCACAGCGACTTGGGAGGCTGAGGCAGGAGGATCTAGAGTTCAGAGCCAGCTCAGCAATTTAGTGATGCCCAACTTGGTGAGACTCTGTCTCAAAATAAAAAAAATAAAAAGGGCTGGGGGTGTGGCATAGTGTTCCTAGGTTCAATCCCTGGTACCAAATAAATAAATAAATAAAAAGAAAAGAAAAGAAAGAAAGAAAATAAAATTACTTTGGAAAGTAACTTCGAATGAAGAACTAGGGCAGGGAAAATACCACCTTCAAAAACAGGAGTAGGGGTTGAGGGTGTAGCAGTGGTAGAGGGCAATGAGACCCTGGATTCCATCTCCACCACAAAACAAACAGCAAACATCAGGAAAATATCCACTTAATCAATCTTTACAGTTTTTTTTTCTCTGCAGTTTCATTTTGAGCTCTCATTTTAGAAACTGATTCTCCTGGAAGCCGAGTGACCACTCAGAGCCACTCTATGCTGACATGTGGGGACCTCTCACAATTTTATTATTTTCTGCAATGAAACATCCAATTGCCCGGTGTGGTGGCACACATATGTAATCCAAGCTACTCAGGAAACTGAAGCAGGAGGATGGCAAATTTGTGACCAGCCTATGCAACTTAGTGAGACCCTGTCTCAAAATAAAAAATAAAAGTAAAGTAACAAAGGACTAAGAATGCATCCGTGGCAAAGCATCCCTGTGTTCAACCCGAGTAACACCAAAAAAAATTTTTTTTAATTGAATGAGTCATGAATATTCTTTAATTTGCTACACAATTTGGGCCTTGCTTTTGCTGAGACTGGCTTATGAACTTGTGATCCTCCTGCCTGAGCCTCCTGAGCCACTGGGATTACAGGTGTCTGCCACCGTGCCAAGCCCACAGCCCCTCTTTGTTATAAATATCTATGCCTAAGGGCTGGGGATGTGGCTCAAGTGGTAGCGCGCTTGCCTGGCATGCGTGCGGACCGGGTTCGATCCTCAGCACCACATACAAACAAAGATGTTGTGTCCGCCGAAAACTAAAAAATAAATATTAAAATTCTCTCTCTCTCTCTCTCTCTCTTAAAAAAAAAAATCTATGCCTAACTTGAATCTTACTAGGAAAGTTTCAGGACCAACAGGGGCAGATGGAAGAAAGCTTTCAATGAGCACCTACTGTGTTCCAGACCTCACACTGGGTGCCTTTCACTGAAATCACATCTAGTTACCCCATGGTGCTATGGCAGGGAGATGCTAAGGGAATTAGTTCAAATGGAAAATATCCAGTTAAACTGCAGTGATCCAAACAAAAATGTGAAAGGACTCGGTGGACTTCCTTCTTGTTAGAAGTCTTGGAGTCTTCTGAAAGGAGCCTTTCTTTAGAACTGTAGTGACACCAGGGCGCTCTCTCCCAGGCAGGAATAAAATGCTGGCGCTGGTTAGACCCATGTAATGGATTCCTTGAGCACTGCCAGCCCCAGAGCAGCCAGGGCGCCATCTCTGAGAGGCCTGTTCTCAAGACAGAGTTTCATTGTATTCGCACTGTGATCGGCTGCCAAAAAACCAACCCCACAAGCTGCATCTTGAACAACACTCCCACCCCCACCTAGTCGGAACATACCTCAGACCTGTGAGTTTGAAGAAGTTGGAAAGCCGGAAGAGGGGAAAGGGTTTTTAACCTAACCCAGGACAGATACTCCTCTGCCCACCATGAACAGAAGTCTGGCTTTGGTTCCTCACCAAAACCACATCAGTTGTTTTTGAATTAAAAAAAAAAAAAAAAAGATTTTTTTTTAACAAGCTCCGACTATTGTGTTGTTATAGAGGTGACCTGGTCGCAGGCCCCAAGTTTCTTTGAATGAAGTGGAGTGGTTATGTGTCACCCTTTTATGGCTGTAGGTAAGGGATGGGATGATTTGAAGCATCCTAAGACTTCCTGAGGGTGAGGTCATCTTCTGAGATAAAATGCTCATCTAGCGCCCCCCAGTGGTTGTTTTTTAAAAATTTTATTTTTAATTGACCAAACGCTAATTGTGTGTATTTATGGGGGTACAGTGTGACCAGCAGATGTTATGCTGAGCAAAATAGCTTCCAGTACAAGGCAGGGCTCTGCTGGTTCTCAAATGACAGTTACTATTTTTATGTCCCCAAAGAGTCTCACAGCGTTATTTGTGGGAACTGTCGTGTGAAAAATCTGAACAGCTGTGACTTGTGCCTGGCCTGGGCCTGCACCATCCTGCCATACAGAGCCCCATCTCCATTCCTCTCCTTTGTCTTCTCCCTGTGTCTTTGATTTATAGGCTGCATTTGGGACTTTGCATGATCGTATTTTGCCTGCCCTTTTCATTGTTGTTGTTTTGTTTTGGTTAAACTGGAGTTGACTGAATTACTGACTGTCTGGTGCATGGAGTGGTTGCAATCTGGGAAAAAAACATGGGAATGTTAGGTACTTGTCACTTAAATCCTACTAATGCCGGGAAGGCTAAAAATTTAAAAGAACATTTATAATTCCTCCTTTTATTGGAAACCCAAAGCCCTCTTTCTCAGAGTCTTACAAAATGAACCTTTCTTTGGAACTGCAGCGACACCAGGTTTTCCTAATCCAAAGAGGCAACAGCTCGCCCCTGCTTCTGCCCCACGTGGATGCACCACCCCAAACTGCACCAGCAAGCCTCCCACTTAAATACCCGGGAGGTCGCACAGTTGACCAAATATAAAATCCAGACTGGCACTCGCGCCCCGCCTACTCCCTCTCACCTCTTTCCAGAAGAATCTAACCTACCTTGCCAACTGCCTTTTCCACTTGTTCTTTATTTGGGGGGAAAAAATCATATCGTTTTCTCCAAAGTCACCAGTGACACGTGAATTGCCAGATCCTCTCGTAGTGTCCCCCCTTTGGTCCTCCTCGAGGACCCTGCACAGATGGGCACCAGGCATCTGCGGACCTGCTTCTTCAACATCTCCCCCGCCTTGTCCTGTCGCCCACTCCCTGCTGGTGTTCCTGCAGAGCTCCACTCCAGCCGCCTCGTTTCTGGCTCCACTTCCTCTTCTATTCATTCAACTTGGACTTCATTATGATCAGGACTCCGCTGGCTTGGCTCTGGCGCTGGGCATTGGAATGAGGTTGTACAGGCGCAGGCTCATTAACCTTCACCGTGGCCCTGCCTGGGAGGATCTGTAATTACCCTCAGGGTACAGACTAAGGAACTGAGGCCCAGAGAGATTCAGTGACCTCTCCTTGGTCAGTGAGTTGGCAGAGCCTGGGGAGGGGGGTCAAACTTGGGTCTAATGAGTAGTTAATGGTATTGATGACTCCTCTGGAAACTGTCCTTGGCCTCTCCCCAACTTCTTCTCTTTTCTGATTTCTTCCCCTCTTCTTTCTCTCCCACCACCTCCTGCTCTTATCTCCACTGGTATCCTCTTCCCTGTGGGAATCTCACTAGGTCTTAGAGCTTTAGCTCCCCTGCCTGAGTGACCTCCCTCTGAGCTCAGCCTTCAGCCTCCAGCCTCCAGCCTCCACTTTTTTCTTTTCTTCCTTCCTTCCTTCCTTCCTTCCTTCCTTCCTTCCTTCCTTCCTTCCTTCCTTCCTTCCTTCCTTTTTTTTTTTTTTTGGCACTGGGGATGGAACCCAGGAGTGATTTACCACTGAGCTACATCCCCAACCTTTTTTTTATATCTTATTTGAGAAAGGATCTCATTACATTGCTGGGGCTGGCCTCAAACTTGTGATCCTCCTGTAGCTGGGACTACAGTCGTGCACCACCATGCCATTTTCACCTCTTTGTCGAGTTCCAGATGCACCCCCATGTTGTAGCCTCCAAAGACTATCTCCTTCTTGAGCCCTGCAGGTCCCAAGGGAGCTCCTCTCTTCCTCTGTCCTGCTGTGCCTGAGATCCTGAATTATTCAGCCAGCATCTCTCTCTTCCGGGTCACTTAGACTCAGGCTCTCTTTCCACCCTCTGCCTAATCCACACACCCGACTGACCCCTTAGTGGTGTCTTCCTTTCTTCCAGTCTCACCTGTGTTACCACTGGTTTGCGTCACTGCAAGGACCCCTGATGTTAGAGCCTATTTTTGTACTCTCTCTAAACTCACATAGTGATGCTCAATTATTTTTTCATGAGACAGAACTCAAATTACATGCATAAAAGCTAACTCTTACATAACTCTAAACAGCAGGGCCGATAGTAAAAGCTTTATCCACCTAGGCTTGGCGGGTAGGTAGGGAAACCAAAGCTCAGAGACACATAATGACATGTTCTAGTTTGTACGGCTTTGCAGCACTGGGATTTGAATCCAGGTCATTCGACTCCAAAGTGCCTGCTTAAAACCACCACAGCACACTGTCTCCTGTTACACTCCTGCTCAAAAACACTCTCTAGTTCCTCATTGCCCAGCACAAACTGTCTCCCGGGTCCCTATGAGTTCTTCTCAAGTTCCCCACTCAGCATTAAGCCCTTCTCCTATTCTTTCTGCTTCCAATGATTCAACCAGGATGCCCTCCTAGCTGCCTGCTCCACCCCATCTCTAAGAGTTTCCTGCCTTTGAATTTTATTAATACCAATCCTGTTCCAAGGACACCCTTCTCCCCACCAGGTGCTCTGAGGCCTGTCTCAGAGTCACCATCTTCATGAAGTCCTGTCTAGTTTCCTCTTGGTGGAGCAGGTGCACCCTTCCCCGCTCGGAGCTCTCCACATCTTCCCTGGCCTCTGCCTATGGTCCCAGATACTCCTTTCTCCATAGCACAGTTGATATTTTCCTGTTTGAGCTCTGCTAATAGGTTCTGGGATGCCCTGTGCACCGCATCCTGCACCTGCCATGTGATGCCCATGCACCTGGAGCCTAACAGCACCGTCCAGCGAGTGAGCACGTGAGCCATCACAGCTGGCGTTGAGGATGCTGTCTGGTGCCACCTCACACCCATTAGGATGGATTATTCAAAAATAAAAAACAGAAAATAACAAGTGTGGGTGAGAATGTGGAGAAGCTAGAACCATTCATCGTTCACTGTTTCTGGGAATGGAAAATGGTGGAAAATGGTAGGAGGAAGACCCCCTCCCAAAACATTAAACCTAGAGTTACCATATGATCCAGTAATAATTTCACTTGCAAGCACAGGCCCCAAAGAATTGAAAGCAGGGCCCTTGAGGGTATTTGTATGCCCGTGCTCACAGCAGTTAAGAGCAGCATAGTTTAGAGCAGCAACCCAGGTGTCCATCCATGGATGAATAGAAAAAACATGGTGTACTCACACAATGGAATATTATTCAGCCTTAAAGATGAAGGGCTGTAGTACCAAGGACCAATACTATATGATTCTAGTTATGTGAGGTACCTAGAGTAGTTAAACCCACTAGGACAGAAAGCAAAGTCGTGGCTGCCAGCAGCTGGGTGTGGCGGGGGTGGGCAATGGGAGTTAGTGTTGAACGGGTAGAGTTTCAGTTTGAGAAGTTGGAGAAGTTCTGGAAACAGAGGGTGGGGACGGCCACACAACAATTGGATGTACCCAATGCCACGGAATTGTACACTTAAAAAATAGTTACTTCTACTTTATATGTATTTTTTAATAATTAGGAGGGGGGGGGAGAGAGAGAGAGAGAGAGGGAGAGAGAGAGAGAGAGAGGAAGAGAGGGAGAGAGAGAGAGGGAGGGAGAGAGGGAGAGAGAGAGAGAGGAAGAGAGGGAGAGAGAGAGAGGGAGGGAGGGAGGGAGGGAGAGAGGGAGAGAGAGAGAGAGGGAGAGAGAGAGAGAGAGGGAGAGAGGGAGAGAGAGAGAGAGAGAGAGAGAGAGAGAGAGAGAGAGAGAGAGAGAGAGAGAGAGAGAATGTTATCTTGGTAGCGGATTGCACTGGAATGGGTAGGGGAAGCTGGGGAAGAGAGACCATCTGGGGGGGGGGGTTGTGGAATCACTACAAACATCTTTAAGAGGGTCTAGGCCATACTCGATGACCAGGGATGGTGGATGTAGATGGCAGAGGCTGGAATCCACTTCTACCACTTGCTGGTTTGGGACCCTTGGCCAAGTCATTTAACTTCTCTGCACTTTATCTATGGCAGGGGCCCTATGGCTCAGGGCCTCACATGCAGAAAGGGCTTAATCCGCAGCAGCTCCCATCTCCCAGCACACCCTGGTACCATGTTGCTCAGAGTGTGGATGCAGGACTGGCTGCACCAACATCCCCTGCGGGCTTATTGAAGTGGAGATTGGGGCGCCCTGACCAGGACTTCTGTGTCAGGAATCTCTAGGTGGATCCCAGGAACTTATGTTGTGAGAAGGTAGCACTAAAGAAAAATGAAAAGTCTAGACTTAGTCACAGTTGGTTAAATCAGACTGGTCTTCAGAGACCAGACCTTGGCCGGGGGCAGGCCGCAGATGCCACTGGGAAACTTTGTCCTTGGAGACGGTCATGGTCTTATCGGCCTTCTGAAGGCAGCTGGCCCTGTGACGGGCAGCTCTTTTGTCCAGCTGAAGAAGAGAACCGATTAGAGAAACAGTTTGTGTCCTGGACATCGTGTATCTGTGGCATGGACAGAGAGGTTCATGTACTCTGCCTAGTGGTCAAGTGATCCACTGTCCCCACTTGGGGGCCTGTTCCCAGGAGGGACAGCAAGGGAGGGAGGGAGACAGAGAGATATGGTGACCATCCCACACTTATCTTCGGGAGTTAGAATGGAGATAGGGTCCCCTCGCATGGCTGAGAGGGACAGAAAGAGCAACATGGCAACAATCAACACTGGCCGCAGCCCTGGGACAGCTGCTCTTGTGACTGTAATGTCACCAGAAAATATGCTGCCTTTTGAAGGGGTGCCCCTGCTCAGACCTCCCTCACCCAAGGATGTTTACCTGGAAGAAGAACCAGAGGGCCTGATAAGAAAGCCCTCAGCCTCCTGCCTCCGCAGACTGAATCTGTTCTAGCTGTTTGTTTCCTGGGGCTGGGGATGTCGAGAAAGCCCAGGGGAGGTGGCCCAGAACAGAATACAAGGCTCCATTCTCCACAAACTGCTCATTTCAAACCAGCGGTGCAGAGCCTCCTTGTGAAGGTTTAGGGGCAGAGCCCATGGTCCTTGGAGAAGGACCAGCTGGGACCCTCAGGATTGGAGATTCTCTGGTCATGTTCAAGTGTGTATTTTGCAAAGGACCCACTCTCTCTGGCAGGAGTGCCTCTTGTCAAAACAGCATGCTGTTGGGGCTGGAGTTATAGCTCAGTGGGTAGAGTGCTTGCCTCGCAGGCACACAGCCCTGGGTTCAATCCCCAGTACCACCACCACCAAAAACAAAATAGCATGCTGTCATTGGTCAGTAATGGGTAGGTTCATTCATAGCCAGAGTCCCTTCTCCAGGTCCCCTGGACAAGGGCAAGGCATCCATTCCATGCCCTTTGGCATAGATGGGGACCCTCAGCAGGGAGGTCATATAGAGCATGGGCAGAGCAGGCTGGAGAATCTGCCAACACAGGAGATTTGAGAGGCATCATGGGCTGCATGTGGCCCTCGGGGGTCAAGAGGTCTCAGAAGACTTAGAAATGTATGTAATTATATTTTTTTTATTGAGGAAAAATTCATGCAACATGAAACTAACCATTTTAACGTGTGTAGTTCTGTGATTCTCTGTACATTCACAATACTGCCAACCACCCCTCTATCTAGCAGCAGTTTTTAGCCTGGGGGAGAGGGACAGGGCCAGACTCAGGAGCGTGATTGGAGGAAAGAGTGAGGTTGTTTGTGAGTACTGGGGGTGAGAGACAGGCCTCTGAGGATCTGGTAGACATGGGAGAGGTGTAGGCCTGGAGATGGGGAGAAAAATGCAGATGTGAACCCAGGCAACAGAGCCCTGCATGTGAAGAGAATGCTGAACAAGGGAGCAATCAGGGGACCCTGGGCAGAGGCCAGGGACCTCAATACTTATAGGAGGACATGGCTGGAGGATACCAGGCTCTGATATAAGGTCAAATGAGGGATCTTTTGAGACCAGGCTCTCCTTTCCTTTGTGTTGACCCAAGAACAGACGGTGGAGGTGGTGGTGGTGGTGGTGGGCGCTGCCCCTGTGTAGACTTGACCTTCCCAGATATTAGGAAGACTCAGTTAATTCCTGTCAATGGGCCTTTTTCCTTCTCCATTTCCTCCACTGTATTAGGGGACGACATCACTCTTCAGATTTTCTTTTAACAGAGATGCACCCATGACCCCAACAGAACAGCAGCCCAGTGGTTCCTGCAGCCAGGAGAGTGGCACCTGCTCCAGGCCAAGGCTTTGGAGGCTCCTCTCTGGCCCTCTGCTCGCCATGTCCCTCCCCAGAGAGAGAGGAGCCCATTCGCCCCAGAAACATCTGTCCAGAGCTTGCACTCTTCCCTCTACCTGTGCTCTCGGCACCTGGAATGCTGGAATTGCACCCCTGAAGCCCTGGGCTTCTGGGCCAGCAGAAGATGTCTCCCAGGGTAGACAACACTGCGTCTGTGTATGGCTCTCGAACTGGAGGCCAAGGGACAGCTTTCAGAGAAGGGCATGAATGGAGCTCAGGGGAGCAGATCAGGGTGGCCAAGGGCTTACATTCAGCCCTGGGGGCTGAATGTGGGAAGATGAGCAGTCAGGGGCTTTGGTCCAGGTCCTGGTGTGGAGTTTTAGAAGTCCAGCCAGCCCTGCAGGTCTTCAAGAGGCCCTATTTGCTCATGTTCTCTCCTTTTCTTTCTAAAACTGGGGATTGAACCCAGTGGTGCTCTCCCACTGAACTGTATCCCTCGGCCCCCTTTCCAGTTTATTTTGAGACAGGTTCTTGTTAAGTTTCCCAGGATGGTCTTGAGCTTGGGATTCTCCTGTCTCCACCTCCCAAACAGCTATACAACACCTCTGTAGGAGGGTTGGGAGTATAGACGTTTGAATGCAAGTGTGTGTTTGTGCTGCGCATGTGCGTGTGCATACACATGCAAACAGTTCTCTCCACCTCAGCCTCAGAATCAAGTGCTCATGCTCACATGCTTTAACAAACCCGCTCTCAGAGGTTGAGGCCTCTAGAATCTTTTAGAAATTATCCAGTCATAGGCTTAGATTCCAACTCCCTTGACCAACCGTTACACATTAGGCATCATGAGAACTGCTACATCATCACCATTTCAACCACTGTCAGCTGTCTCCCTTACCTTCACTGCCCCTATGTGCCACTGCCACCACTGCTACCACGGTCACCTCCAACACCATCACCTTGGTCACCTCCAAAACCTCTCCCCTCATCACCATCAATGCAAATGCCTCTTATATCAGCACCATCATCATGCAATCATTCAATCAATAAACACTTATTACGTGATTTTGTACACTCCTTCCCTTATTGACATTTCAGGAAAAGACTGAAATGGCAAGGACTAAGCTCCTTCAATAGTATGTTTCAAGTACCAGTCAATTTCACTTTTCACGGTGGGGCTAGGCAGCCCTGCCAGGTTTCTTTTACAATGCTGCCCCCTGGTGCAGAATAGAAGCAGTGCACTGCAAAGAAATCGAGATCTTACCTCCTGTCAGAATTAACCCACCCACCCCAAGCGTTAACATAGAAAGTGTTCCAAAACACTGGAAAATTATTGTGACACAAGCGTCTTTTAAATTTAAAAGTCTATCCAGGCAAAACTAAAACGAATGGGCCAAAACTCAAAGCCCAATTTGCAAAAATATAAAATCATATTTTGTTAATTATATTAATTATGAATGTACATAGTTGTGATATTTTTACAATAAGTTTTTAACCAGATAGAGTTTATACTTTGGATGCAAGTAAAATTATGATTGTTGTTACATTAAGAAGAAAATCCAGACAAGGCTACATTGTTAATGATAATTGAAAGAATTACCACTTGTTGAGCACTTTGTGTGTGTCAGTGTTAGTAAGCTTGACATGGCTGTGACACAAATACATGACAAGAACAATCTAGAGGAGTAGAGTTTATTTTGGGATCATGATTTCAGAGATTCAGTCCATAGTTGGCTGGCTTCATGGCTCTGTGCCCAAGATGAGACAGAACATCATGGCAGAAGGGCATGACAGAGAAGCTGCTTGACTCATGACATCCAGGAGGAGAGAGGGGGCTGGGGAAGGGACCACACCCCTAGTGACCCACTTCCTCCAGCCACACCCACTTGCCTACAGTTACCACCCAGTCAGTTCATTCAAATTAGAATGGACTGATTAGATTATAACTCACAAACCAATCATTTTACCTCTGAATATTCCTGGATTAACACAGGACCCCTCATATCCAAACCATAACAGGAAAGCACTGTGTTGGTATTTTCCTTTAATTCCCAAATTAAACTTCACATTATTTTATGAGGGCAGGATTATCACATTTTATCTGAGGTTCAAACAGATCCTCAGGTTCCTATGGTTGGTAGACAGATGTGGAAGCTGTAATTAGTGAAGTCTCAAGCTTAAATGTTTTGGTAAAATAAGTGTGATGGTTTCTTTCTTACCATATAAAATATGTATTTTCTACCAAGAATCAACCTGCTAGCTAATATTATGTAAAAAGGGAGATGCACCCTTATCAGGATAAATTATTAAAGCAAACCCATCTTGGTCCAGACAGGGGAAAACATTACAAGCATCCTCCTGTAAGTGGGAGGAGACAAGCCATCCATTAGCATCATATTACTTAATATTCTGGATGTCAAGGAAATTAACTGAAAAACAATAATTTTAGAGTTTAAAAAATTAGAAATGATGAGGTAGATCATCAATAGTTTAGAGATGGTATATAATTATTTACTCAGAAAACCCAAGAAAAACAAACGAAAAAATATCACAGATAACAAGACAATTGGTAAGGTGGCAGCCCCAAAGTTAACATTTAGAGCAAAATACCTTCCAGTAGTTACTAGTCAGAAGACACAGTGGAAGGAGAGGCCCCATTTACCACATCAATAAGAAAGAGGAAAGTTATAACCTTAAATTTAATGTGAAAAAAATATTTCAATAAGACTTCAAAATGCTTCTGAAGGCACAAGAGATTTAGACACATGGAAATTCAGAGTGTGTTCTTCAATAGGAAAACTCAATGTTACATAACTACCCCCAAGTTAATTTAAAAATTTGGGGTGACTTAAAATAAAAAAATCAATAGGAGGTGTTTTTTTCCCCCAGGGGAAGAACTAGATTTATTGATTATAAAGACATGAAAAATAAACATTAAGGATTAGATTCATGGTGTATAAAGTTAATAATAATGTATTGTCTGTCTGTCTTTCTTTCTTGGTGCTGCGGATTGAGCCTAGGGATGCTATACTTCAGATATATATCCCTAGTCCTTTTCTATTTTTTGAGACCCTCTCAAATCATTGAGATTACAGGCATGAGTACAAGCCACCATGCTTGGCTTGTACTATATATTTCAAAATTGCTAAGAGCGTAGACATCAATTTTCTTCCCATAAAACATAAGTGAGTGAAGTGATGGATATGTTATTAAGAGTAATTTAATCATTTCACAATGTATACATATATCAAAACATCACACTCTACCCCATAAATAAATTCAATTATTATTTGTCAACTTAAAAAAAAAAAACTGGTAGGCAACTTCTTCTAGGGAGAATAATGAGGGGACAATTATTGAAATCTATTATCATAAAAATTTAAACACATTAGACAGATCAACGGAATGTATTTGAAAAGGAAAGTTAAGAAACAAACTCAATGCACATGGACATCTACTATATCATAAAGATGGGGTTTCAAATCAGTGGAGGAAAATTAAAGATCATTCAAATATGGGATTTTGAAAACTGGAAGACAACAACTAAGAGGCAAAAAGTGAAATTGGGCCTATACCTTTCATCTTTTTTAACCTTTATTTATTTATTTGTTGTTTGTTTATTTTTATGTGGTGCTGAGGATGGAACCCTGTGCCTCAGGCATGCTAGGCAAGCGCTCTACCCCTGAGCCACAACCTCAGCCCCTCTACCTTTCATCTTACATCAAAATATATCTCAGGTGAATCAGGCTTAGTCCAACAAGGACTCTAAGGGGGAAGGCCATAAAAGTGCTGGAAGCAAGAGGGAGAAGTCTTCCACAACCCCAGAGGGACAGTGTTCTTTCAAAGTACGACACAAAACCAGGAAGCCATAAAAAATGACTGAAAAATTCCAATTGCAGCAATAAATGAGAAAGAAAAAGGTAAAATGCAGGCAAAATATGGAAGAGGACCACAGCATTAGCATGATGTGCAGTAACAGAGCCAATTCCATAGGGTGCATGGCTCGAGCAAGTGAGGCCACCCTGAAACGGGGTGGAGGTTGGTAGAAGGCAGTGGACCAGCTTCATGCATGGAATTTGTTTATCTAAATATTTTTGGTAAGGGAAGGTGTGTTTGGCACCAACACAAGCATCCTTCTAATTGGCTAATGTTAGCCAGTGTTTGGTATGCCATATTCTGTGTTTGCTCTTTTATAATAAAGTGGCCAATGGAAAAAAAATGAACTAAATTGTTATTGGAAACTCAAGATGTGAACAGCCATTGTCCAGAGTCCATAAGGATAATGAAGGACAAGGTATTAATGGAGAACAGGAGATTGCAAAGAACAGAAGGGTTAGCAGAGCAGTTACACCAATATCTTTGCATTTAAGAACCTTTAAGTGTATTATAAGAGCCAGGTACAGTGGCCCATACCTGCAATCCCAGCAACTTGAGTGGCTGAGGCAGGAGGATTGAAAGTTTGAGGCCAGCCTCAGCAATTTAGTGAGACACTGTCCCCAAATAAAACAAAGAATAAAAGAAGAAGGATTAGGGATATACCTTGTGTGTGTGTGTGGGGGGGGGTGAGAGGATACCCTTGGGTTCAATACCCAGTACCCTCCAAAAAAATTTATGACATCAAGAACCAGTATAATAAAAGTAAATCACCAGGAGACTTTTGGAAACCATGGGCTTTAATTATCCTCCTCTTCTGGGGCTTTCCATACTGGAGCAGAGAGTTTGTTACACAGCAGACAAATCTCCTTTCTTGACTGAAGTTTTTTTTTTTTTTTGAGTTAGTTTCCTGTCCCTTGGGGCTGAAGAATCCTAATTAGCAACTTGCCCAGCATGGGATCATCATTGTGATAGGCTTGAAGCTTGAGGTCACCCATGAAGACATGACCTCTATCCCCACATGGTGACTTTTTGCCATGGTGTGGCATCCAGTGGCTTCTAAGGAGGAGACTTGTGTACAATGCTGACACAGTTTCTATAAGGGGCCCAAGAGTTCAGCATCCACCTTTAGGAAACTCATGACAAGGTAAAGCTGGATGGAGACAAGACTTCAACCTTTGTGGAGTGGATCTAATTGCTCCAAATGAAAACATATTGGTACCATTCTTGTCTTCCCCAGATGGCATCAGAATCAAAAGATGATATAGCATCGGATATGTTAGTATCAGACCAAAGAAAATTTTAGGAGAAAAACATTAAGAAAGACAAAGAGGGTTATTTCATGTTGAAATAGTCTAGCAAGAAGATACAACACATGAACTTGTATGGTCCTAGCAGTGTAGTCTCTAAATGTCAAATAAATCACACAGGTAACCAAGAGACACAGACACAGAATGGGAATTTGATTTTGGACCACATTTCTTAGAATAGATTAAAAGATTGAAAAAATAAGTGGAAAGAATCAGAAATGGAGGCGGAATCAGAATGAACAATGTATGTATGCATATATGTATGTATGGACAAATGAATAAGAAAATCCTGATTAATATATTTGACTAAAGAGAGGGGTTGAGGGAAAGAGAGGGAGAAGGAGGGAGAGAAGGCGAAAGAGAAAAAAATCATTTCTTCATAAAAAGCACATTTCCCCCCAAACTGTATATTGAGGTTTAGGGAAAAATGAACAAATTATAAAGAATAATTTTACAGATCATGTTTTTCTAATTACAGTGAAATAAAATTAGAAATAACTCTGGGGTTAAAGAAAATATAATAGAAAATCTGAAATTTAGAATGAAACTATAATACCAGTTTTTACTTTTCAATGCTTGTAAGTGACAACTAAAGTGATCCTTAGAGGGAATTTTCAAATTCTACAAGAAAATTGTTATTAAAAAAAGAAATAACAAAAATAAATGATGTCACTTGTTAGAAACTACAAAAACAAAAATAATTAATGAGTGAGAAAGAAAAACACTCTGAAACATGCAAAGTGTTTCTTAAGAAATAATATTTTCATTATTCAAATTTGTTAAATGAAGACAAAATGATCCTTAGGGGTAAATTTATAGCCCAGTACACATTTTGGAAAGTCTAATCTAAATCTAATAATGAGGAAATAATTGAGAGCTATTCTGCACCTTATTTTCAAATGGCTCATATATATGTATGAAGATATTCACAGAAGCACTGCCAATAAGGGGAAAAAATTAGAGCTAACTTAAATGTGCACCCACAGGAGAATGTAATGAGTAAATTTGGTACATCTACACAATGTAAACAGTTATAAATGTGAGTGAGTTATAGCTACATGTATGCCCATAGAAGAATCTCACAAACATGTTGTAAGCAAAAAAGTCAATTTGCAGAGAATTGTATGTTATATGAGGTGTTCATTCCTTTAAAGCTAAAGTATGTTCAAGACAGCACTTGGGGATACATATATGTGTGGTGAATGTATACATGAATGCATGGGAATGATGAATACCAGATTCAAGATAATGATCAGCCCTGGGGAGCATGAGGAGAAGACATGGTTCTGGAGGATTTCAGAGGTGGCTTCAGCGGCACTGTTTGAACTTGGAAATATTACATTGTAAAGCTTAGTGGTAGATTCATATTATTGGTATATCATATTAATGGTACATCATATTATTATTTATGTCATTCTGTAACTTTAAAGATTACATCCTAAACAATCACTGTTAAATTTGGTGCATGTCATTACAATTTAAACTATTCATACATCATGCACACACACGCGTGTGTGTGTGTGTGCATGTATGCATGCTTGTGTGCCATAACAGATCTGCCACTTAAAAAAAAAAAAGTCCCCAGGGACTAGTGGTGCACACCTGTAAATTCCAATGGCTTGGGAGGCTGAGGCAGGAGGATAGCAAGTTTGAGGCCAGCCTTAGCCATTTAGTCAGGTCCTAAGCAACTTAGAGTGGAACTTGTCTCAAAAAAACAAAACAAACAAACAAACAAAACAAGTACTGGGGATGTGGGTTGGTGGTAGAGTGCTCCTGGGTTTGATCACAGGTACCCCCCCCCCCCAAAAAAAAAATAGAAGACTCATGTTTTAAATCTACCTATGCACCAAAATCTTGCTCTTGGCTGATTTTTGGACCAGAAGTCTGTGTCATGCAATTGATGATTATCCATGACACAAATAATAAGCAACTCTAGTTCTATTTGTGTGTATTGCTAATTGGGGGAAGGAATGAGGGGAATTAGTTTGGTATCTGAAGAAACAATATGAAATGATATTCAACCAGGCACATTTTGGTCTAAGCCCTCTTGTTAGCTGAAGCAGAGTTATTAGTATGTCGGCTTCATTTCAGCTTTTCTTCTGGAGGAATCCAACCAGCTTCCCTTGAGTAGAAGAAACCGGCTGCTATGTTCAATCTGCATTTATGTCACATTGAGCTTAATCAAATATTTCTTTATAAGGGTTCTCACTGAAGGCATTGACTGTACACAAGATAGACTTCAGTTTCTATCTCAGCTGAGTTCAGGAAAAGCTGCATAAAATGGAACTATAATAAATGTAATGCCTTTCCCTTGATGATTTACATTATAATTTCAGACGCGTTGATTTCCCTTTTTGAAGCCTTTCAGTAAAAGGTGAAAAGAGCCAATAACGCATTAGCTACAAAAATCTCTTGAAATGGCTAATGATCCTTCAGAAGCTTTTCAATTGCTTTAGGTTCATTTTTAATGGAATCTTCCCCTGATATATGTATTTATAGCTCCCATTCACCAAGAACCATTCATCAAACCCTTCCAAGTACAAATAATTATCCATCTAATTGCTGTCACATAGTCTTGTTATTGGCCGAGTTCTTTCATGTTATATATAATCAAGTGCATGAGAAGAGACTGATGAACTCAGCTGTCTGCATGCATATCTGGGCGCCCGGAGAGGAGCAGAAGAACATGCAATATCTCCCCCACTCCCTCTCTGGAAGTTCTTTTTTCAGTTGATGTCTGGCTTTGAGTTTGCAGGAATCTCCCACCAAACCTTATTCTTTGCAATGACAGTCAACATGCTGAGGTTCCTGGGAAAGAATGGGCTGTTCCAGTAACCGGAGAGCTTCCAGCCGAGTCAGGACTGTAAAAATTAGAGATTTGGGGGAACAGACTCCTGCAAGGTAGGGAGAAGGGAACGAGGGGTTTGCAGACTTGGAATTGTAAGTCCGGGCAAGGGCTGAATGTCAGGTTTGGAGAGGTGGCTACGTTATCTTGATTCAGAGCCAGGTTGGGAAAGGAGGCTGGGGTCAGAGAGGAATCTTCTCACCCTGTGGACAAGGCCTTCAAATACCTCAAATACTAAAATAACAGTATTAACAATAAATCATATGCATGCCCACTCTATCTCAGACACAAATCTTAATGCCAACCTGTTGTCTCAAGTTACTCTTCCCTAGAAGTGTCCCTAGGAGGAAGAGTCACATGAAAATAATTTACTAAGAAGCAAACCTAGGAAATGCCCAGAGGAGAGTGAGAAAAAGGGGTTGGGAAGAGAGGAACACCAGACAAGAGAGCAGGATCTAGTTGGAGTATTTTATATTCCTGGTCTCTTATTATTACTTAAGAACTCTATGCAGGGGTCTACCTTGATTAATTTTATGTGCCAACACTATTTAGACCACAGGCGGCTCAGGTATGAAGTGTAGCATTATTCTGGGTATTACTATGAATGTGTTTTAGAGAAGATTAACATTTTTTAAATTAAAATTTAAATTGGGGATGGAATAAAGCAGATTGCCCTTCCCAGTGTGGGTGGGCCCTATCTAATTAGCTGAAGGACTGAATAGAACAAAAAGACGGACTCTCCCCTGTATAAGAGACTTCCTCCTCTCTGACTTCTTTCTAGGTTGGGACAATAGCTCTTTTTTGCCTTTGACCTTGAATGGAAACATTGGCTCTCCTGGGTCTCCAACTTGTCAATGGCAGATGTTTGTATTTCTTAGACTCCATGATTGTGAGCCAACCCTTATAATAATATAAATCAATCTCTCTGTGTCCGTGTGTGTGTGTGTGTGTGTGTGTGTGTGTGTGTGTGTATACAGTCACATGCCATATGTTTTTTTGTCAACAACAGACTACATACACATTGGTGATTCTATAAGATTGCATTGCCTGGTGATGTCATGGTCATTTTAGAGTACACTCTATGACATTCTCACAATCATGAAATTGCCTAAAAAGCCAATTTCTCAGAACATATTCCCATCTTGAAATGAGACATAACCTATCGATTCTTGGTTTCCCTGGAGAAACTGTACTAATAGAGGAGCAAATAGATTCTCTGATCCCTGGAACTTCCAGGCACCTAAAACAAAGAGAAACAGCTTCTGGCTGTGTCCCCAAAGTGAAGGCACACTGGGACAGAGTGCAGGAAAAAGGAGGGGCCTTGAGGGAATGTGTGGGAGCACAGGTCTGGGACACTGTAGTAACTCATTTACTTTATACTATACTTCGGACATAGTATGACAGTTATTCCCCAATTCACAGATGAGGCACAAGGAGAGTAAGTAATCAGTGATGCCAACTCAGATCTTGACCACCGCATTGGAAGGAAGACGTGAACTCTGTTAAGCTCCAGGTAGAGGTAGTAATCATCAGTCACCAACGCCCTAAGAGGCTGAGTTAATTCATGGGTGAGGCAGAGCTGAGAGTTGGGGGGTGCAGAGGAGAAATGCTTGGAAAGAAGAGGGTGTGTGTGCAATCCTGTATCGTGCTGACCAGGCCATTCTCCAGTGTGGACTGCAGAAGGATTGCAGTAGGGATGATATTTGCGGATATCTTTGCAGGTAGTCGTCTTCCTCGTGGTCTTCCTACACTCCCCTGCCAAGAACCCAAGGCCTACTAGGGTGCTCAGCGTTCGGCTGGAGGGGTGCAGGAGTGGCCGCCAGAGGGCGCGCCAGCCTCGGGTACTTGAATAATCTGCCAGAAACGGGAGACCTGATCGCCCGGGACCCATATAGAGCTGCCCTGAGAAAGCTTTTCCCCAGAGCCCTTCAGTTGGGCTTCACTTTGGAGCCCTTTCCCCCCCGGAACTCAGCAAACCCCCTTTCCGCCGTTTCCTTCCCTCTTTCCCACGTGGCGGCAGAGCGGTGAGATTTAAATCAATGAGTTATTATAGGACGAACCCTTGGCACCCGTACTCCTCCTGGTCTTCCTGCAACTTTGCAAACCTGGACAAGTAAACAAAATCTGGAAGCCTTGCCTCTGTTGGCCTTGGATTGCGTGCATTTAGGATGGAGTAGAAAGTAACACACACACACACACACACACACACACACACACACGTATTAATTAAGAGGAAGCTTTGTGGCTCACCCTGTTCTTGCAACGGGTGGTTCCCTCTGCACGGAATACGGCTCCCTAGCTATTTAAGGGAAGACCCCCACCCCTTGTGGGCCATGTCTTTCAGGAAGCCCCTGCACAGAAGGGCCTTCTGAAGGTCGGCAGTAGACAGGGTCTTACCAGCCTGCTCGCTGGGCAAGGCCCTGGGAATACACCTGGTGGGGGCCAGGTCCGGTGTGTTAAGCTGGTGCAGATTGGTGATGGTTCTTCCTCCACTTGGAACTGTAGGTTAGAGTCTAGGTGGAAAAAAAAAATATATATATATATATATATATAATTTGAAAAGTTCTGGCCATTTTAGTAAAAAGTAATGTAGAATGAATTTTTTATAAGAATTGAAAAGGAAGAAAATTTCTCTGTGGTCATTATTTGAAGATGTTATGGCTTGATACTAGAAACTTTAAAAACCGATTACAAACACTGTTTTAAACATGAGATAGAAAATTAGATGGTTTGATACAAAAGAAATACCTTAAAAAAAGCTTTTCTATGTGCCAACAATTACAAGCTGGAAAATGAGGACATTTTCCATTTGCAAAACATAGTGGAGTGTTTAAGACATAAACGGTCAAGGCTGTGGAGTCAGACTGCCTGGGTTCAAATTCTGGCTCTACCATCCTCTGTTGACCCTTGGCCAATCATGTAGCTTCTCTGTGTCTCAGTTCCTTCTTTTGTAAGATGAGGACATTCATAGTATCTATTACGAACTTAACGGGATAATGCTTGTATTATATATTAGGTTGAACCCTATGAAATTGATGTTTTGAGAGGTCACGATCTGATTGCCTATCATTTTCATGAGTCAACTAGTGAATACCCACATTGTAACTTTTTCTACTGCTGCTCCGTCAGCCTCTAGTTGTGAGTGCTCCCGAGTAAACAGTGGCAAAGTACAAGAATGTACAAGTGACAGAACAGAAATACACTCAACCAATAAACATATTTAAAAAGCTCAGCCACATCACCCATCCTAGAAATGCAAATCACCACGGAGACAATTTTGCCTATAAAATTGCCAAGGCTTTTTTTTAAAAGAATCACTTTTTTGCTGGAGGAGACAGAAGTAAAAGGCACCTCCCTTCCCTGCTGGTGGTGTGGAATTGGTCTAATCTTTCCAGGAAGCAAGTAGAGAATGTGTCACAATATTCCAAAACAATCATACTCTTTCCTCTTTCATTATTACTTCCACTTACAGGAATTTATTCCAAAATCATAAGGAAAACGTTTCACAAAGACACGTGTATGATGACGAGGTTCACCATAGCATTTTTATCATAAGGAAAAATTAGAAAATCTTAAAGGGGAGCTGATGAAATATGTTTTGTTGCATCCTAATGTGACATATATGCTGTCATTAGAAATAATTTTAAATATGTTAATAATATAAAAGATGCAATATGACATCAAAGAGAAGAAAACACCTCACCAAACTGCATGTGTTGTGGCCCAATTTTTTTTTTTTAGAAAAATAATTCATTTGTAGCACTTCAAAAAATCTGTTTCTTCTCCATTTATTTATGGTTCTTCCTCTATGTATAGAAAACTCCAAAACATTTATTTTTATATATGTAAATGCATAAGTATATATATAACTTTTTTTTTGGTACTTGAGATTGAACACAGGGACACTTACCTACTGAGCCACATCCCCAGCCCTTTTTATTTATTTATTAACAATAATAATAATAATTATTATTTTTTGGTCCTGGGGATTGAACTCAGGGGTGCTTGATCACCAAGCCACACTCCCAACTTTCTTTTTCGTTTTTTAATTTTGAGACAGGATCTCACTAAATTACTTGGGGCCTTGCTAATTTGCTGAGGCTGGCCTTGAACTTGCAGTCCTCCTGTCTCAACCTTCGGAGTTGCTGATTATAGGCATATGCCACCACATCCAGCCAATGTATCTTTAAATATCTTTAAATTCATGTTGATATGTGAAACTATGAGCAGAGATACAAATGTTGAGGGTTACATATTGGTTGTCCCAACCTGAGTCACTTTGGTGGTTTCTGTGATGTGAGTGGAAAGGGGGGCAAGAAAGGAGAAGCTGGTGAGCATTTCCTTCACTTAATAGTGCAGGGAACGAGCCCCAGAAAGTCCAGGATAATTGGCAGAATCCACATGGTTTCAAGACACGTGACAGCTGGGGCCACTAATTTACATTCAGATGGTACTTCAGAACTGTAGTGGCCCCGCCGCTGGACCTGGTTATTTAACACATTAGTGAAGATGAACATCCATTACCGTGTCACCAATTTGCTTTTTGTAGAAGTATTTTGATAACTGTACTTCAATATAATTGGTTCCCTTTGTAATTCTCTGAAATTTAAAGGTAAAATTCTGAATGGGCTCCATAAAGCTTTGCCAGAGTGCTGGATTTCAGTTGGAGAGCAGCGAAAACAAAAGAATTTTCTCTTTGCATCTAAGTTCACAGATCCCTGAATTCTACCTGTAGGCCAGATTAAGCCCCTCTAACTGTTATGACCCTGGGATCTCAGCTTCCTATCTTGGCTCCTCCAGGGCACCCAGACACTGAGCTTTTCTTTGGGAAACTGCAGCTGGTCATGTCCTTGACAACTGAATAAAGAAGCAGTGAGACAGTGTAGACTAGTTGTGCTGTGGTTCACAGCTTCCCTGACCTTGTTTGGCCTGACCAGAATGGAAGAAGCATCAGAATGCTGTAGAACACTGGAAGTTCTCAGACACGCAGACATAGATGTACATATGTGACCAAAATCTCAGTTCCTTATTACCAGTCCAAGTGCAGCGGTGCTTCCCACTCTGAGATGGTCTTAGTCTGTTTTCTGTTGCTATCACCAAATACCCCAGACTGGGTGCATTATAAAGAAGGGAGGTTTATTTAATCATGGTTCTGGAGTACAGGAAGTCCAAGATCAAGGTGCCAGCACGTCAGCATCTCATGAGGATTTTTCCTCCATGGGAACATGGTAGAAAGCATCGTATGGTGAAACAGAGCAGGCCTGCAGCTCAGGTCTCTCTTCCTCCTCTTCTAAAGCCACAAATGCCATCACAGAGACCCTGTGCTGATGACCTCCTCTAATCTGAATCACCTCCACTTCCAAGTACCATATGAATTTGGGGATTAAATTTCTAAGCCGTGAACTCTTGGGGACACACTCAAGCCATGTCAGGGATTATCGGGATGGGGCTCCTGGTTCCTTCTATTCCCAGGCCATCCTAATGTGGGAGTGGGAGGTGCCCTGGGGACAGGGCCAGCTGCCAATCCCATGGTCCTTCTCCACATTTCTTTTTTTGTGTGATCACTTTCCAGAGGCCTGCTTTCCTCGTGCACTTAACTTAAATCTGGGTTTTACTCAAATGCTCTTGAGATTTACTTAGGATTTTATTTCACCCCATCCCCTACTCTGATTTAATGGTGAACAAACCTTTCAAAGGGATCACCGTGAGTCCCCGATGCCTTTCGCCAGATTAGAGATAAAACCTGTTTAATGGCCACGGGGGCCATCTGCTGGATTTGTTTTGTCTTCATCGGGGATTATACTTTTCTTCAATGTAAAAATGAATCTCTTTGTTCCATTTAATGCCTTGAATTCTATGTCGTCGGAAATGAATTTTGTTATCCTTGTTCTTTTTGTGTTTGCCCGATAAATCTCAGCTTTTCTTTTCTTTTTTTTTTAAACATTTATTTTTAACTTTTCGATATCATTTTGTTTTAGGTTTTTGTCTTAGGAGCACCATATAATTAGAGTTTCTATTTTAACCTTATAATTTGAGGGTCCTTTTGGGGAAAATTTTTTTTTATTGTGTTTTTCTTATTGTATGTCTACAAGTTCTCTATGAAAAATACAGAGAAGCAAAGAGAAGAACACTAAAATCACTCTGTTTTCACTACACAGAAGTAACCACTGCTCTGTGCACCTGGTTCTGTGTTTTCTTCTCTGGTGATGTTAACTTCCTGTATTTCCTTCCAAAGTTAGGCAGGGTCAGTTCTGTTCTAGTTGCTGGCCCTGGAGGGTCACAGATGCCACACGCAGCTTCTGCAGCTCTGCTCTAGGCCCAAGAGGGACCTCTCTGTTGATCTGATACCCATTTCCTTGGGTTCCTCTTTTCTAGCTTCTTTCCTGTCACAGAATTGGAAAGACCATCAGGGACAAGATTGAGGTGGCAATCTAGGGGACTGGATTAAGGAGGCAGGTGAGAAGGTTTTAAAATGTGCCCTCAAATTTTTTGACAAATCTGTCCGGTAAGGACAAATTAATTTTCCTCCCTCATCCCTTAATACCTGCTAGGATTGAGATCATCTGCAGCAAGCCTGAGGCTGTGACCAGGGCTGGCCTACTTCTAGCTCAATCTTACCCTGAAGGTAGGGCCCTTCAGGGTCCTAACCCAACAGTAAGGTTTTGTTCTTTATTGAGTCTGAGCTAGAGTTTTTGTCTTTTTAGCTCAAAAAGGTGCTGACTGCCAGCACTTTGATCCTGGACTTCCTAGACTTCCAGTACGATGGGCTAAATAAACTTTTACTCTTTATACAGTACCCAGTCTGGGGTATTTGGTAACAGTCTTTAAGAGTTAAAGACTGTTCAGATGGTCTGTTCATTAACTTTTCCAGAATTGGCACTCTCCTGCAGAGGAAAAATTCTCTTTTTTTTGTTCCTGGAAGTGGACTCCATAACTAATTGGTTAGCTCACTGATGTCTTCCATCAGTTGATTTTTGTCCATTTTTCTAGTTGTTCTTAGTGTGATGATTTATCCCATGTACATAGCGCATAGCTGAGGTGACCATTTTCAACTTTTTAGCTGTTTCCTCTGCTATGGGCTTTCATGCTTTTAAATAAAATATGTGTCTTGCTGTTGAGATTTCAAGAAATTACATACTGTCTTCCACAATGTTCTCCTTCAATTTCCCTTATTCCCTCTTCTCAGTATAGCTATATAATAAATTGATTAAAGAAAATGTTTACAGATTATTTGGCCTGTTCACTGTTCAACCAAATCATGGACTTTAATAATGTTTTCTTTATTGGGAAATTTTTAATTTTGTCTGGGGCTGGGAGAGTAGCTCAGTGGTAGAGCTCTTGTCTAGCACGTGTGAGGTCCTGAGTTCCATCCCCAGCACCACACACACATGCTCTCTCTGAAATTAATAATGGCTCCAGTTTTAAGATTTGTTTAGTTTTCTCTCTGCTGGCATTCCTTCATTCCTTAATGTATTTGTGAAATACTACAAAGCAGCCAATGAGGCAGGAAAAACAAACACACAGAACCACCAGAAATGCGTCTTACCTTGGAGGTCAACTGCAGAAGGTGTTTCAAGGGTAAGGGAGGGATCAGGCGTCCTTCATGCTAGTCACAAGTCAGGTGACATGAGGACAGAAATGATCAATGGGTTTGGCAATGTGGAGGTCACCAGTGACTTTGACAAGAATAGAGTGGTGGGAACAAATGTTTGCCGAAAGAAAAATCACAGAAAAGGGCAGGGACAAATTTTAAATGAATTTTCTGCTCCAAGGAGCAGAGAAATATGGAGGAGGATATAGGATGGAGGAGGGGATTTGTGGCAGGCAGTCGACAAGATGGCTTCCCGTGATCTCCATCACGTGGTGTTCACACCATTGTCTAGTCCCCTGGGTTGGTGTATGTGACCAATAGTGTACATCAGAAGTGATGGAGGGGTTTTAAAAGACCGTGACTTTCATTTTGGACACTCTCTTGTTTTTCTTCTCTCTTTTACCTCATTCTATGAAGAGCAAGCTGCCATATTGTAAGTAGCCCTATGGAGAGGTCCATCACCATGAGGAACTGAGCCTCCAGCCAACCACCAATGAGAAACTGAGGCCTACCAGTAACCAGAATCAATGCTTGCTGTTTTAAGTTGCCAATTTGGGGGATGATATATTATGCAGCAATATAACTAGCATAAGATTTTTTTTTTTTAAGATGGAACAAAGAAAAATATTTGTGGATTGATGGGAATAATTTAATAGTGAGGGAAAAGTTGATCTTGAAGAAGAAAAGAGAGGAAAATTTTCAGAAGGATTTTCTGTGCATGTGAACAAGATGGGATTTGGTGTACGTGTGAAGAAGGTGGCAAGTTGAGGCACCTCATCTCTACTAACAGGTGAGAAGATGGTCGGTCACAGTGGTGGGAGAAGTCAGTGATTGTGAGGACTTACCTGTCAGTGTAGCATTGTGGATAAGCATGCAGGCTGTGGGAGATGCTCAATTCCAGTCTTTCTTGTCTGTACTACCTGCGAGACACTGAACATTTAAAAAATAATTCTACATAATATTGGGATTTATTATGCCATAATTGTACATGCACATAACATGATGCAATCAATCTCACTCCCCAGTACCTAACCACCCCCCTCCATTCCTTCAGTGACAGTGGAAAAATTATTGACCTCTTCAGTGCCTGGTAATAGGACATTCTCAGACATTTATAATATCATTAATTCTCAGAATCTAAGAGATATTAGAGAACATCTAGTGCCATTTTTTTAAAAGAAACTGTGTTTGTATTTGTGCCAGAAAAATCATCATTAAATGAATAGAATAAATTTTTTTGGACTACAAATAAAACTGATTAGATTACAAAACATTTATTAACATATCAAGAAAATTAATTTGTAATATAGAAACATATTTGCTTCTTCACTAATGTGTTGTAAAACAAGATGTAGCTCCAAGTCCTAGAACTTGAGTAATAGTGGTGATGAGAACAAATGGTATTATATTTGAAAAATCCTTTATGTGACACAAAAACATCTATGATTTCTGTGGGTGACAAAGTCACAGATATTGCTAAGTCCCTATGTTTGTCATTAAAGGAAGTGGTGAATTTCATTTGAATGTTAGCAAAGATAAAGACTTTTTCCTATGCAAATTTCACCAATTCCCTGAATTCTGGGGTTGTGGATCACAAATTGAGAACCCTTAATCCCAATCAGATAAAAATGAGGGTGCTTAATCCCTGATATGTAACCTGAGCTGTCCAGGATTACACAGATAAACCTGGCTCACCTGGATCAGGAATCTGATTCTCGCATCTCCCAGTGAAACGATTTTTCATTATTATTTTTTTTTTTTTACAAATGTTTCAAGCCTTTCAAGTTTTAAATGTTTCAAGTGATTCAAGGACAAGTGTTTCAAGACTTTGAGATTAAGTGAACCATAGCAGATTTTACCTTGCTTTAAAGTGATTCTTGACATTTTAGAGGGGTTCCATCAGAACCTGTGTGGTGGTTAGTATTTCATTGCTGTGACTAAATACTTGACAAGAACACCTTAGATGAAGAAAGACTTATTTTGGCTTGTGGTTTCAGAGTTCTCAGGTTGTGATCGGCCAGCTCCATTGCAGAAACATCATGGTGGAAGGGCATCAAGGAGGAGAGCTGCTTAGCTCACGCTCACTGAGAAGCAGAGGAAAGGTGGTGGGCAGTGGAAAGATAAACCTTCCCAGGGTATGGCCCAGAGACCAGCTAGCTCCCATCTCCCAGTAGTCCATTCAGGTATCAACAGATTAAACTACTGCATGGATTAATCCACTATGAGGTCAGAGCCCTTATGATCCAATTGTTGTCTAAAAATCCCACCTCTGAACCTTGCTGTTCCAGGGAACAAGCTTTCAATACATGAGTTTTTTTTTTTTTTTTTTTTTGCGGGGGGAGGGGTATTCTAGATACAAACCATAACAACTTGTGAATGAGTGAGTTGGAGTTACTTACATCTGCTTCCTCAAGGTCTCAGGGTCATCCAGACAGTCTCTTCCTTTGGCCCCTTTCCCCCTTGTTCTACCTCTAAGTCTGTGTCCTTTACACTGTACCGTCTCTGAGTTCCTCTCTCTCTTCATTTTGTTCTCTCTCTCTCTCCCAGCAGGTTTAGACATCTGGGTGAAGGAGAGAGATCTAGAGAATTTTTGCACAAGGTGACCCAAGCGAGGCCCCGAGAAGATGCAAAGTGAGTTCAGAATCTGTACATCATCTATTTAGAGCTATAGGAAATTCAACATGAGCTCATTCCCCACAAAATCAGTATGCACTGGCATCCCAGAAACTGGTCTAGAGCCCTTCTCATCCTCTGAAGAAGTTATAAATCCCAGTAGGTGGCATGGAAGGATTTCTGGGGCTCCAGCTGAATCTGTTTTCATTAAGGTGTTATATTTTCCCTTGGTCTCTGCCAAAATGTTTTGTAAGGACATGTAGGGGAAAGAAAATAAATTGCTCATGTGTTCGTGTTCCTCCTTTGTGTGGCAATATCTTTTACTACAGATGCATTTTGGGGGCTATTGTTGGTACAGTTACCCGGGTACAGAACCAGGTTATGTGTTAGCAGCATTTATACCTTGCATGGGGAATAAATCACGTAGATGAAAGTCTTTTCAATGATTTTAAAGCTTTCCTGTATACCAGCTTCATTTTTCTCCATATTGTTATTGAATGTCAACTGTTTGCTTAGGTGGAGAGCTCAGGGACATTTACTATATGTCCCTAACCTCACAGTGCTTCAGAACACTCAGAGAGATACTTTCGGAGCTGAAAACTCATTTAATAGTTGTTGCCACTACCAAAGTGGTGCCCATCTCAACCCCTGCAATGCATGAAATGTTATGTTACAGGATCAAAGGAATTAAGGTAATAGATTTTCAAATGGGGAGATTATTATTTTTTTTCCAAGTGGGTCTGATGCCATCATAGGGGCTCTTAAAAGTGGAAGAGGAAGGCACAAGAGTTGGTCTAAGATATGGGAGGACAGAAGAGGCAGGAGATTCCCAGGGTGTGAGAGGAGTTCTATCTAGTTTTGGAGGTGGAGGAAGGAGGTGGCCAGGGCTAAGGAATGTGGGTGGTCTCTAGACACTGAAAATGGTCCTCAGCTGACAGATACAAGCAAATGGGGGCCTCAGACTTCCAACAGCAATTCTGCTAACCACCCCAATGGGCAAGGAAATAGATTCTTCTCTCTATAGACCCTCCAGATGACACCTTTGTTTCAGCTTAGTGAGACCACATCAGACTTCTGACCCACAGAAGTGTGAGAAAATAGATATGCATTTTCTTAACCCATCATGTCCTATTGTCCTGTGACACCTATTTTAAAAAATTGTTCAATTTAATTTTTTTTATGGGCGTCCTATATAAAAGATACCAAGGCATAATAGGTTTAATGATGCTGGGTTTGTGATAATTTTTTAGAGCAGTAAAAGAAAGCTAATGCAATACTTAAGATTAGACAAAGCAGCATGCAATTATGTTCCAAGTGAGAAGCATGGAGTCCTGCATTCAATGTCATAGAAAGCAATAATTATACCCATCGTGTGTGTGTGTGTGTGTGTGTGTGTGTGTGTGTGTGTGTAATCAAGCCAGCCAATGAGAATGTTTAGGAATATAGTGGCAGGTTGAATTAATGGTTCCAAATTCTCATTCTTCCCTGTAACCACACTCTTTGCTCTGTGCAATCTATCTTACTGAGTGTGGAGTGCAGTTTCTAGATTTGGCCATGCACTTTGCTTTAACTTCCAGCATCCATTTCTCCGGTCTTTAGTAGATATTTCACTTTTTCTCAGTGAAGCCACTCTTCCTCATGGTCATGACTTCGATACACAGCTACTCTAGCAAATAGATCTGACTGGTCCAAGCCAATCATGGCAATATAGTTCCTCTTGCCAGGGACTGGCTCAAAGGTGAGCTTGCAACCCAGTTTTGACCAATGACATGTGACTTCTGCTGGGGAATTCTGAGAACTTTTCTTGATTCTAAGAAAGAGGGAGACCAAAGAGTCTTTTCTTCCCCTAAACACAATCATTTCTGCATGTAACATCTGGAACCCCTTTACCTACCTTGAGACTGAGGGGAATCAGTGAGGAGAAAGTGGTAATCTACTTCAGATGGTAATGTGCAATAGGAAAGATGTATTGTTTCAGAGTCACAGAATAACTTCTTGGAGCAGCTCCACTTTGGTACTAGTTTTTCTTTTGTGTGCCTTATTTCCATTATCCCTGCCACCCTTCTTGAAATATCCCTTCCTCTTGCTTCGGGTCTGTGGCGGGTGCTGTTCCTCTATTAAAGAACACTATTCATGCTAACATGGTTAACACTTGCTCTCTTCCCTTTCTCACTTTTCAATTCATATGTCACTTCCTCAGGCAAGAAGCTCCCAGCCATTAATTGTTGATGGAATTAATAACTTCTTCACCCTTCTGTTATGGTTGGGATATGAGGGGTCTCCTCAAAGCTCCTAGGTTAATGCAGGAATATTTCAAGGTGAAATGATTAGATTATGAGAGTTGTGACCTAGAGATATAACCTAATGAGTGGATTAGTCCACTTGATGGATCAATAATTTGAAAGGATTACTGTGCTGGGTGATAACTGTAGGCAGGTGGGACATGGCTGGATGAAGTAGGTCTCTGTGCCTTTGGGGATTATATCTAGTCCCTCTAGCTTCTCTCTCTCTCTCTCTCTCTCTCTCTCTCTCTCTCTCTCTCTCTCTCTCTCTCTCTCTCTGCTTTTGGGCTCACCATGAGTTGAGTAGCTTTCCTCTGCTATGCTCTTCTGCCATGATGCTCTACCTCACCTTGGGTCCAGAGCAATGGAACTGGCCATCTATGGACTGAGCCTATGAAACTGCAAGCCCAAATCAACTTTTCCTCCTCTCAGTTGCTCTTGTTGAGTATTTTGGACACAGCAATGACAACACTTCTTCCCTGTTTCTTGAACTGTTGCTATGTGACTTTGCAGTTACCCTTCTACAGGTGAAGTATATGTCCCGGCCCCTTGACTTTGGGTTTCACTATGCAGCTTGCTTTTGGCCAGTGAATGGAAGCAGAAATTTGCTGGTTCCAACTAAGTTCCCTAAGAAGTCTAATGTGCTGCTTGTTTCTTTTTGATGCTGCCATTTCCATTAAAACATGCCCTGGCTGGTATACTGGTCCAAGGAGGATGAAATACGTATGAAGCAGATCTGGATCCAAAGTGGCAATTGGAGTTGCTCAACCAAGTCCAGCTTAGACCAGGCAAAACACAGCTGAACTGCAGATGTGGGAGCACAATATATGTTCTTGTATGTTGCTGAGATTATGCAAAGCAACAACTAATATGGCATCTTGCAGCAATTTCTTGGCAATATTACAAAACAATTGTATATAGAATGGAGGGAGCTTTAGATTAACCATGATCCTTTCTGTGATATTTAAAATTCTATGGAAATTTAAAATTTGGGGGTTTTGCATTTAGACAATAAGCTAAAATATTAATGCAAGCATTTTATGAATTAGAAGATAACTGGGTGCTGCCTTGTGGCTTTTTAATGTCCCTATAAATTTGTGTTTGTGTTTATGATGCTGGCATCAGGCCAACTAAAGAATGAGGAGGACTTAATTTATATGTGATCCTTCACAGCTACAGCAGGCCCATAAGCATTCTGGTGCACTGTGTGACAGCACAGAATTTGATTGCAAAGTAAGGCTGTGCTGAGTTTAAGAAGATCCATGGCAATCTTCATTACCAATTATAGTGGGAGCAATAATTTAATTCCTGCCAAACAGCTGACGGTTATAGCATACCTTTTGTTTGCACAAATTTCATAACAATCTTGGATGTTCAGGCGAATTTTTTTTTTCTTTTAAAGGGGGAATCAAACTTCCTGCCCTCCTGCTCCAAGTTTGAGACCTAGGTCTAGGTACATCAGGCAATGGATTTTACTGAGTTGATTGGGAGTGGCAAATTAAGCTTTGAATATGAGGAATTAGAAAATAAAAGAGCCCCATTTACAAGCATATATGCATGGGACTGAAACCAAGATTTGGAGGTGGATTTGTTGAAGGATTTGTTGATGGTGCAGCCATCACCTCCGAGCTGGAGAACAGCACTGTGGGCATCTTCTAGAGATGAAAACCAGTAGCAGTGGCTTGGGAGTCTCAGCAAAGAGCACCCATGCCTGAACTTATTAGTGATAGGTGAAGTTGCTTCTTCATCTTTGAGCAATAGCATTAGACATATGGTGGGGATCTAGCATATGGCAGCAGATGGCTATGGCAGCAATGATAACACCAATCCAACATACACCTAACAGAAGTGGGACTGGAGTGAAAGTAGGAATTGGATCCTGGAATTAGAGTTCTGTGGTTATACCATTTTGGACCATGTAAACCCAGGGCTTCTTTAATGAGCTACATCAGGATAAAGTTTCAAAAGTGTGATACTGGTCTTCCTACCAATCTAGGGGAACTGATTCTAACCTAGACTGAGAAAGGAAGAAAAAAATACTTCTAACTTGGGTATGTGGATCAGTTCACACCTGTCATCATATAATATTGGACTGAATATACTTGATTTATAACATCTTTTCTGAGGACATCTCATTTCTCCTCTACCTAGAAGCTGTTTCTGACCCTTTGTGGATGTCCTGCAAAGGACAGTAATAGAGACGTGGCAAAAATAGCACTTGATATGTAAACATTATAGAAGTAACAGTTTTCTCAAGGGCTATTGTTATCAGCTGGGCACATTAGATTGAGGGATGGTCATTGAAACAGTTTATAGTAGGCTCCTGAATTCCCCTTGTGAAATGCACTTGGGTTGGTATGATGGTCTCTTCTTCTAGTTCAGTGGATTGCTGGGAGAAGCTGAAGTCAAGGAGATGGAATTTACCAAGCCTCTCATACTTCAATATCGACATCCTGAGACTCTAGCATATTACCTCATTATCTCATGATGGTTGTCTAAATCACTCAGATGCAACTTCCCAGATCTGGGTACCATTTTTTTTTTTTTTTTACTCTGCCACTGGGTCCACCTAGGTTGCATAGTATCGACAAAAAGTCAATCAAACACAATCACTGTTCTCTAAGAAATAAACACCAATCTGTGAATATGCAAATGAATTAAAGAGAGGAGGGCCTGAGCCCAGTGGTCCTGTCCAGGAGTTACTCCACCCTCAGGTACGACCATGGGGTTGAAGGTGTTTAAAAAGTTCTTCTTGCATTGGTACTGGTGTAAGACGGTTTTGCCTACCCTGGGCTTGGTAGGTGTCTGAAACTGATGGTCACGAATTGAGCTTTCCAGTTCTTCCTGCAATAACGTTCTCTGACTGGTCACTCCCATCACCCCCTTGGCTTCTGATTCTCCAGTAGTCCGCCGATTGTAGGGTCTCCTTAAGTTTGTAAAGAAACCCTTCTTTTTGACAGGTTCCCTTTTAACATGATCCAAGCCAGAATTCCTATCATGTGGCAGTAATACCCACAATTGCTCATGCTTTCCTGGAATTAGATCTGCATCTCCACTCTCTGAATGTGGCCTGGCTTTGTGAGTTTGCTTTGTCTGATGAAGTAGAGTGTAAGAAACACTGCTTCAGTGAGGAGCATGGGCCTCAGAGGCTGTGCTATTTTTTTTTTTAATTAGTATGTGATAACTTACCACACACTTAGTGGTTTCAAACAACCTATTATCTCATGTTTCTCTAGGTCAAAAGTCTGGTCTTGGCTGGCTCTTTTGCTCCTAGACCCAAAAGACAAGAATTAAGGTGTTAACCAGACTGGACTCTTATCTGGGGAAAAATTCTTTTCTAAGTGCATGTTGGTTGAACTCAATTTCTTGTGGTTGTGGGACCAAGGTCTTTGATTCATTGATGACTATCAGTCACCATTCTCTCCTATAAGAGACTACCTATTTTTACATTTCCTGTGGTCCTCTCCATCTTTGAAATCAGCGATGACACATCAAATCCTTCTTATGATTAAATTTGAGTTCCTTTTCTACTATAACTGGAAAAAGACTCTCTATTTTAAAAGTGGTTCATGATTATTTTAGGCTCACCACGTAATCTCCCTTTGAATTAGTGAGTCAATCATTAGTGACCTCAACTATATTGGAAAAAATCCTTTTGTTATGCATCATTACATAATTTTAGGTTTGCTCTCTCATAGTCACAATCCCACAGATAAGAGGAAATCTCAGTGGGTTCTTTTAGTATTTGGGTTACCACAATCCACCTACTGATCCTTCAAATTCTCCATTTTCCATGTGTTGGATGCACTTCCTCCATCTCAAGGTCTCCAAGAGTCTCATTTCATTGCAGCATCAATACAAATCTTATGTAAATCTCATCAGCCCAGCAACACCTATTTTTTCCTCTCCCTAGTATATGGTAACCACCATTCTACTCTCTCTCTCCTTTTAAAAAAATGAGTTTGAGTAGTTTAGATACTTCATATAAGTGGAATCGTGCAGTATTTGTCTTGTGACTAGTTTATTTTACTGCATAATGTCCACCAGTTTCATTCATATGATCACTTATGACAAGATTTCTTTCTTTTTTTAAGACTGAATAATATCCCATCTACATGTATCACATTTTCTACTAATATTCCATGAGTGTGTGTGTGTGTGTGTGTGTGTGTGTGTGTATGTGACATTTTATGTATCCATTTGTTTGTTGATGGACATTTATGTTATTTCTATATCTTGACCCTTTTGGATAATGCTGAATAAACATGGGGGTGCAGATATCTTTTCAACATACTTCTTTCAATTTTTTCTTGTAAACTACACCCAGTAGTGAGATTTCTGGATCCTATAGCAGTTCTACAATAGTTTTAATTTTCTGAAGCATTTCCATATTGTTTTCCACAATAGTGATGCTATTTTATATTGCCACCAGCAGAGCACAAAGATTCCAATTTCTCCAGACCCTTGCCAGCACTTGTTATTATTTATTTTGTGATAATGGTCATCTTAACGGGCGTGAGGTGGTATGTTATTGTGATTTTGACTTGCATCTCACTGTTTGTCAGTATTGTTGGGCAACTTTTGAAATTGGCCATTTGCATTTCTTCTTCAAATGAATAAATTCTAGCAATTTGTCATACAACATTGTAGTTATCAATGGTGTGTCGTTCACTTAAAACTAGTTAAGAAAGTGGATATCATGGTAAGTGTTCTTACTACAATAAAATAAAACTTTATTATTTCAAAGTCCGAATTCTCATAATCTAAATCAGATAGACAATATTGAGGCTCTGGGATATTAAAATGCATGGTTCACAAATCCTCTCCATCTGCAGGCCTCAAGACACAAGTTATTTGCTCCAATCCTCCTAACATACAATGGTGAGCCCAGTATAGGATGATAATTATGGTTCAGAGGGGCTGATGGGAGTGGTGAGTAGCAAGCAAAAATCATTAGTATAAAAAAAAGCTTTGAAATTCAACTAGAATGATGCCAGCCAGGGTCTCAGAAATCATCTTCTGCAGCCCTAGGTTCTATCCTCTGTATCCTTGGTTCTGCCCTCTGGGCTCTTAGCTATGACCTATAAATCATCCTTTCTTTTCCTGGGAATATAACATGTGTTTTAATGAGTAGCTTTATTAGCCTGCTTCCTACCAGTAGACCGGGGCTAGAGGCATTGAGAGTTTCTTTTCATTGCTCTTTACATTTAAATCCAAAACAGTAGAGTTTCTGCTGATGTAATTTTCTCAAAGGTACTTTGTGGGTCTCCTGTGGATGTCATAGAGTTTGTTCCATTATGACTGAGCCAGATTAACAGATATTTTCAAGATAATATCTTTTCTACTTCTTGTTACTGCTGAAATGGATGAAGAATAATGCTTTTCAATTTCTTAGAACCTCTCTTAATTGAGAAGATCTATAAAGAACACCCTTAGGGTTGGGGTATAGATCAGTGACAGAGCACTTGCAGAGCATATGAATAACCTTGGGTTTGATCTCTGTGCATTAATTAATTGATTAATTAATTAATCAATCTCTTGAAAGAATATGTGTGCGTATGGTTGAGCACACTGATCTTTTTAAATTTTAATTAATTAATTCATTCATTCTAATTGGGTATATATGACAGCAGAATGCATTTTGATTCATGGTACATAATTGCAGCACAACTTTTCATTTCTCTGGTTGTATCCAATATAGCATCCCACCATATGTGCAGTTAAACAGGTACCTAGGGTAACGATGTCCACCTCATTCCACCATCTTTCCTGCCCTTGTACCCCTCCTCTCCCCTATGTCCCCTTTGCCCAATCACAGTTCCTCCATTTTCCCCATATCCCTTCCCCATTATGGACCAACATCCACTTATCAGGGAGAACATTCAGCCTTTGAGTTTTTGGGATTGGCTTACTTCACTTAGCATAATATTCTCCAACTCCATCCATTTACCTGCAAATATCATAATTTTATTCTCTTTTAATGCTGAGTAATATTCCATTTTGTATATATACCACAGTTTCTTTATACATTCATCTATCTAAGTGCATCTAGGTTGGTTCCAAAGTTTAGTTATTGTGAATTGAGCTGCTATAATATAACATCGGTGTGGCTACATTATTATGTTGATTTTAAGTTCCTTGGGTACATATTGAGGAGTAGGATAGCTGGGTCAAATGATGGTTCCATTCCAAGTTTTCTAAGAAGTCTCCATATTGCTTTCCAGATTGGTTGGATCAATTTGCAGTCCCACCAGCAATGTATGAGTGTGCCTTTCCCCCCACATCTTTTCCAACACTTACTGTTGTTTGTATTCTTGATACCTGCCATTCTGACTGGCATGAGATGAAATCTTAGAGTAGTTTTGATTTGCATTTCTCTGATTACTAGAGAAGTTGAACATTTTTTCATATATTTGTTGATTGATTGTATATCGCCTTCTGAGAAGTGTCTGTTCAGCTCCTTAGTCCATTTATTGATTTGGTTGGTTAGTTTTGTGGTGTTAAGTTTTTTGAGTTCTTTGTATATCCTGGAGATTAGTGCTCTGACGTGTGTGTGGCAAAAATTTGCTCCCAAGATGTAGGCTCTCTCATTGATTTTTCTTTTGCAGAGAAGAAGCTTTTTAGTTCGAATCTATCCAATTTCCTGATTCTTGATTTTATTTCTTGCACTTTAGAAGTCTTAAGGAAGTCGGGACTTAATCTGATATAATGAAGGTTTGGGGCTACTTTTTCCTCTATTAAGTGCAGGGTGTCTGGTCTAATTCCTACGTCCCTGATCCACTTTGAGTTTTGTGCATGGTGAGAAATTGGGGTTTGGTTTCATTTTGCTGCATATGGCTTCCTAGTTTTCCTAGCACCATTTGTTAAAGAGGTTATCTTTTCTCCAATGTATTTTTTGGCACCTTTGTCGAGTATGAGATAACTGTATTTATGTGGGTTTGTGTCTGTGTCTTCTATTCTGAACTATTGGTTGACATGTCTATTTTGGTGCCAATACTGTGCTGTTTTTGTTACTTATAGCTTTGTAGTATAGTTTAAGATCTTGTATTTGATGCCTCCTGCTTCACTCTTCTTGCTGAGGATTACTTTGGCATCAAATACATTGGGTAATGCATAGGAGAAATGTTTTTGGTACTAGGGATGGAACCCAGGGATGCTCTACCACTGAGATACATCCCTACACTTTTTATTTTTCTTTATGTATTTAAAATTTTTCATGCATAGTATTGCATAGTTGCCAAGGTTGGCCTTAAACTTGTGATTCTCCTGCCTTAGCTTCCCAAATCACTGGGATTACAGGCATGTGTACTATTTCCTGGTCCCTTTGATACTTTTACCTTTGACCTACTTTTGAAAGGAAGAACAGGTAGTTCAAATAATTGCATTTCTATTTCTCTCTCTCTCTCCTCTCTTTTAGCTTAAGGCTACCTTTAGGATTCTCAGGCCTCCGAAATATACAACTGCTATTTACATTGCAGAAATACAGGCTAATTTTCTAACTGTTTGCATTGAAGATCTCCTTCTTGGACCTGATGAAGAGAGAATCACCCCTATCCTTGTTTTCCATTTGGGGGAAGCTTACGTTAATTCTTGCAAGAAACTTTTCCTTCAAATCCTCTAACTTTTCTCCAACTTTTTTTTTTCTCCAATTTTAGGAAAGGGTCTTTTAAAACTCACGTGTTGGACTGACATCTCATTTTGGAATGTGTTATTATACTTAATTTGATGTTTTCACTTTAATACTTGGTTACATTTAATTTGATTGATTTCTGTCTCCTCCACTAGACTGTAGTTCCATGAAGCAAGAGTTCCTCTTGCTCAAACATCAGCACCAAGGACAGTGCCAGGTGCACATCATGATGCACAAATACTTGTTTAGTGAATCAATGTGAATGAAACTGTTATATCTTAGGTCATAAATATAAATGTGTAAATTGCCTATATTTATCTTTTACAGAGCATGGGATGTGGTTATTTTCCAACAAATCTTTTAATTCTTTTTAGAAGTGTCATATTAAATATCCCTTTTAGGACCCCAGTTGTTTTTCATACTCTAGGCATTGTCCCCTGGAAGAGGACATAATGAGATAAACATCATAAAAGAAAAAGGTTTTCCCTAATAAGGTTTCCCTGAAAATTCTTTAACCTCAAAATCAAAACGCAAAACCAGAATGTAGCATTTCACAAACAGTACCAACATCTGTACTGTCTTCTACCCATTTGTGTATATGAAGTGTCAACTCTGGCTCCTCTCTGACCATGAGACTATACAGAGGAGTGGCAGTGAAACTCTTTTTGTTCTAATTTTAAGGAAGCCCAATTAAAACGTCTGACTCACCCGGGCTGTTCATGGGGAGCATTCATGCGTTCATAAATTATGGAATGGGCTGTAAAGGCTCTGAACACTCCCTGGCAGCTGTTTTAGTATCCTTTCTAGATAAGAAATGAATCCAGATTCTCCATCTTTTCAATTATTGCCACTACTCATTATTATTCAAATTACAGAGCATGATTCATGTCTGGAGATCAAGACAGCAGAAAGATTTTAAGGGCAAATTATGAAAATGAGAGTGAAGGAAGGGAGAAAGGCAGAGACCAAGAACTGAGGATCAGTGGGCTCTTTCTTCCAATCAGTTTTTCATTTGCTGGTAAATTGGATTCTAAATAATTTAGTAAACATTTACTTGCAACATTAATCAACATTTACTTATGAAGCTCTGGTAACAAGTGAAAATATGACCCATGTTGATATAATCAAAGTTTCAAGCCTAAAGGACAATATTCTATGGAGGATGTCTAAGGCTTGAACAACCATGGCTGCGGGGAAGGAGGGGTTGGTCTTGACATTCAGAATCATCTTCAATAGCAGATGCTGTCAGAAAAGGATGAAAGATCACAAAAGACTAAATATGTTTTCTATATGACAGTTCAGAAAAATCATTCAGGAAATATTTGCTTTCCTTTCACTTCCAAGCCCCATTGATATTGAGTTTGGCTAGATAACTTGGTCTAATTGGTTTGGTCAAAGACTTAAACTGTGCTTACGGATTTGGTGTCGCCCTCCTGCCTTTCTGCTGTAATCATGTAATGAACATACTCTGGCTCATTTTCTGGTTCAAGGAAGATGAGAAACACATGGAGCTGGCCTAGACCCTAACAGAGCTTGAAGCTAGGATCAGTCAAGCTCATTTTAGGTCAGCGGATCTACTTATGAGTATGAATAAATAAATGCCATTTTTAGGCACTGAATTTTGGAGTGGGTATTGGATGATAGAGAATTTGGCTGGTCTTTGCCCTCTGTGTTTATGAGGGAGCCTATAAATCCTTAGAATTTCCCCAGGAATGGGAGTTATCTTTATTATTCACAGTGGGCTACTTTGACCAAGCATAAGTTTATGTTATGAGATGACTCAGGGTTAGTCTGGCCATGCCAGAGAATCTAACCGCAGGATTATAAAATTGGAGCTTTGATGAGATTAGCTTGACCTGCAGGGAGAAGAGAGGAGTTAGAGACTAACTTTAATCACATGGTCAATGATTTAATCAGTTATGCTTCATAAAGAAATTCAAATAAAAACTCTGGACACCAGAGCTTGGGATGTAGCTTAGTGGAAGAGCACTGTGGGACCAAGGGTTTAGTTCCTGGGTTCAATTCCCAGTACCACAAAACAAAACACCCCACAAAATCCTCTGGACACCAAATCACTGTTGAGCTTCCCTAGCTAGTGACGTATGTGACATGCTTGCAGGACAACGCATCCTGAGGACACAAAAGCTTCATGTTTGGAATCTTCAGATCAGGATTTATGTGTTTCTTCTTTCGGCTGGCCCAGTTTGTATCATTTATAGTAAAATGATAACCACAAGCGTGATGGTTAATCTGGATTGTCAACGGGATGGGATTGAGGGTTGCCTAGTGAACATATAGGATTAAGACTTCTGGGTATGTCTGTGAGGGTGTTTTCAGAGATAACTGGCATGTGGGACAGCACAATGAGCGGGGAGACACATCTTGAATGTGGGCAGCGTTGTTCTATAGGCTAGGGACCCAGAAGGAACAAGAAGCGGAGGGAGGTAGCCCAGGAAGATGCAGGCTCAATTCATTTTGAGTGGGTGCATTCATGGCTGTTCCATCACCTGTGGACATCAGACTCCAGCTTCTCCAGCTTTGCAACATGGAATATATGGCCTGAAGAGGGCCACTATGGGACAATATAGCTTCTGATCCTGTAAGCCAGTATAATAAATCCCCTTTTATGATAATATATATATATATATATATATATATACACACACACACACACAGATGTGTGTATGTATGTGTGTCTGTCAGTCTATCTATATCTTGTTGGTTCTGTTCTCTAGAGAATGCTGACTGTTACAATAAGTCTAGTGTTTTACTGACTCTCTAAGTTATTCTAGTCAATTATTGAACCCAAGAGGGCCAGGAATCCCTGAATTTGTAGCCAGTTGGCCAGAAGTGTGGGTGATCTGGACACTCTGTAGCTTGTGGATCATGTTTGAAATGAGGGTCATTTCTTGGAAGTCTGTGCCTTTAGTCTTTGCAATTCGATCTATCTCTGGGTATTTAGCATAAGAATTGATTAAGTGTGATTTGTTACACATCAATACTTGACTGATAGATTCTAGGTACATGAAATGATGATAATTAAAATACATATGTGAAACTTTATAAGAGCTATAAATGCAATGCAGATTTAAGGAAGTGTTATTATAAGTAAACTTTAAATGTGTTCACTTCCTCATAAACAAGACAGAGTCTGGTTATTCTTTAAGATTTAGCTCATCTGCTACCTTTCTCACAATATTTCCTTTAATCTCCACTTCTGAATTTATGGGGTTTTCTTAGGGCTCTGACTATTTCCTGGTGATGGTTGTATTCATACTTATCTGTCATTCTCATGCTGTGAAACTGTGAACTTCTTGAGATCAAGAGCTGTATCTGATATCTAGTATTCTCTGGTAACCTGAGCCAGCTCTTGATATTTTCCGTTTTCTGACCTGTATAAATTTCACCTAAGCCTGTTCCTGACTCTTTTGTATTGACTATAACACATTGATTCATTGATTCATTTATGCATAACTCATTGTTTCATCATAATTAATAGTGTCCATTACATGCTGAACATTATTTCATACACTTGAGATAGAATGTCTTATCTAATGGAACTTACTTATTCTGGACAGAGAGACATCAGGTAAACCAGTAACAGAAACGTTAATGTCAGATGAAGTCCACAGCTGTGTTGGGTGGTGGTTGTTTTCTATAAGATAGTGCAGATAATGCTTGCTGATTAGATGGAATTTGACCTGAAAAAAGTGAGGGCATGAGTCATGTGGATATCTGAGAGCAGATGGTCCCAGGCAGAGGAAGCAGCCATAACAAAGGCCCAGAGGTATAAATGTATTTGGGAAATGAGCATCAGCAAGATTTGTCAGGATGGGGCAAAAAGAACAAGGGTGGGATGTGCTGGAACTGAGATCAGAGGGGTTCTGAGGGTAAAGTATAATGATTCAAGTCAGAGTAAAAAGATTGGCTTTGACTTTTTAAAAATCCTTTTAAAAAATAGTTCTGGGGATCAAACCCAGGGCCTTAAGCATGTGAGGCAAGTGCTCTACCACTGAGCAGCCTGGCTTTGATTTTGCAAAATGAGATTCTTGAACTCAACCCCCATCTGTCATCTATTTCTGGCATGTTCAAGCCATTGTTTCAAATAGGAGAATCTGTGTTAGATGCAGTCCCTGGTGACCTAGCCTCAAACCAGACCAGCAGGGCCAGTTCTGGTCCCTTGTGACACAGGACACAGAGAAGCACTGACTGTGTCAATGTCAAAGTCATCAATCATCAGTCATCAATCTTGTTGATGGAAAACAACAATTCTGCTTTGTGGAAATAAGAAAATGGTTTATTCGGAGCCAAATATGAAGGATGTTGCCCCAGGAAATCAAACTGAAGTTACATGGAATGACATGATTCCCCCAGGACAGAGATTACAGAAGCTTTTATAGTCCTCTGCCAAAAGTAGGTGGGGTCATCAAACAGGGGGACAACAAAGATACAAGAAAATCTACAAGATTCAGATGTTGTTTTCAAAAAGAAGGTGGAGATACCCTCCAGGATTCAGGTGCCATCTCATTCCCAGCCTTATGGTTGGGAGAGGCCAGAAGCCCGTCAAGCTTAATGTTCATTTAGCCAGTGGTCGCCAAAAATGCGAGGTCTGACACAGCGGCCAACAAATTGACTGTCAAAAGGGTCCAAAAATAGTCAGATACAACCTTAGTGTCTGGATCTGCTCCATCTCTCCATGAGGTCTCCATGCTCCACTCAACAAAATTTAAACACCCGGAAGTTTCCTTGTATAAACACAGCCTCTATGGAAAATTTCAGATATCAGTGAACTCCACAATATCAGTCCTAGATAATTTTAGTTTCTTCTTCCTTCTTCCCTCCCTTCCTCCTCTCTCTGTTTCTTTTCACATTTGAGGAAGTGGAAGCTCAGAAAGTTTATCTATCATGTTTCTGGCAAAAAACAGATGGTGCACTTGATGGGGGCGGGGAGGTGGTGGTAAGTGATAAAGAGTTTGGTTTATTTACAAAGCAGCAGTCTGGGTGGAGGAAAGTAAAAACAAACAAACAAACACTTGATGAAGCACCCAGGGGTTAGTAGCTGAAGGGAGTTGCTAACTACCCAGACTGAAAAGGCAAAGGAGATATTTGCTGCATCTGTAGGAGTGGACACCTGGCACACACTATTGTCTTTAGTTGACAAACACAGCAGATTCAGAGAGGCCCCACAAGGAGGTAGACAAGGGTACAAATACTCTGACCCCATTCTCCTTTCTGATTTTTTATTAATACCTTCTATTGACTGAACCCAAAGAGAAACCAGAGGTCAAAGACGCCCATTGCTATAGTCCATAACAGTTGGCCTTGCAGAGCAAAGGGCAAGGTAGGAAAGGGCAGTGGAGTGATTTCAGCAGCAAACACAAAGTATCCAACTGCTGAGCTCAGTGGCACATGCCTGAAATCCCAGCCATTTGGAAAGCTGAGGCAGGAGGATTGCAAGTTTGAGGTCAACCTGGACAACATAGGGAGACCCTGCCTCAAAATTAAAAAGGGATTTAGCTCAAGGGTAGAACACTTGCATGCCTGCACAAGACCTTGGGTTCAATTATGGAAATACCCTGGAGGACAGGCCAGGGTTGGGACAATAAATCCTGCATCCCAGGCAGGAAGGACTGAAGCAAAAGAGGAAGAGATGATAGACATCCAAGGGAAATCACCATTGAGTCATCAAGAGTAACCTCCTTGCAAAGACTAGCTCAGGATTCTGTACTCATAAGGGGAGCCTCCCTCAGAGAGGTGGGTGACTAGCTGGAATGACTAAGGAAAGGAAGGGACAGTGATGGAAGGGGCTTGGTGATGGCAGAGCACACATGTTTTGATGAGACAGAGCAGGAGCTGGGTTGGTTAAGCCACCTGGCTGCTTAGGGACTCCTAGCTTATAGACAGAGCATCATCCCAGAAGAAGTTTCTGGTGTTTGATTGGAACCCAAGGGGAAATCACCGCTTGGCCAGCTCTATTACTCTTCATCAGACGAAGCACAGAAACTGAGAAACTCCGTTTAGCACTGGTGACTCTTTATGACATCAACCAATATGTTTAACTTCTTTTTATCATTTTTTTTACCAAATTAAATCAGTTACTATCAAGATCATTTAAAAATTGTTCTTTGTGTATTTTGTCCATGATGAATTTATTCTCTGGCTGGTACTTTTTTTTCTAGTATTTTTAGAGTGTTGAATTTTATAGTTAGTTCTATGATTCATTTTGAGTCAATTTTTGTGAAAGTCGTAAACTTTGCCTAGATCAATATCTTTGTATATGGTGTCTTTCCTATTTTTTTTTCCAGGTCTTCATTTTAGTAGGAAGATAATTTTTTGAATCTCAGGATGCTCTTCCTACCTCACAGTTTTGGAGTCACATCCACCAATGAATTGGAGACCACAACCAGGTCTCTTCCTGGGGCTTCCTTCCCCTGGAGATACTGGAGAGAGCCAGCACCTAGACGCGGAGGTCACACAGGAAAGATGCTCCTGGTGGGGTTTCATCCGTATTCTCCAGCCACACAGACAGTTTTATACCTGGTTTTATACCACAGAGGCAGTTTTTATACAGTTCTGAGTAGCCATTGCAACTTTTCTCAACCTCTGTTAGTCATTTTTAGATTTTTCCCTCTGAAAACAGTTTCAAGTGAGTATCTTGCACACTGATTATTCTCCTATCAGTAATTAGATCTATAAGACATATTTCCCCAGTGTAGGATTGCTGGGCCAAAGGTACGGACATTTGTTATGTTGGCAGCTAAGACCCAAGTGCCCTTTGCCATGTGCGTCCCCATGATGGGGCATAAGGTGCCAATTTTCCACACACATGTCAAAAGGATGTGGGCTCACAGGAAAGGTACTAAACTCTCTGTGTTTCAGTTTCCATCTTACTGAAAATAAAGAAACTATGATAGGTCCATTGTGTTCCAGATTGGGGAGGCAGCTTTCATTATGTCAGATCTGACCACAAAGGGAAATAAAATGACCACTGCTCATCAAGAGCAACCTCCCCCAAAAGACCAGCATAGAATGCTCTAGGAGCAAGCATAGCCTCCCTTAGAGAGGTGGGTAAGTAGCTGCAATGACCAAGAAAAGGTAGTAAGAAAGAGACTTCATGGCTTAGCAGAAACTTGCTTTACCAGTGGTGTGGATCCTTGGGCATGTGAGGAGTCCATGAAATAGGGAAACCTAGTCTTGATTCTTAAAATCATTTGGTGGTTGGATATTTGAACTGGGAAAAAAAAAACACCTTAATAAGAAAGAACTGAAGTTTCAGATACAAATAAGGACAGAAAGACCCAGGAGGGAGTTTATAAATGGTGCTCTAATAACACAGGTGGCATCTTGCTATTATTTGGAAACTGGAATGACCTATTCTTATTTTCATCATGAGTGTGTAGAGCAATTCTTAAAGGCCAACTTATATCAATTGATCCTCCCATGGACACTTTTTTTTTTTCTGAACGTGATTATTTAATTTAGTATGATATAGAAAATGATGCAAAAATTGGCTTACAATTTCAGGGGAACCCCAGGATGCCTGAAATTAGTCTGTGGACCTCAAGTTAAGACCATTTTCTTAACTTGAAATTAATAATATTATTAATAGTAAAGTATTCTTATGAAATTAGTAATAGTAATAATATGAAATTAATAGTATTATTTCTGTCTCACCATTGAAGAAATGGAAACCCAGAGTGGACAAGTGACTTGTTTTAGGTCACATAGCAACTTAGTATCAGGTTTAGACTAGAACCCAGGTTTTCTGATTCCTTGTCACCAACCACATCCCTTGGAATGCAGTCAGCATCCTTCCAGCAAAATATACCAGAGTTCTGAGACACACTGTTGCAATGTGAGATGTGCTTCTGGTTGAGATTTTTGAAAAGGGAGCTGAGGCTGGAGGAAGTTGCATTGCATTCTGCTTAATTTCTTCATCAATAACCTTGATGGACTTGCCAGTCCTTGCAAACACTGAGAAATTGCCTTGTCTTAGAATTTTTCATTGCATTACTATGTTCCCAATCAATATGTGAATTTCTACAGTCCTCTTGCCCTTGGAAAAGGATGCATGAAAGGACATTTGTATTCTAATACCGCCTTGCATTTATTTGCTGGGAGAGAAGTTGAGAGCCAGAGCTTGCCGGAAGATAAGAGGCACTTTCATTATGCTTGCTATTATGCTTTATTTTTTTCTGTACCCCTCATTACGGCACAACTCACCTTTCTTTTTAAGAAGCATTCAGAAGTAACCCAGGGCCTGTTTGTAGTTTGGTTTTGAAGTCTTTTTGTCTCCTACTTAGATATCCTACAATATTCTGGGGATTCTTGCCCTTTTTCCATCACACACCTCTCTCTTAACCAATTCCTGACATTCGTGTAGGTGTTAATAAGGGGGTATAGCTCTATGTGTTCAATTTCATGGTAATGGTTACATGTTAATAAGGGCCTCATGGGGAGCATCAATAATGATGCTCTAATGGTGGGCTGACAGGCAATTTTACAGGCAAAGAGAAATACTTTAGGATCAGAGAATTCCCTGAAGAACATCATATAGGGAGTCCCCTTGTTCTTTTTCTATGTGTAAGAAAAACCTTACTTATGATGGGCATTATGTCAGCTTGCTCAGGCTCCATTACAACTCTTCCACCATTATACAAAGCCTAAAAAGTCAGAAACAATAATTTCTACACCACCTTGGAGTTTAGAATTCCAGCTATGTTTAAGCTCCATCATCAGATGAATTTGTGCAAAACTTTGACTTGGAACTGAGTAACAAGGGAGGAGAAGAAGGGTGAGTGGAATCTCTGTTGGATATGGTGCTAGTGGTGACATAATTTTGGAGCAGGACCTGCCCCAGTGGTGATACCCTGGTCATGTCCGTAATCTGTTCATTCAGGAAGTGACAGTTGCAGGAGTTTCCTGATCGGTCAGTTGCTGTGACAGGCTGAAATTGTTTTTCAGGAATAATTGGATGTTCAGTATGATTTTTTTTCCTTTGACCTATTCAACAGTTTTGGAAGTACCAAATTCTCTGTATCATATCCCTTGCTGGTGACAACAGCTAAAGCAGATTCTATTGCAAGTGCCCAAACGCCAATAAATTTAGCAATTGGCACCATAAATAGCTATGGGCAACAGATTTTCAAGGCAATGAAAATCCAGGTTTGGCTATCTGACCTAGTTGGATTTAAAGATATTGAGGACCCAGTTGCACATTTTTTAGTTTATTATAAATTTAAATGGATAAACCAAGTAAAAAGAATACAATTACTAGTGTATTGTAAATACTGAATTGAGAATTTAAAATATAGTAGCCACATTAGTCCTTTAAGCATAGTTAACAGAATCTAGCCTCCTTGGTGATTTATTATTCTCAATTATCCACTTTTAGTAGTATAAAAAGTATTTTTAACAGAAATTTTATAATGTTTACACTGTATTATTGAATTTATATTTGCACCTTACCTCTACCACAAATTATGTCATAGTAACAGGTGTTTAATGCTCAAACATTTTATTTTTTATATTTTGCCCTCATATACTTCTCTGCTGAAGAATAAGTTTATACAATGAAATTTTATTTGTTTTTCTGTGATCCTAAAAATGCTCAAATTTTAGAATTTCCTATGGATGGTTACCATTACAAATACTAGTTCACATAATCAGTCAAAACAATATAAATCTATTAAGCATTAGTAGGTAACTATTAAACATAAAAAAGATGGTATTGGAAATATTTATCTCAATAAGATGAATGAAGCTAGATTTTTTTGCAACTAGATTTTGTTTACATGAATTAATATTTCTACTAGATGAGATAGTTTCAACACAAATTTGATTCCCATTTTTACCATTTATATAACTACTAAAAAGCCTATTAACATAGATAAGTAGTGGGAATGGAGGGAATTTTGTTACACCAACATAATTCAATTCAACTCCTTCCCCAAATTAAAGTAATTAAAATTATTTTTTATAATTATGAGACAATTCTAATCATCCTCCTTTAACTTAAAAAAAAAACTTCCAAAGTTACAAAGGAAAAAAAGAAGAAGAGGAAATAAAATGTTGCCTAGTCATCAGATTCATCCACTTTCTCAATTTCTGGGAAATGTACCAAATGGTTTTACCAAGACTTAGAAATGACCATTACTTAGAACCATTTCTCATTTACTTAAAGAAAATATGTTTAACCTTGTAATTCAGAAAGGTTTGGGAGGGAAGAAATTGTAATATCAATACACTTTTTTACCAATACCTTTTTGTGGTAAAATGCTCTCATGTAATTTAAATATGCTTTTATCAAAACACTAAAGCTGCAGATTAAGCCATTCAATTTATGGGAAATACTTTCCATATATTCTAATTGGCAAAGCCAGTGTTCATGGTCAAATTAATGAGCCAACTCAGACTTAATTTCTATCAGAAATACTCTGACCTCATTTTTTCAATTCAAATAAGTATGTTATTATATATTCCTATGAATATATAATACGTTGTTATGAATTCCATTTAACTTCTGAATTCCTATATCCATGACAGAAGGAAAACTAGGATAAAGTATAGATTCTTACTAGAAGCTTACCATCTAAAAGGTGCTTTTACCTTCAACAACTCTTATTTATGGGCTTTTTGTTTAGTTTTCATGGCAGTTTCCACAAGGATTGATATATCCTTTACCCGAAGCCAGAAATGCAAGTGATGAGGTCATTATAATGCATCTCCCTGTTGTACGATATGGGAGTCACCTCAACACAAGCCATCTGTTTCTAATGCCACATTCATCCCTTCATAGATATAATGCAAGATAGGAAATATCAGTCTTAAAATGTCTTGGAATAAGGGGAATTTCAACATAAATGTATGGAATTATGCCTTTAATTGATGCCCTGGAAATTTCTAGATCCTAGGTCAATGTGCTGTATACATAGTTGAAATGAAGTGTTATATTTTTCTTTTGAAAAGTAACAAATCAGATTTTTGTTTTGAGTTACTGGAAGCTTGAACCCAGGTATGCTCTACCACAGAGTTTCATTCCTCACCCCTTTTTATTTTTTATTTTGAGACAGGTTCTGGCTAAGTTTCTGAGACCCTCACTCAATTGCTGAGGCTGGCCTGGAACTTGCAATCCTCCTAAATTGCAGTCCTTCTAAATCCAGCCTTCCATACTGCTGGGATTACAGATGTGCACCACAGAGCCCAGCAACAGTTGGTTTTGAATGAGAAGACAGAAATGGAGACCAGCATGGTCTCCCAATCCCAAATATATCAACTTAATAAAAGTACATATGAAAAAATGAGAATCTAGCAATTAAATCTGTTAAAACTATATCTTGAAAAGAGTGGTAGAAAAAAATCCTGGTTTAAAAAAGTGCTGAGACAGAGGGGGTTCTGTTGTCTGCAACTGGAGTGACTAATGGGAAGTATTCAGAAACTTTTCCTGCAATGCTGTGGATGCTGCTCTGGAATCATCATAGGCCATGATGATGGGTCAGGATGTGAGTATGGAGGGAGACAATACCTAATGGCCTTCTCTTATCTTCCCCTCTGGACACTTGGCTCCTTGGCAGTCCTTCCACAGCTTCATTGTCTGCAAATCAATCATTCTACAGGCGAATGGTCCTGTGAACCTCTAACTAATTCTTCTGGAGTGGCCCAATATGGTTTTGAACTCAAGTATTTTCCTTGCTACTGACATTGATTGATCCTTCCATGTATACAGTAGGTGATGAAATAATATTTAGAATTGGAAAATGTCAAAAGGGGCTGAAACCTGAGACATCATGTAATTATTCTGATATGTAAATGAGGAAACTGAGGTGCTGAATAGGGAAGCAATTTGTCAAAGTCGACAATGTTCTTTGAAGTACACTGACCATGGCTCTGCTCTGTCTCAATGTCTCTAACATTTTATTGTTGAATATTTCCAAAACTAAGAGTCCAACACACCAACTATAGTTATATAAATATAATATATAGATATATATACACACACACACAAAGATATATACAACTACAGATATATATATCTACATATATCTACAGATATATATAGACCACTACAGAGATATATATATCTATCTTGCTTTGATGTAGTCTTTTAGAATTGTGGGGTCCTTTGTCCAGTGGCTACATTCATGTGATCCTTAGCACCAGTGGGCTTCTGGGCAGAATGTGGAGACAGTATAGTTGGGATGGTCGATCTGAATTGTGAACTTGATTGGAATAGGGATATGCCTAAGACTCAAAGGTTTCTGGGTATGTCAGTGAGGGTGTTCCAGAAGTGATTGGCATGGGGGACAGCAAACTGAGATGGCAGACCCACCCTGAATGTGGGTGGCACAGTTCAATAGGCTGGAGGCCTGAACGGAACAAAAGATGGAAGAAGGAGGAAGCCCGTGTAGACACAAGCAGGGTTCTTTTGAGTAGGTGCTTTGATCGCTGCTGCGATGGCCTGAGGACATTAGACTTCCGCTCCCTCAGTCTTCCAAAGCAGACTTTTGACCAGTGATTCTCCAGGGAGTTTTCAGGCCTTTCATCCTAGATTGAGCTACATCATTGATTCTTCTTCTTCTGAGGCTCCAGCTTCTTGGACTGAACAGCTACGGGGTCCTCCAGCTCTCCAGACTACAGACAACCATTGTGGACTATCCAGCTTCCGATTCTATAAGCCAACCTAATAAATCCCCTATTTATAATCACACATATATTTCCTCTGGGTTCTTTTTCCCTATAGAACCATAACTAGTATAGGTTTGATATGGAAAAAGGGATAATTTGGGGGCAGGTGTTGGGCAAATACCTCTACCACAGTGCCTGACTCCAAAGAGCAGAGGACAATATTGAGTCAAACCCATACTTAACAGTGGCTCTTACTTAATGTAATATGTTTCAGAACTTTTACATATTGTACTTCAGGAATTATAATGCTGTTCTAAACAAGAAATATCACTTGTCAGGAAAATGTTGCAATGAATCATTTTTCAAAATGAAACACTGTGGAGACTTCTCAGCGGCGGACAAGGGAACAGGTAAGTCCTGGGAAAACGGTGGAGGTGCTGGGAGATAATGGAGCAGTGGATGCAAGACATTTTATCATACCTGGAGATGAGAAGCCTGGGTAGAATGGGGAATCGGGGCCGTCCCAGGACTTAGCTCTTGGCAAGATGACAGGCAACTTTTGGTAGGTTTTCTTAGCAGAACCCAGCAGGGTTCAAATGCAGATCAGTAAAAATCAGGCAGATCTCAGTACCTGGAAGAATAGTAGCAGGTTAACTAAGGTAGGCTCTGTTCAAATAATAAAACTAAGATCTAGTTACACTACTATCATGTATAACTAACTAACTGACAACAAGGTAAGTCATTGTTATGAAGGCAGTATGGCAAAGTGGTGAGGGTGCTGGCTACATAGCCAGGAGATGGGGTTGGGAATGTTGAACATTCTCTAATCACTCTACAACTGACTAGCTATGTAACAGCTGTAGGTAGATGGCCAAAATGATGGCCTCAATTATCCATACTTCCCTATATTTTCACCCTGTGTAATGTAATTCTGCAGCTGTATTCATCAAGAAAAGGGATCTATTTTTCTACCCCTTGAATCTGGAATATCCTGTGATAAGCGGTGAGCATGGGAATAGGATAGCATTGTGTGTCTGCACCCTTCTAGGCTACAGTTCAAAGAAGTTTTGCATTCCTCAGCTTCACCAGGGATTCTTCTAGCTGCCATGGGAACAAGCCTTCATGACCTACAGGAACAAAGATGAGATAGCCTCGTTGTACCACTTGAGGCCCAGACATGTGAAAGAACCCAGTTAATACAAAAATCTGATGTGTATCTGACAACAGGTGCTAGAAGCAGTTCATCTCAAATCACAGCCACCAATCTGAGCCCAGCCCAAATAGCTGATGCACAGAAACATGAGCTATATAAATGGTTATTTTTTAATCTGGGGTTCGAGGGGGCTTGCTACACAGAGATAGATAACTGATATAATAATTCTGGGAAAGTTGACTAGCTATTTCATGTCTCTGTTTCCTCTGTGTCAAATGCAAACATGACAATAGTGCCTGCTTTGAAGAGTTATTGTGAAGATGTTAAGAATTAATGCTTAAAACCATTGAAAATGCTGCTTCATATACCAAGGCCTCAATAAATGTTGTTATTGTTATTAGCTTGAACATGAAGAGGGTTACAGGATATCATTTGGGGACACAAGGGAGTCTTTAAAATCCCCCCAAATGTACTATTTTAAGATCCAGAAGGGAAATGGCTTAGCATCTACAGGGAACAGGGATTGGAGAGAAAGCCAGTCTGTCTTTGTAATGAATAACTATCCCCTTACTTAAATGGTTTGCAAATCTGGGTTTCTACATTTGGAGGTTTTTTGAAAACTAGGCTTGCTTGTTTTAACTATTTCTATATTCTCAATATAGAAGCTGGATGAAGCTGTTCTTTTGTAGGGATTATAGGAACTCCGGCGCTTTGTGAAGCAGTAAAATCCTATTTCAAAAAAGTATCTGAAGCTGTTTAGGTAGTAATTGTTATTGGGTTATTTTTAATGAACTATTTTTGTTTGGCTTATAGTTTTATATCTGTTGATAGCTCTATACAGGTAAACATCAAGTACAATTCATCTTGCCGGACTAAAATATTATCCTTCTAGCACTGACTGGGTTTTAATCCAAAGCAAGAAATTAATTGTCATAGACTAGTAATTACCAAGCCCTGTTTGAATTTCATAAAAATTGCTGTTGGATAGAATCATGACTCTTTTCCAACTTTAAAATTCTTTTTGGCCTTAGCCTCTGATTTATGAGCCAACTGTAAACAGCTGCAAAAGAATTTGGTGCCTGCCCGTGTCCAAGTGGAAACCTCACCTTCCATTTAGGTAATTAATGGAGGCCACTACCACTCAGGTCTGGTTAGGTTTCTTTGTCATCAATTGCTTCCAGGAATTGAAACTGAGACTCTTTTTTTTTTCTTTTTTTTATTGGTTGTTCACAACATTACAAAGCTCTTGACATATCATATTTCATACATTAGATTCAAGTGGGTTATGAACTCCCAATTTTTACCCCAAATGCAGATTGCAGAATCACGTCGGTTACACATCCACAATTTTACATAATGCCCTATTAGTAACTGTTGTATTCTGCTACCTTTCCTATCCTCTACTATCCCCCCTCCCCTCCCCTCCCATCTTCTCTCTCTATTCCATCTACTATAATTCATTTCTCTCCTTGTTTATTTTCCCATTCCCCTCACAACCTCTTATATGTAATTTTGTATAGCAATGAGGGTCTCCTTCCATTTCCATGCAATTTCTCTTTTCTCTCCCTTTCCCTCCCATCTCATGTCTCTGTTTAATGTTAATCTTTTCTTCCTGCTCTTCCTCCCTGCTCTGTTCTTAGTTGCTCTCATTATATCAAAGAAGACATTTGGTATTTGTTTTTTAGGGATTGGCTAGCTTCACTAAGCATAATCTGCTCTAGTGCCATCCATTTCCCTGCAAATTCCATGATTTTGTCATTTTTTTGTGCTGTGTAATACTCCATGGTGTATAAATGCCACATTTTTTTTTTATCCATTCATCTATTGAAGGGCATCTGGGTTGGTTCCACAGTCTAGCAATTGTGAATTGTGCTGCTATGAATATCGATGTGGCAGTATCCCTGTAGTACGCTCTTTTAAGGTCTTCAGGGAATAGTCTGAGAAGGGCAATAGCTGGGTCAAATGGTGGTTCCATTCCCAGCTTTCCCAGGAATCTCCATACTGCTTTCCAAATTGGCCGCACCAGTTTGCAGTCCCACCTGCAATGTACAAGAATACCCTTTTCCCCACATCCTCGCCAGCACTTGTTGCTGTTTGACTTCATAATGGCTGCCAATCTTACTGGAGTGAGATGGTATCTTAGGGTGGTTTTGATTTGCACTTCTCTGACTGCTAGAGATGGTGAGCATTTTTTCATGTACTTGTTTATTGATTGTATGTCCTCCTCTGAGAAGTGTCTGTTCAGGTCCTTGGCCCATTTGTTGATTTAGTTATTTGTTATCTTATTGTCTAATTTTTTGAGTTCTTTGTATACTCTGGATATTAGGGCTCTATCTGAAGTGTGAGGAGTAAAAATTTGTTCCCAGGATGTAGGCTCCCTATTTACCTCTCTTATTGTTTCTCTTGCTGAGAAAAAACTTTTTAGTTTAAGTAAGTCCCATTTGTTGATTCTTGTTATTAACTCTTGTGCTATGGGTGTCCTATTAAGGAATTTGGAGCCCGACCCCACAATATATAGATCAGAGCCAACTTTTTCTTCTATCAGACTCAGAGTCTCTGATTTGATATCTAGCTCCTTGATCCATTTTGAGTTAACTTTTGTGCATGGTGAGAGGAGGGGATTGTTTCATTTTGTTGCATATGGATTTCCAGTTTTCCCAACACCATTTGTTGAAGATGCTATCCTTCCTCCATTGCATGTTTTTAGCCCCTTTATCAAATATAAGATAGTTGTAACTTTGTGGATTAGTCTCTGTGTCCTCTATTCTGTACCATTGGTCCACCCTCCTGTTTTGGTACCAGTACCATGCTGTTTTTGTTACTATTGCTCTGTAGTATAGTTTGAAATCTGGTATCACTATACCACCTGATTCACACTTCCTGCTTAGAATTGCTTTTGCTATTCTGGGTCTTTTATTTTTCCATATGAATTTCATGATTGCTTTATCTATTTCTACAAGAAATGCCATTGGGATTTTGATTGGCATTGCATTAAACCTATAGAGAACTTTTGGTAATATCGCCATTTTGATGATGTTAGTTCTGCCTATCCATGAACAGGGTATATTTTTCCATCTTCTAAAATCTTCTTCTACTTCTCTCTTTAGGGTTCTATAGTTTTCATTGTATAAATCTTTCACGTCTCTTGATTGGGGAACTTGAAGCAGATCTAGCAACCTTGACTTTTTGATTACTGTTTGTCAAGCTTTAGTCATTTGAACTTGAAAAATAAGATGTATATCAAGCACTACAGGGATGTTCAGATCAGCAAGGTGTCCAATTGGCAATAGATTCAGGAGAATCATGATGTTGTTCCTCACAACTGGATTTTTGCATGCGCTTAAGTGTGTCTTGCTATATGGCCAGGTTGTATCCTTTCCATTTAGATGAAGAATGACGGGGTCTATGTCTTTTCCATTAGACCAGTTACTCTGAAACTTGAAAAGATTCAAAAAGTTCAATTGTACAAACTATTCACTGAGTAATATTAAAAATTGCACATTACTGGTTGTATGTTTGATTTGGCAGGTCTGAAGGTAGTGGTCTAGAATCTGAATTTTCAATAGGGTCTCCAGGTGATTCTGATTTAGGTACTTCAAGGGCCACTTTTGAAGACATTGACGCAGGCACAAATTTCTTAAGGTTCTGAGTGTACATGAAAAGAGAAGAGGATTAGGTTGTTTTTTCTGCTTGTCAGGCCCACGTAGTAACCATAGTGAAGTTTTATATACCGTGTTACTCAGTATAAGTGACTCATTATCACTCACTCGTGCTAGAGTTTAAACTCAACCAGATGGAATTAAGGTACATTAATTTAATAATAAAAAGTTTAGGATATATCAGTACATAGAAAAATGCTGGTTCTTTGAAAACAGCAATAAAGGCGATAAGCCTTTATCAAGATAATCAAGGGAAAAAGAGATGGCAAAAATACCAATATTAGAAAAAATTTAAAAGGATATCCTTGCAAAACTCATTAGGTATTAATCATACCTTTTTATTTTCTGATTTTTTTTTGTACCAGGTTTTGAATCCAGGGGTGCTTAACCACTGAGTTGCATCTTTAGTCCTTTTTTAAAAAAAATTTGAGTCAGGGTCTCACTAAGATGCTGAGAACCTCACTAAATTGTTGAGGCTGACCTTGAACTTACAATCCTCCTGCCTCAGCCTCCCAAGCTGCTAGGTTTACAGGTGTGCTCTACTATGCCCCTATATTTTCTGATATTTTGGTATCTGGGCCTTTGCTGTTGCAGGAGAGACTTCTCTCAGGAGTAACCAATTCCTAAAGATAGTAAAAGATTCACCTGCAAATGCTCCTTTCATTTACAAATAAGCCAACTTAAAGCCCCTCCCCCTTTATTTAATTCTCACATGCCAATACATCATTTCCTTGCTCTCATCACTCCTCAGGGCCTGGTATCAGACAACCAGGAGCAGCCTCTACAACCTGAAGTCTGTTGAAGTTGTTTAAATGAGCCAGTCCTACACCTACTTCATCTGCTTACCCCATGGCCCATATTTTTACACAGAAACCAAAATGTCAGTTCTTTCTCAGGCTTTCCTCTCAGTCCTTCTGCTCCTGATGGACTCTGCTGCTGCCACCTGTGTGTTCCTACATGGTGTGCTGTGCCTCTAGGGAACTGTGAATGAAAACTTCTTCATGACAGTTGTCTCTGTGTTGGCGTGTCTTATCGTATCTGATGAAAACAAATCTTGCATACATTTTACAAAATCAAAAAGATTTTTTTAAAAAGGTCCCCACTTTCAACAATGGGTACAACATCCCGGTAGAAGACTAATGAAGAAATGGTCAACTTGAGCCACACTATGGACCAAATAGACATGATGCATCTCCCCCTCTCTCTCTGTCTCTCTCTCTGTCTCTCTCTCTGTCTCTCTCTCTCTCTCTCTCTCTCTCTTTCTCTCTCTATCTCTCTCTCTATATATATGTACATATATAGAATATTCTACCCAATAGCAGAATACATATTCTTCTCAAGCACACATGTAACATTCTCCAGGACTGAGCACGTGTTAAGACAAACAAAATTCTTCACAAACTTAAGGAGATTTAAATCATATCAAGTGTCTTCTCTGACCACAATGAAATGAACTAGAAATTAGAAACAGAGGAAAACTGGAAAATTCACAAAAATGTAAAAATTAAACGACTCATTCATGAACATGCAAAGGATCACAGAGAAATCAAAAGAGAAAACAAGACATATCTTGGGAGAAATGAAAGTGAAAAACAGAGCAGGCCAAAACTTACAGAAATCAATGAAAGCAGTAATCAGGGGCAAGTAAGTACATGGTGATTCATGCCTACATTAAGAAACGAAAAAGATCTCCCATAAACAACCTCACTTTACGACCGAAGAAATAAGGAAAGAATAAACTAGGCCAAAAATTAACAAAAGAAGGAAATAATAAAGATTAGAACAGAAAATAAATGAAATAGAGACTAGAAAAACAATAAAAAATCAATGAAAATAAGGGTTGGTTTTTTTTTGAAAAGATAAACAAAATTGGCAATGTTTTAGCTGATTCAACTAACAAAAAAAGAAGACTCAGATAAGATAAAATTAGAAGTGAAAGCAGAGATGTTTAGACTAATACTGTAAAAATAAAAAGGATCATAAGAGATGGTCATGGACTACAACAGCCTCATTAAAAGATCATGCAGCATGATCAAGTGGGGCTTATCCCTGAGGTGCAAGGGTGTTAGGTCATATACAAAGCAATAAGTGTGATACAACACATCAATGGAATGAAGAATGAAAATTACATGATCATTTCAGTAGATGCAGAGAAAACTTTTGAAAAAACTTAACATGCTTTCATGATACAAGTCATCAAACTTGGTGTAGCAGGAATGTTCCTTAATACGATAAAGACCATATATGCACACTCACTTGATAACATCTTAGAGGAAATATTGAAAGATTTTTCTCTAAGATCAGGAATAAGATAAGGATACTTAATCTTATTGCTTTATTCATTCAATATAACCCTTGAAGTTTTAACCAGATCGAGTAGACAAGAAAAAGAAAAATCAAATTGAAAGGAAGAAATAAAACTATTTCAGTTTGAAGATGACATGACTTTATTTAGAGCAAGCCCTTAAGACTGCACAGTAAAAAGCTGTTAGAGCTAATAAATAAATTCAGTAAAGTTGCAAAATACAAATACCAAGTATTTCTATGTATTAACAATAAACTATATGAAAAGTAAATTAGAAAACAATGCACTTACAATAGCATAAAAAAATAGTCCTTAGGAATAATCTTGACAAAAGAGGTGAAAGACTTGTATGCTGAGTACAATGTATTGATGAAAAAAAATAAAGAAGATATAAATAACTGGAAGGCTACCTCAGGTTCATGGATTGGAAGCTTTAATATTGTTAAATTGCCAATACTACCCCAAATAATCTATAGATTCAGTGCTTTCTCATCAAAATTACAAGAGTATTTCTTGCTGAAATGAATAAAACAATCCTAAAATCCTTACGGTAGAGCGAATAACCCTGAGCAGACAAAGAGATCTTGAGAAAGAAAAACGGTGGAGGCATCAAACTTCCTGATTTCAAAAAATATTATAAAACCACAGCAATTAAAATAGTATGGTACTGGAACAGTGGACCAGAAGAGAGAGCCCAGAAATAAATTTACACATATTCAGCCAACTGATCTCTGATGAGAGGATCAAGAATGCATGATGTGGAAAAGATAGTTTCTTCAGATAGTAGGAAAACTGGATATCCACCGCAAAAGGACAAGATTGGATCCCTATCTTACATCACACACAAAAAACAACTAAAAATGGATTTAAGATTTAAACATAATACCTAAAACTTTCAAGTTTCTGTAAGAAAGCTTATGGGGAAAGTTTCATGATATTGGCATTGGCAACGGTTTTTATGAGAATGGTACCCTAATCATGAGCATCCAGAGCAAAAACAGACACGTGGGATTATATCAAACCAAAATGCTTCTGCACAGCAAAGGGAACAACAGTGTGACAGGGCAGCCTATAAATGATAGAAAATGTTTGCAAACCATATGCCTGACAAGGCATCAATTCCCAAAACATTTAAGAAACTCCTACAGATAATGACAAAAACAAATAACCCACTTAAAAAAAAATGAGCCAAGATTTAAATAGGAATTTTTTCCAAGAAAACATACAAATGGTCAATGAGCATGTGAAAAGGTGTTCAATAGTACTAATTATCAGAGAAATGCTAATAAAAACCTCAATTAAATACCACCTCACACATATTAAACCCGTAAGTTAGCTTGTAAATAAAGGGAAATATTTTAAGTATAATAACAATTATGCATTTAAATTTAAAATATACATTTAATTTTAAGTAATTTTAAAAATGCTCCATTTTTTATTTCTTGCTGCAACATCTCTCTTGGAATCTCACTATTAAATCCATTATCATTAAGTTTTATGAACATCTTGCATTAGTTATGCAGAGGCATCTTGAAAATTCCTTCTCTAATTTTTACAGTTATTGAATGGTTATATATTTATTTAAATGTTGATATTAATGTATTAATTTTTACTTAAATATACATATTGCTTTGTTATTTATGTATACAGATTTTTAAAAATATATACATACATATATAGTGTATTTGTAATATGTGTATGTAATATATTTTAAAATGATGTTCATAATATTTATTTCTAGCCACTTAATATAATTGCTTTTGAAATAAACTTCAAGTTTTACAATAGTTTTAGATTTATAGAATTAAAGCATCCATTTCATCTATTGCCATCATGTTAGTATTGATCTATTATTATTTTAATTTTTTAATATTTATTTTTTAGTTCTCAGCGGACACAACATCTTTGTTGGTATGTGGTGCTGAGGATCGAACCCGGGCCATACGCATGCCAGGCGAGCTACCGCTTGAACCACATCTCCAGCCCTGATCTATTATTATTGTTAGATAAAATTCACACTTCACCCCCACTTCCTTACATTTCCTTAGTTCTTACCCGGTGTTATTTTTCTGGCCCAGAACACCATATGGGATACCATATTAGGATCTGCTAGACTATAACAGTTCCTCAGACTTTCTTCTGTAGTATATTCTGAAATCAGGTGATATGATTTCTTTATATTTGTTCTATTTACTCAAGATTGCTTTGGCTATGCAAAGTCTTTTTTTGATTCCATACAAATTTTAGGATTTTTTTTCTATTTTTGTAAAAATTGACTTTGAAATTTTGGTAAGGATTACATAAATCTATAGATAGCTTTGAATAGTAAGGGCATTTTGATAATACTCATTCTTCCAATCATGAACATGGAACATCTATACACTTTTTTTGTGTCTTTTTAGATTTCTTTTGCCAATTATTTTGTAATTTTTGATGTGTGGTTTGTCTTTTTGTTTAAGTTAATTCCTAAGGATTTCATTTGTTATTGTTCCTGTTAATATAAGTGGCATTATTTTTTATTAATTTCCCTTTCAGACAGTTCATTGTTAGTGTATAGAAATGACATGAATGTTGTATGTTAATTTTCTATACTGCAACTTTACTGAATTCATTTATTGCTACTAATAGGTGTGTTTGTGTGTGTTTGTGTGTGTGTGTGTGTGTATGTGTGTGTGTGTGTGTGTGTGTATGTGTGTGTGTGTGAGAGAGAGAGAGAGAGAGAGAGAGAGAGAGAGAGAGAGAGAGATCAATCGATCTCTGGGGTTTTCTACTTACATAATTATTTTTCCAATAGAGATAATTTTACTTCTTCTTTCTTAATTTGAATACCCTTCATTTATTTTTCTTGTCTGGCTTCTCTGGCTTGGACTTCCATTACTGTTTAATGGCAGTGGCAAGAATGGGTATCCCTTGCCTTGTTCTGGATCTTAGAGGAAAAGCTTTCAGTTTTCCCTTGGTCTTTGCTAGTTGTGGGTTTTTTTATATGTGTTTATCTTCTGTAGATATTTTATCATGAAAGGATGTTCAGTTTGTCATATATTTATTTATGTATCTATTGAGATGAGCATGCTTATTTTTCTTCATTTTATAATGTGATGTATTATATCAATTAATTTTTATATATTGAACCAACCTTGAATTCCAGAGATAAATCCCACATGATCATAGTGTGCAATCTTCTTACTGTACTATTGTATTCAGTTTGCTGGTATTTTATGGTTTTTGTATGGATATGTATTGTGTTCATCTGTGATATTAACCTATAGTTTCCTTTTCTAGTGTTTTCTTTTTCTGACTTTAGTGTCAGGGTGATGTTGGTTTCATAAATGAGGTAAAGAGTATTTCCTCTTCTTCTACTTTTGTGAAAAATTTAAGAAGTTTTGATATTAATTCTTCTTTGAATGGTAGAATTCACCTGTGAAACCATTTGACTCTATGCTCTTTGTTGGATACTTGCTACATTTGTCATTACTTAAATTATGTGGTTTCCCGATGGCATGCTTTATGTTGAGTTTCCCATATCTTTTTATGTTTCTTTTTATTAAATATAATATTTTCTGTCAGTTCTTATAATTTTTTGAGCAGGAAGAAGATTACATGTGTAAATGCATCTTGATCCATTGCTATAATTAGTTTTGCAAGCAGCTTGATGTCTGTTTATTCTACTTATTCTCTTTCTGTTTTTTTCCTGCCCAACACTGTCCCATGTCCCCATACTGGTTGTGTTAGTTTTTGGTCATTGTGACAAAAATACCCAAGATAATCAACTTATAAGGAGGAAAGTCTTATTTTGGTTCACAGTTGGAATTATTCCATTCCATGGCCCGTTGTTGGCCCTATTAATTTTGGACTTGTGACAAGGTAGTAGTACATCATGGCAGGGGCAGATGGCAGATGAGGCTGCTCACATCATGGAAAACTTACCATAAATAATGCTATCAGGAAACCTACAATTAAAGTAATGACCAATGTAGGAAGTATCCAAGAAAAAGCACAGGGCTAAACAGTTTCACAGGTGAATTCTACCAAATGTTCAAAGAAGAAATAATATTAAAACTTTATAAACTTCCAAAAAATAGAAGAAGAGGGAAGACTCTCAACCTCATTTTATGAGATCAGCATCACCTTGAGACTAAAGCCAGAAAAAAATAACACAAGAAAAGAAAACTATAGGTTAATATATAATCACAGATGAACATAGTATATATACATACGAAAACCATCCTTAAAACACTCAAACTAAATCCAGCAGTTGAGTAAGCAAATCATATACCATAATTATGTGGGATTTATCTGTGGGCTTCAAGGATGGTTCAACACATCCAGGCAGTGAAAAAGAGAGTCCCAATATACTCTTCAAAGGCACACCCTCAGTGACCCAACTTCCTTCCACTAGGCCCCACCTCCAAAGGTTTCATCACTTCCTATAAATGCCACAGGCAGGGGACCAACTCTTCAACACATGGAACTTTGAGGGTCATTTGAAATGTAAACTAGAGCACTTTTGTAATATAAGCAGACTTTGGAGTTTAGGGGGCTTGAATTTCAATCCCAGTCCTGCCATTTCCAAACTGCTCAATTAAAAAATAATAGAAATAATAATATCTTTATTGAATATAATTCACATTTCACAAAATTTGCCACCTTGAAATATATGATTCATGTTTTTAGTATATTTACAGAGTTGGCAACCTTCATCACTGAGAACTTGTTCATGACTACACCCATTAGCAGTTACTCTCCATCCCCTGCTACCCCCTGGAAATGGCTGATACTTTCGGGCTCTATTGATTAGCCCACAGAATGGGAGAAAATATTTGTAAATCCTTTATGTGACAAGTGACCTGAACCCCAAGTCTATAAAGACCTCTTAAACTCAACAATAAAAAGAACTGTTAAACTAGCCCAATTTAAAAGTGGGCAAAGGTGTAAATAGACAGTTCTTCAAGGAAGATTTGCAAATGACTGGGAAGGACATGAAAAAATGGCCAATATTATTAGCCGTTGAGGAAATGCAATCCCAAAACCACAATGTGCTATCACTTCATAGCCACCAGGATGATTATAGTTGTTTTTTTTTTTTAAAAAGACAATAACAAATTAGTAAAGATGTGGAGAATTTGAAGCTCATAACCTACTGAGATTGCAAAGTGATGTAGCACCTTTGAAAAAAGTTTTTATCAAAATGCTAAACACAAGAGTTAACATATGGCCCATGGTATGGGAAGAAGAAATATGTCCACATAGTGTGTTAATGTTTATAGCAGGATTATTAAAAAGAAAAAAAAAAGAAACCAATGGTAGAAACAACCCAAATGTTCGTCAACTGTTGAGTGGATTTTGAAAACAAGACATGTTCATGCAATTGAATATTCTTTGGCAACAAGAAGGAATGAACAACTGGTGCATGTTCCGACATGGAAAACACTCTAAGTGAAAGAATCCAGTTACAAAAAGACCACCTATTGTACAACTGCAAGTTGTTTGGTTTTGAGATGCTAACTTTCCTTATCTGTAAGATGAAAACAATAATATTTACATCCATGCGTCATTATAATATAAGCAAATGTATGCCAAGTGCCCAGAGGGATGAGTGGCAGACGAAAGCACGTGAATGGAGACAATGATAATGTTTCTGTCACCATCTGACACAGGACTAGATATAGCAGATGCTTGGAAAAGACATTTTGACAGCTTGATTTTCAGCTCCAAGGAATTCCACGGTTGGATAAAATTCTGGGACACATCTGAACCAAAACTGTGAGTCTAGTCACTGTTAGGTGGGCAGAGAAACACATCTAATTTTCTGATCCAAGTTCCCTGCTTCAGCTGTGATGAAATGCCACACATCCTTCCCCATGGAGTGTGCCAGCCACCACCAACCTGCCTCACAGAAAGAGTCTTCAGGCAATGAAGTAACATAATACCCTTAGAAGATTAAATCTTAGCCTCTGGAAAACTCAGTTTCGAGTTTCTTTCTTCTTCTGGCATTTTGTTCTATGGGATCTCTCTACTGCTTCATCCAAAATTAAACAGTCCAATTTTTTGGAGCAATTGTCCTGCAGAAGACCTTGCAGAGGAACAGCTTGGGAGCCAAGGCAGTGGAGTCCAGTTCGCCATGGTAACTTAATCCCTGAAAGACAATATCCCTAAAAGAGCACAGCTTCACTTTTCTCAGTGTCTGGTTTGATCAGAAACTTTAATGAGCTTTGTGTTAACATGTGCCTCATGGCACAATGAATATCCTTATGAACAAGTGCCTGGCACCCAGGGACATGGTGTGGGCTTGCAGGATGTTAGGTTTTCAATCAACCAAGATCCGGGGCACTTGAAAAGGGTCGTTCTCCAATTTGAGTGTAGAAAAAGAGTTCCCCACTAATGGAAATAGTCTTCTAGCCACAGTTAACCTGGAGCATGCTAAAGAGAGTGAAGTGTTGGAAAGGGCCAGGGGCCCCAGGCTGGAGAAGGTTCTAAGCCAGCCTCAATGTGTGATCTTTCTACACACTTGGATATGAATTCTTTATTGATAAAATGAAGGATTCCAGCTTTATATCTCCAAGCCCTGTTTTCAGTTTTTATACTGAGATTCAGAAACTTGTAATAATAACCTCTTGGAAGATCAGAACACAGTTGTGAAAGCATGTTCGTATTCTTAATTTGGTTTGGCTGCAGCTCCAAATTTATGATGCCATCATGGTTTGGATGTTTTATCATTGAAGAGATAAGAAAGACACTGAGAAGTGAGGGATCTGCACAAAGTCATAGCTAGTAAACAGAAGAACAGTGACAAGAAACTCTGCTGGTCAACTCCATTGTGGGGTTGATAACAGGCACATGTTTTTATAGGGAGGGAGGAAGAAAGGATTGGTTCAATGGAAGGAAGCGGAAGTGGTGGATAAGTTGAAACTTTCAGTGCAGGTGGTGGAGTGATCAGGGAGCTTGTACTTTAGTTAAAGAGCACATCAGTGGCAAAGATCCAGATCCAATAAAGGGCTCAGAATTCACTAAGAAAAGGAAAGAGGTGTGGTATGGGGGGAGATGGGGTTGGAGATGCTGTTAGAGGGCAGATCCTGGGGATCCTGATGGCTGCCATGACTGTCCTGTCCCTGGGGAGCAGGTTTGGGGACCACCAGACAGCATTTGGAAGAGAGAAGCATGGCCAGGTTTATGGAGGGTGCCTCAAAAGTCTTAGTGGCATTTTAAACTTTAATAACTTGACAAGTATAAAGGCTGCAAACTTTAAAGTTTGACCATTTAAATTTATTTTGCACCCTTTTGGTGAATTTTGAAAGATACAATTAAATTTTATAATAAAATTAAATTTTATTATAAACAATTATATAAAATTATATTTTTATTATAATTTATATAAATTTTTAAATTTTTATGATAAACAATTATATAAAATTAAATCTTATTTCAAAAAAATTACCTTCACAGACTGTGGTTGTGGCTCCGTGGCAGAGCCACAGAGGAACTGGGTTCAATTCTCAGCACCACATAAAAATAAACAAAATAAAGATATTGTGTCCATGTATAACTAAAAAAAAAATTTTTTTTTAATTATCTTCAATTTATGGGATTAGAGAACACCATGCTAAGTGATATAAGCTAGACTCAGAAAACCAAGGGTGGAAATTTTTCTCTCATACACAGAAGCTAGAGCAAACTAAGGGGAAAAAGGGGGTGTGCATGATATATGTAAAGATAGGGGAGAGGGATGGAGTAGAAGGTGTTTGAGCAGGAGAGAGGAGGCGAGGGAAAGGGGAAGACATGGAATGACTTTGATAAAATTCAGCTATTTTCAAGTACAAATATATCACAGTGAATTCCACCCTTATATGTATTTATAAAGCATCAATTAAAAATGAATAAATAAATGAGTAAAAATATTTCCCTCATGTTTATTAGGTAAAATTGAATATTTTTAAGGTGTACAGTGTAATGTTAGGTTATTTATTTACACCATGAAAAAATTACCGTGGTCAAGCTAATTAACATGTATGTTTCACCTCTCATAGTTATCATTTTCACATTTGTTTATGTGTGTGAAAATATTTAAGATGTACTCTTTAAGCAAACTTCAAGTATACAACACATTATTATTATTATTATTATTTGTTCTTTTTAGATATATAGAGAGTAGAGTGTATTTTGGCACATTATACACATATGGAATATAACTTATTCTAAATAAGATTCTATTCTTGTGGTTGTATATGATGTGGAGTTGTTGCCCTGGTCATATATTCATACACAAGGATAGGAAACTGATTTTTTGAAACAGGATCTTGGTTGCTTAGGGCCTCACTAAGTTGCAGAGGCTGGCTTTGAACTTGTGATCCACCTGCTTCAGCCTCCCAAGCTGCTGGGATTACAATAATATTAACTAAGGTCACCTCCTCTATGCAATAGATCTCCAGGCATTTTTCGTCCTATGTAACTTGAAACTCTGTACCTCTGACCAACACCTCCCCATTCCCCTACCCACCTCAGGCACCCGGCAACTACTATTCTACTCTCTCTGCTTCTGTGAGTTTGACTTTTTTAGATTCTACATGTAAGATCAAGTAAAACTTGTCTTTCAATGTCTCATTGCCTTAGGTTAATGTCCTCCAGGCTTATCCATGTTTTCATGAGTAGCAGAATTGCCTTCTTTTCAAAGACTGAATAATATTCCTGAGTGTATATACAGGAGTATTATTCAGTGTGTGTGTGTGTGTGTGTGTGTGTGTGTGTGTGTGTGTAAAATTATATATATGTTCATTTGTGATATTTTCTATGTCTTTTCACTGGTTGATGGACACCTCGATTGTTTTCATACCTTGTCTGTTGTGAATAATGCTGCAATAAGCACAAGAAGGCAGATGTCTATTCAGTTACTGATTTAACTTTCTCTAGATATACTCAGAGTAGGGTTGCTGGATCATATAGTAGTTTGCATTAATTTTTTGAAGCGTTTCCTGTTCTCTTTTCCCCACATCCTCACTAACACTTGTTATTTTTGTCTTTTTAATAAAAACCTCTCTAACAGGCATGAAGTGTTATCACATTGTGGTTTTGATTTGTATTTCCCTGGGGATTAATAATGGTAGCATTTTTTTTAATATATACCTGTGGGCTATGTGTATGTTTTCTTTTGAGAAATGTCTCTTCAGTTCCTTTGACCAAAATCAGGTTATTTGTTTACTTGCTATTTCACTGTTTAAATGCCTTCTACATTTTAATATAATTCCAAATTAATACAACTCCAATAATGGGTAAATTTTAATATTTACCAATATTTTCTTCCATACCATAAGTCGTCTCTTCACTATGCAGGTTCTTTCTTTTCCTGTGTAGAAGCTTTTTAGTTTGCTCTAGTCCCACATGGTTTTTTTTGTTGTTGTTGTTGGTTTTTTTGGCTTTTATTGCCTGAGCTTTTGGGTTTCAAAAACATCACTGTCCAGACCAATGTCAAGAAGCTTTCACGTGTGTTTTATTCCAGGAGTTTTAAAGTTTCAGCTACTTAATCCATTTTGAGTTGATTTTGTGTATGGTGTTACATAAGGGTCCAATTTCATTTTTTCTTCTTGAGGATATCCAGTTTCCCGAGCATTGTTGAAGAAATTATCTTTTCCCCATTGTTTATTCTTGGCATCTTTGTCAAAGATGAATTGAATCTAAATGTCTGGGTTTATTTCTGGGTTCTCTATTCTCCTTCCTTGGTATTTTATGATAGAATCATGCTATTTTGGTTATTGTAGATTTGTAGTGTATTTTTAAATCAGGTAGAGTGAGGCCTCCAGCTTTGTTCATCTTACTCAATAGCTTTAGTTATCCAAGGTCTTTTGTGGTTCAATATAAATTTTAGGATATTTTTTTTTCTATTTTTGCAAAGAAGTCTTTTCACATCCATCCTCTCAACGGTTCCCTATCTGCAAATGTGAATTTGAGCATCGTATGAAGTTACTATGACTGAGGGGACTGAGCCTGAACGTCGGGTCTTTGCTGACCCTGTAGCCTTGGACCAGGACACTCCACAGAATGGTTCCAGGAGATACGATAGGCATTCCCTTCTTCCCATCACTGTTTTGCTCTGACCTCCTCTTGTCAAGACAGCCTGTGAGCTATCTGCTAATTTATTGGCATGAACTAGGTCTTGGTCTGTCACCTCTGATGTTCCCTGGTTTTGGGGTGACTACTTCTAGGTACTACCCCCTTTCCTGTGACACAAAACCCTTTTCAACTCAACAGACACCAAAACTGGACCCTAGGAAAATCCAGTGGCCTGGGAGTCTGAGCGGCCCCTCTTTCTTGGCAATGCAACCCTGATCCCTCTAGAGGACACTATTGACCCAGACTCTGAAATCTTAAATGGTATCCAGTTCTTCCGTGCCCTTGAGAACATTCTGATGACAAGTGAGAACCTGTATGCCAACCTACAGCCATCCTGAGGTCCGCTGTATTTTGTTGTCTGCGTCAATGTTAATGTTTCTTCCTAAAATAAAGTAAGTGGGATAAAGTGCGAACTAAACAAGAAATATTGGAAGTGAAGGATCATTTCTTCCTGCACTTCCCAACTAGTAGATCTAATCCTCCTGAGCGTGCTCAGAGAGCTTCATTGCATCACCCTGAGTAAATCCAAGATTTGGTACAAAAGAGACATGCATTCTTCATAGGCTCCACCTTTGGAGAGTTCTGACTAAGGTCCCAGGAGTACCATCTCCTGACCTGATAGCTGGGTGGACTTCAACGTGTTTTGTTCCCCACTTGGAAAGTGGAGATAATAAGAGCACATATTCCATGGGGTGGCTTTTAGGATTGCATGAGGAATAGACTATTTACTACTATGTTTGGCACAAAATAACTTCTATGGTTTAAATATGAGGTATCTCCCAAAAGCTCATGGGTGAGAATGCAAAAATGTTCAGAGGTGAAATGATTAGATGACGAGAGGTGTAACCTCAGTGGATTAATCCACTGATATGGATTAACTGGGTGGTAACGTAGGCAGATAAGGTATGGCTGGAGGAAGTCGGTCACTGGGGGCATAACTCTGCTTTCTGGCTGCCATGAGCTGAGCATCTTTCTCCCACCATGCCCTTCCACCACGATGTTCTGCCTCACCTCCAGCCCTGAGCAATGGAGTCAGCCAACCACGGACTGGACCTAGATACCATGAGCCAAAATCAACTTTTCTTCCTTTAAGTTGTTCTTGTCAGGTATTTTGGTCACAGATATGTAAAGCTGGCCAAATCAGTAACCTTCAGTAATGGGGACTACAGAGGGAGAGGATTCTGAGCATTAATGAACACAATGGCAGAGACGACAATTCTGGAGACAAAAGAGGGGTTTCCACTAGAGCCCCATAGGCATCATAGGATTATAAGCCCCTCTGGCCCCTGCAGAAGTAAGACGGCTAACAAGCCTCAGAGTTCTATTCTTCACTACAGCTGCCATTGGTAACTGACAGTCCCAACACTCTAATCACATATTTGAGGTTTCTGGTGACTTTCATCCTGGTACAATTTTGGGACCCATATAATTCCCTGAGTCTTTGAAATCCATGCCAGGGACCAGAGATATTTTTATCATACGTAAACCAATATATACCAATATCTAAATGACTATAAACAGGATAATTCTTTATTTTGTTATAGAATGAGAGTTTGAAGAACTAGGCCTTGAGTCCACCTGGTTTGGACAGGATGTACCTTAATTTATTTGTCTGCCTGGATTTTGATATCTTCCTCTGTAAATTAAAGTTAACTCTAAAAGTCTGATTCATCAAAGAAAAGAATGTACATGTAGAAAATTAGCAGATGGACATAAATTAGCATAGTTAATAGCAGTTGTCTCTGGAGGAATTTTTCTTTTTTTATGATTTCTGTAATATGCCCATATTTTCTATACTTTTTAAGCCTTTAAATGTCTTTTGAGTCTGTAATAAAAAAACCCTACAATTTTAAAAAATTGAAGCATACAATTTACATATTTAAATGTACAGATTTTAAATTTCGAGTTGGAGAAGTTTTGACAAATGAATAAAAACCTATGTAACCGAACACCCAAAGCAAGATGTAGAACATGTCCATTACTCTGGAAGTCCCCTCTGTATATTTCCAGCCTATCCCATCCTATCCTAGACCAACTCTTAACTCAGATTTTTAGCATATGCATTCATTTGGTCTATTCTTGAATTTCACATAAGTGGGATCACCTAGTATGTACTTAATATGCTTCATTGTTTTTCTCTTAGCATATGTATTAAAGTATATCCATGGTGTATAAGTTGATTCCTTTATATTGTTGCATAGTACTCTATTATATGATGGTCATTTGGGTGGTTTCCAAATATGGGACTATTATGAAGTAAACATTTGTGTACAAATATTTTTTGGGAGGCCTTCATATCTCTCTCTCTCTCTCTCACTCTCTCTCTCTCTCTCTCTCTCCCTCTCTCTGTCTCTGTCTCTCTTTATTTATTTATTTATTTTGGTACTAAGGATCAAACCCAGAAACACTTGATGACTGAGCCACATCCCCTGCCCTTTTTATTTTTTTATTTTGAGGTAGGGTCTCATTAAGTTGCTAAGTTGCTAATACTGAATTTGAACTTGCAAATCCTCCTGCCTCAGCCTCTCAAGCTGCTGGAAGTATAGGCATGTGCCAACGTGTTTGGCTGTATATTGAACTTTTAAAAGAAACTGACAAACAATTCTCCAAAGTAGTGGCACCACCTGCACTCTCACCAGCAATATTCTAGTTGCTCTGCTTTCTCACCAACACTTGGCATGTCTAGTCCTTAATTTTAAGTACTCTCATCAGTTTGAGGTGATATTTGTGATATTAATTTTCATTTTATTGATGATACATCATGGTCAGTATTTTTTATTTGTTTTTTCTCACTCACGTATTTTTTTTTGTGAAAACTGTTTAAATCATTTGTCTATACTTTTGAGTTGAGAATATGCTTAACTTTAAATAGGTAATTTCATATAAGCATTTTCATCTTATCCTCCTAAAAGGTTGTTGACTTGATAACAATCCCTCATTACAGTCCGGCTGGGCAAAATAACCAGGAGGTGACAAGCAACTTGAAGGTTGAAGCGGGAACTCAGCGGGAACTCAAGGTAGCGGGCACCCAAGGTAGCGGGAGCCGCTTTATTGCGGAACAGCAGAGGTATATATACCTAACTGATTACACACAGCTTGACTCAATCAGCATCATCTAGATACAGCAGTCAGCCAATAAGGAATCCCCACCATCTAAATGGTTCCGCGGAATTGCCTCACAAACCACTCCTCCTGGCAAACTGCCAGGCGCCATCTTGACTTGATTTGTGGTCCCCAACAATTACAAATGAGGGTGCTGAGATTCAGAGAATGCTTCCCAGGTGGTTTGTGAAACATTGCACCTGGAGATCTCTTCTTTTCTGGTTCTCTCCTAGATCCTGCTTCCCTTCTTCATGGAAGGCTGGCAGGCTGAGAAGACAATAGACAATGGGGACCAGATCGTATACCTGAAGCTTCTACCTGGGGTGAGCCAGCACAGAACGGTAGCCACCTTGTTCCTTCCATCAGACCTTAGTGGAACTGCCACAGGTGCCCTGTACCAACCCACATGGCAGCCCTACTCAGACTAAGGTGGAAGATGCTTTTTGGCAACTGCAGCATGTCTCATATGGAATGGGAGGCAAACTGCTTCTAAATTCCTCAAACACAGCCTTCGGCACAACCCTGGGACCACATGACCACAGAATGATGGCGACGTATGTGGGTCAAAGAAATTATGAAATATTCAGAATGGGTGCCCAGCTTGACCACCCTCCTTACATGGAAGAGGAACACATGTCACTGTAGAGATACAGTGCTCACACCTGAAGTCTTTACAAAATGTCTGGGTCATTCAAACAAGAGAGCAGATCCCTAGATGATTCATGGGGTATCACTGCCCCATCCAACTCACTTTTCCCTGACCACCTATCACCTCATTCTCTGCGTCTCTTGACACAGGTGTTTGAACGCTGCAGGTAGAAGGTAACCCCTATTCTATCTTCTATCATCACCAATTAATTTTGCTTGGATTGGGTGGGGGATAAATGTTTATCCTCAGTTCTTGGGTCCTAATGAAAGAAAACTTAAAGTCAGACATGAAAAGTCAAGCAAGAGAATTTTATTATAGCACAGTAAGGCTCCAGCAGAGAGCACTCTCAAGAGAGAGCGAGTGGGGCATCTCTGGCTAGAGAACAGAATTTATCTTCTGAAATACATTGAGAAATCTATGGCATTAAGTCCTAACTCTGCAATGACACCAGCAGACCCTGTCAGGAGTTAGCCCCACGGATCGGTCATTCCTTCTTGATGCATTTCTTAATTTGTTCCTTTTGTTTCCACCTGTTTATTCTCAGGCTTTGTGCACCTGTTATTTTTCTACAAGTTGCTCCATTATTCATTTGCCTTGAAAGCAATTTAAAGAAAATCCATGACCCTTTTATGTTATTGGTTTGCATTTCGCTGCTAACTACCACCTAACAAATTCCCTTTTACTGGCCACCTACTACAGGCTCAGAATATCTGTGGTTATTTCTAGTTATATTATTTCATCACCATATATATTTTGCTCCTTTTAAAATTCCCCTGACTCGCATCTTATGACTTTTAAGAATTTCTACTTTAAAAGTTATAAGAATAGCCTATTAGGTTATTCTCTACAGAGTCTTGAAGAGATTTTGAATAGAGATTTTCAAAACAGAGATCCTCAGTGGAGGCTACTCTCCTAGGCTAAGGTGTGTTGCCTGGAAGAAAAGGTTACACCCATTTGGAAATCATGAGTGCTCCACCAGCATACTGAAGAAGAGTCCTCACCCCTCTTGTTGGGCTTGGAGAGATGATTCCAGGGGAATTCCAGGCTGTAGCCTAGGAAACTACTACTGCTGTGTCCTTTCTTCTGGATTGTGGAATGTCCTGGGTCTAAAATGTCCTCATCTATAAATGGTGTGTGGAGGGAGGCAGAGGAAGAGAAGGGGGCAGAGAACCCCAGGCCAGGGTTGATGTGGGCATCAAATGTAAAACTAAGAAGAGCTCCACCACATGACGCCCGCTGCCTGTCTCAAGCTATGTGTGTTCCATTGTGTTTGCTGATACAGGAGCAACTAATGCTGTGGCAGGGTGAGGGGATCTTCAGGGACTCCTCAGATGGATCCCTCATCAGCCACCTCCTGTGTCTGTGTTCAGTGGAGATATAATAAACCAAATTATGTTTGTTTTATTCACCTTAAAATTTTAAGAACAAGGAATAACATGATGATATAAAATTCACAAAATGTAACTGTACAGAGCAGTGAATTTTTCTGTAGTCCATCACCCAGATGAAGATCTAGAACATTTGCAGCACCCCAGAAGCTGCCTCCAAATCCCAGTCAATATTCTGCAAAGGTAATCACTATTCTGTCTTCTATCCTCATCAATTAATTTTGCTTGGATTTGAACCATGTATTCGAACTTCACATACATGGAAATATGAAGCAAGCATTGGCTTTTTTTTTAAACTAAACATTTATCCATCTTGTTACATGGAGCAGTAGTGTGTTCTAACAGTATGTGATGGTATGTGGTACGAATATATTCCAATTTGTTTATTTAGTGTATTTTTTGGAAGGGGGTACTGGGGATTTAACCCAGGGGCATTAACCACTGAGCCACATCTCCAACCCCTAACCCCTTGTTTTTGAGACAGGTCTCACTAAGTTGCTTAGGGCCTTGTCAAGTAGCTGAGGCTGGTTTTGAACTTTTGATCCTCCTCCCTCAGCCTCCAGAGTTGCTGGGATTATGGGCTTGTGCTACCTGCTTGGCTAGTCTATTATTGATTGGTACTTGGGTTGTTTTTTGTTTGAATTATCACACACAATTCTGCTGTAGAAATTTTTGTAGATGCCATTTGGTGAAAATCATCACTCATTTCTGTTGGCCAGGCAGCCAGGAATCATAGGGCAGTTATTCTTAAGTTTATAAAAAAGCTATAATACAATTTTTGAACTGTTTACTCCAATTTTTACTCTTAATGGAAATATATGACAATTCCAATTGCCTTACATCCTTGCCACTTTTTAGTATTTCCATACTTTTTATATTAGTTATTCTAATATTGTGCTGGGTATGCATTGTAGTTTTAATTTGAATTCCTTGTAAGATTTTTAAAAATGCTTGCTAAATTATGACTTTAAAAATTCATAATAAAACAAAATCACTGAATTCATAATAAAACAAAATAACTGAATTCATTTTGTTGTTTTTAAAATTTCACTCTCTTGGATTTGTAAAGCACCGCTTGATGGATTGAATGAGATCATGTATTACTAAGGTTTGCAAAAACATTGCAATTAAAGTAATGGACTCCAGTAGTCATTAGCATTTCCATTACTAAGGGACCCTTTCAAAATCTTCATTCTAGATCTTTTTTTTTTTTTGAAACCTCATGGGATTTGTTTTCCTACCATCTATGCTAAGGATAAAGTTACTCTTTTCACACTTAAGAAATATATATATATTCTTAAAAGCTCAACATGGCAAGAAGGATTGGAATTGAATGACGCAACTGACTCTTGCTAAAGCGGAAATCTTTATCTGATTTTAGTAAATCTCATATTTGATTTTGGAATAATCATCTGACATGTATGAGGGGGATGATCCTTTGTCTTGAACAGTATTTTACTTGTTTTATGAATTTGTGTTTTATGAATTTAAGTGATTTTTAAATTCTTTCCGAAAAGGGACTATGTCTGGATATGAATGCTCTGACTAACTACGAGGGCAAAGCCTGGCTTATGGTAGGAACTCAATAAAACTTTGTTAAATAAATGAATCAAAACTGTTCTTTTTCATGTACATTCAGTGCTCAGTGCCAAGTTCTGCAAATGATGAACAACCCTGAAATATTTGTGAAAGCAAAGAAGAAAAGCTGGAAAGAAAGAAGATTGAATGAGTCGAAGAGAAGGAAGGATAATTAGTACTGGTAAGCTTCCATTTATATATGCAAGATCCTTTTAATCTTCATTTTCATAATTCACACTCTCCACGATATATACCCAGGTATCCAAGGACATCCCACAGATCCTTCAACTCAACAGGTACAAAACTGAGTTCATTGCATACCTTTATCTATATCTTTAAGAGACTCTCTTAAATCCTATTAATTAATACTGCCACAAGCCAACACTGTCCCCCAAGCCAGAAAATTAAGAGAAATCTTCAACTCTTCTCTCTTCCTTATCAACCTATTCACTAATAAATTAGTTCATTCAAAAATATTTATTGAGAGTCTTCTGTTCACCTGACTTTGTTCTTGGACTTGAGGACATACACTGTGGGTTCACTTCACCTTGAGAAGCACTTCTATTATTCAAGAACTTGACTATTAGAATCTTGATTTCCTAGGCAGCAACCTATCATTGGAGACATGTTCCAGGCTTGAGAACAAAGGCTAGAAACTTCATTGCACAGCTTCATTTTCCATTCAGAGAGGATGAGTCAAGGATGACTCATCTGATAACCATTTCTATTGAATTGCTATGTCTAGCTGAGAGAAATGTCTCCATTCACAAAATCCTTCCCTTTTGTTTCCTACCACCTCGGTAGAGAGACAGCATATACTTAATCAGATTTCTCAAGGGTGCGAGGACTCAAAACTCAATTAGGGATACAGTTTGGGGTGGATCGAGAGGATCTGTGATGCCTGGGAAAAGGTCATTTTTATAGATGCATGAAGTCCTGGAACACACTGACCCAGACGAAGAATGGGAGAATGTAGCTCAGACCCAGAACTCACTTTCCGGCAATTTTAATATCAACCCCTAGACAATGGGGATGATAACAGAATGGGAGATTGCAAAAGCGTTCAATTTTATGGTCATTTGATGAATGGTTATGATGGATGTGGCAAATACAGGCACTCCCTGGGTTATAAACATCTGGCTCTCCAAAGAGTTATACGTGAATCATTTAGTTTTGATTCTCCCCCAATCCATACTTTGTTTTTGTGACCACTCTGAAATCCCCTTCACACTCTGGTCTGGTCCCCTCCCCTGCAGCTCTAGACAGCAATCAAGAGGAAAGCTAGCATAAATATTTGCCTGACCTGATATTATTTCTAAAAACAGTCCCTTGATGCTGCTTTCTTTTCACTTATGGTTAGTGAATTTTACATCAAACAATACATTTCACATTTATGAATTCATCTTTCAACATGCCTTCTTCGTCCTTATTCTCTTATGCTTCTTCCTCTCTAGCTTTTTCCTCCCACTCCCTGTGGCCTAAATGTGAGCCAAAACAACCTTAATCAAGGTTGAGATGAGTAATTCTTGGGCTGTGCTTCAAGAAAATTGCAAGTGTTTCATAATACCTATTGGTATCCAGAGACTATAAAATTCCTCATCAACTTTTTTTCTTCCTCTAATAAGTTTTCTTGTCGACTGTCAATAGTCAGGACCAAACTAAAAACCTTAATCACATTCAATATTAGCATCTGGTACCCTGTTTATGAATATCAAAAGAATATGACTTTATATCTTTATTGTGGAGGTGCCATATTTCAAGCACCCTGAGTGATAAAGGCTTTTACGGAGACACAACTGTCATTAAGGATGTTACAAATCAGAAAAATTTCAGTGAAAGTTTCTGAACATCAAACCTGAAACATTCTTTTGGAGGAGGCCAGTCTGCAAACTGAGACTTCCAGATTTGAAAATTTCATTGCTTTCTGGGTCTATAAGGCTGGGTTTCTTTCTCACATAAGGCAAGGTTATATACTGTTGTGATTTGGATTTTAAAGGTCCCTCAAAGGTCTATATGTTAAAGACTTGGTCATCAGCCTTGCACTATTGGGAGGTGGTGAAACCTTTAAGAAGTGGGTCCTAGTGGGAGGTATTCAGGTTTTGGAGACTGTGCCCTTAAAAGGGGATTATGGGATCCTGGCTCCTTTCTCACTCTTTCTTGCTTCCTGCCAAGAGATGAGTGGTTTTGCTTCACTCCACACTCTTGTCATGATATGCTGACTCAACAAAGACCAAAAGCAACAAGGCCAACTTATCATGGACTGTAACCTCCAAAATTTTGAGCCAATCAACCTTTTATCTTTTTAAGCTTATTATATCAGGCATTTCGTAATAGTGATAGAAAGTTGATCAACATATGTATCCATTTCAGAGCATATTGGAAAACACAGCCAAGGTACCTCTCCTGAACTTCTGGACCAAGGTTTTAATTCTTCTGATCTAACCAACTTTTATAATCACTCATTGATCTTAATTTTTCTCTTAGTTCACAACCAAATGATATCATTTACTTATAAGAACCATCTTTCTGTAATCCTATATAGTGACTCTTGTTTTTTCCTCCTTTATTTTCTATTTTCAGTAGGAATTGTAGGCATCCAAGTAGATATTACATTATCTCTATTACTGATTAAATAATTGAAGCTTATAGCATTTAAATAACTGGTCTCTTAGATAACAAATACTGGAGCAAGATTTTATCTTAGTCCTCTGACTCAAAGCCTGAGCTCTTAACCGTCATGGTGACAACCTCTCCAACAAGGAAAGAGAACAGTAACAAGATAATAGCATGTGTTTTATAGGGATTAAATAAAGTAGTCTTAGATTCAGCATCTGCCACAGAGTAAGATGTAACAAATATTAGTGATAGTAATGATAATGAACATGATAGAGATACTGATGAAAAATGAATACGAAAGATTAGGTAAAAGAAAAGGAGGGTAAGGAGGAAGAGAACCATCAAACTGCACCTGTCTGCCTCTTTGAATAATGATCCCAGGTGCTTATTATGGAAAAGTGGTAGTTATTATGGTGGGAATGAGCAGAGTTAAGAGGTGATTTAGGGAAATGTACTATAATGTGGAGAAAAGATCAGCCTATATGGAATTTGAGGAGGGGTCTGATTTTTGAGTTTGAGGTGTCACATTGCTCACATCCTTGTTTCTAATAGACATGCCAAACGATATTTAATCCACTAGGACTCTGAAAGTCAGGCTGGTCTTACGTTCATTACTTACCCTGGAGTGAATACAGAGGCTGGTGAGATGTGAAAGTGGGAGGTGTAGGAGAGACTTGGGAAACAGTGCTCTGATATTGATATCCAGTCTTCTCTTCATCCAGATCCTAATTTCAGACAGGCCTGATGCCAACTCACCATATATTCTAAATGCTATGCATTTGATCGCAAGTATTAGGATGTATGAGGAGACGACCTCCATTGTCTGAGGCATTTCCATGGAAAGGATGGAGCTGGAGTTTAGCAAAAAACCAACCTAGCCATCAGAAGACAACCAGTCAAATGTGCTGAGCTCAGAATTGGGCCAGGTTTTGGATATTACACCAGAAGCCTCCTATGTATGAAGAATGCACATCTAAGCCTAAAGCAAAGGTCACCTTGTTCACATTTGCCTGTGAAGAACAGAGAAAGAGATCCGCCATGTGAGCAGAAGAGATGGCCAGCAAAGGAGACCTGGAATGCAAGGATTCTGAACTACAAGGAGAGATGGTCTAATCCTATCTTCAGCTTGAACAGTCGGATTAGTAACTCTACCTTTGATCACAAAGAGACACTAGTAAGGTGGGTGGGCAAACCCCAGCCAGAAGAGAATAAAAAAGGAGGTATTTCCCTCCTCCACAATATATACATCTTGGTAGTTCTAATTCCTCGTTTATAAAATGGAATTTTATTTAACAAATGCTTATATAGTTGTTACGGTTTGAATACAAGGTGTCTCCAAAAAGCTCATATTTCTAATGCAGGAATAGTCATAAGAGCTGTACCCTAATCCGCTAATTAAGAATCGGTTGAAAGAATGACTGTGGTGGGCGGTAACCGTAGGCAGGTGGGTTTTGGCTGGAGGAGGTGGGTCATTGAGGATATGACTTTGGGGATTCTATCTTGTCCACCTGCCCTCTCTTGGACATGAGCTTTAGGGGGCCAGGACAGGACATTATGGTTTGGATATGAGGTGTCCCCACAAAGCGTCTTTGTCAAAGCAGGGATGTTCAGAGGTGAAATGAGTAAATTATGACAGCTATGACCTAATCAGCAGATTAGTCCATCGATGGATTAATAATTTGAAAAGACTACTATCCTGGGTGGTAACTGTAGGCAGGTGGGTTGTGACTGAAGGACATGGGTTACTGAAGGTGTACCCTTGGGGATTATATCTTACTCCCCTGGCTTCTCCTTCCCTTTCTCTATTTCCTGGCTACCATGACGTGTTCAGCTTTCCTCTGCCATGATGTTCTGTTTCCTGTCAGGCCCAAAGCAATGGAGCCAGCTGATCGTGGACTGAACCTATGAAACCACGAGTTGTTCTGACTGTCAGGTATTTTGTCATAGTGATGAAAGCTAACTCACACAATATTCCTAAACTCAACTCTACATGTTTTACCAACATTGACTCAGTTCATCTTCATTCAGCCACGAGGTAGAGATTATTATCTTAACTTTGCAGATGAGGAACCTGAAGCACAGTTAAAGTAACTTGACCAAGGTCATAGTCACCAGGTCCTAAATCAATATATATATATAGTATACTATAGATATGCACACACATATATTTATAATGAAGGGAAGTTCTTAGACCTTTAAAAGATCCCTATGCTGAACGTAAATTCAGCTACAGGATTTTCTTGGTAAAATGTCTGATTTTGTTACCTCTGCTTTTTCATCAACCCACTTGTCTAATACATACTTGACTAGCTGTGTAACAGTGTGTTCACAAAACACAAATGAGTCAAACGACCTCTTTTCATTTTCCTCCCTAAACCTTGGCACAGACATTCCTTAATAACACGTTTCCTCCACTAGGCTTTCTGTGGCTGTTTGGACCCCAGCTGACATGGGTGGAGCTAGATACTCTACCACCTGCCTTCACTTCCTGTCCAGCCTTCTGCCCACCTGCCAGGCCATGACCACACAGAAGCTCAGAGAAGAAGGAGATTTGTGTGGAATGAAGACATCTTCCTGGTCTCCTCTGAGGAAGCTGGGTTTCGGTTGGGTTTTGATATATGGGTAAGATTCAGGAAAGTACAGAGAGGTTATCCCTAATTTTGGAGCTGTAAGGAAGGACACAGTGGCAACAAGTCCAAAGAAATAGAAAACAATTTATGTAGATCTAGGAAGGAAAATATGGCCCTGAGGGAAGGATGGGAGCAAACTAAAGTCCCTAGGCAAACTGTGACCTTATCATGACCAGGAGATCAGGGAGAAAGCTATTCACTCTTCCTCCCAGAATGAGACGAGACATGATAGAGAGGAGCAGGCCTATTTGGGGTCCCAGAGTCCCTGTTCAAGCATTGTCAATCTTCTTTATACCATAGATTCCTTTGGCAGTCTGATGAAGCTGACTGACTCTATTTCAGGATGATGCTGACATAAGGTGGGATAGAAACACGAAGGAAACCAATTATGTCAAAATGGAGTCATCAAAAAATTTTTGAAGTGTTTGCTTTGTGTTAACCCATTAAATGAGTGCTTTTCAAGCTGTTGGTAGGGAAGATGCAATTTATTTTTCCAATTCATCTTGGAATAACAACTTTTATAAAATAAAAACATGAAATAAAAGAATATAAGCCAGGTTCAGTGGCACACTCCTGTAATCCCAGGGGTTCGGGAGGCTAAGGCAGAAGGATCACAAGTTCAAAGCCAGCCTCAGCAAAAGTGAGGCACTAAGTATATCAGTGAGACCCTGTCTCTAAATAAAATACAAAATAGGGCTGGGGATGTGACTCAGTGGCCGACTGTCCCTGAGTTCAATCCCTGGTACCAAAAAAAAAAAAAAAAGAGAGAGAATATAAAATACAAATACAAATTTTTTATTATTTGATTCAAAGGACATTAAATTATTCTGTCAAATAATTATAAAAGTCTCTAGATACTAACTTTTAATTCCTGTACTTACCTTGCCATGTACCTATATTAATTCATAGACAGGCACCTGTCATGCTCTGAGTGACTCTGAGTAAATATAAGAGTCTAATAATGAGCCTAGTTTTGAAGTCATAAATACATAAACAATCTACCACTGGCATGTGATATGAAAATACCTATGGATTCTGTAGGTGACAGAGTCACAGTTACTGCTAGTTTCATTAGAGCTTGTTGACTACTTTCATACTGGATGGAAATAACTAAATTTCAACCAGGTGTCCATGAACATGAAAATGTGCTTCTTTCTTGTCCCAGGCCACAGACTTCCTAAGTATCATTTCCAGGCTCACTTGGAGCGCCAGATCATGTCCTTTCACCTCTTACAATGGCAGCTTTCAGTGATTGAGTTCTGTGAATCATTCCAGTGAATTGTTGGGCCTGAGAGGGTCATGGGAACCCCCAAATTTAAAGTCAATTATTCAGAAATGGCCTGGGACCCTGAAGTGCAGCTGGCATCCAAAGCAAGGCCAGTCTTATAAAGGACTTCGTCCTTCACCTGTGGGGTCTGTGTTGACTCCAAGTACTTAATGTCTACACTGAATTATAGAACACCCAGTTGGTGTCAGAACAGTTGGGTGCAAATGGAACAAAACCTTTTTCCTTCCTATCTCTGGTGTGTCAGTGGACTTGGAGCCTAGGCCAAGGCCACCATCTTTCAGCTCCCTCTAACTGAGTGCAGGCCTTGGTCTCCACTGTTGTGATCCCCAAGACCAGGGACATTGGTAAAGCCAACCGATTCCTCAGCTTCCACTCTGCATTTCTGGCCCTGGAAAGCATACAACACTATGTGGAAGACATGACCATGGTAGGGTTCAGATCTGAGGTGTGCCCCAAGGGTCATGTGAGAGACAATTCAAGAAATCTTACAGGTGAAATGGTTGGGTTATGAGATCCTGAACCTAATCAGGACATCAATCCCCTGATAGGGATTAACTGGGTGGTAACTATAGGCAGGGAGGGTGTGGCTGAAGGAGGGAGGGCATGGGGCATGTGCCTTTGGGGTATACATTTTGTCCCTGATGAGGATTCCCCGCCCTTCTCTGTGTCCCACCTTCCTGGTGCAATGTTCTGAGCTGCTTTCCTCTGCTGTGCCCTGTTACCAAGAAACAATGGAGTTGGCCATCTATGAATGCAGACCTCTGAAACCGTGAGTGCATAAACTTTTTTCCCCTCCAAAATTTTTTTCAGTTTTTTTTTTGTTGTTGTTGCAGTGATGAAAAACTGACTAAAATACCATCTCCCCTATTGTGCAGACCAGGATGACTCAGGAAGTAATCCTGAGGCTCAGAGAGGAAAAGTCTCACGGTCGCCGAAGTTAATAAGTGGCAAATCCTGCTGTCTCCATACCTGTGTTCCTCCACTGCACAACATCACCCCCCAAAATAAAATCTTTCGCTTCTCCCATTGTCTATGACTCCTGTTCCCTCAACTTCACACAGGAACCAAACGTATCCTTCCATACCCCACCCACCCTTTCAATAAATATTTATCAAATTGTATTTGATTATACATCTTTTTATCTAAGAACCAAAGTCCCTGAAGAGCAAAAGCAAAACAGACCAATGAGAGGCAAACTTTGCTTTGCTCTTTGGACCCTGAAGCATTTGTTACTTTTCCTACTGAACTTATTAGCTAAGGTCAAATCTTGTTAGCTTTGAAAATTCCACATTGGCCTCCAAGGGCCAAGGAGATGACCTCAGGCTGCTGGGATCATAATTCTAATTCCAAGAGAGGAAAATAGCTTCTCTTTGCTGATTGCTGGGGGTTTTGCTCTCAAACTTGTTTGGATCCGTTTCCCTGGGTCCAGAGTGCAAGACGGCCGTCTTCCAGCCATCAAGGAAATTAAACCCATAAATCATTTAATTGCCCTCCCTCCATCCCCCTCAAAACACATAAGAATCTATCAATAATTAGTCCAAGGAAGAAGAGCTGGTCTCCCACCATCTGATCGATTCGAAGCCAAACTTCCTACAGCTTACCTCTCATTTTCTGTCTCCATTATCAGCTTCTCATAGAACATGACTAAGCTCAGCACATTTCCTATTAAAGAGATTTAAATAGCTCACTCTTCAACAGATTTAATTACATTCTTCCCTTTCCTTATACAAGTCATTTTAAAATAGTCTACAGCAAAAGTAGATACCTCAATATTGGAAATCACGTCTCAGGGCACAAGAGGAGAATCTGGTTTGTAGAAGGGACCCTTCTACTCCTTACTCCCTTTTATTGACTCTAGAAGAGCCTATTTGATTCTCTGTGAAGGTCCGTTAATGTATTAAATCTTTTTTTTGTTTTCTCAGTACTGAGAATTGAATCCAAGATTGCGTAGTCACTGAATCACATGCCCAGCCCCTTGTTAATTTTTTATTTTGAGACAGTGTCTCACTAAGTTGCTTAGGGTCTTGCTAAGTTACTAAGGCAGGCCTTGAACTTGCTATCCTCCTACCTCAGCCTTCTGAGCCTTTTTTTTTAAGTTGTCAATTCTCTCTCTCTCTCTCTCTTTTTTTTTTTTTTAATTTTGGTAAAATATGTATCACATAAAATTTACCTTCTAAACCATTTTTAAGTATACAATTTTGTAGCATTAATTATAAATATAATATTATGTAGTCATCACCACTATTTCTAAATATTTTCTTCACCACAAGCAGAAACTCTGAATTCATTAAATAATAATTCCCTATCTTCTGCCCCTGAGCCCCTAATAACTTCTAATCATTTCCTTTCATATGAATTTGTCTATTCTAGATACTTCATATAAATGGGGGCATACAATATTTTCTCTAGTGTCTGGCTTATTTTGCTTTGTACATTTTCAAAATTCATGTATTTTGTAACAAGTATCAGAATTTTGTTCCTTTCATACCTAAATAATATTCCATTGTATCATATATCACATTTTTTAATTTGTTCATCTATTGATAACACTTGGGTTGATTCTGCTTTGGGGCCATTGTAAATAATGCTGTTTAAAATATTTGCATGCAAATATTTTTTGGAGTCCCTGTTTTCAATTATTTGGACTATATATTTAGAAGTGGAATTCATATATCCTTTAAAAAATAAGAGTTGGGCCTGCTTGGATCTGTGCCCACCCTGCTGTAAGATCTTCATGTTTCTGTGACTGTGAATCCTTCCTCCTTGTATTTCTCTCTTCCTCCCCATTTTTTCCCTAGAGTTGACCATTATTTCCTTTTGGTCCATGTTCTTCCAAAAATTTTTTCGATGCATCACCAATTTTATGACCATATAGAAAACATATGGTATTTTCTATCTGTTTTAATAGAAATACTAACTTATTTTAAAAATTGTATTAACATGGGCAGGGGTTGTAGCTCAGTGGTACAGTGCTTGCCTAGTATGTGTGAGGCATTGGGTTCGAATCTGAATACCACACATAAAATAAATACATAAAATAAAGGTTTATCAACAACTAAAAACAAAGTTATATTCACTCAACAATATGACATTGCATACTTCCTAGGCCAGTAGGTATAAATCTGTCATTCAAAACTTCTGTGTGGTATTCGATGTCACAGATGGATATGATCTATTTGGGGATGTCCCTATTGATAGATATTTAGGTTGTATTTTCATGACAGTTTGGGTGCTATAATAGACATGCTAGTGTTTTCCCATTTGCTAGGGTCTCTTGGATTGGTACCAAGAAGTGGAGTTGCTGGGTCACATGACGACTGTTTTGAATTTTTAAAGCTACTGCCATGAATTCCTCCACAGGCCAGTGATGGATTCAGAATTCCATCGGTTGCATCTGGGAAAAGTCACTTACCCACACCCCCACTGGCAATGATGCTATGGTAGAGGTTGTCAGCTGTTCACTAAGAAATCCTGCTCTTTTTCTCTGGTCTAGAATTGTTGCCAACAGGCAGTCCCCTAATTAAGAACTGCATTTCCCAGCCTCTCTGACTTTGCCTTTAGATGAATTCATGTTACTGGAGCTTCAAGAATATTGGACAGAAGTAATGATCTGGGCAATATAAACCTTGGGCACAATCCCTCCTCTGAAAGGAGGTAGAAGAAAAGCTAGTGGAGAGCTCCATGGCCCACAGGGGATGTGGAGCCTCAAGAGGGAATCAGCCTCAGTCCCCAAAAAGGGGAAGAGCACCCCTCACCATCATTGCTGATTGATCTTCAACTAAAGAGAAAATTAAATCACTGAGATTTTGAGGTTTATCTATTAACAACAGCTAACATTACCTTACTAAAATCCCATCTCACTTTAGAATTTTTACCAGTTGGATGGGTAAATATTGTCAGGTTTCATTTGTATTTTCTATTTGGTCATATTTTCATATATTTATTTGTCATAGGTACTTTATATATGACCTCTTGATATGTAATAGTAAGACAGTTGTTCTAACCATTTAAAGACTAATATTTGGCCCTTAGTCCCATTATATTAAGTGATAAGGCAAATTCTTGTTTGTCTGGTTCCAAAGTCATTCAAGGTTGAGTATGGGTGGGATTTGGGGAGAAGAGAACTATTCATTCACCTCAACAGGGAATTAATTTTCAGACTTTTTTTTTTGCCATGGAATCCTGTCTTCAAAAGGACATTCTGTATGGAATCTTACTAATACTGATGATGATGTTGATAACAGTGGTGCTGATGATGGGGATGTGGATGAGATGATGATGATAAGCATCAGAGCTAAGGTCCTTTGCTGGTGGGAGACCAAAAAGTTCTTATTACCAACTTTATGTTCATTCATTTATTCATTTATGCAAAAAATATTTATTGAACATTCTAGACACTTGAGGAACAACAATAAAATAAAAATTTCTGTTCCCATAAAGGACTTCATCGTACAACTCCAGAGGGTGCCATTCACCTTGTATTGAATGGTACCTCCTAAAGCTGAAAGTATGGTAACACTGGACTCTGGAATTTATACTCTAGGGGAGATGACATAATAATTGGGTGGACAAATAAATGTAGAGTATCATATTTGGTGCTCTATCAGTGCTACGAGAATAACATAAAGTAGGGCAAGGAGTGTGGAGAGAGTCTTCCTATTTGTTGGGGGTATGAAAACCTAATGAAGAGTGGAAATGTGAGGGTTTCTGAGAATGCCTTACATTATCTGCTGGACAGAAGCTTTCCTGGGCTCCCACCAGCATTAATTGTAATCAAAGTAAAGATTCCAAAACTTGGCTGAAATTAAAATCACCTGGATTTTTAAAAACAAATTATTAATTTCTGTGTGCCTCCCCAGACTCTGATTTAAACAACTCAGAGAGTCGTCTGGATAGTAGGAGTTCTTAAGTCTTCCCTCTCTCCCCTTCTGAAAGATCTTTCGAGTAGAGAACAAGAGCTGGGTTTAAACTCATCCTGGATGTGGTCATTTCTCTTGGCTTGCTTTCTTTTCATCCCTAAACAGGAACAGAATCACAGAGGGGTTTGTAGACAGGTTGACATGCTGTAGCTGCAACACCTGGTTTTTGTGGTGACCAACTGTCCTAGGTCACTAATCACTTGACAAGTCCTAGATTGGAGCAGAATTCTCCAAAAGCTCCGTTTGCAGGTGACAAGTTCCCCTCTCACTCTCATTGACTTGCACCCCCCTACCATCTGCTTACATGTAAGATTGACATGTTTTTCTCTTCCATGTTTTGACAGGGGCTCTTTCCAATAGAAAGTATTAAAGAGTTTGTCCCAGTTATCTTTTACAAGACCATATTCTAGCTCTGCAACTTATTAGATGCATGGTCTTGAGAAGGCTATTAAACCCCTCTACCTTGACTCCCTCACTCATCAATGGGAAAAAAAAATCCACCATGAAGGGCTAAAGAAAGCATGCAGCAGAGTGTCTGCCACATAGACTTCACAAATAGTAATCCTCCTTCTCCACACTAACCCTGAAGCAATTATTGGGAGCAGTGCATAGAATTCTCCAGAAATTCCCAGTGAGAAAGGTCGGTGACTCTCCAGGCCTCCCTGATTTCTCATCCCACCCAAAGCCCCTCTATTCGTGGATAGACGCCATGTTGTTCTACTCTGGTTTGCCTCCAGGTTCACCCAGGACTGGCTTGGTCCTGTGGACTGTGATCAGTAGGGCCACACAGTGTGAGTAGGGCTGCTTCCACAGCAAATGGAAGGAGGCAGATTTTTTAATTCCCATGAGGGGATTTGAAAGATCGAGTATAATTAATGCTTTATAATTCAAATATAATTTTCTTCATTGATCCCAGAGGAAAAAATCATGCCCTCCCCCCCATCAGACAGCTTGTGTGGCTGTTAATAGTTGTGGAGACACATCATTTTCTGAAAATGGGCACCATTCTATATCCTATCCCACGTATACTTCTTACAATCCAACATTAATACACCTCTCATTAAGTGGTGGGTATCTATGTCTCCTCCCCTTGAACCTGGGTGGAGTTTTGTGACTACCCAGTCAGTACAGCACAGTAGAAGCAAATCTCTGACTTCTGGGGATAGACCATAAAAATTCTGTGCACATGTGTCTGGTTCTCTTTGGACATTCACACTCAAAATCAACCACCAGGCTGAGAAGAAGAACAAGAAGCCCCATGGAGAAGACACATGGCATGAGTGACAGGTGAGGTCCCAGCCAACTGCTGATAGCAGCTGGCAGACACATGACAGAAGTGAGAATCCAGATGATTACAACCCTCCAGTAGAGTCACCTGAATTCCAGCCCTTCCCACGGGGGCAGATAAGTTATCCCCACGGAATCCTGCCCAAGTTACAGATTCATGAGCCAAATCAATAACTGTTCTCATCTTGAGACACTAAGTTTTGAGGTATTTTATGACTTAATAATCGATAATGGACATAATGGCCATTTTGTATTCTGACACCTGGTTATCTGATGCCTGAGCCACACTGTGGCTGGTTGCACAAGTTCCTTTCAGAAGGGAAGGCCTCATTTCTTGGATTCACGCATATGTTTCAGAAGAGAAATTGAAATGTGGAACAAATATTCCCTTTCTTTTCTCCCCACTGTGGAAAAAGGGTACTTCCTCATCTCCCCTTGCCACTGTCCATGGGCCAATGGGATGGGGTGGAAGTGTTGGGGTGCCACTTCTGAGTTTAGGCTTTAAGAACACAGCAAGTGTCCATATGTCCTCTTGAGAAGAACGTGGTCCAGTAGCCACTGCTCCTGCAGCCTCAATCCCAGGGGGAAGTCACATCACAGATCTTAGACATCTCCGAAGCTTGAGGCCACCTAGGCTCTGCTGAGCCCACACAACCAATAGACAAGCAATGACCAACCCACCCACTTATTTTCTTGCTATGAGCCACTAAGATCTTGGGGTTGTTTGTTTCTGCAGCAATGACTGACTAATTCAGATGTCAATTGGAATGGGTCTGTCTCAAAAGAGTGTTTTATGTGTTTGGTACACAGCTAATCATTTAACTGAACTTCTTTGAATCCTGGTTTTGCTACAGGTCAGCTGTTTTACTTTGGGAGATTTAACTTAACATCTCTGAGCTTCAATTTTCTCTTTTTTAGAACAGGGAGAATAAGATCTATCCCACAGGATGTTTTGAGAATGGAAATTATGATTGGAAGTTAACTACCATATATATGAAAGGAAAAGCTAAAATATTTTCTCCCTCTTCTTTTTCACTTTAACTCCCAATGAGATTTCAACAGATTTAAGTCTAAGGAAGGCATTTCTAGGGAAGGGGTTTGAAAGTAACATCCATCAAATCCAGGGTGAATGGTGGAATTCAAACTTGCCCACTTAGCTCTGGTGGAATCCCAGCCGTCTCTGGAAGTTGTCCTATTTTGATCTATGGGTGCTCTGCTTCTTTCCCTTAGGGGTTAGCATTTTTTTCATATTTCTGGCTATCTGAGCCATGTTGAAAGGATTAAGATGAAGGGAGATTTTGTTCCCAAGTGGTCCAGGGTGTGATAGCAGAGCATCCTAACCATGGGGACAGTGGGTTAAAGACATCTAAGGAAAAAACTGAAACTCAACTTTCCCATCAGAAAATTCTTTTCACATTATACATCTCTCACACACACACACACACACACACACACACACACACACACACACACACAACACGATATTATATTATATTTCCGTCAGGGAAACAGAACCACTATGAGTATTATGAAAGAAGGAATTTATGTTGAAATTAAACCTATGCAAAAAAAATGAGAGAAGCTTGGGAAGTAAATACCCAGGAATGGGAGCTAAAAAATAAGAGCAAAGTCTTTTCTCCAGTCTCCTGAAGTGCTGTTGAGGGAGGACACGTTGGAGTTTGCAGGGGAAGTGGGGAACGACCAGAGACGCCAACTGGCATAGGCTCTGCAAAGAGGAGTGGGGAATCTCTGGGGCTGCTGCTTCTCAGAGCTACTGTTTTGTGAAATGGCAGCCCAGTGTTGGTTTGATGAGATGGCAGCCCAGTGCTGGGAGGGATAGTTCTATTGGTCATCAAGGTCAGATTTGAGAAGAAAAGCTGGACTTACAGTAGGAGAGCATAGGACAAGGTAGAATCCTCTGTTGTCTTTGGCACGTGATGGGACTGTGTTGGCTTTCAGAGAATAAAGGTGATTGCTTTTCTTCTGCTTTTCTAGGTCTCTGTCAAATTTCATTTTCATGAAGTTCAAACCTGGAATCCCAGAGAGAAGGGGATTCTGGGAAGTAGCTCAAGCTACTTGATTTGATTTCAAAATTCACACATGAATTTGCCAAAACAAATTCAAAGACCATCAGAGGATACAACATACAACAGGAAAGTTCATTCTTCCATTTCCTTTTAAGGGTCAAATCTTAAAAGTCTCCCCTTCCCCTGTGGATATATGACATAGACGTATGCATTCATTTTTACATGTACAGATTCCATGTTTATATACCCTTTATATACAAAACTAAAATCAGGCTATAAATATTCTTTTGCAATTTCCCTATTCAATGAATGTCTTGTGGACTCCTCTTACATCCATTTGTAGGAATCTACCTCACTGTTTATATAGATGTCTAATCAGGTGTTCTCTTATTGTTGTTGTTTGTTTGGTTGGTTTTTAAAGCACTGTGACCAAAAGATCTGACAAGAATAAGGTAGAGGAAGAAGACTTTATTTTGGCTCACGGTTTCAGGTGTTCCGTCCGTGGTCAGCCAACTCCATAACTCTGGGCTTGTGGTGAGGCAGAACATCATGGCAGAGGGGTGCGGAGGAGGAAAGCAGCCAAGGACAGGGCAACCAGGAAGCAGAGAGAGAGAGAGAGAGAGAGAGAGAGAGAGAGAGAGAGAGAGAGAGAGAGCTCTGCTTACTAGGGACACAATATAAACTCCAAAGTCACAGTCACACCCTACCTGCCTACAGCCACCACTCAGTTAATCCATCAGTGTATTAATCCACTGATTCGGTCACAACTCTCATAATCTAGTCAGTTCACCTCTGAAAAATCCTTGCATTATCTCATACTTGAGCTTTTGGGGGTGTCTCATAACCAAACTATAACAACAGACCATTACGTAGTGTTTGTTTATATGGATGAGTGACTTGGAATATTTTTTCTCTCTTTATTGCAAACAATGCTACACACACACACACACACACACACACACACACACACATACGAACACACAGAAACACATTTCTGAGCTTGTACTCAGTTTCTAAAGATCATACTCCTAGAAGTAAAATGTTATTTAAAATTTTACATTTTAAATAAACCATCCCCCCAAAAGTTTGTACTAATTTATGTGCTTTATCGATAGTGTAGACTTAGTTCTTCTTTTGATATATATATACTTTTTTGTTACTTGTGGGTTATATTCACTCTTCCAATATGTTGTCTCTTTATATTGACTTGTTGGCTTAAGTATCATGTGAATGTATCTCTAATTTTGGTTACCTTCTCATTTTGTTTATGGTGTCATTTTAGTTCAGAACTTTCATAATTTTATGTATTTCATCTTTCTCTTTATGGTTTGTAGGCTTAATGATATTTTTAGACAGAATTTCTATACTCCAGGAAAACTATCACTCATATTTTATTCTGGTTCTTTGTTTTATATTTAGACCTTCAAGTCACTTGAATTTATTGTTATGTGTGAGTAACAGTAAAAAAAGTAATCTCACCCTGAAAGAGATCTGGCATGTGCCTCTGGCTTCTGGGAGTTAATTCCTATGCCCTTAAAATGTTATTCCTGAAAGAAGCATCTTAGTTTGCCTGGGAATCTTGGGTCACACTGGATAGTCTAACAGCATGACTTATGGTAGGGGCTGGCTGTATCTGAGAGCAGCTGCTGGCCAAACAGGAAAGACCAGTAATGTGACTTAGAGTGGTAGTTTTGGGTCAGGTAGTATCAGTTGACCTAGAGACTAAAATCAACCACTTGGGTAACCAATTAATCAATCAGTCAATCAATCATAACAATGTAAGGGAGCCCTAATTTAAAAAATGGAACTCAAGGCTCAGGTGAACTTTCGTGTTTGCTAATACTCTGTGCATTTTGTCACACATAGATTCTGGGAAAGAAATTCATGCTAACGCCACAAAGGGAGGAGAATGGAAGCTCTACTCCTTTGGATTCCACCCAGTGAACTTCTTTCCTTGGCTGATTTTAATGCTTTCTTTCCTATCATACTCCACAATCATGAATCTCATAGCCTTCAACGAGTTCACTGAATCCTTCTGGTGCATTATCGAAACTGCGTAGTTTTGAGAGCCACCCTAACTTAACAGTGGCTTTCAGAAGTGAGGTGGCTTTGGGTGGACTGCTACTGTAATGTTGCCTTTGGCTAAACTCTTGCAGTGAGAGGTAGGAATCCAAAACATTTTTTTTTTGTAATTATCCCAAATGGACAGCCAATGTCATCAATGCCTCTCCCCGTTGACTTGGAAGGAGAGCTTGATCATATACTAAAGTCAGGGAGTTGTTTAGAAATAAAATATTGGTCTGTTTCAATAAGAAACAAAACTGTTTAAGGAAAATCGTGACTGGATTGAGATTGACAGGCTTCAGGGTACTTCTTGAGGCCAGGTTGAAATCAGTGTTCTCAGGAAATGAATAAGGATCCTAGAGATTCTGTTTCCATTACCCATGTCTTCTTCAAACCCTGTTTCCACAGCCATCACCTGAGGTTTCAGCCCTCTGCCTGGAATACCAACTGTCACACAAATGCATCCTCGAACAGGACTCTGATTAGACTGTTTTAGTTGATACCGTGGAAACATCACCACTTGGGGGACCCATCTGACAGTCCTGGTTTTACTGTTACATATCAACATCCTTTCCCCAGGCTCCCAGTCCTATGTATGTCCCCTCATTAACTATTTATTTTTTATGAGTGATAGACATGGTCTCCATAACCCCCTTTCCAACAGTATCTTCTCATGGGGCTCCTAACCCTAATGGATACACAAACCCCGGAACCCTAGAATTCACCTCAATCAGTGGCCAAGTTTTTCCCGCAATTCCACTGTTTTGTTTTGATACTTAATCAAAAGCACACTCTGCATATTTGCACAAGAATCATCTTGAAGCTAGGGGGTCATTTCTCTCCGAGTAGAAAGTCATGGGAGAGAACAGCTTTTCTGACCCATTCTGTTTGGGTTCTGGAAAGCCTTGCCTCGCATCTCTAGTTGCTAGTGGCTCTGCCTCTCTCCCTTTCCTCTCTCTGACTGCAAGGATAACCCACTGATGAACGCCTCCTTCCTCTTTCCTCGGAAGGCCCAGCTCATTTTTCTGTCTATGAAGGACACATTCCAATGAAGGCAGACTGAAAATCTAGAAATCTTCCTTTTCAGTTTTTCCTTTTTCCCTCTGCACCAGGAATCCAACTACCCCAGCCTTCAGGAACCCACATGCTTGGTCCCAAATTTTCCCATGCTGAGGTTCACCCCCTCAGGCTGGCTGCCTCCAAAGTGACAACTATTCCAACAACCCTGCATTCCTGAGCCCCTGCCACAGGGGAGGGGAACACAGCCAAATACTCCAAACAGCTTAAGCTGACATAAGAAACACTACTGAACACAAGAGAAAAAAACACAGTTCAGTGGAGGAAGCCTGACTCTAGACCTGTGTGGTACAATGTGGCAGTCACTAGCCACATGTGACTATTCACGTTTAAATTAGTTGAAATTTTAAAAAAATAACAACTGAGTTGCACGAGACACATTGCTTAACAGCCCTGTGTGGCCAGAGCCCATCATAGTGGACAGTGCAGTTGTTGAGCATTTCTGTCACCACAGAAAGTTCACAGAACAGAGATTCTCAACTTGCCTGAAGACCTAGGTTCCAGCTCTACTGACTCAGGTTAGAAAACCCTGGCTCCCTTTTACCACTAACACGCTCCCTCTGCTTTTACCTTCCTTGTGGCTATAAATATTGTTTTCACCAGTGCGTCCCAAGCCACATGTTTTAACAGAGAAGTGGATATGCAAATACCATTGGATATGAAGTGTCCCCCTAAAGCTCAATGAGACAATGCAAGAGGTTCAGAGGAGAAATGATTGGATTCCTGATGGGATTAACTGAGTGGTCACTAGAGGCAGGTGGGGTGTGGCTGGAGGAAGGAGTTAATTGGGGGCATGGCTAATGGGGTCTATATTTTGTTTTTGGAGCTGGAGTCTCTCTCTCTGCTTTGTGATCACCATAATGTGAGCTGCTTCCCTCTGCCACACTCTTCCGCCATGATGTTCTGTCTCATCTCAAGCCCTGAGGAATGGAGCCGGCCTTCTCTGGACTAAGGCCTCTGAAACCGTGAGCTCTCCCGTAAACTCTTCCTCCCCTACAGTTCTGCTGGTCAGATCCTTTAGTCATAGCATCGAAAAAGCTGACTAAAACACGATGGGGAATGAACATTTTTGATTCTTGGCAGACCTGCTAAAATGAAAGTGAGGGCTACCCATTGCAAGCATTGAAAACCCCATAGATATAAATCAAAATGTGTATGATTGTCTGGTGGAAAAGTCCAGAATTCTTCTTCAAGTCACAGGTTTCGTTTCCTAAAGACATTTTTATTTACTAGTCAGTAAATCGACATATGAATAGAAAGGAGGTTTAAAAGATCCGTGTTCTAGTGCCACATCTGTTTATTAGCAAGGGCCCTGAACTTGTGTTTCTGCCTCAAAGCAGTCCTGAGAGGAACATCTGTGGGTGGTAACAGCAGGTTGTCACTATTGCAAGCCTTCCCCAGTGATCACTCAAGTCAGGCTCTCACATCCTAGCTTCCGTATCCTGCTCCTCTTTATAGGCCATCCATACAGTGTGGTGACATTTTCATTTTGCTGCCCGGCACTTCTCAGATTTTCTCATTCTTGGGTTTCCTCCCCTGGGGTATGAGTGGTGTGGTTTCATAGCTTCTGCAGCTGGAGCAGGAAGCTTGATGGCATTTCCCTCTGTCCTTTATTGTCAGTGATTGTTGCACTATTGCTTTTCACTTCCTTTTTGGCTTCTGGCCTTGGTAGTATAACAAGCATCTCTTTACAAAGGCACCAAAGTTGTCACAGCAATTGCCCCAAGAAGCTGGCAGAAAAAACAAGTAGAAAGGAAATAAGTGCCTTTCAAAGACAAGCCAGGTCTTCAATGCCATGCAATTGACGCATTCCTTTAACTCCTAAACCTGTTATCTCCGCCAGTGGAATGCCAGCCTTGGCCCTGCCCTGCAAGGATCTGTTGTTCAAACTAGCAGAGAAAACGCAGCCATTGCTTCCCGGAAATTGCTTGGCAGGATTCTCAAATATCCACAGGCTGCCCTTGGAATAGGGTGGCCAAGGATGCTACAGAAACCAGTAGGTGCAGTTTACAGGCAGCTAGGAGGGAAGAGGGAACCAAGAGCAGGAAGTCTGGGAAGACCTCACCCTGCCTTTGCTGCAAAGAGAATTTTAGAAATGCCTTAGCCCTTCTCAGACTCCAGTGGAAATGAAGATCTCTCTCAGGACTTTGTCAACCTCGAGAAATTGTGAGACTGAAATGGGCACATCCATAATCACATTTGTCAGGTTACAGGTGCCTTTGTTGAGTGTATGCTGGAGAAACACCTTTCCCCTCCAGTGCTCTGAAGGATACATGAGAACCTCACCATCTGGTAGACTGTTTTTTTCTGAATCGTTTATTTCATAGTCATCCTGGTTAAACTCTGCTCTGCATTCTTTTATGTGTGTGTGTATGAGAGTGAGGTGGGGGGATTTGAGGGACGGTACCAGGGATTGAACGCAGGGGCACTCAACCTCTGAGCCACATCCTCAGCCCTATTTTGTGTTTTATTGAGAGACAGGGTCTCACTGAGTTGCTTAGGGCCTCACTTTTTGCTGAGGACAGCTTTGAACTCATGATCCTCCTGCCTCAGCCTCCTGAGCTGCTGGGATTACAGGCGGCTGCCCCACACCTGGCCTTAGCTGTGCATTCTCAATGGCCACACCTGATCTTAGCTCTGCATTCTTATTGCCCATACAGGTAAACAGAGTTGGTCAAATAGCCACACGTTTACATTACCTCTAGTTATAGACTGAAGGTTCTTTAAAATGGGAGTCAAAACTAATAAGGGGTATTGGAGATGTTGTCCCTGTGATGATATGATTTATTCAAGGTCAGGATTCTTCACTTCTCCCCTTTTGTCACGTAACTTTTCAGTGTTTCTCATTAAATAGATGGAGCTATTTCCCCACCATGTGGATTTGGGCTCGACCATGTGACTTGCTTTGGCTAACAGAATGTTGCAGTATGACAATGTGACAATTCTGAGTTTAGACCTGGAGAAGACCTGCACAGAGTAGATCCTGTGACGCTAGCAGTACCAGTTAAGCCGGTAAGGGCTCATGGCCAGTCCCAGCCCTCCAAGTAGGCCCTGCCAAGATCCACAGAGCTGTCTGGCTGACCCCAGCTGACACCAGAAGCATGAGCAATAAACACTTATCATGGAATGCCAGTGGGGGTTCTGTGACTGTCCTGCAGCATTATTATAGCAACAAAGTGACAGATCCCCCTCGTAAATTGAAGGACCAGTCCCTTGTAGTATTGGGGATATAAACTGAGAGGATGGCTTTCAGGGGGAAAAGGAGAGTTTTTGGAAGCTTTTCTAGGGAGAGTTACAGTCTTTAATGATGCAGTCTCTGCCACTGCAAGTTTTTAGTATTCATAGATGAGGCCCCTGACTCCACATTTGTCCCAGCTTCCCTTCTGCCATTCCTTTCCCAGTCTATCAGGATTTGGGGAGCCTAGAGCACCAGCTCTGTGATTCAATTCAGAAGGTCAACCTCAAGTCCTCTTAGCTGCAGGTCTGTTCCTGTCTCTTACTTTGTTCTCATGGTGTTCCTGGGACTGAGCCCTGCTTTGCTCCCAGGTTCATCCAGCTGTGACTCTTGGGGTTCTCAGGGTTGCCCTGCTTTCCACTCCTTTGGGTTATTGGAACCCCTTGGCCAAGTCTCATTTTGAATGGAAGCATTACACACTGCCTCTTGCCAAAGCGACACATGTAGGGTGTAAGTAATAGAAGCAAAAAACAAGCAAAACCAATCAAAAGTGTTTACTTGTGGTATTAGTGTCTCTGAACCAGGCCCATTTTGCCTGCTGTTCGGTATGCCAATCACTGAAACAAAGGGTTTTGCAAAGGAGAGTTTCTTGAAGAGATGGTCAAACATATAGATAGAAAAAAAAAAATCTCAAATCCACTTTCTTGGGGATGAACTGAGGACAGAGTTTATAGCCCCCTGATGTTGAAGAAGTCACCCCTTGGACAGGCTCAAGTGAAGAGTCAGTGGTTTCAACAAAAGCAGCCTCCATTTCCCTGAAAAGTCACCTAGGCAACTATTATTGTCATGACCAACACACACCAGAGGCATTAGCTACAGCAAAGCCAGTGGGAGACTGCTCAATTATGTGACCTCCAAAATTAGTGATTTTTTTTTAAAGTCAACTAAAAGCAAGTAACTAAATGCAAGTCTGGAGAGTTTATTCAGGTTTTCCCTTGGTTTCATTAGCACCTTGGGATGTCTTTCTCTTTTCCCTAAGATCCTGGGCTGCCTTTATGTTATTCTCAACCTTCACTTTTAGGCTCTCGAGTGCATACTCCATTGTGGGGTGTGATTATTTTAAGGTCTCGCCTACCCCCCAACCCGAATGTCATAACAGAAAAAAGAAATATATAGGAATCTGGCTGTTGGAGATGGCTACTGTGACACCCATAGATGCCAGGGAGAGACGATGTTCAGTGTCAGGCTAGTGACTTCTTCTAATAAATGCTGGCTTGGGATAAAAGACAAAGGAGACACCTATTTTCTTCAGAGGACAGAAACCTTAGCAGCTAGAGAGTGATTTTATTTTAACGAATATTAAGAGAAGGAAGAGAAATTAGAGTAGAATTTACCTAACTGTGATACTGGAGATATTAGGTACTAATTGAAAAAAAAATAGAGGGTTGGTCCCATGGTCAAAAGCCACAGGGAACACTGGGCTTAATAGCTAAACATATTCCTGTTGCAGTTCTTCTTGGAATCTCTTATAAGTTATTGTGCATTGTCAACTTCACAAAGGGAGGTTCCTAAAATGTAATTATCTCAGGGTTCTTCAGCTTTCTTCATTACAGAGCTTTTTTGTTTTGTTTTGTATTAGAGTTCAGTGGGTATATATAGTAGTTGGGTTCATCTCAACATACTCATACATGCATTGAGATCAATTTCAGTTCATGAACCCCCTTTTCCCTCCATCCTCCCCTCTTCTCCTCTAGTCTAATAGACTTCCTTTCACTCCTATTGATTTGTATTTGATTGATTCCTTATGTAATCTTATCCTTTTCTCCCCTTTTTCCTTTATTTTACTCTAGCTTTCACATATAAGAGAAGACATTTGGCTTTTGAGTTTCTGAGTTTGGCTAATTTCACTTAGCATGATATTCTCCATTTCAATCCATTTACCTGCAAATGCCATAATTTTATTATTTTTAATAGCTGAGTAGAATTCCATTGTGTGTGTGTGTGTGTATGTATACACACATCTCAATTTCTTAATCTATTCACCTACTGATGAGCATCTGGATTGATTCTATAATTTAGCTATTATGACAGTTTCTTAAGGGAGATTGTGGAATACCAATGTAAAGAAGAAGTTTGAGAGCCAATATCCAGCAAGGACAAAGAGGATCTCTGCAGTGGTCTATGCATAGCAGTCCAACCCCAGCAGGGAACTCAGGCTCTGGAGGTGCCAGGAATGAGGTGGAGCAGAGACAACATGCCATCAGCCTGGTGATGTTCCAGAAAATGAGGACACACCCCTAAAGCTAGGGATGGCAGCTTCATGGTGCTCTGGAGATGAGTGCAAAGCAGAAGACAATTCTAGAAAGACTGAGGTGTTTGTTGGCCTGGAGAATGGATCCAACTCAAATCTCGAACCAAACATGGGAGTGAGAGTGTTTATCAGGAACCATGCTGGAAAGGCAGAACTACTCAAGGGGCAGAGAACTCTCTTCTTATAACTTCCAAGGAGCCATGTCAGTTGTTACCTACAGAAAGCCAGGATCAGAAATCTTTGTCCTATTAGAACCTCAGAGTTGCAGAGTCCACCAAGTCTTAGCACTCTTCCTATGATCTTTTTTTTTTTTTTGTCTGTTCAGCTTTAAATTTTGATGATGATTTCTGTCTCTTATAACCTACTTAAAAAAAACCTTCCTAAAGGATATTTACTTAGGGGATGATCATAGTTACTTCTGAAAATTAAGGGCATAGACCTCTTCCTCTATGGATAAGGTAGCAAATATTTTGCTGTTCAAACTGAGATGCTTTTGAGAAAAAAGGGAAACCATTACTAACTCCCCCAAACAACATAAACCAGGACTATTCCAGGCACACTGCAATGTATGGTCACCCTGCCTGTAAGTGCATAAAAATCTGTGCAAAGGGGCTGGGGTGTGGCTTAGAGGTAGAGTGCTTGCCTCAGACGTGTAAAGCACTGGGTTCAATCCTCAGCCCCACATAAAATTAAATAAATAAAATAAAGGTATTATGTCCATCTACAATTATAAAATATTTTTTAAAAAATCTGTGCAGCACAGGAGTTTTGATGACAGGTGTCAGGCACTAGGAGGCTGTGAGTTCAGGGCCCAGGGAAATAGGTGGGTTAGTGGCATGGAGGGAACAATTGGGGAGCAATTGGTGCCAGGGATCTTGAAAAAGAAAATGACTTTGGTTATTATGGGATGTAGATTGCTCCAGTTCTGGAAAGGTTGACTTGAGTCGAGGGGCAGGACTCTGGAGATATTACTGAAATGCAGCGAAAAGGCTCCTGATTCTGGATATTTGGAGAAAGTTTATATCATTGAGTTAAGCTCAAATTGTAGCACAGCCTCTCTGGGGCGGATAAACTATCTTGTAAGTCAAGTGGTCTCTGGCTTCTCTACATTAAATCAAGTTGATGGACGTTTGCCATAAAGGAGTAGGGGTTTCCCAGGGCAAGTATGAATTTCCTCTGTGATATTTGTGTTATTAAAACACATCTGACTTCTCTACCATGTGGAATTAGGAAACAATAGGTGGCAGGATTTGTAAATTGTGTTTTCTAGAAGGACCATTGTTCATAAAGCAAGATCATTGATGATAATTAAAATAAGCCAGTGCCATTAGAGGCATGCCATAAATTCAGGGTTAGAGCATAGGAAATTTCTTTGGAAGAAGTTTAAAACTAATTTTATCGTTTAAAACTAAGTTATTTTAAAAAATTTTGTGTGCTCTTCCACCTCCTTCTTCATATTGGAATTAGCAGTAGAATCTTGTTTTGTTAATGAACACCATGGTAAGTGTTATTGAGTCCCCATTTTATAGACAAGAAAACTGAGGTTTAAAGAGGTTACATGGCTTGTCTCAGGTCAGTAAACAAGTAAATAGGTTTAATACCAAAGGTATTTGGTTTAATACCCAGATCTCTATTTCTCCCAACCTCAGGCTATTCCTAATTTCCCCAACATATCAACCAAACTAATCTGCCCAGGACAATCCAGAATATTTGGTTGGTATCTCCAAATTTTGAAAATGTAAAGAATCAGAACTTATCTTTTTTGTGTTTTTTTTTTTATCCTTTGGATTTAGGAAATGGTAGGCACTGCTTCCAATCTAATAGAAAATAATGAGCTCACAATCCATCACCTGGGGCTATTGTATACCTTACATATTTGATGCCCCAGAATCGAACATTTTAAAAGCAACAACTCCTCCCCACAAGTAACAATCATGTACTAATTAGTATGGCCACTATTTTCTTGATTTAGGTTTTGGTTTTAACATACAATTTAAAAACATATATTTCCATTTCAAGACAGTATTCATATTTGGTAAAAAATGCTTCACGTGTAAACTAAAATTTGCTCTTATCAAGCAAAAATATTGTATCTTGATGTTTGTATATTGTTTTATTGTTTTAAAGCTTAAAGACAAATCTATCTCCCAATGACTACATAGATGACAACCGAAATAACTCCAGTTTGGTTTCTCCTCCTTAGAATCACTGTCTTCTCATTGTTACTTTTTTTTGTTGTTGTTGTTGACACCAATTCTAGTTTTCATACATGTACTTTGGGTAATGATGTCCATCACATTCCACCATCCTTGCTACCCCCCTATCCCCTCCTTTTCCGTCCCACCCCTCTGCCCTATCTAGAGTTCGTCTATTTCTTACTATTTAAGGTAATGTTAAGGAGCAGACAGATGAGGATGATGGGAACATGAAGTTAAGGGAATAACTGTATAAAATGAGCCCACTGTGCTGATACCCCCACATGCTTTCATTTCCAAGAGGCAATTTACCTGTAGCTCTGCCTGGTTTAGGTGGACAGGCTATGTCACATTCCTGTTATCTGTCCTCTCTCTCCCTGTCACTCTCTGCTTCCCATCCCACCATGAGCTGAGCAGCTTTTCCTCTGCTACACCCTTCTACCATGCTATGGAGCCTCATAGCAATGAAGTCAGACATCCATGGACCAAGACCTCTGAAACCATGAGCCAAAATAAACTTTTCCTTCTTTAAGGTGTTCCTGTCAGATATTTTGGTCACAGCAATGCAAAATACGCCTAAAACACATGTGTACACTATGTACTAATCAAATCAGGGTAATTAATGTTTCTACCTCCTTATTATTATTTTGTATTTGCAGACTTTGAGCTTCTCCTAACTGTTCATAAAATATATAATATAAAAAGTTATTGTGGTCAGGCGTGGTGGCACAAGCCTGTAATCCCAGCAGTTTGGGAGGCCAAGGTAAGAGGACCTTGGATTCAAAAGCAGCCTCAGCAATTAGTGAGGCCCTAATCAACTCAGTGAGACCCTGTCTCTAAATAAAATACAAAAAAAAGGGGAGGGGATGTGGCTCAGTGGTTAAGTGCCTTTAACTGAATTCTGGTATTTTTAAAAAACAGTTATTGTGAACTATAATAACCCCACTGTGCTGTGGAACACTAGAACTTATGACTTCTACCTAATTGTGTTTTGATTCCATCTTCTCTCTCTTTTCCCTCCCCCTCCACTCTTCCCAACCTCTAAAATTCCCTATAGCCCCTCTTACTGCCTTCACCTGGGCAGACCACTCCTACTGCCAGCTCTTGGTACCCCACAGCTTGTGCAGGGGCGGGGGGGGCCTCCAATCTGATTCAGAGGCCACTCACTTTCCCTGGGGGCTGCCTCCACGGTGGGGAAGCTTTAGGTGGTCCCCACTTTGATACCCCCAGTTCTTTGGGGGCTAGTTCCCAGGCATATGGGGGAGAAGTGTGTCCCCTCTCCACCGAGGTCTGAAGGAGGGAGAACACAGGTGCTCTTGAAAACCTGAGTCTGATTTGAACCACGAAGACAGGAGGGGGTCCCATCCAAAGGCAATTGTCTTTTGCAGCAGGCAGACTCCCGGCTCAGTGAAAGTGATTTCTGGATGCAGCTCTGGGGCTCCCCAGGGACCACAAGCAGGCGATGAAAGATGGGGGCTTATCATCCCACCAACCTTTAACAGCCTGCCAGAGCTGAGTGGGAGGGATGAGAGTGGGTACATGAGGTACATTTTGCTTAGCATCAGCTGTCACGTATTCCTCTGAGCCTGCCAGAGATGATAGCAAGTAACAATTCCATAATTCTAAGCAAATTATGGAGAGGGACAGCTTGTGAAAACTTAGGTGAAATTTGGAAAATGGGAAGCTTTATTGTTCTCAGTTTTACAAACTGCTCTCTTAAATTAATGTCCAAGGAACGGGTGCCAAGCAAAGGTCTGGCCAGATGGACTTTAATGAATGAGAAAGAATAATTGGTGATTATAATTCATGGTGGTATTCAATTAGGGCCTGAGTGTTTAAAGAGTTTTCGTTACAATTTATATTTATGGTCATAAAAACAATAAAATCATCATAGAAATCACAAAAAAATATTAAGAAATAATAATCATCCACAATTTTATCTCTCAGAATTAGCTACTATTAGCTATCATTATGTAGACGGATTTTTAAATCTTTTTCTTTTCACTTAATAATGGGCTTAGACAAGTTTTCTGTTTTAGCTATTCTGTGGAAATATTCTTAATAGATGCACCATATTTCATTGTGTGAGTTTGCCATTATTTATTCATCCCATCCCTTATCACTGGAGTTTCATATTTTCAATTTTTTATAAATAATAAATAATACTGTGACAAACTCCTTGTAGATTAATCTCTATATGTTTCTGAATGTTTCCCTATCATAGATTCCAAATCATAGGGTTACTGGGGAAGGGTGTAAACAGTTTAAGACCCTTAGTACAGTTTGCTTCCATTATGGAGTTTTTATCCAACTTATCTCCCACCATAGTGTGAGAGACGAGTTCTCTCCCAGCTTCCTCCCTCATTGAAATGTTTTAAATTCTCCACATTTTAATGGAGCAAAATAGCATTGTTTCACTGTAATTTTATTAACCCATGATTGTGGAATAAAAACAAAACTTATTAGTCCGCTTTTTGTTGGTGTGACCAATTATATATGACAAGAACAACTTAGAGGAGGAAAAGTTTATGTTGAGCTCACAGTTTTAGAGTCAGTCCATGGTCAGCTGATCCTATAGCTCTGAGCCTACAATGAAACAGATCATCATGGCAGAAGGGCATGACAGAGTAAAGCTGCTCAGTTCCAGACAGAAAGGAGGGGGTGGGGTTATGTGGGGGGAGGGGAGGGAACCAGGTGCCTGGGGCAAAATATAAAACACCAAAACTATGTCCCCAGTGACCTACTTACTCCAGCCACACACTCTACCTGCCTCCAGTTATCACCCACTTAAGCCATTCAAGTGGATGAATGCATTTATAAGGCCACAGCCCCAAACTGGATCATTTCACCTCTAAACATTCTTACATTGTCTCACACATGAGCTTTTGGGAACACCTCATAACAAAACCAATATGACACAGTATATAACACAAAACAATATAGCTGGTCTTGATCCTTGGTTCCAGGCACAGAACTTCATGAAATTTTGGACTTTCCTGACTGAGAGGAGTGACTTTGTTATGCTAATGATGTGAGTTAGAGTGAGTCCCTAGATGGTGTCAGGATGGGGGTTGGTTAAAAGAAAGAAAGAGGGAGGAAATTGGAGTCTAGACCTCTGGGGAGGGGAGGGAAGATGGAAATTAAATTCAATCATGTAGTCAATTATTTAATCAATCATGCCCACATAATGAAACCCCAGTGAAAACTCAGGATACTGAAACTCTATGGAGTTTTATAGCTGGTGAACCATATATACCTAAGTACCAGGAGAATTGGCACATTCTGTGTTCTCTCCTAACTTTTCTCTCTGTTATCTTCATTTCGTTGCTGTTGATCTGTGTCCTTTATAATACAGCCATAGTCAGAAACGTTATGATTTCCTGATTTTGTGAGCCCCCTGGGAGTAACTTGAAATGTGTCTGGCATCTGAAGACAGAGGGGTGTTATGGAGGACTGATCTTTTAACTTGTGAAATCTGACATTAATTCCGAGAAGTTAGCATCAGAATTTTATTGTAATATACCCGGTGTGAGTGAAACAGCATAATGATTTTTAATAAATGGAATTTTGTTTTAATGATTACATTTAATAGTTATTGCAAATCTTCTAAGTGCTAGGAAAGTATTAGATGCTGGGAATTCCATTAGTAGCAAAATTGGAGACAATCCCAAGCTGGGGGAGTCAAGTTTAATGGCCAATGAAGACATGAATCAAATAATCATGCATCTTGTAAAATTGTACAATGGAGAGGTATACAGCAAGTGCTATGAGATCATTTGATATAAGATTTGACATAGGTCAGAGAAGGTTTCCTTGAGAAAGCAGATGAACTGACCTCTGAAGAAAGTGAAAGAATTCACTAGGAGAAGGTAGCCCATTGTAATGGTTAATTTGAATGGTCAACTTGATTGGATTAAGAAATGCCAAGATTAAAAGGCTTATGGGTGGGTCAATAAGGGTGTCTAGCAATGATTGGCATGTGGGATAGCCAACTGAAATAGAGACCCTCTCTAAAGCCTGGGCAACACCATCCAATAGGATGATGGCTTGGATGGAATAAAAGTTGGAAGAATAAGGAAGCAGCAGCAAATGCAAGCTCCATTCTTCTTGAAGGGGTTCTTGTTTGCTTCTGTGATCTTCTGAGGATATGGAACTCTTGCTTCACTCTTCCAAAGTGGACTCTGCCAGTGATTCTCCAGAAGCCTTTCGTCTTGGACTAGAGTGACATGGACTAGAGTGACTCTGTTGATGGCTCTTGTTTGGGGGCTTCAACCTCTTGGAGTGCATAGCTACTGGTTCTTCCAGTTCTCTAGCTGCTGATGACCATTGTGGACTATCCAGCTTCTGGTTGCATAAGCCAACCTGATAAATATCATTTTTACAATTATACTTCCTATTGATTCTGTTTCTCTAGAGAACACTGACTAATACACCCACCATGGTGGGAAGCACATGGCAGAGCAAAACTACCACCTCATGGACAGGATTAGAGAAAGAGGAAGAGGCCAGGTCTCTAATCCCCTTCAAGGTGTGTCCCACCCCCCACCCCACCCCCACCCCCACACCAGCACCTGAGTACCTCCTGCTAGGCTCCACCTCTTAAAATTTCTACTACCTCCCCACAGTGCGATGAGCTGGGGACCAAGGCTCCAAAACTGGGTCTTTGGGGGATATTCCAGATCTCAGCTATTGCAGAGTCTCTCAGCTCTGTAATATATTCTGGGAGATTGCAGAAAATAATTATTACCTGAAGGCTAAGAACCAAGGAGGGGAACAGCTGATACTTATACATTCTAAAGATGACTATGCTGAGATAAAAAAATAGGAAACCCTCCAGAATGAAAAGACTGTGAAGGCTACTGTACAGGTTTAGAAACCTATCCTCTCTTTAGTATTTTTACTAATGGATTATTTACAAGATGAAGTTTGTATGTTAGAAATAAGGCCTGATGGGCATGTGTGACTCTTCCTTAGGCCCTTCCTCATCTCTGTAATGATGTCACACCCCATGCAGTTGCCAGCAGCTACCTCAAGTGCATTTAGTTGCAGGAAGTTGTTTACCTTTACAGGCCGAGCCTACTCCTTTATCCTGCTGCAGTGTTGACACGTTTCCTTGTTGCAATAACCTGAGTTGACATTATGGCAACTGGTGTTCGAAAAGGCAACTGTATTTCCCCTCCCACCATAAAAATTCCAGAAATTTATTGGAGAACTTTAAGAACTGGTAAACTTAAATTTTTTTTTAATTTAAAACAATTCAGGTTTACTAAACAAGCTTAGAAAATGATACATTTCCTGATGTTTGATAACCAAGAACCTCTGACCAGAGAGAATAAAGAAAGCTGTCAATGTTTACATGTGCTTCCTAGATATAAGAGAAAGAACAGCCTCAAAGAGTTTATAATCAGGGATGACTTAAGGGGGAGTCTAGCATGAGGCCTGTCTGGCACTGAGTAGGCACTCCGTGAATAAATAAATAATGATTAATTCTGAATCTGAATGTGAAAATTTGTTCTTATTTTCATGGGATTTCATACTGAATTTAGAATCCAACTTCAGGAGTGTGAAGTTTGCAGAACTGATCTAGAAAGTAGAAGTTTCTACCAGTATTTGGTAATGTAAGATTAAGTTGGGAAAGCAAGGAAAGAGGGATCTAAGTATCCCCCCACCTCACCCATCCCCACAAAAATATAAAAGGAAAGAAATAAAAGAAATCCTTGTGGTTTGAAGCACAACCAGTCATCCCAGGGTGTCCACTGATACGTGATCACACATTCCTTTCTGCCCGTTGAGAAGCAGCCTCAGAATCATTCTTGACACCATCCTCTGGACAACCATTACCAATTAAGTAAGTTGTCCAGTTAGTAGGCAGAGAGTGTGCTGGGTAAAACCTACCTGAAATTCCTTGCCTCAAATCACTCAAATCATTCAACTAAAATGGTGACAATTGAACTGTCAGTGAATAAATCAGCATTATCTTTTGTTATCAAATAAGAAATGTAGCTCTGTAGTTACCCCAATTACTGGGTATCCACATACATATGCAATTCTTAGAAATAGCTATAGTTTTTAAGTTTTTTATATGTGTATGTTTGCTTTGAGATAAAGTCTTGCCCAGGCTGGCCTCAAACTTTGGGGCTCAAGGTATCCTCAAGGTCCAGCCTCAACCTCCTGTACAGGTAGGACTATAGGTGTAGGTGCTGTACCCAGCTCATTGGCTTTTTAAATAGCTGAACATTTGTGGTTGCTAACTGGGTAGAAATTAACCAAGACACCAGGGAGTGTTCTGCCCACTTTTTCCAAATGGGACAAGCAGCTTGGATCCAAGACTATCCCACAGACACGGGTTGACCTCAAGGTCAAGACTGGTGGAGATAATGTCACCTGAGGCAGAAGGGGCTTGAGGGCCCAAAATGATTCTGAAAGAGGCTTCAGGGTCAGAAACCATGCCCACATAGTTAACTAAGACTACTGGAAGAAGGCAGGACCATGAGATTTACTAGCAACTTGCTACCAGCCAAGATCTCATGTAAATATCCCAGCCTCTCTGTATAGGGTTAAGTTTCATTCTCCTCCTCTGGTTCTTGAGCCAACTGAGGACCAGAGAACTGAGCAACATGCTCATAGTCACACAGCACATTGGTGGTAACCCTTGAATTTGATCCAGTAATGACAGGCTCCAAAGAAAGTTCTGCAGCAATCACACTAAGTCAATTAGATGTAGAATGTGGTTCCAAAGTAGATAATGGGAGGGTTAGGCCCAGGGCTGAACATTCCAAGAAAATCCTGACAGGGGACAGCTGGGAGTGATGAGATGTTAATAACCCCACAGTTGAGTTTTGCATTTTGTTTACCTGATATTATTAAAATAACAGTGTTACTTAAATGCTCCATTCAGAGCAGCAAGAACTAATAAGGGATAAAAGAAACAGACTGTCTGAATAGAATATGGTACCTGCCTTTACCTTTCATATGCCTTTGCGTGAATCACAGTGGCACTATTCAGAGTGTGACCCCTGACCCACAGCTTTGGCCTCATCTGCGTATTCATTAGAAATGACGTTAGGTGTTACTGAAGAACTACTGAATCAAAACCTGCACTTTCACAAAATTCTCAGATGATCCTTGTGTACATCAAAGTTCAAGAAGTGCTAAGCTAAGAAACCAGAAGAAAAATTATAATTATAATACATACACATATATATGCCATACATACATATATATGTACATTATAAGACATATATAATACATGCACACACACACACACACACACACACACACACACACACACTATATCTATCTTCCAAGACAACCAAGCCAAAGCAGTTAGCTATATTCAAAAGAAGAGAGGAGGAGCGCAGGAGGGACTACAGAGCCTGAGAAGCTTAGAGAGATATAGCTTAGAGAGACAATTTTTTTACCCCTGGTTAAAAATTACAAGGAGGATCTGTTTATTTGAAACAGAATGAAAAAGAATGGGGTCCTTTGAGAGTTGTCACAAGCTCAGTGGCTTTGGTGTAATTGTCTTCTTTGGTCACATCCCAAGCCCAAGGAGATGCATGTCAGTAAAATGTATAGAATGCCAGCTGGGCACAGTGGCACACGCCTGTCATTCCAGCAGCTTGGGAGGCTGAGGCAGGAGGATCCCGAGTTCAAAGCCAGCCTCAGCAACAGTGAGGTGCTAAGCAACTCAGTGAGACCCTGTCTCTAAATGAAATACAGAATGGGGTTGGGGAAGTGGCTCAGCGTTTGAGTGCCCTGAGTTCAATCCCTAGTACCAAAACAACAACAAAAAATTATAGAATGTCTATGATCTCTTATAAGATGGGGTGTCAGGATGGTAGGGATGGGGGCAGAGGGGAGACAGAGCACTTGCTAGGACACAGACAGGGAAAACCCTGGAGTGGGAGGGGCTTAAAAAAGCTGAACATAGCTCTGGGTGTCTGTCACTTGTGTTGTCACTCTGCTGGCTGTTTGATCTTGGCTACCTGTAAATTTCATCCTCAGAGAGGAAAGAAAAGGTTGATTTTGTTGACCAAGAAGTTACCATATATTTTTTTCAAAATGGAAATAACTTTATTGGATTTTTTTTATCAGTATGAAAGTAACACTGACTGCAAAGAAATTAAGGCAGTGAAAAAAATTACAATCAAAATACATCTTCAAACTTTAGAGGAAACTACACATCTGCATACATGGATACATGTGCTCATGCAGACACATACCACTCACATACGCACAACTTTACAGACTTGCCGTCACAGGAGACGTTCTCTCCAATGTCATGCTTGGAGAACATAGTGCCGTTCTGTTGGTCTGGGTCTGTTTTTATCCAGTACTATGTATTTTTATTACTGTAGTTTTGTAATATAGTTAAAATCAGGACATGTGATGCCTCTAGCTTTGTTTTTCTTTCTTAATATTGCTTTGGTTTTTTTGGGGGGGGGTCTTTTACAGTTTCTTATGAATTTTAGGATTGTTAGTTTTCCATTTCCAGGAAAAATGCCCTTGGGATTTTGATAGGGATTGCTTCAAATCTGTGCAATACCCATGGATTCCACAGACACGGAGTCAACCAACCATGGATTAAAATATTTCGGGAAAAAATATCGAATATGCCCAGACAATTTTTCTTGCCATTATTCCCACTAAACATTACAAGATAATGCCTATTTATACAGTATGTGCGCTGTCTAAGGTATTATAAGTAAGCTAGAGATGAGTTAAAGTATATGGGAGGATGTGCAGAAATTATATGCAAATACTATTTCATTTTATATAAGAGATTTGCACATCCACAGACTTGGCAGTCCATGGGTGTCCTGGAACCCATCCCCCATGGATAACGGAGCCACATCACTTTGGGTAGTGCGTTAATTTTAATGAAATGATTTCTTCCAATCCACCAATATGGGATCTTTTTTGCCTTAATTCTGCTATGAGCAAAACAGGTCCTGGGGAGGAGGGGCGTAGGAAGGACTATAGGGCCTGAGAAGCTGCTTTCATATTTGTGTCCCCTCAGGCACAGAACTGAGCAGGCCTGGACAGAACCTTTAGTTGGATGCTGCTGGGCTGACACACTCCTGAGTGACAGGCTAACCCCCTTAAACTGACCCTCAGGGGGCCTCTGGGACCTCCTCAAGAGTCCCAGCCTCAAAGCAACCCCCTCTTCCCTCTGGTCACCCTTTCCACAGGCAGTCCCTTGGCAGAGGTTGAACTTGAACAGATGCTGCTTTGGGGCTGTGCTCTGCCAAATGCTGGCCTCCTCTCCTGGCCTGGCCCTGAGATCCCCACACCAGGAGCTTCATCTCAGGACCTTCCTTTCCTCCTGAGCCACATGCACAACCACCATGGCCTTGCTTGGTGCTTGCTGTCCCTTTCATTTCTAGGCCTTGATGACCCTGTTTCTGATGTGGCCCTGACATCTGCATTGTCTCCACACTGCTTCCTTGGCATGAGGCCTGGCATCGGTGCCTGGCCTGGGTCATCTCATCAACAGGTGTCCTTCTGCTCAGAAAGCTTTCAACCAGAGGGCCCCCAAAGCCCTTCCTTCCTCAGTGGCACCAGCATTTCAGACTGTATCTTCCCTGGATCAAAGCTATGACACCCCACCCCCCTTTTATTGGCAAAAACAATGCATCTGCATTGCATAAAGGAAGGTAGCTGTTGTAGAGGTGCAAGAGAAAAGCTAAGATTGTTTTCATTACACCAAGGCAAGCAAAGAAAGCCAGGGCACAAACCTCCAGTGGAAACCCTCAAACATGAAAAGGGACAAGAAGGGGTCTTTTTGCCCATCAGAGGATAAAATCTGGAGCTGGAGGGAGTGGGTGCAAAGGCTGCCTTTAGGGTCATTTGCCTGTGCTGTGAGAACTAGGTTGGAGGTGCCCCTTTAGGAAAGTTTTTTTTTTTTTTAAATAAAATTCTTGGTGACTTTCCCAGATTCTTTTTTAAAAAAACAAACAAAATCTAACCCAAAGGCAAACACACACACACACACACACACACACACACACACACACACACACATCTCTCTCTCTCTCTCTCTCTCTCTCTCTCTCTCTCCCTCTCTCCTTTAATTTGAGCGGATCCTAAATGGTCCAGACACACTGATTACCAGCTCCTTCGGGGTCACAGTGGGAACATGGCCCCCACCTGCCTTTTCTGAGGCAAAGGATGATCTAATTGAACACTAGGTCTGAGGCACTAGCAAGTGGTGGCCACTTTGCAGGGCTCCTTGGCAGAGGAAAACCTTGGCAAACAAACCACAGGCACTAAGAAGGGAAAAGATGATCACTGAGTATGATTTATAGGCATGGGGCGCCATCTTGACCAGCTTGATGAGGACTCCAAGTGTACAGTCCATCTGGTGAAAGACTCAAAGGAGCGTCCTATGTGAGATTGTCACAGAAACGCCTTGGTGCGAGTGAATTTCCATGTCTCCCTTTGTCAGGTTTGGTATGATTTACGGCTCACTTGTGGCCATCTCATGTTTCTTCCTGTGCATCTGTTGGTCTGAAGGTCAACCTGAATTCGCACCTTCTACCTAGTGATGATGGATCAAGTATACCTTAAACACAGATTTTGCTTGCTCTCTAGAAAAATGCTTTGAGGAAAGAGTAATTTGGCAGTCCAAATCACTAGGAGGGGAGGAGGAGCTAGAACTGCCTTCCAACCATGCTTTTCCTCTAGAGTACCTGCACTTGCTGGCCTTGCTATGGCTTCTCTGTGCTCTCCCTAGTCACTGCTGCTACCTGAATGGCTGACTGCATGTTCTATCCCAAATCTTGGGTCTTGGACTTTCCAGAGCAATCTGTGTTATCCATGGGTCATCCTCATGTCTTATGTTAAGTTTCCTCCCTCACATTCCATGGTTAAATATAACTGTTTGAAATTGTAAATTTGAAATAAGGTGGGATAATATTAATTATTCATTCATTCAACAAGTATTTACTGGGAACAAGTAATGCCCCCACCCCCCAAGAGACAGGCACTGGGGAATCTGTGTTCAAAATCTCTTTCTCAGCTGCCACAAAGATTCAATAAAAATAAAAATGAAGTGAAACATTCTATTATTATAATATAATTATAAAGGATGATGTGTGAATTCAGACCTGGAAGATGAGAGGGGAGGCAGATAGGGTGAAAATGGTGAGATGAATGGTAACAGGAACCCACAGAGAAAGACCCTGTGGCAGAGGGCACCTGATGAGCTCAAGGAATCCCAAGCTGGCCACAGTGGCAGCAGCATTGATGACAGTGTTGAAGGCTGGGTTGGGAGTCCCCTGAAGTCTCTTTACGGCCAAGAGAAAGACAGCCCAAGGGAGCTCCGCTGAGCTGGAGAGAGAAGGAGTTATCAGAGTGGTCACTTAATGAACAAGCCAACTAAGTTTTAATCATTAAGTTTTAATCACTCCCCCTAATGGGGGATTAGTGATTAGGGAGGATGACAGCAAGAAGAAGCCGGGCTCCCTAGGGAGCTCCGCTGAGCTGGAGAGAGAAGGATCCCTAGATCAGTGTTTACTGAGCATCTACTTATGAGTTGGGCACAGTGATCAAAGTTAAAAACACAGGCATGTTCCTTCCACAAAGTTCCCATCCAAGTGGCCTCTGCAGCTAGCAAACAAATACACGTAGAAGCGCGTATTTACTTAAAAATAGGGAACTATTTTCAGAGTTGAGAGAGCTGGGCATTCTGAGACATAATAAAAGGGGACCTGAATTTATATTTGGAGTAGTGGTGACGGGGAAATTTCTTCTGAGAAAATGAGATTTAAGTAGAAATCTGAGAAAGTGTAGGCATTCGTCGAGGGTGGTTGAGGGGGAATAGTGTTTCAGGCAGTGGGAACAGAGGACAAGGTGAGGGGGGTGTGTTTTATGGTAACCAAGAGAGGAACATGATCTAATTTGAAAGTTTGGGAGGGGACGGAGGGGTCGCGTGGAAGAGAAAGGAGTCAGGGAAAATAGAGGTGAGAAAAAAAGAAGAGAAATGTGTGAAGGAAGAGGAAAGGAGAGAAAAGGCTTTGAGAAGTTGGAAGCGTTGGGTGTCATCATCAGAGGCCTCAGATGACATTGAAGAGGGCTGGGAGGTTTGGGTTGGTAGGAGCAAGGACAGCCCTGCTGGGGACAACCATCCTCTTGGAGCTGGCTTGAAGCTGGGATTCTGGGTTGGGGAGACCATGGGAACATTGCTTATTTTCTGAGTTTCAAGTCAGGAGACTTCACAGGGCAGCGATTTGGGCTTCACTCCAGGAGGCTCAAAGCTCAGAGACAACAACAAGAGAGGCCCTTCTTTGCTCTGCCAAACAGAGGCCTCATGTGCACACCCCAGGGAGGCTGAGACAGGATGCCTGCAGCACGCACAGATTCCCAGGAAGCCTGGGCCCACCAGGGCCTGGCTTTACAGACCCAACAAGAACTTACTCCTTTACAGTCTGAGCTTAGAGACTTGGAAATTGTCACTGAGCACAATTCATATTAAAACTAAAGTTTTCTTTATCTTATCATGATTAGATCTCTTATGTTAGAAATAAAAGATAAGGAGTCGATTAAAAGCTATTATGAGAAAAATTATCCAAAACTTGGAAACAAGGCGAAAGAATGACTGTCCTTCAGTGTTACAATGGAGCATTGTCTAACTTGCTTTCCTAAGGATTCTTTAGAGAAATGAAATTTTACTGGATTTACCATTTATGAGAGTGTGTGGCCCAGACTCTGAAGGGCATGCATGTCCTGTGCCCTGTGGAGCACTTACATGTCATCTCTCATGCTCCTCAATCCAGCATTTCACTGCCACTTAATATAAGCCCAGAGAATTTACCCTTCCAATAAAACTCTCTAAAGGATTTCTGCCCTTTTATATTAGGCCCTATTTCTAATCAAGTGTTTGATGTCAACTTTAATTATTGTTTGGACGAGTTACTTGGCCAAAAGAATCTGTTTCTTGTCCAAAGGTAATTATGTGATTGAAATCAGCCCCCCAAAGACATATTATTTACTTGAATCTCTTTAATAAGGCTGCCACGAGAGGCAGGGATAGGAGCAGTATCTTTGCATGCCAAAGGAAGAGTAAAAGAAGCACAGGAAATACATCTCACCAACTTCACAGCTCTCCCTCAAAGTAGATTTGTCCCAGATCTTACATCTGAAGCAGACATCAAGCGGGGGATAAGAAAGAAAGAGCAATAATTTCCCCGGGCACAAACAGGAGTCGAAGGTGAAATTTAATTTGAGTCGGCTTTACTCCCACCAAATTGATTGATTCAGAGAATGAATTGTGCAAATTGGCCATTGGCTTGGCGGTTTGAGATACAACCTGCATCTTGGACTACAATTGCAAGACTTTTGGCAGCAAATCAATGCAGTGAATTTGTCCCAAATCCAGCCAGCCGGCCACCTGGATGTTTTGGTGTCATTGTGGAGGGTTTAACTGGATCACTGCCTGAATTCAGAGAATCTCTTGATGTAGAAAACCAGTGTTGTTAGTTGAAAATGACAACTTTTATCTTCCTAAAAGATATTTGGAAATGGTATGGCTACAACTACAGCCATGGCTATAACCTTCTTCACTGATAACCTGGGGACATGAATACTGCTATAGTCTGAATTTTGTATTCAGCTCAAAATTCATTTGTTGGAACTTTATCCTCAAGGTCATGGTTTAGAGGTGGAATATCTGACAGGTGATTAGGTGATGAAATGAGTGGAGTTAGTGCTCTGATAAAAGAGACCCTGCAGAGCCACCTCACTCCTTTCAGCATGGCAGGATACAGTGAGAAGGTGCCCTCCATGAGCCAGAAAGAGACCACATTTGCCAGCACCATGACCTTGGGTTTCCCAACCCGTAGAACCATGACAAATAAATTTCTGTTTTATATAAGCCACCTGATTTATGGTATTTTGTTACAGCAGCCTGAATGGCCTAAGACCAATATTCACCTTGTTTCTCTCACATGGGTATCACACCAAAGGAGAATGAAACTTTACTTTATGCCCTGGGACTAGAAAACTGCAGTGAAGAATTTGATGGGAATTTGATGGAGGGAAGAAGAGAAAACATTGAGTGGTCACAGGTCCTCGGGAGCCTACTGGCTCTTCCCAGGCAGGCTTTGGAAGATGGCCCTGGATCTGGTAGGAAGTGCTTCCTTGACCATCTGCAGTGGGTGCTTGGGAGGATGCAGTTCTTTGGGACAGTAGAATTTTCATAGAACTTTCCCACATTTGCAAGTTGGAGACCTCAGTTTGGCTTTACAGTCACAGGCTTTTGAGGCCAGACTCCTTGTCTCTCTGACAATTGTTTCAAAAACATTGTAGGCTTCTCTTCAGAGATTTCCTTCCAGTTTGTTCCATGTACTAGAAGCAACACAGTATATATTCTTCCCCAAACACATTCCTCAAGTCTGCTTTATTACTTTGCTCCCCAGCCCCGCCTTTTCTTTTCTTCCATGTAACCTACCAACATCCACATCTACCAAATCAATAGGTTCCCCCCCCACACACCCTGTGGAAATACTTCAGTTGTTTAATTTATTACTTATAAATTATTAGTTATAAATTTTAAAATTTCACTCAATATGTCCTAATTGTCCTTGAAAATAATATTTCTTATTTTGTTGTTGTTTCATATTTTATTATTTATTCTTGTCAAATTAACATAAGAATTTTGCATTTGAAGTGGGATGTTGCTACATTCAAAAGATTAAAACCGTGCGGCATTGGCTTAACCCAGTGGTAGTGCTGGGGTAACCCATATAGAAGGAGGAAAGATGGAGACTTGTGTTATAAGGTGGCAAAATGGTCATTAAAATGAAAACTTGGATAATGTGGAAGGTAGCCCTCACATGTGCTGGGTTGGTGGCTCTAAAGGAGATGTTGGGATAATCCAGCATGACCAGAATAGATTATGGTAACAAAAGACTTAAATATGGAATGGCTCAGCACTTGGGCATTTATTTTTTCATTCAAAAATGGTCCAAGAAGATTCCAGACCAGGAAGGAGGTATGCACGTATGCATGTGGGTGTTTATGCGTTTATGATTCACACAATCACTTTAGGAACTGATGTTTCATATGTGGCTTCCAAGTTTGCCTGGGAGGATGGGACACCATCCTGTTAGCTAGAAGGGAAAAAAGAAGGTCACACGTGGGAGGTTTTTCGGGGGCAGACCTGGAGGTGGCACACATCATTTCCACTTACTTCCATTGGCTGGAACTTGATCACATGACTATGACTGACCTCAAGGAAGGCTGGGAAATAGAGTCTATGTGTGTTTCCAAGAAGAAAAGGATTTTTGTCAAGAGCAAGCTGTTTCTACCACAGTGCTCCCTTCTGAGATACCCCATCCTCCACACACGGAGTGCTGGCCTCATAAGTCTGGGGGGAGGAGAAGACAAAGCCATGTTGAGAGATGGCCCATGCAATTGCCATCACTGGTGAAATGCCTTGGGGGTAGCATAGCAAAGCATTAGGTAAAATATAATTGAGCAGAGAAACTGTTTCCACATGCACTACATTAGTAATTTTCCTGCTTGCTTCTTAGACTATTCCTTTATGGGAAAGGCTGTCTCTCCATCATCAGAACTAACCTCCAGACATAAGTTTATACACATCCGTGCACACCTTACATCTATCAGATAATTTTCTGCCAACTTTCAAAAACTGACATTGAGGAAGAACGTGTCAGCCTTTTACATGAAAGCTTTGACAATAATGTGATGCACAAGTCATTTCCAGATACTTTGTCTATAACAAAAATGTGAGTTAGAAAAATGAGCTACAAGATTTACATCTATGCCAGCAGGGCCGTGTTCGTTAATATAGAGCCCGGGGGTGCGATCCAGTGCTGCAACCCGGCACTCTCTGATCTCAGGAAGCATCCAGGGGATAGAGGGAAGTCTTCCACTAACTTTCTTCGGGTGAGAAAAGGAGGAGATCCTTGTATTTGGAAATGTCTGAGGAGTTAGCAAGATCTTGTGGTGGTGGAGAGGGGAATTCTGGGAAGAAAATCTGAGTATTGGTTCTTCTTTTAGGTGAACAAGCATTTGATTGAATATTTAATCAAGTCTCCTTATTTAAAGGACAAGAGATTTTTGTGGCATGCAGGATCATAGTAAAAGATAGACCTCCTTTTATTCTTTTGGCTACAAAAGAAAGCTTTCACTAAGATCCCTCCGCCCCCCCACCCCCCCGACTTTCTTTTGGGGCCATATTAGCACAAAACCTGAAAGCTTTTGGCTATTTTCCCAGAACAAAACGAGTTGGGGTGGTGTGTATATAATTCTAAAACATCTGGGATTCTTGTCTGTCTTTTTCTCAAGGTCATCCAGGAGTACATACAAATACTTTCAATTCTCTCCTTATTTTTTAACGCCAAAGTAGGCAACTTTAGTCATATACTATTTTTTTTGTCTAAATATTATGTGTACTGCGTGTGTGTATGTGTGTGTGTGTGTGTGTATAAGAAGTAATCATTTTGCACAAAAAATGTAGAAGAGCCAGATCAGTATTCAAGGAGATCTGATTGCTTATGTTAGTAATGATATTACTGATGATACTAGTGTTCATGTTATTATCACTATTTATTTTTGGTACCAGGGATTGAACTCAGGGGCACTTGACTACTGGGCCACATCCCCAGCCCTATTTTGTATTTTATTTAGAGACAGGGTCTCTCTGAGTTGCTTAGTGCCTTGCTTTTGCTGAGGTTGGCTTTGAACTCATGATCCTCCTGCCTCAGCCTTCTGAGCCACTGGGATTACAGGCATGTGCCACCACATCTGGCTCACTATTTATTGCTATCAAAATCAGTATTTATGTTAAACAGTTGGAGTGAATGGCTTTCAGGGAGTAAATCAGTTCTGATTTTAAGATTTCACCATGTGTGTGATTTTAAGATTATATTCATATTGAAGTACACTTAGTCTATTTTATCACATGCTCAAAGCACTTTGCATTTATACTCATTCATTCATATTTTTACTCATAGAAGGGAGACAACATTTTAGGTGGTAGCAACAGCCCATGTAAGGGCCCAGGGTTGGAAATGATATTGACAAAGGGCCTCCTGCAGGTCTTTGTTTCTCTAGTCACCTGCTTACCTTGGATCTTTAATTGGGACCGAGAGTGAGATCTTGATTGAGACCACCATAGTAGCCTGAGTAGACCATTTGGGGGGTCTGAGTTTGAAGGTGGTTAATTCCATGTAAGAATCTGTATAAGAAATTGAGGTTTTCATCTGGGTCAAATCTGGGGTTCACTGGGGGGCATGCTCAGTATATGAATATCCTTGCCCTCTTTTTAACAACTAATAAGGCCAGTCTTACTTTGGTGAAGGCAATTAGCCCTGTTGGTCTAACCATGGAACATTTTAGATAGTCTCCTTCATGAAAACTCAGTCAATTTCATGAACAGTTCAGAAATTCTGATGAAAATACTAGAAAGACAAATAGGAGTGAATGTTGCACTTTTGGAGCTTAAAGGCTAGTTCAGGGGTCCTAAACCGACCTTCCACCCCTGTGCTTCCAGGTGCAGAATTTCACAGACTTGTGTATGTACACACTCCACCGTCCCCCAGGATGAGGATTCTTTGGCTTTCGTAAGGTTCTCAGAAGGGTGAGGGTGATCCTGATCCTAGAAGGTGAAGGACCCCTGGTTTGATAGAGAAGCAAGACATACACAGCACTTCTTTATCTCAGTGCTCGTCCCCACGTAAAAATGAACCACCCTGATGCTGCTTCCATGCCCTCTATAAAAGGGCTCAGATCTGTCCCCAAATGGCTGAGAATTGCCCATCACCCTCCTCCTTCCCTTCATTCCTCATTCTTCAGTCTCCAGTCCCTGTAGCTGATCTCCCCCTTTATTCATCAGTGTGGTCCTGGTTACAAAGCTACATTCACAGAGATCAAACCAACCGTTTCTACTGCTGTAATCTGCCCCTATCTCAATGTCACTTGAGCTATTTAATCTGTCAATAAAATCTTGACATTTCAAGCTATCCTGGAATTCAATAGACATCAAGCCTGGCTTATCTCTACTCACTCTGCAGTGAGATGCCAACACAGTTCTACAAATGTCACTCTCCCCATTACCATTAAAAAAACCAACCTTAATAATTATAACTACAATAAACATGTATACTTACAATATATTATATAGCTATTATTAAATAAGTATAAACTATTTAATATTATTATTAATTATTTATTAAAATTACATATTTATAACAAATATATTTAATAATAGAATTAAAGTTCAGTAAATTTAACGTTTATTAAATGCATTGTTTTTTTTAATACAGATTTCCAGATATGTTATCTCCTTTGAGCCTTGCAGTACTGCTGGAGGCAGACAGGGAGAAATACTGCCCGTATTTTCAGAGATAAAACCATAGCACAGAGCCCAAAGAGTTAACTGGCCTGAAGTCTTCAGTAAGTTAGAAGCATAGTCAAGAATAGAGCTGAGGTCTAAATCTCCCTTCCTGCCTCCTGCCACACTGTACCTTTGTATACATTTTTTTGATGAGGAGTCAAATTTTATTTTAAGATACTCCAAAGCTCTCAACTGGCATCTTGTTTTAATTATGCTACTTGCAAACTGAATGTATTGTGGTTGCTATGAGGAGATTTGACCATTTTAGTCATTCTGGAGGAAAGCTCTGGAATTAGGCTTTTAATTAGATTGGCTAAAGATAAATCAGGCATAACCACATGTGAAGTTTTAAAATGATTCTATTTTATTAGGCAGATAGAGCTAGCTTTTACCCTTGCATAATCATTTGCTATTCCAAACATTTTTTAAAAATAGTCTTATCTTTTTCTTCTGTTGGTCTATTCTGCTGGACATTTGATACCTCCTAGAATGGCAACTTAGATTATTGCATTGATCTTAATATGTACAAAAATAGTGAATTTAAACTTTATTCAGGAATTTACTCTATCCAGGAGCAGAAAAATGCACCTCTGTATCCTCATCTCTTCCACACTCTGTGCTTGGAAGAACCGTATCTGGGATAGAAGGCAAAGCTTTGGATGGTCTGGAATGTGGATTAAAGGCTGGGTGTAGAGCCCAGAACCAGCCCAGAGGGAGGAAAGGGAATAATCTCTAATATTGAGAAGTCCAAGTCAATTGGGTCTCCAGGACTCTAGGGTTACACAGCTCTGTCCTCAATATGATTATTGACAAAATAATATCACCTGTTTGATCACTTTCTGCTGTTGCCAAATCTCCCTAATATAAAGTCAAGTATGGACCAAAGGGAACTGATTGGGTTTAGACAGTTTATGGGTTACTAATACCAAGTAGCCTTGTGGACCAACCAGAGTTAGCCTAATTGGGGTACAGTTAATCCAGTTCTTTGATAAGTGCTGGATGATAACATTTATGGTTCAGGCTGGGTTATGGAATGAAAGGTGAAGAGACCTGGTCATCTCAGAGATCGATTCATTTTAAAGATCTCCATTCTGGAATAGATGTGGGCTGGGGGTGGGGGTGATACTGTAAAGAAGAGGAGAGATCATGTCAGAGGGAACTAGATTTGGAAGAAAAAGGAGTAGCAGAGGCGGGGGACCTGAGTTCCTGGCCTGAGGTCTGGGGATGAACAGGACAGCTCAAGGCCAGAAGGTACATCCTTATCCTTGGCATTTACCAAAGAAACTACCAGGCTAAAGTAGCTAATCAAAATATTTCCAGCAGGCTTTGTGATAATATGGCAACCCTCTAGCTTTTCTGATGTCCCTATTAGCAAGCTCCATTGCCTCTGGGCAAAATAAGAGAATCATTAACTGTGATTTCACTGGCCAGAGCCTAAAGGAGAAAAATTTCCAAGAATTCTGAGCAATCTTCTGAGATAGCAATCTTCAGGGTGCCTTTGAAATGTGAAGAAAGCTCTTTGCAAGTATGAGTGGGCTTATTCCTTAATTATATCAAAAGGCCTAATTTGACATTTATCAAAAACTCAAATAGCAATTGGTTTCTAAGATCCTTATTAACTGTTATCACATTTGGAAGATGCATTTATTTTTGAGTAGCCTAAAATCAAATGGCCTGCAAAGCTGCATACTAAAGACCATCCAACATATTCAACAGCGACAAGCTTGGATAGAGGAGGAATTTAATATTGTGATACTTCCACTTGGCAAATAGACATTGAAACAGACCAAAGAGTTGCTTTATGGTGGAGAAAGAATTTAGCTAACTAGGTAATTTCAGTAGTGTGGAGACCTCCCAAGTATATCTCCAATAGTGACTGATTCCTGACAAAATCATAAAGTTGGGAACCTTTAGCTACAGCCTTTGTTCTGCTCCCTACTTCCAGGTGCCCTGAGTTTCCTCTATAGCCCACTGCCTTTGGATCCTCATTGGTGAAAATCTGTTATTTTCTTTGACATGATTCTTCTCTAGCCAGTAGCTCCTACAAAGATATTTTCTCAATCTTCTACTTCAAATGCAGCTGGATATTATTGTTTTCTAGCTTAACTTACCTGCACTCTTCAAGATATTGGTACTTCGAATTTTGTTGAAAATTGCTTTATTTCAATTTTGATGAGTGTTCCATATACACTTAGAAAGAATGCATATCCTGTAACTGCTGAGGTAAAATCTCCCAATATAATTGATTTGGCTACTCTTTTTTCAGAGCTGTCAATATTTGCTTTAGATGTTTTGTAGCTGTGTTATTGGGTACATAGAAATTTGGAATTGTTTTATAGTTCTGTTGGATTGACTCTTTTATCATTATGAAATATTCATCTTTATCTCTAGTAATGTTCTCATCTTGAAGTCTACCTTATGCAATTTCCATATACCCACATCCTCTCTACAGTGTACATGATTATATTTTGTTATTACTTACTTTTAATTTTTCTGTATTTTTACACTTAAAGTGTATTTCTTATAAGCAGTAAACAATTTTAATTTAATTTCATGATTTTTACCTTTTAACTGAAATATTAAGTGTGCATGTCCATATTTAGTGACTTGTTAGTTCAATTACACTATCCTGCAACTTGTTTTCTGATTAACCCACTTCTATTTGTTCCTTTTGCTCTCTTTCTTGTCTTCTTTTTAACCAATCAGATATTTTATTATTTCATTTTCTCCTTCTATTGACTTGTTAATTGGATTATCTTTTATTACTTTTTGATGTTATCGTTAAAATCACAGCACTTGTTGACTTAGAGTCTAATAACAGTTACTATTTTACCATTCTGTGGACAATCTCAAGTCCTTCTGTATTCTATCTTATAAACTAGGTTTTTCAATAAATGTCAATAAATTTTCCCTTTTAAATTCTAACTACTAATATTTTATGAAATCACATTGTTTCACATGTTTATGTTTTGCTTCTTCTTTCTGTTATTTGGCATACAACTTTATTCCCCCATGGGTTTCTGACAGGTATGGTGTCGAGCCTCTGAACATCTAAAACTGGCTTAATCTTACCTTTTCACCTGTCAATTTCTCTGAATATAAAATGTAATATTCACAAGACTTTAAACCTTCTCAGTAATCTGATTTTATTTTTAACCATGAGACTTAAAGTTTTTCAATGTTGTTCAAATGTTTGCCAATTTTTGTCTAGGGGGTGTTATGGTTTAGACATGAGGTATCTACCCAGTATCATGTGTAAGACAATGCAAGAATGTTCAAAGGTGGAATGATTAGATTATGAGAACTGTAACCTAATCAGTGGATTAATCCACCAATATGGATTAACTGGGCAATAGCTGTAAGCAGGTCAGGAGTGACTGGGGGAGGTAGATCCCTGAGAGCATTCCTTTGGGTTTTATATTTTGTCCCTGGTGAGTGGAGCTCTTTCTCTCTGCTTCCTGATTGCCGTGTCCTGAGCTGTTTTCCTCTGCCAAGCCCTTCTGCCATGATGTTCTGCCTTACCTTGGGCCCAGAGCTGTGGAGTCAGTTGACCGTTGACCCTATATTGAAACTCTGAAAACATGAGCCAAAAAAACCCCAAACTTTAACTTTTTTTCCCTTCTAAATTGTTCTTGTCAGGATTTTTGGTCACAGTGATATTAAAGCTAAGTGAAACAAGGGTATTTCCTCATTGCTAATGTCTGTGACAGTTCTCTGTTTATGCCTTTGAAGTTCCAAGCTCTATGCCAGGTTACAGCAATCAAATATATAATGAATGAATGAATGAATGAATGTAAAGGAGTGTACTTAGGAGGAATGAAGGAATGTAAGGGAGTGTACTTAGGAGGAAGATCAAATTCATACAACTTACTGGGTTAAGGATGAAGGTATGGGAAGCATAGAATAATGTGGCTCACAGAAGAAAAGCACAAAGCCCAGGTTGAGGGTCTTGGATAAGGTTCCTGGAGGATGATCTAAGCTCTCCTTCTACACCACAATAATTTATGGACATTATGATGATGACAATATTGCTTATAAATCTAGCCTCTGATTAGAGCCATGACTGTACTTATATCACGCACATCTTTGTGCCCCCCCCCCATTGCCCTGAGGAAGCTTGTCTTCTCAACCAATAGCCCACGAGGAAGACCTCCAAATTATACCTGCAGGAGGAGTTATGATTTAATATTAAGTGTGACAATTCATGATTGGAAGAATGCTCAATGGTCTTAGTACAGCCAGATGACTTCAGATGTAAGGCTTTGGAATTGAGCAATCTCCCCCTTCCTCCATGCTCCAAGAATTTGCTGAAACACATTTCTGTGGCCTGATCAAGCGGAGTATGATAAACGACTCGTGTGACATCTTCAAATGCTCTGAAGTCAGCTGAGCATGACTTCTCACAGTGCACATTTCTCACCTTCCTCCCCCAGCAATTCTTGTTTACAAGATGGATGAGGCTAAAACAAATAGCATAAATTATTATTTATCTTAATTTGTTTTTTTTTCCCCAGAAAAAGACCTTGAAACAAGGTTCCAAGTACAAGTAGTAGATTTAGAAGGTACAGAGAATACCAGCAGGGGAGTAAGGCAGAGAGACAGGGATGGAAGGGGAGCCAATAATGAGGGTATTATTGGAAAGGTTCCCCAGTGGGCAGCTGGAGCATCATCCTTATGGGTGACTCTAGTCACCAGTGTAGAGAATATACCTAAAGTCATCTAACTTGTCTTAGTCCGTTTTCCGATGCTAATAGCACAGTATCATAGATTGGGTAAGTCATAAAGAAAAGAGTTTCATTTTGGCTCGTGGTTCTAGAGATCCAAGGTCAAGGAACCACATCTGATAATGAATGACCCTCTTTTTGATAGAGTCCTGAGGCAGTGCAGGGCATCACATGGTGAGGGCCAGGAAACATACATATGTCTTCGGATCTCTCCCTCTCTCTCTTCTTATAAAGTCACCAGTATTCAACATGAGGGTTCCACTCGGATGATCCTAATCACCTCCCAAAGGCTCCACTTCTAACCAGATTAAAGTTTCCATATGCTTTTTTTTTTTTTCTCGGAGCAACCAAGAGATCTTTATTGCAGCAGTGCAAAAGAGGAGAAAAGAGAGAGAGAGAGGAGGAAAGAGAGAGAGAAAGCAAGAGAAGAAAGAGAGAGCAAGGGAGAGAGAAAGCAAGAGAGGGAGACAGAGAGAACAAGAGAGAGGGGCCTGGCAGGAGGGAGTTTTTTATAGCCCAAATCTAATGGGGTCTCTGGGTCTACAAGCTGCCTTGTTGGTGTACAGTGATTGGATCATACAGTAGTTGCTAAGGGTGTCATCTTCTGCCTTCAGGCACATGGGGCAGGGGTCAGATGTGGGTTTCTGTTGCACCAGATGGGTGGGGGTCAAGTGCTCAGCCTTGAGTGGGGTTGAGTGTTCAGCCTTGACAAGGTGATAAAGGACCAGGCAGAGGGGGGTTTGAGTGTGTGGGTTATCCTGCAGCTAACATTTGTTCAGCCTGCCCTGCAGACAACATAGTTTAGCCTGTCCTGCACCTAACATTCCTCCCTTTTTGTTTTAAGTGACATGGGCACGGCGTAAAATCGCACTGCTTAATGATGGGGCGGCGTGGGACCTAGGAGGGAAAGTGGAGGAATGTCCTGGGGACAGGTCTGGGGACACCTGAGCAGCCAGAAATAACATCCAGTGGCTATAGACAGTTATTTTGGAAGGGGCAAAGTCCACAAAGTTACCTTGAAGCCATAGGTTGTCAACGGCATCAAACCATTTCTGAGCAGAGGAGATCTTTGGTATCAGTAATTGGTCCTGTCGTAGGGACTCTAGGAAGTATCGGAGGTGGCTTGGTTGAATCCCGTAATGTTAAGGATGACAGCCTGATTGTAGCCAGTGGAAGGGCAATTGCTTTGATCCATAAACTGAGAGTGGGTGGTGTCATCCTGGTGCCATGTCGCTTGGATGTTAAAGCGCCATCTGTGGTTGGGATAGAAACTTGAGAGAGATTGATGATTAGTCAAAGAAGAAGAGGGTTGGTGTGAAATTTTGAGTTTGGTGAGCATGGTGGAAGTCCAGGACTGGACATTTGGAACAGGTGCCTTTTTAAGGCAGGAGACATGGTACCAGGGGGAGTGTCTAAATGATTGGTCACCATTGGGGTAGTAAGTATGACTGTATGGGGTCCCATCCATCAAAGTTCCAATGATTGAGGATGCAGTTCCTGAAGTAAGACTGAGTCACCCAGTTGAAGAGGGTCCAATTTGGTTTGTGGTTGCTCTGGGATTGAGGCAATGAATGGTGCAGGAAGGCACCGGTCTGCATGTTCCCTTAGGAGTTTGCAAAGAAGTGAAGATTAGGCAGGTAGGACACAAGGGGAGGAGGAATGATTGGAAAGCTTTGGTTGATTAAGAAAGGGCACCCATAGAGTTGCTCAAAGGGGCTAAGGCCTGAGGGGGCCCTTGGGGCTGCCCGAATTCAGGTGAGGGCTAACAGCAGGAGATTGGGCCAAGAGAGCCTAAGTTCAATAGCAAGTTTAATGGGGCGATCCTTGAGGATACCATTAGGCCTCTCAACCTTACCGAGGATTGGGGTCGGTGGGGGATGTGGAGCCTCCAAGTGATGTTGAGGTCTTTGGAGACTAGTTGAACAACCTGAGAAGTGAAGGCCAGACCCTTGTCTGACTGCATGGAGGCAAGAGTCCAAACCTGGGAATGATCTGCTGGATGAGGATGGAGGCAATGGTGTCAGCAATCTCCCTGGACATAGGGAAGGCATCCATCCAACCTGGGTGGTGGCTCCCCATCTGATGCGTGGGGAATTTAGCTTTGTTGCTTCCTTGTGAGGATGCTGTAGAGCAGACAGAACAAGCAGAGTGGACCTGCTGGAGAATAGCCCTCATTCCTAGGAAGTGAAAGAGGGGTTGTAAAATCTGGAAAAGGGGTTAGGGAGGGTTTTAGGTGGGGGCAGAGTCTCTGGAGCCAGAGGAGATGGTCAGGAGCGTAGGTCTCCATCTTGGGCATCAGGGGCTGGTAGTCTTAAAGAAGTGGTTGATTCACCGGCTGCTTGGTGAATTTGTGTATCTGATCTTGCAGGAACTTCTGTAGGCAATTTAATAGACATGGTCCTGACCCCTTGATCGCATTCCTTGTGTCGCTTCCTGTAGGGTCTCTTCTTGTCAGGACTGACCTGGAGGCCCCTTTCTTGGGACCCCTAGTGTGAGCTTCCCTCTTTGCCCTTTGCACCGCCCTCTATCTCCTCCACATGCTTAATAATTCACAGTGAGGATGAAATTCCAACATGGGTTTCAGAGGGAAAAATCCATATTCAAACCACAGTGTCACCCAAGGAGAGAGAGATCTGGGGTATTTATACAGTAGGTCTGGGTAAGCCGTGGTTGAACGCTTGAGGGCTGCATCCAGAAGAGTTGATAAAAGCACTTGCAGGTGGCTTGTGATGGACATGCATAGAAGGACCTCAAGGGCATTTGGAGGGAACTGTCAAACAGAAGGAATAAAGCCACTGGCAGCCAGAAGAGACCCGGGGCTCTATGAAGTGCTGAGTGTCATAGGGATGGGGACAGACTTGGTGTTTGTTTCTGGTTCTCCATGCTCTGTGCCCAGCATTCACCAGGCCATGCTGAATAACTTCTGAAAACAAACAAAACCTCATTACAGTGTTTGAATCTTTGAGAGAGAGAGAGAGAGAGAGAGAGAGAGAGAGAGAGAGAGAGAGAGACAGACATATTTGAAGAGCTCAAACTAAATCTCTGTCCTCTTTTATTTGTAAAGCACCCGAGGAGCCATTTGAGATGGTCCCTGGGGTCTTTTCTTACCCACTCTGCCTCTCCTTAGAGCTCACTCACCTTACTACCTTTGGCACAGCTCATTTTCAGCGCAATAGTTTTGGGGGAAACCCATTCTTCCATGGAGGAGATAGTCATTGAGCAGATCCTACATGATCCCAGCAGGGCAAACCCAGGACAGTCCTAGTATCTTTGTGTTCTTTTGCCTTCACAAGCAGCCTCTTCCTGTTATGGTAAACCCATGGTCACAGGCACTCACTCCACCACTGTGTCTCACCATAGATTGTATTAGTGGAATTTCCCATTACCAGTGCCTCAGACTTTCATATTTTTCATCACAACAAAATGTTAAAATAATGACATGAATCATCAGAACAATACAATTATTAAAATAGATTTCGTGATGGGGTTGCAAAATTTGCTTTATAAAATTATCAATCGTTTCATAAAATATATTGTGTTTGCAAGGCAAATGTAGTTTCTTGCTAAGTGGCCATGGGATTTTAAAAAATAATAATTTAAAGATCTCAAATAGTCAGCTATGAGAAAAGTAATAAAATATAATCCGTGAAAATGAATATATGTAATCCATCTTCTCAAAGTAAAGTATAATGTTAGAAACTAATAATGTAAGATTAAACAAATTTTATGCATACTTTTGAATAACTATTGGATTAAGAAGAAAATCAAAGGTATGAAAACAGCTAATTAAAAATAATGGGAATTTAGACAATTAATATTTAAAATTATGGGGCTGGGGTTGTAGCTCAGTAGTATAGCGCTTGCCTAGCATGTGTGAGGCACTGGGTTTGATTCTCAGCACCACATATAAATAAATTTAGAAAAAAAGGTCCATCAACAACTAAATTTTTTAAAATTCCAAATTATGGGAATACATAAAGTCATTTTCAATAACTTGTAGCATGAAATATATTTTTAAAAGTGAAAATGATAAGATAATATTTCATCTAAAATAGAGGAAAAACAATCCCAGGAAGTAGAAAGAAATTATAACATAAAAACAAAAATAAATCAGTAGCAGAAAAATTAATAGATAATTAGTCCCAGGAAAGAATCAGTGAAAATGGTCCAGCTTCTGCAAAAATCTAATTCTAACCTCTCATAATCAAAATTTTAAAAAGGGAAAAAACTTATACAGAAGTTTAAAAAAATCATAATATGATAAAATGCTTATTGGTTTTCTAAGAAATTTGAAAGTCTTTGAAATGAAAATTTTATTAATAAATTTAGATGATTAGACTTGTTAGAAATCACCTCTTTAAATCATTTCAGGAAGAAATTAAGCTCTTACCATGCACAAAGCTCAACCCAAAGTGGATCAAGGACCTAGGAATTAGACCAGAGACCCTGCACATAATGGAAGAAAATGTGGGCTCAAATCTTCATCATGTCAAATTAGGTATGACTTCCTTAACAGACTCCTAAAGCTCAAGAAATAAAATCAAGAATCAATAAATGGGATGGATTCAAACTAAAAAGCTTCTTCTCAGCAAAATAAACAATCAATAACGTGAAGAGAGTGCCCTCAGAGTGGGAGAACATCTTTCCCACACGCACAACAGAGAGAGCACTAATCTCCAGGATATAAAGAACTCAAAAAACTTAACACCAAATAAATAAATAAATAACACAATCAATAAATGGGCTAAGGAATGGAATAAACACTTTTCAGAAGAGATATACAAGTGATGAACAAATATATTTAAAAATGTTCAACTTCTCTAGAAATTAGAGAAATGCAAATCAAAACTACTCTAAGATTTCATATCTCACACCAGTCAGAATGGCAGTTGTCAAGAATACAAGCAATAATAAGGGTTGGTGAGAATGTAGAGAAAAAGGTACACTCATATATTGCTGGTGGAAATATATGGAAAGCAGTATGGAGATTCCTTAGAAAACTGGGAATGGAACTGCTATTTGATCCAGCTATCCCACGACTAGGTCTATACCCAAAGGACTTAAAATCAGCATACTATAGTGACACAGCCACATCAATGTTCATAACAGCTCAATTTACCATAGTCAAACTGTGGAACCAACATACATGCCCTTCAACAGATGAATGGATAAAAAAACTGTGGTACATATACACAATGGAATATTACTCAGCATTAAAAGAGAATAAAATCATGGCATTTGCAGACAAATGGATGGAGTTGGAGAATAACCCACTAAGCGAGATAAACCAATCCCAAAAAAACAGAGGCCAAATGTTCTCTCTGATAAGTGGATGCTGACCCATCATGAGGTGGGACATGGGGAGAACAGAGGAACTGTGACTGAGCAAAGGTGAGGGACAGAAGGGGAAGTGTAATGAGGGCAGGAACGATGGTGGAACGAGATGAACATCATTACCCTAGGATATGTATGACTGCACATGTAAAGCATCTTTATCTCTTGTACAACCAGAGAAATGAAAATTTGTGCTCCATTTGTGTAAATGAATTGAAATGTATTCTGCTATCATATGTGACTAATTAGAACAAATAAAAAATTATAAGACAAAAAAAAGAAATTAAGCAAGTTGTTGAAGAATTATAGCCTGAAAGAGGATCACTCTATCTTAAAACATCAAAAAGTAGCAGTAATTAAAATTGTTTTATACCTGAGATAGTGTCTCTCATCTCAGTGGCCAGCTTTGGACCATATGCCCTTCAAAAATAATCAGCAAAGGAGGACCTTGACCATCATTACAGAATTATAGACATCGGGCACTCAATCATCAAACCTAAACAAGATTCGTAGAACAGAGAATCCACATCTTCTTTGGTGTTTTTCTTTTTTTTTCTTTTTTTTATTGGTTGTTCACAACATTACAAAGCTCTTGACATATCATATTTCATACATTAGATTCAAGTGGGTTATGAACTCCCATTTTTACCCCAAATACAGATTGCAGAATCACATCGGTTACACATCCACGTTTTTACATAAAGCCCTATTAGTGACTGTTGTATTCTGCTACCTTTCCTATCCTCTACTATCCTCCCTCCCCTCCCTTCCAATCTTCTTTCTCTACCCCATCTACTGTAATTCATTTCTCTCCTTGTTTATTTTCCCATTCCCCTCACAACCTCTTATATGTAATTTTGTATAACAATGAGGGTCTCCCTCCATTTCCATGCAATTTCCCTTTTCTCTCCCTTTCCCTTCCACCTCATGTCTCTGTTTAATGTTAATCTTTTCTTCCTGCTCTTCCTCCCTGCTCTGTTCTTAGTTGCTCATTATATCAAAGAAGACATTTGGTATTTGTTTTTTAGGGATTGGCTAGCTTCACTAAGCATAATCTGCTCTAGTGCCATCCATTTCCCTGCAAATTCCATGATTTTGTCATTTTTTAGTGCTGAGTAATACTCCATGGTGTATAAATGCCACATTTTTTTATTCATTCATCTATTGAAGGGCATCTAGGTTGGTTCCACAGTCTAGCAATTGTGAATTGTGCTGCTATGAACATCGATGTGGTAGTATCCCTGTAGTACGCTCTTTTAAGGTCTTCAGGGAATAGTCTGAGAAGGGCAATAGCTGGGTCAAATGGTGGTTCCATTCCCAGCTTTCCCAGGAATCTCCATACTGCTTTCCAAATTGGCCGCACCAGTTTCCAGTCCCACCAGCAATGTACAAGAGTACCCTTTTCCCCACATCCTCGCCAGCACTTGTTGTTGTTTGACTTCAGAATGGCTACCAATCTTACTGGAGTGAGATGGTATCTTAGGGTGGTTTTGATTTACATTTCTCTGACTGCTAGATATGGTGAGCATTTTTTCATGTACTTGTTGATTGATTGTATGTCCTCCTCTGAGAAGTGTCTGTTCAGGTCCTTGGCCCATTTGTTGATTTGGTTATTTGTTATCTTATTGTCTAATTTTTTGAGTTCTTTGTATACTCTGGATATTAGGGCTCTATCTGAAGTGTGAGGAGTAAAAATTTGTTCCCAGGATGTAGGCTCCCTATTTACCTCTCTTATTGTTTCTCTTGCTGAGAAAAAACTTTTCAGTTTAAGTAAGTCCCATTTGTTGATTCTTATTATTAACTCTTGTGCTATGGGTGTCCTATTGAGGATTTTGGAGCCTGACCCCACAATATGTAAATTGGAGCCAACTTTTTCTTCTATCAGACGCAGGGTGTCTGATTTGATATCTAGCTCCTTGATCCATTTTGAGTTAACTTTTGTGCATGGCGAGAGGAGGGGATTCAGTTTCATTTTGTTGCATATGGATTTCCAGTTTTCCCAACACCATTTGTTGAAGATGCTATCCTTTCTCCATTGCATGCTTTTAGCTCCTTTATCAAATATAAGATAGTTGTAGCTTGTGGATTAGTCTCTGTGTCCTCTATTGTGTACCATTGGTCCACTTGCCTGTTTTGGTACCAGTACCATGCTGTTTTTGTTACTATTGCTCTGTAATATAGTTTGAAAGCTGGTATTGTTATACCGCCTAATTCACACTTCCTGCTTAGAATTGCTTTTGCTATTGTGGGTCTTTTATTTTTCCATATGAATTTCATGATTGCTTTATCTATTTCTAGAAGAAATGCCGTTGGGATTTTGATTGGCATTGCATTAAACCTATAGAGAGCTTTTGGTAATATCGCCATTTTGATGATGTTAGTTCTGCCTATCCATGGACAGAGTATATTTTTCCATCTTCTATGGTCTTCTTCTACTTCTCTTTTTAGGGTTCTGTAGTTTTCATTGTATAAATCTTTCACCTCTTTTGTTAGGTTGATTCCCAAGTATTTTATTTTTTTTGAGGATATTGTGAATGGAGTGTTTTTCCTCATTTCTGTTTCAGAAGTTTTGTCGCTGATATACAGAAATGTCTTTGATTTAAGCGTGTTGATTTTATATCCTGCCACTTTGCTGAATTCATTTATTAGTTCTAGTAGTCTTTTTGTAGACCCTTTTGGGTCTTCTAGGTATATAATCATGTCATCCACAAATAGTGAATAATTTTCATCCACAAATAGTGAATAATTTAAGTTCTTCTTTTCCTATTTTTATGCCTTAAATTTCTTTCGTCTGTCTAATTGCTCTGGCCAGTGTTTCGAGAACTATATTGAATAGAAGTGGTGATAGAGGGCATCCCTGTCTTGTTCTAGATTTTAGAGGGAATGCCTTCAATTTTTCTCCATTCAGAATGATGCTAGCCTGAGACTTAGCATAGATAGCTTTTACAATGTCGAGGAAAGTTTCTGTTATCCCTAGTTTTTCTAATGTTTTGAACATAAAGGGATGCTGTACTTTGTCGAATGCTTTTTCTGTGTCTATCGAGATGATCATATGGTTCTTATCTTTAAGTCTATTGATGTGGTGAATAACATTTATTGATTTCCGTATATTGAACCATCCTTGCATCCCAGGGATGAATCCTACATGGTGCACAATTTTTTTGATGTGCCTTTGTATCCGATTCGCAAGAATTTTATTGAGGATTTTTGCATCTAGGTTCATCAGAAATATTGGTCTGTAGTTTTCTTTCTTTGAGTGTCTTTGTCTGGTTTCAGAATCAGGGTGATGTTGGCCTCATAGAATGAATTTGACAGAGCTTCCTCTTTTTCTGTTTCCTGAAATAACTTGAAAAGTATTGGTATTAATTCTTCTTTAAAGGTTTTGTAAAACTCCGCTGTATACCCATCCGGTCCTGGGCTTTTCTTGGTTGGTAGTCTTTTGATTGCTCTTCTATTTCATTCATTGAAATTATCTTTTAAAATTGTGTGTATCCTCCTGACTCAGTCTGGGCAAATCATATGACCCAAGAAATTTATCGATGTCTTCACTATCTTCTATTTTGTTGGAATATAGGTTTTCAAAATAATTTCTAATTGTCTTCTGTATTTCTGTAGCATCTGTTGTGATATTGCCTTTTTCATCCCATATGTTAGTAATTTGAGTTCTCTCTCTTCTTCTCTTCGTTAGCATGGCTAAGGATCTGTCGATCTTATTTATTTTTTCGAAGAACCAACTTTTAGTTTTGTTAATTTTTTCAATAGTTTCTTTTGTTTCAATTTCATTGATTTCCGCTCTGATTTTAATTATTTCTTGCTTTCTGCTACATTTGCTGTTGTTTTGCTCTTCCTTTTCTAGGGCTTTGAAATGAAGTGTGAGCTCATTTATTTGTTGGTTTTTCCTTTTTTTGAGGAATGACCTCCAGGCGATGAATTTCCCTCTTAAAACTGCTTTCATTGTGTCCCATAGATTCCTATATGTTGTGTCTGTATTTTCATTTATCTCTAAGAATTTTTTGATTTCCTCCTTTATGTCTTCTGTAACCCATTGAACATTCAGTAACATATTGTTCATTTTTCATGTGGTGTAGGATTTTTCCTTCCTTCTTTTATCATTGATTTCCATTTTTATTCCATTATGATCAGATAAAATGCATGGTATTATCTCCACCCCTTTATATTTACTGAGGGTTGCTCTATGGCATAATATATGGTCTATTTTTGAGAAGGATCCATGTGCTGCTGAGAAAAAGTATATCCACTTGATGATGGTTGATATATTCTATATATGTCAGTTAAGTCTAGGATATTGATTGTGATATTGAGTTCTATAGTTTCTATGATGGTTGATATATTCTATATATGTCAGTTAAGTCTAGGATATTGATTGTGATATTGAGTTCTATAGTTCTATGATGGTTGATATATTCTATATATGTCAGTTAAGTCTAGGATATTGATTGTGATATTGAGTTCTATAGTTTCTTCATTCAACTTTTGTTTGGAGGATCTGTCCAATTGTGAGAGAGGTGTGTTGAAGTCACCCATAATTATTGTGTTGTGGTCTATTTGATTCTTGAACTTGAGGAGAATTTGTTTTATGAACGTCGCAGCACCATTATTTGGTACATAAATATTGATAATTGTTATGTCTTGTTGGTGAATGGTTCCTTTTAACAGTATATAATGTCCTTCCTTATCCCTTTTGATTAACTTAGTCTTGAAGTCGATTTTATTCGATATGAGGATGGCCACCCCACTTGCTTACGAGGACCATGTGTGTGGTATATTTTTTCCCAACCTTTCACCTTCAGCCTGTGTATGTCTTTTCCAATCAGATGTGTCTCCTGAAGGCAACATATTGTTGGATTTGTTTTTTGAATCCATGTTACCAGCCTATGTCGCTTTATTGGAGAGTTTAAGCCATTAACGTTTAGAGTTACTATTGATATATGGTTTGTACTGCCAGCCATGTTTGATTATTTATCTTTTTTTAAAATTTAGTTTGTTTCTCCATGGTTAGCTTTCCCCCCCGCCCTCTGTCATTACCAAGGCACTTCCCGCTGATGGTTTTGGTTATTGTTTTTCATTTCTTCCTCGTGTAGTGTTTTGCTCAAGACGCTTTGCAATGCTGGTTTTCTGGCTACAAATTCTTTTAGCTTTTGTTTATCATGAAAGATTTTTATTTCGTTGTCGTACCTGAAGCTTAATTTTGCTGGATACAGAATTCTTGGTTGGCATCCATTGTCTTTCAGTGTTTGAAATACGTTGTTCCAGGATCTTCTTGCTTTCAGTGTCTGTGATAAAAAATCCATTGTTAACCTTATTAGTTTACCCCTGAATGTAATCTGCCTCCTTCCTCTTGTAGCTTTTAATATTTTCTCTTTGTTCTGTATATTGGCTATCTTCATAACAATGTGTCTTGGCATTGGTCTACTGTGATTTTATGTGCTCGGTGTCCTGTATGCATCTACAATTTGTATATCCGTTTCCTTTTTTATTTCTGGAAAGTTTTCTGTAATTATTTCATTCAGCAGGTTACTCATTCCCTTGGTTTGAATCTCTGTTCCTTCCTCTATCCCAATGACTCGTAAGTTTGGTTTTTTTATGTATCCCATAAAAAAACCTAGACTCTTTTCAAGATGATATATTTTGTCTTATTATCTGACGTTTTGGCTTCTACTTGCCCCACTCCGTTAATGATACTCTCAATTGAGTTTTTAATTTGGTTTATCGTTTCCTTCATTTCTAGAATTATTGTTTGATTTTTTTATAATCTCTATTTCCTGATAAAGATGCTTAACTTCTTCTTTTATCTGTGTATGTAATTCATTTTCAATGTGTTCTTTCACTGTTTAATTTGCTGTCTCGTATCCTCTTTAAGGTTCCATTCCATCTGTCTAAGGTATTCCTTGAGTTCTTTATAATACCATTTTTCTGGTGACTCTAGGTCCTCCTGAATATTTAGGCTGTCCTTCATTGTTTGTAGTCCTTTTCTTCCTTACTTTTTTATGCTGCTCATGTTACTTCTTGTTCTGTTTGACTGCTGAGTTACTGTTTACTCTTATGAATTTATTTGATGCTGTCGCCGCTGGTTTCAATGAAGTTATCTCCTCCGCCCGTGACATCAGTTCTCTGCCATGGTGGTATCCCATGCAAATGGTGACCGTTCGTTCCCTTTGCCGGGTGACCAATGCAAGGGTGGGTCCTAACTGTCTCTCCCAAGCCCCGTTTCAATCCTGTGGCCACTGCCTACCAAGGCTCAGTTGGCTTTTACCTGTGTAAACAAAAAGATTTGGAAAACAGAATTGAATCTGCTAAAGAGGAGACTGAAAATTATCTCAACAGCCTTCTCAAATCAAAATGCTCAATAGAAAAGAATGAGAAGTTTCCTCTGCCAGGCAGACAGAGGCAGGCCACTTCTGAGCTGGTGGAGTCCACTTGACTCTTGGTGGGAGTGCTACTTTGGTGTTTTTCAAGAGAATTTTAAAATTTTACTCACATAAGTTTTACATATTTGTTATTAAATTTATATTTATATATTTATATTTTCTGTTGTTACTAAAACAAACCTGTTGTTTTATTTTAAATTCACTTCTATTATAGATTAAAAACTATGTATTTCTACATATTAACTTTTATAGCCATTTATTTACTGAAGTCTTTTTTTGTTTATAAAGGTTTTTGATTAATTCTCCTAGATTTTCAGGTTAAAGTTATATCATCCCAAAAAAATGATAGTTTAACTTTCTTTTTAGCAATGAAATATTATCCTTTGGTCCAATACAAGTAGCTCATACCTCCAGTATAATGTTAAATGGAAGGTGCAGTAATAGGCTTCCTTCTTGTATTCTCACTTTTATTGCTTATTAATTCCTTTCTTTAAAAATCTTTTAATAGGTCAAGTGGACTAATGTGTTAAAAAATGTCTCCTAAAGTCTATTATTATTTTGTACTATAGTAACCCCTTTCCTAACACTAAACCATCCTGATATTTCTGGAATAAATCCTGCTTGGTCATAGATTAGTCTTTTAATAGATTACTTGATTCTAATTGCTATAGTTATGTTGAAAACTTTCATGCGTATATTAAAGGAAGTTTAGTGTGTGGTTTTTCTTTTTATGTACCGTCTTTGTCAGGCTTTGGTGCCAATGTTATCCTCATTCTATAAAGAATAATTTGGAACTTTTTCTTCTTTTTATGTTCTGGAAAAGTTCAAACAGCATTGTAATGATCTATTCTTTAGAAACTTAGTAAATTCTTATGTGAAACCATCTGGGCAAGTGTATATGTTCTATGAGTCAACAGAGGTTTGTTCTTTAAAAACTGTCCCTATTTCTTTAGCAGAAATTAGTCCATACCATTTCAGTTTCCATATCATCTTTGTGTCCATACCATCTTTGTGTTTCTTCTGGGATTAGTTTTAGTGAATTATGTTTCACAAGAAAATTATTTATTTCACTCAGGTTCTAAAAGTTCATTCTCATTCACATATTTTAAATCTACTGGCCTAGAATTTAAAAACATTTACTCTGTTGCTTAGGTTATTTTTCTTTTGCTCTTTTTATTTTGTGTTTGTGCTTTTTCATTTTTTGCTTCATTAAATTTTCTATTTGTTCTTATATTTTACTCATTTTTTTTCTTTAAAGAGAAATTAGTGTAGCTCAGTGGTAACATTTTTGTCTAGCTTGGGAAAAGTCCTGGGTTCAATCCTTCCAAGTGCTGATAAACCCTGCCTGAATTAATGAAAGAAAGACCCAATTAAACAAAATTAGTGGTGAAAAGGATATTTTGCCCCACACACACTTCTGAAATCTGGAGGATCACTGGAAACTATTTTGAAAATGTAAACCTCAACAAACTGGAAAATCTAGACAAATCTAACAAATTTCTAGACACATATGACCTACCCAAAATTGTACCATGAAGATTTAGGAAAACGAAACACACCGATATCAAGCAATGAGATTGAAGCAGTAATTGAAAGTCTTCCAACAAAGAAATGCCTAGACCAGATGGATTCTCAGTTGAGTTCTACCAGACTTTTAAAAAAAGAATTAACACCAATCTTCCTCAAATTGTTCCATGAAATAGAATGGGAGGGAACACTCCTAAATTTGTAGTATGAAACCAGTATCATCCTGATACCAAAACAGACCAAAACATCAAGGAAAGATAAGTGCAGACCAATATCTCTGATGGGCATAAATGCAAGATTCCTTAATAAATTATTAACTAAGGACATTAAAAAACACATTAGAAATATAGCACATTATAATCAAATGGGTTTCATCCCAGGGATGCAAGTTTGTTTCAACAAATGTAAATTAATAAATGTAATTCACCACATAAATATAATTAAGGACAAAAATCACATGATCTTCTCAATAGATTCAGAAAAGGCCTTTGTCAAAATTTAGCATCCATTCATCTTAAAAATTGTGGAGAAACTAGAGATAGAAGGAACTTCCCTCAATATAATAAAGACTATGTTAGACAAATCCAAAATCAGCATTATATTGAATGGAGAAAAATTAAAAACATTTTCCTCTAAAATCAGGAACAAGACAAGAATGTCCACACCCACCACTCCTATTCAACATAATTCTTGAAATTCTATCCAGAGCAATCAGGCAAGAAAAGAAAACTAAAGGGATACAGATAGTAAAAGAAGAAGTCACGTTATCTCTGTTTATTGACGACATGATTCTATGTTTAAAAGACCCCAAAACTCCACCAGAAGACTTCTACAGCTGATAAATGAGTTCAGCAAGGTAGCAGGATACAAGATTAACATACACAGATCAATACTTTCCTATACTCTAATAATGAATCTGCTGAAAAAGAAATCAGGAAAACTATCCTATTCAAGTAACCTCAAAAAAAAAATCTTAGGGATAAATCTAACTGAGAAAGGTGAACGATCTCTACAATGAAAACTATAGAACACTGAAGAAAGAAATTGAAGAAGACCTTAGAAGATGGAAAGATCTCCCATGTCCTTGGATAGGCAGAATTAATATCATCAAAATAGCAATAACCAACATCATTATACAGATTCAATGATGTCCCCATCAAAATACCAATGACAGCCTTCAAAGAATAAGATAAAATTTATTTAGAAGACCCATAATATCCAAAGCAATATTGAGTAAGAAGAGTGATGCGGAAGGAATCAAAATACCTGATCCCAAATAATATTACAGAGTTACAGTAACAAAATCAGCATGGTACTAGCATCAAAATACATATGAAGATTAATAGAACAGTCTAAGGGAATAGAATAGAAGAATCAGAGACAAACCCACATAGATACAGTCATTCAATACTTGACATAGGTGCCAAAAAATATGTTGGAGAAAAGACAACCTTTAACAAATAGTGCTGAGAAACTAGATGTGCATATGTAGTAGAATGAAACCAGGTCCTATCTTTCACACTGCACAAAAGTGAAATTGAAGTGGATCAAAGACCTAGGAATTAGACCAGATACTTTGCAATTGTTAAAAGAAAACATAGAATCAACACTCCATCGTATTAGCACAGGCAGTGACTTCCTTAACAAGACTCAGAATCCTCAAGAAATAAAACCAAGAATCAATTAATAGGGAGGCATCAAATTAAAAAGCTTCTGTACAGCAAAGAAAACAAGAGCACGTAGAGGCAGCCTACAGAATGAGAGAAAATCTTTTCCAGCTACTCCTTTGACAGGGAATTAATATCCAGAATTATAAACTCAATCCAAATAACCCAATCAAGAAATGGGCAAAAGAACTAAACAGACACTTCTCAAAAGAAGAAACACAAATGGGCAACAAATATATGAAAAAATGTTCAACATTCCTAACAATCAGGGAAATGCAAATCAAAACTACATTGAAATTTCATCTCACTCTAGTTAGAATGGCAATCATCAAGAATACACATAATAATAAATGCTGATGAGAAGATGGGGGAAGGTACATTCATACATTGTTGGTAGGACTACAACAATATCAATATAACTCCTTTGGAAAGCAGTATGGACATTTCTCAAAAGACTATGAATGGACCACCATATGACCCATTGTCTGACTCCTCTACATTTATTGCAAAAGAGCTAAAATTGACATACTATAGTGATATAGGCATGTTGATATTCATAGCAGCATAATTCACAGTAGCAGTGCAGGTGCCAGTGTAGGTGCCCGTCAACAAATGAATGGATAAAGAAAACATGATATATCTACACAATGGACTTTTACTCAGCCATCTAAAGAAGAATAAAATTATGGCATTTGCTAATAAGTGGATGGTTAAGTGAAATAAGCTGGACTCAAAGTCATACGCCATATGTAGAAGCTAGAGAAAAACAAAGAGGAGAAAAGGAGAGGGAAAGCCCATGAAAATAAAATGGATAACGTTGGAGTAGAGGAGGAGGTTTGAGGAGGAGGAAGGACAGGAAAAGGGAGAAATTTTGGAATGAAACTGACCAAATTATGCTTTGTACATATATGAATAAACCACAGTGAATTCCACCTTTATGTCTATATATATATTTAAAGCACAAAATTTAAAAACAATAAATAAATAGAAGGAAAAGCAGCAGAATAAAGGAAGGGAAACCGTGGGAGGGAAGAAGGGAGAGAGAGAGAGGAAGTACTGGAATGGAGTAAATTATATTTCATGCATGTATGATTATGTCAAAATGAATCCTACTATAATGTAGAAATATAATACACTAATAAAAATACTTAAGAGATAAATTGTTTTAAAATAAAGTGTTTTGTGAAGAGCCAAAACATTCAATAAAAGAAGAGTAGATTTTATTTGTTAATTCTGTTTTTCTTACTAACTTCTGCTTTTATCATTTTGAAATCCTTCCTTCTTCTTCTTTTAGTCTATTTTTCATTTTTCCCTATTTTTTTGAGTTGGACACTGAATGCATTGGTTTTCTTTGTTTTAATTTTATTGCTATAAGTATTTAAGGCTGAAACTTCTGAATTTTGCCTCCTAGTCCTGGTGTATATTTTAATTAGCACTGTTTTCTGGAAAGAGTGGGTAAACACGAATGCACTTGCAAATTCCCTGGGTATCTTGTAAACTGCAGATGCCCCCTTAGTAGATCTGGGCTCCTCAGGTTTCTGCATTTTCAACAAGCTCACGAGAAATGCAAAGGACTGCAGTCTGCAGATTGCAATCTGGGTATCAATAGCTTAAAATAAGGTTTGGAATTTGTTTAATTCCAATTTTTTTCTGATATTATTAATTTCTAGTTTCACTGTCATTTGATCAAAGGCTGCTGTCTGTATTATTTATGCTTTTTGGAATTTATTGGGTTTTTCTGGAGGCAAATATTGAGTCAGTTACCATTAATGATCACATGCTCTTGCCAAGAAGGTATACTCTCTGTTTTTAAGATACAGAGTTCCATGTATATCTAATTAAAAAAACTGCATCATTTGTTACTTAACTGCATAGATATTTAAAGTATTAAAACTTTTCGATAATTGTAACTTTTTTGAAATGACATGTCTTAGCATAGCACTATCCAATATCTAATTAGTCATTTTCCCTAAATTAATTTATAAATCTAATATTATTACAATAAGAAATACTAACGGTTAACTGGAGTTTCTTCCTCTACAACTAGACAAGCTAGTTAAATGTTCATTTGGACAGAGTGAGTTAGTGCACACCTTCAATCCTGGGGCTTGGGAGGCTGAGGCAGGAGGATCATGAGTCCAAAACCAGACATAGCAACTTATTGAGGCCCTAAGAAACTTAGCAAGACCCTGTCTCTAAATAAAATATTTAAAAAGGGCTAGGGATGTGGCTCAGTGATTAAACCTCCTTGGGTTTAATCCCCAGTACTAAAGAGAAGAAGAAGAAGAAGGAGGAGGAGGAGGAGGAGGAGGAGGAGGAGGAGGGGAAGGGGGAGGGGGAGGAGAGGGAGGGGAGGGGGAGGGGAAGGGGGTTCATTTGTAAAAATAATAAAGCAAAAGAAGCTAAGAGTTTTTTGAAAATATCTAGTTCTACCAGGAATTAAAAGTATGGCAAAGTTTCAAAAATTAAAGCAATGTACTACTATTTTATTGGTTGGCAGATGGACTAACAGAACAGAAATGTAAGCCCTGAAATAAAACCTGAAATAAAATCACATATACATGGGACTTCAGTAAATGATAAAGATGGCATTTCAAATATATAAAGATTTTTTTTTAATTTCCTGAAAGTGTTTTGAATAATCATTTAAAGAAAGATAAAGCAGAATTCATATCTAGTATCATACATTCAAAAATAATATAATTTTAAAAAAATTAACCCATAAAAGAATTAAGGGAAGAAATGACAAGTTATTTTATAACCTTAGGAGTAGGAAAGCTTTTCTGAAAAAAAAATGCAAAATTTCAGAGTTGAAAAATAAAACTTTGATAAATGATGTTGAATTAAAATATAAACTGTTACATGGCCAAAATAATAAATAACTATATAAAAAGACAAAAGATGAGTGAAGAAAGTACCTGCACAATTATGACTCAGAGACAAATGTCTGAATACTAATATGGAAAGAGCTACTAGAAATCAAGAAATGAAAGGATAACAAACCAAAAAAAAATGTTGATCATAATAAATTAAGACAATTCACAGGTTAAGAAATTTTAAAAAATGGGTCATTAAAATATGAAAAGATGCTCAACTTTATCTAAAAGTACCTTGCAATAACTTCACTGCTGTCTTTCTGTTTTCCATCTTTTATTCTCTTAATATAAATTACTACTTCAGGTTAAATATTACTGTGTTCACATTAGTATACAAACATTATTCACAGCTGAGTATTGTAGCATACTACAATAATATTTCTTTTCTTACTTTTTGTTTTTCCCAAAGTTTATAATTGCCTTACTTTTGATTTGCTTAGCCTTCTTACTTTTTGCTAACTCTCCCATAGCTTCCAACAGCCAGTATGATTTTCCACAAGATCAATAACATTAAATATCTATAATTTCTATTTTCTGTTGGTAAAGTGCTCTCTGGGAATCTCCATTCTCTTTTTCTCTGAGTTGATCTCTCATTGGGTGTGAGAAGCAGCTATCCCGTGAGATTTCTTTTTTATTGAGATATTCAAATTCCCTTTGCCTTTCTCCCGAGTTGTATTATTTATTACCAGGATATCATCTTTTCCTTTTTCTTGATGTATTTTTTCTCAAGTGGTGGATCACGGGGTAGGGGCTTGATCAAGAGGACAAGCTCAGAATCTGGTTTCTAGTGCTTGGGAACTCCAGCTGGAGCCTGTACAAATAAAATAGCATCATTATACCACAATAGTAAATAGACATGCCTATCTACTACATAAGAAGGAGAGAACATGATGTGAAAAGAATATCCGAATCGGGTTATGCAGACAGGCAAAAAAACGTTGGGAGGCTTGTCCTCATAGATAGCTTTCATCTAGGGCTTTGTCACCTCCAGAGTCACCTTCTGGTGTGTTTAGTCCAGGCACTAGACACCTGGCAGTCACAGTTGGACTGCTTGGGCCATGTGCTGGTTGTCAGAGCCTGGAGCTGTAGAGGCTTTTGCAGGAATCTGTGACTGTTGGATTCCTGAGCAGCCACACAGCTTTGCTCTGCTGTTCAATTCTTTAACTGTCTTTTAAGTGCACCTGGAGACCAACAGACAGCCTCTCTTTAAAAACCGCCAAAGGCGCGGATGTTTTCCTCCTCCTTGGATACTGACATTCCACACTTCTTCCCTCAAAGCAAATGTTCCTGGGCAATTGTTTTAGACATTTCATTTGAGCTTCTGATATTGCCCTGAGATTTAGAAAAAAGTCAAGTTATTATTCTAAGAAAGTTGATTCATTCTTTGAGTCCAACTTGGACAAACCAGGCCCCCAGAAAGAAAGCGTCAGAGTGAGGAAGTGTCAGGACAGGGCAAGCCCTCCACCAGGAAAAAAAAAATGAAGAATGAAGATGACAAGGGAACATGGAAATTCCACAATATATCAAGGAGTTGCTGAAGAGGCCAAGGTTAGGGACCCTTTGCAATTAAACGCACACACACTCATGTTGAAAAACAGTGCGGGGCTGGCCTGCCTTCTGGAGCGTCCCCAGAATGTGGGCTGGGTTGACCCTGCATCTGGAATGTGACCCAAGGCATTTGCTCTCCAAATACTCACTCACTGGTGGATCAGGGGCCTGAAGGGCGCAGTTTCTCCTCTCAAAGAATTTTACAATTTAGGAGAGAAAACAGACAAGTTAACAACACAACATTGAAAGAAACCAGGGCTATCTGAAAAAAACAAGAAGAAATCCCTTTTAACTGGAATTTCAGGAAAGGCTTCCTAATAGAGGGGGTATTTGTTATGGTATGGATCCTAAATAACCCCCAAAATCCAAGATGCTGAAGGCTTGGTTGCTGGCCTGTGGTGCTTTGGGGAGGTGGTGAGACCTTTGGGAAGTGGAACCTAGTGGAGAGGAGTTGGGTCATTAGGAGTATGCCCTTAAAAGGGGATATTGGAAACACAGTCCTTTCATGTCTCTTCCTTTATGCTTCCCAGCATCTTCAGGTGAACAGACCTCCTCTTCTACGTGCTCCCCAGGATGTACTGTGCCACCAAGGCCCAAAGTGATGGGGTCAAGCAACCATATACTGAAACCTCTGAAATCCTTACCCCAAAACATTTTCTCTCCTTTTAAAGATGACTACCTCAGGCATTTTGTCACAGCCCCCATGGAAATATGACTAATGTAGTATCCTAGCTGAACCTTGAGGAAAGCCTAATCATTGGCAGGAAAATTGGGGAAGAGGCATTCATAGCTGAAGAAAACATGAGTTCAAGATCTGAAGTGTGGAATGACCTTCCCATTTGTTGACTGGATAATGGCCAGATGTAGCTGGAGTTAGGAGGGTGGGAAATGAGGCTGAGAAGAAAGTCTGGGACACAGTAAAGACCTGGTGTACCGTGAATTCCACTTTCAGCACCTTAGATTTTATTATACAGGATACATGGAGTTTCTGATTGCTTATTGAATGGGGTTATGGCAACATCTTCTGCAGAGAACATTCTATGAGAAGATTGGAGAGGAAAGATCCAAAGGGAAGAAGTCTACTTAAGGAGGCAGGACTGTGAAACAGGTATATCCCCAGCAAGCTTCCAAGAGAATCTGGGGCTTCTCATCTTTGTCCCATACTTAAAGTAGGAAGCTATCGATTGTAACCAACATGACCAAGGATAACTGAAAAGGTGACTCAAAGAAAAGTTAGAGGGGCAAGTAACTGTAAATATCATGTCAACGATTTATACAGAAGGGCAAAAGCCTAGGTCAGGGATTCTTAAATTTGGTTGCAATTAATTTAGAATCACCTCAATAGCTCTTCAAACTACTGGTGACTGATCCATGTCCCAAGAGATTCTAATGCAATTTCACTAGAGCACAACCCAGGAATCAGGCTGTTCACAATCTGTCCTGGTGATTCTATGTACAGACAGGGTTGAGAACCAAGAGTTAGATGTTACCAGGTGTGAATTACTGATGCAGGACATCAGATTCAAATAATAGCTACCTTACCAGGTATCCACAAGCTACTAAAGCGAGATTATAGTTCTTTCATTGTTTTGGGAGATAATATATAACTTTAAAAAACCTGTTAGGCATGGTGGTGAACACCTATAATCCCAGCAGTTTGGAAGACTAAGGCAGGAGGATGGTGAGTTCAAAGCCAGCCTCAGCAAAAGTGAGGCACTAAGCAACTCAGTGAGACCCTGTCTCTAAATAAAATACAAACTAGGGATGGGGATGTAGCTCAGTGGTCGAGTACCATTGAGTTCAATCCCTGGTACCCGTAAAAAACCCCAAATTCTGCTAGTTGTTAATTTAGTGTTTTGAAATCATTATTGAAATTATGTTCCCATCACCCAAATCTCAGAGCACACAGATTAGTACCTTTCTATGTCCACAGCCTTAGATAAAGTCTTCATTTTCTTTTTCCTCTACTTTCTTTGTTGTTGTTGTTGTTGTTGTTTTGTTGTTGTTGTTTAAATTTTTTTATTAGTTGCTCAAAACATTACAATGATCTTGACATATCATACATTTGATACTCTACTTTCTTTGTTAATATAAGTTGAGTTTTTCTAGATTATAGTCACTACACTAATTTTTGAAAGATTTTTTTAAAATATGGGCACAATATCTTTATGTTATTTATTTTTATGTGGTGTTGAGGATTGAACCCAGTGCCTCACATGTGCAAGGCAAGCATTCTGCTGCTGAGCTATAACCGTAGCCCCTAATTTTAATATTAGAGTTCTTACATTTTTAAGAATATCTATGGTTTTTTTTTTCATTCCATTTTGAAAGCAGAAGTAGTTTCCAGACTTTAACTGGTTTCTGTATTATTCTTTCTGCCATGATTTTCCCCATTTTGTATTTGTATTTAGAAAATGTCTTCAAGAAATTTGTTCTAAAGAAGACTGACATTTTGTGAATCCTTGTGTACTGATTAATTTGGGGTCAACTGGGCTAGGTTATGGTGTCCAGTTGTTTGGTCAAAAACTAGTCTAGATATTGCTGTCAAGGTATTTTGTGGATGTGACTGATATTTACAATCCATTGATTTTAAGTAAAGCAGATTACCCTCCAGAATGTTAATGGGCTTTATCCAATCAGTTGAAGACCTTACAAGCAAACACTGAAGTTTCACCAAGAAGGAATTCTTCCTCAAATCCGTAACAGAAATCCTGTCTGACTTCCCAGTTTTCTGATTTCAGACTTGTCAGTCACATGAACCAAGTGCTTAAAATAAATTTCTCTCTCTCTCTCTCTCTCTCTCTCTCTCTCTATATATATATATATATATATATATATATATATTATTTTTTTTAATTTTTTTTCATCTGCCTTTATGTATATCTGTCTCTTTCTCTGTCTCCTGCTGGTTCTGTTTGCTAGAGAGCCATGACTGATAGACCGTGTACATCCTGGAAATGTCCCTTTATAGCTATCAAAAATGAACAACTTGGCTGGGTATGAAATTCCTGGGCCCCAGCTTTCAGCCTCTGAGAACTTCCAACCCTTGATCCTGGAGAACACTCAGAGGCAGCTTAGTATTTATTCTTTGTTGTGTGATCTGATATTTAGATCTGCAGACTTGTAGGATATTTTTCTCCATGAGTTAAAAGCTTTTTTAAAAAAAATTATTATTATTTGGTTTTGTTGTTGTTTTCCATGAATCCCTTACTTTGGAGTATTTTCCATTAACATGTCTTAGAATTCAAGTGAACTTTTTCAAGATCCAATAATTTGGGTCTTTCTTTAGCTAAGGAATTTCCCCTCATTAACATATTTTCTTGGTATTAATATGGCGTCAGTTATAAAAGCACACCACTGACTACTTTGGGTGGGAAAATGATAGGCAAATGTTAAGATATAAAATGCATTTTTAAAGCTGGGTGTGGTGGCACATACCTGTAATCCCTGCGGCTCTGGAGGCTGAGGCAGGATTACAAGCTCCAAGCCAGCCTCAGCAATTTTGCAAGTCCCTAAGCAACTTAGTGAGACCTTATCTCAAAATAAAAAAAAATAAAAGAAAGGAGTTGAGGATGCAGTTTAGATGTAAAGTGTTCCTGGGGTCAATCCCCAATACCAAAAATTTTAAAAAGCATTTTAATTTCAGAAAGGTCAAAATGGGGGGTGAGGAAATGTGACACACTGAATTTAGCTCCATTCATTTGTGTCTTTCCTTGAGGATTTCAGTGTTTGGGTTTTCTCTTCTCCACTTTCTGTTTCTAGCATATTCTCTCTCAGCATTTTCACTTGCTTGTCTTTTTCCTGCATTCTCAGATTTGCATAATGTGTCACTTAGTCGTGTTCCTGCATCATCAAATCAGTTTCTTACTACCTTCAAACGTGATTTTAAGTTCGACATTTGTAGAATGATTTCTTTAAATATATCCCAATCTTGCCCACTTCCACTTTTCTCATCCATGTGTCTTTGAATAATTGCTTATAATCTCCATGTGATTTTTGTCCCTTTATAATTAAAGCCTCTTCTTTTATATGCTTCAAAGAGTGCCATGAGGGAGCTGGGGTTGTGGCTCAGTGGTAGAATGCTTGCCTGGCATGTGTGAGGTCCTGGGTTCGATCCTTAGCACCACATAAATAATAAAAATAAAAGTACTGTGACCATGTACAACTAAAAACAATATTTAAAAATTTTAAAAAATATATAAAGAATGCCATGAGGTTTCTGGAAATTTCTCCAGGATACTGATGGTAAGCATTTTCAGACCCTGGGTTCTCCTCTGTACCCTCTCCTTTTCATGTTTCTGCTCTACTTTTCCTAGGGGTCCCATTCCCCATCCCCAACTGGCTTGACTCTATGTGTACACACACAGGTCCCTATGTGTCTTACACCTCACTTCTTGGGTAGTTGGGGCCATTACTTACAACACAGCTGGGGTAATGGTGTGTTGGCTCCTGGTCAAGTTCCCCATTCCCAGAAGTTTCCACTTCATCTGCTCTTCTCTCCCGCAGTTGCTCATCCTCCTATCCCCAGCCTCTGGTCCTCTCCACCTCGGAGGCAACGCCTCCATACAACCACATGCCCCAGAATGCACTGCTTTCAGGGCACTTCCTGATTTTATCCCAAACGTCTCACAGAACTTTCTGATTTTATCAGACCCTCCCAGTGGGTCTCAATGTGATTCTGAGAAAATAAAAAAAATGGCTTCAACAGATGGCAGCTAACAGCTAGGCTAAAGCAAAGTGTTCCCAGTTGCACATAAACAACTTTCACAGAATATAAACAATAATTGGACAAGGCTTCTCTGAGACCATGCCCAAAACATGGCAGAGACAAGGCCATTCTTCAACCACAAAAATAAACATCTTATTTTTTTCTTTTCTTGTTATAGGAGTAACTGCTGGTTTATCTATCTATTTATTTATTTATTTTAACCAATGAAAACTCTCTAGCTTGGCTTCAATCCTCCCATCTACTAGATAAAAATTACTAAGACAACCCCAGGCACTAACATGGCCTACACTATCTGACAGAACTGGCCTTGAGTTGGTCTTCACTTTCTAACACGCCCAATACAAATTCTAACTTCCATTTCCCCTCAATGTCCCTAAGAATTATTCAGTAAAAGCCCAGAGCCCATAATAAAGCCTCCCAACAGGATGTCTCATGGAGTCCTTTTAAGCACACCCCTTGCAGCAATAAGCAAAGCAAACCTCACTTTGACCACACTGCGTTCCTGGTGGCCTTTGCCTCTTGGGCTTCAACATCATAAAAGGCAAGTCACTTCTTCAGTTGATATAAACATCTGAGGCATAGTTCCAGTCACATTTATTTATGAATATGGGTCAATTAGTATTAATTGATCCAGCATTCCAGTGTGTTGTTAGAATGTTCTGAAGATCCAAATTTGGTGTTTTTTTTCTCTGAAATGTGGCTCACCACTTTGATAACTGCCGAGTTCCTCCCACTTGGTGGCATCAGAGGCATCCTTTGTTCTGGGCATCTTGGGTGATGGGAGTGATTATGAATGAGGTGGTTCTGCTTCAGAGTTGGCTTGACTGCCTCTTGGCTGGGATGTCTCAGTTCTTGCCCTCTTTCGTCTTCCAATAGGCCAGCTCAAGCTTGTTTTTACTCCCTGAGTATTCTGTTGACCAAAGCCTGTCACAAGACCAGCCCAGTATTTAGAATGGGTGCAAAAGGCACAATCAAAGCCAATAATGCTACTGTTTAAGTGTCTGTCTCGTGTCTTCATCTGTAAAATATAAAATGATACCTACCTCATAGGGTTTTTGTCAGGCTTAAGCAATTTGATATATGCCAAACGTTGAGACTAGTGCCCAGCTTCCGGTAGGCATTATGTAAATGTCTAATTTTTATTATTGTCTTGAGTTGATTATATTAAGGAAATTGCTTAAATTAAGGAAATTCTTGCCCAGTATTTTTATTTTTTTCCAGGTTTATTTAATTACCTGTTTCTGTGGGTTGCCTGGTTAGTCCCACAGTGAATAGTGACACATATTTTCATTAATGGTAATTTAGGCCTACTGTTTCCAACTATCAGATATTAGGATATATTGCATTTTTGTTTAGGTTTTTGTGGTGCGGGAGATTGAACCCAGGACCTCATGCATGCTAGGCAACTGGGTACATGGGTGGGAAAAGTCGATTGCTACTAAGCTACTCCACCCACTGTATGCATTTTCTTGTTGCTAACACAGAAGTCTTCATAATTCCCCCTTAATTTGCTTTCTCAGTATCCCTTTAATAGGTGAACTTACCCTGAACGTGTAGTATTAGAATAATTTGCAACAAAATCTTAAAGTATGTGCAATAAAATACAGGGTTATTTTTTTTTTAGTGCCTGGAGCATCATTTCATAATTTAAAGTCTCAAATAAGCTCAAATTGCAACTTCATTTTCTTTGCTTTTCAATTCTCCGTCATTTCTCTTCTCCACTGGTACATGGGTGGGAAAAGTCGATTGCCCAAAGGGTCTCTGAAATGTACCACTTGGTATGTACAGTGCACAGCTCATGTGATTGCGGACAGCAGCACCAGAACTATCATTCTGACAAAGTGAACTTTGGTCCAAGAAGTTGGAAAATCACCTATTAAGAGCAATCTCTAGTGTAAGGCTCACTGTACTACGTTACTGAGGAGTTCATTTTACTGGTTTGTCTTTGTCGTTTTTCTTAATGCGAGACAAATGCTGCTAACACAGGCTTTTCAGTGTATGCCAGCAATCAGATGTTGAAATACCTTTCAGATGGTTTGCCTTACAGAGCTGGGCCACCTCCAGCAACCTTTCTTCTAGGGATCTCCCATGATGCTCATCACCGGCAGGGCTGGGTGCCATTTTCCTTCTATAGACCACACACCAGCCTGTGAGTGGTAAGCAGAGTCAAATAGTCAGTCAGTACACTTTGCCACTCCAACTCAGACCCACTTTCTTACACTGCCCACCACTGCACACCCTCCCTGTTATAAAAACTGCAAAAAAGGAAGGAATAAAGGAATAAAGAAAGCAGAGTGTTAAGATCAACAACAGGCTATTTCTAAAGATAAAACTGCTGTTTGGGGGACTGGTGGGAGGCAACTATTAAACCTCCCAAAACGAGCCACTTAGAAGAAAAGCAATTTAAATTGGTTTTCAAACAGAGAGTGTTTTTCTTTATCCTTATATAACTGCAAAAATGACTGAACACTTTGGACTATACATTTTTTTCAATCTTTCCCAAATGAAATCACCTTTGGTAGAGGACCAAGCATGGAAAATTTCAGCTAAAAAGAATGACTCTGTTAAAAACTTGCAGCAATTTAGAAAAAGTGATAGAAAGAAAGCATGTGTGTAGCTGGAGGTAGTAATTCTGGTTGGCCTGATGTAGTTGGGGAATAGGTTATTTTGAATAAATTGGCCTCTGTATAACTGAAGCATAAACTATTATTGTTATGCATGGAAATCATAGATGTTTTTGTTCTTAACTGTTTATAATAATGCAGTTCAAATATTTTGAAAACAGTAGTTCAATAAATTTGATGACTACAATTTCTTGTTCAATGTTTTATGTATATGGAAAAGAAAGTCAGTTGGTATAGAATTCTAGAAATTTGGAATTTAAAAAAATCTCTCAATATAAATGATAGAAATGTTTATGTCTACATTCTGTTTCCTGAAATAACTAATGAATTTTTTAAAACACAATATTCTTCTTTAAAAAATTAGAAAATACTGATTAAACCAAGAGTAGAAAGTAAAAATCATCTATGACCAACTACTCACAGATAACCAGTGTTACTAGTTGCCTTTATTCTTAGGGTCTTGTGTGTGTGTGTATGTGTGTGTGTGTGTGTGTGTGTGTGTGTGTGTGTGTACAAATTTAACGTTAGCTATTTTTATTAAAATTAAATTATACTCTACAAAGTATTTCAGAACTTTCCTTTTGCTTAATCACATATTGCATAAGGTGGGAAACCTTAATATTGTTTCCAAATAAACCCAGGTCCTCAAACTACGTGTTTCCCTTACAACTCTAGGTATCAGTTTATGCTTGCAATGAGCTCATTTGATCATTGTATTTCATTACATTGATCTGTCTATCATTCTACCAGGAACAAAATATTTAAATTATTGACCTTTTATAATTTATCTTAATTTGAAAGATAAATGAAATCTTCATAGCTCTTAATCTTTTCTTGATTATTCTTGATATTCTTCTAAAGGACCTTTAGATATTTTATCAAGAAAAAAATATTAGAAAAATGTTGAATTTAGGGATTAATTTCGGTAGAACTGGTATTCTTATGATATTATCCTTCCATAGAATAAATATAATATAGTCCTTCATTTACTAAACTTTTTTCCACACTTTTTATTGATGCACTATAGTAGTACAGAATGGTGGCATTTGTTGTTACATATCTAGACATGCACACAATATGATGATATAATTTGGCCAATATTTTTCCCTAGTATTCCCCTTATTAAATTTTTCTTTTACATTCTTTGGTAAGGTTTTATAGGTATATTCACATGTATTTGTTACCTATTTTTAACCTTTTTTAAAATGAAAATTTTAATTTTTTTTTGTTTTTAAATAACTTTACACATGTATTTTTATAAGAGTAGAGAAGAACTCATTTTCCTAACCTGACCTTTAATACAACTCCTCAGGAGGTAAAATGTAACAGTTTTATATAAATTTTTGTCTTTGTTTTGGCGCTAAACTATTAATCTAAATATGCCTTTTTTATTCTTGGCATATCAACTTTGAACTATGTCTATTTAGTTGATACTGCCATCTAATCTCCTTACATCCTTTTATCTACCCAGTATTTGATAAATGTAAGTTGTAGTTTATCTTATACCTAAGTTCACATCTAAACTTTTATTCTATTTGAAACTGATTTTTGTGTACGTATGGGATACAAATCCTATTTATATTTTATTTTTAATTTTTTTTTTAGCTATAACAGTAGAGTGTACTTTGACACATTTTACGAACATAGAGTGTAACTTATTCTGATCAGGATTCCATTCTTATGGTTGTACATCATGTGGAGTTTCACTGGCCATGTATTCATATATGAACACAGGAAAGTTACATCCAATTCATTCCATTGTCTTTCCTATACTCATCCCTCTCCCTTCCCTTCATTTCCCTTTGTCTAATCCACTGAGCTTCTATTCCACGCTCCCTTAGCATCCACATATCAGAGAGAAAATTTGACCTTTGGTTTTATGGGATTGGCTTATTTTACTTAGTATGATAGACTCCAGATCCATCCATTTATCAGCAAAAGTCATACAGTCATTCTTTTTTATGGCTGAGTAATATTACATTGTGTATATACTACATTTTTTTTATCCATTCATCTTGAAGGGCACCTAGGTCTGTTCCATAGCTTGGCTATTGTGAATTGTGCTGCTATGAACATTGATGTGGCTGCATCTCTGTAGTATGCTGATTTTTAACTCCTTTGGATATACACTGAAGAATGGCACAACCGGGTCAAATAGTGGTTCCATTCCTAGTTTTTTGAGGAATCTCTATACTGCCTTCCAGAGTGGTTGTATCATTTGCAGTCCCACCAGCAATGTACACTTTTCCCACATCCTCACCAACATTTATTGTTGCTTGTATTCTTGACAATTGCCCTTCTGACTGGAGTGACATGAAATGTCAGTGTATTTTAAATTCATATTTCTCTAATTGCTAGAGATGTTAAACATTTTTTCACATATTTTTGACCATTCATTTTCTCCTTCCATGAAGTTCCTATTCGATTCCTTTGCCCATTTATTGATTGGTTTATTTGCTTTTGTTTTTTTGGTGTTTAATTTTTTGAGTTCTATATATCCTGGAGATTAATGTTCTATGTGAGTGAGGTGCAGGTAGCAAAGATTTTCTCCCATTCTGGAGGCTCTCTCTTTACTCTCTTGATTATTTTCTTTGTTGTGAAGAAGTTTGTAGTTTGATATTATTGACTCTATTTATATTTTCTGCATGGAAATGGAGTATTTGGTGATTGAAACTTTCCCCTTTCTTCTGCAGGGCTTGCTGTGGTATAAATGAGACTCTGTATTCCCGTGGGTCTGCTTCTCAGTTCTATGTTTTCATCTTTCCATTGGCTTGTCCATCTTCAAGCCAGTATCATTCTGCCTTCACTACCCTAGCACTAGAATACATCATGGGTATTTAGTGTAACAACTCTTTCCACCCTGTTCTTCCTCAGTGGTATCTAGGTTATTTGGCCCTTTGATTTTACCTGTAAATTTAAAAATCATCTTTTCAAATCCCATGGATTACAACAGCACTGAATCTATAGATGAATTTGTGGAGAGTTTTTGTCTTCATGACCGTATTTTTTTTTCTATCCACAAGAATAATATACTCTCCCTTTATCTGAATTTTCTTTATTGTATTTCAGTTTTGTTTTATATTTTCTCTCTGAAGCATTTGAACATTGTTAGATCCACTCCTAGACAAGTGATATTTTGGTTATTGTCGCTTTAATAAATACTATCTTTGGTATTTTAACTTCATGTCCAGAATTTTTCCAAATACTTTTAATATTTTTAATAATCCGTTACCTCAATCTCCTTTTAATTTTCAAATAGACAATGTTATATGCGAGGTTCTGTGGTTTTCATTCCAGTTGTCATACCTTTTTATTTCTTATTCTTGAGTTGCTTCACTAAGACTTTCAGAACAATAGTGAATAGGAAGGGAGAGTTACGACGTCTTTGTGTTTCCAATTTATTAGCAAGTTAAGGAAGTTTGTTATATTCCTAGCTTTCTAAGAGCTTTTCATTATGAATAGATACGTAATTTTATCAGACAATTTTCATGCATACATTGAGTTTATCACATGATCTTTGTCCTTTAATTTGCTAATGGATTTTCAAATGTTAACCTTGTATTTCTGGAATAAAATCAACTTGATCATGATGATATTTCCCTGTATTTGTCTTGGTATGTTCTTGTTTTAGGTTCTCTAAATAAGTTCATGAGTAAGATTAGAATTTTCTTTCCTTTTTTCTTTTGTTTCATCATCATAAAATTAATTGGGGAGTATACCCTAGTTTTTATTACTTGAAATAACTGGCTTATGATGGAAATTGTTGAATGCCTGATAGAACTTGACTTTAAAATCATCAGAGGTTAGTATATATTTGAAGGAAAATTTTAGACTCTTCATTCCATTTCTTCAAAGAAGGAATAAGTAAAGGTGAAACAAAATTTTTATTTTTCCTAAGGGGTTTAACAGAGAGAAGTTTTCAATAATAATAGCAACAGTGTATTCAATTAAGTGTGCATACATATATAATGCTTGTGTATACAAATTTGTATTAGTTGTAAAAGTATACAGAGTTGAAAACTCCAGGGTAACCAGTAAAAAATCTTTTTTTTTTGCTCTTTAATATTTTTTAATTTTTATTTTATTTTTATTTTTTTTATTGGTTGTTCACAACATTACAAAGCTCTTGACATATCATATTTCATACATTAGATTGAAGTGGGTTATGAACTCCCAATTTTACCCCAAATGCAGATTGCAGAATCACGTCGGTTACACATCCACAATTTTACATAATGCCCAATTAGTAATTGTTGTAGTAAAAAATCTTTTGAAAAAAGAAGTATAACTGATATCTTAAGAAAGGAGAAAAAAATAGAATAATTTAAAATGTAAAAAAAATAAGTAATAAAAAGTTTAGAAGACAAAGATAGATACAAAGAATAAGAGCTTCTAATAGAAAACAGTAGCAATGTGGTAGACATCAGTCCACTATATCAGTTTAAATCAAGGCCTCATATATTTTGATGCTCTGCTATACATATTAGAGATTGTTACATCTTCTTGGATAATTTACAGTGCCCCTGTGTATTCCTGATAATTTTCCTTGCTTTGAAGTTTGCTCTGTCTGAAATTAATATAGTTACTCTCACCTTCTTGGTGTTATCATGGTAGACATTACTCTATCCTTTTACTTATAACCTATCTATGTCTTTTTACTTTAAATGAGTTTCTTATGCACAGCATACAGTTGGGTCTTGTTTTTTATTCACTTCAACAATCTCTGTTATTTAATTAGTGTATTTAGGCTATTTACCAAAAAAGAAATAAGTTATTAAGATTTGAAAAGAAAAGGAGGAGTCTAAAATGCATTTGAGTAATTTAAAAACACCAACACAAAAATGCTACATACTGTAGAATTCCAATTATATGATATTCTGGAAAAGGTAAAATTATGGAGATAGTAAAAGAATGGGTAGCGCTTGCCTGTAATCCCAGTGACTCAGGAGGCTGAAGCAGAAGAATGACAAGTTCAAAGCTAGCCTCGTAACTGAGCAAGGTCCTAAGCAACTTAGCAAAACTCTGTCTCAGAATAAAAAATAAAAATGGGCTGAAGATGTGGCTTAATGGTTAAGTGCCCATGGGTTAAGTCCCCAGTACAAAATTTAAAAAAAAAAAAATCAGTGAATGCCAGGTAAGAGGAAAGGAAGGAAGGATAAATAGGTGAAACAACAGAGCGTTTTTAGGGCATTGAAACTATTCTTTATGAATACTATGATGGTGGGCACATGTCGTTATGTTTGTCCAAACCCATAGAATGTGCAATTCCAAGAGTGAACTCTAATACAAACTAGAGATTTCAGATAACAATGATGTGTCAATGTAGATTCATCAGTTGTAGCAAATATACCTCTCTGGTGTGAGATTTTGATAGTGATGGAGGAATGAGTATGTTGGAGCAGGAGTATGTGGAAAATCTTTGTTCCTTCCAACTCATTTTTGTTGTAAACCCGAAACTGCTCTAAAAATAAGTCTATTACATGCACATACACAAAATAAATAAATAGATAATCAAACAATTCTGCTAAGATTTACCTTCCAGTCCATTCTAAAATGCCAGAAGAATCTCAACATTACGTACATCCACAAGACTGGGATTAGAATATTGCATGTTTTATAAATATATCAAAATTGATTCTACTGTCATGTATAACTCAAAACAACAAATTAAGAATAAAAAAAAAACCTAAAAAAAGTAGTCAGGGCATCTCTTGCTGGACCTTGCAAAACAATAGCACCAAAAATTCTTTTCACACCTCTTTTTTTTTTTTACCCTCTTTTTTTTTTTTTTACTATTGGTTGTTCAAAACATTACAAAGCTCTTGACATATCATATTTCATACATTTGATTCAAGTGGGTTATGAACTCCCATTTTTATCCCGTATACAGATTGCAGAATCACCTCGGTTACACATCCACATTTTTACATATTGCCATACTAGTGACTATTGGATTCTGCTACCTTTCCTATCCTCTACTATCCCCCCTCCACTCCCCTCCCATCTTCTCTCTCTACCCCATCTACTGAAATTCATTTCTCTCTCTTGTTTTTTTTCCCCTTTCCCCTCACATCCTCTTATATGTAATTTTGTATAACAATGAGAGAGGTAAATAAGGAGCCTACATCCTGGGAACAAATTTTTACTCCTCACACTTCAGATAGAGCCCTAATATCCAGAGTATACAAAGAACTCAAAAAATTAAACAATAAGATAACAAATAACCCAATCAACAAATAGGCCAAAGACCTGAACAGACACTTCTCAGAGGAGGACACACAATCAATCAACAAGTACATGAAAAAATGCTCACCATCTCTAGCAGTCAGAGAAATGCAAATCAAAACCACCCTAAGATACCATCTCACTCCAGTAAGATTGGCAGCCATTATGAAGTCAAACAACAACAAGTGCTGGCGAGGATGTGGGGAAAAGGGTACTCTTGTACATTGCTGGTGGGACTGCAAATTGGTGCGGCCAATTTGGAAAGCAGTATGGAGATTCCTGGGAAAGCTGGGAATGGAACCACCATTTGACCCAGCTATTGCCCTTCTTGGACTATTCCCTGAAGACCTTAAAAGAGCATACTATAGGGATACTGCTACATCGATGTTCATAGCAGCACAATTCACAATAGCTAGACTGTGGAACCAACCTAGATGCCCTTCAATAGATGAATGGGTAAAAAAAAATGTGACACTTATACACAATGGAGTATTACTCAGCAATAAAAAATGACAAAATCATGGAATTTGCAGGGAAATGGATGGCATTAGAGCAGATTATGCTAAGTGAAACTAGCCAATCTCTTTCCACACCTCTTCGATGCCCTAAAAGCCCTGCATGACAGTATCTGCTATGCCCTGATCTGTTGAGATGCCAAGGTCCCTAAGAGCAAGTCTCAAGAATCATTACTGTTTATGGATGAACTTGTCACAACCTCTAAGGAGGAAGCCGGATGGAAAGGGACAGAGAACACCTGACCAGAAGGCTTCCGTCCCATCCCAGTAAACCTTTGACTAACCAAGGTTGATACCTAGGTTTCAGCTCACCTCTGCTCCCACAGAAGGCCCTGCCTCTCCAGGTCTCAAGTCTGTACATTCGCATGGGCTTGCTTTGTTCTTATGGAGAAATTGCAGACAGTATGCCATCCAGGCCAGGGTCAAGTTTGGGAAATGCACAGCCTTTTACAATTTGAAAGCCACACTCCATAAAAGCTACTTGCTTTGCCTACATGTAACAGGTTCCAAACAAAATTTCTGTTCATCCTCCTCACTAATGACCAGTGCTTGCTATTAGCAATGAGGAGGATGGGAAAGGTTATCAGGGTCACCAGAGGAAGCAAGAGGGAAAGAGGTTAGAAGTTGGGGAGAAAAAAATATATAAAATAGGAAAGGAAGAGGGTCTTTCCTGCTGTGAATACTATTGGAAGAAAAGTGAGGACAGAATGCAGACCCCATGGAGGTCATTTCATGTGCCCTGCATTTTGTGGGACCTGTTGCCACCCAGCCCTCCTCCTGTGTGGCCGGTGGACTTGTTTGTTCTGGCTTAGAACCCCAAGCCCATCTTGCCAGCAGCTCCTAAATTTGAACTTGCACAGCAGATCTTGGGCGTGAATTCTATCTTTGGAAATTCTTCCTCTCTCACCACTAAATATAACTCACCCAAGTTGTCCAATGTGACTCGGACAGGCCCTCACAGTGACCCAACTCCTACAACCAAAGAAAATAGAGATGATCTATTGAATGTGACATGGCTCTCTAGCCAATGCCTCAAGTTCTCCTCCTCACAACCTACTTCTCTCTGTCCAAGATTTTTTCCAAATACTTGATTTGAGTAAAAGTCATGAGTGACATCTCAATCTATTTGCGCTGCTATAACAAAATGCCTGAGACTAGGGAAATTTAATATGAAAAAAAAATTATTTCTCACAGTTCTGGAGGTTGGGAAGTCCAAGATCAAGGTGCTGGCATCTGGCAAAGGCCTTCTGGCTACATTCTCATATGACAGAAGACTAAAGGGCAGGGCTGGGTTTGTAGCTCAGTGATGAAGTGCTTGCCTTGCATGCATGAGGCACTGGGTTTGATCCTCAGCACCACATAAATATAAATAAATAAATAAAAATATTGTGTCCATCTACAACTAGAAAACTATTAATAAAAAAAAAGAAGACTAAAGGACAAAGAGTCAAAAGGGGGATGAACTCACTTTTGAATGGCATTAATTCCACCCATGAGGATAGAACCCATTTGGCCAAATCATCTCACAAAGCTCTCACCTTGTAATACTGTTACAATGGCAATAAATTTCAGCATTGGTTTTCAGGGATAAATATCCAAACAATTCCTTGTGGTTTTAGGTGAGAAAGACAACCCTTTGGTGCCACCTAAATTTTGGAGTTTATAGATATGCGTTACCAGGGAGGAATACAAAGCTAGAAAGAAGGGGAAATACCAGGAGAGTCCTTTCTTTAGAATCAAGGGCCACCATCAATGGGATTGAAACAAAGTACAATGATTCCTTGTGACCTTGAACTATACCAGGAGTGCTGATATCTTTCTGTGGTCAACCATTCTAAGCCAGAACGACTTGAGTGCATGTGATTCATTTCCGCCCATTTGTTCTAACCTGAGCTTTTAATTTTAGACCAGGGATCCAAGTTAAATATTTCATGTGTACAGAGCAAGAATAGAAAAATGACCAAAAAAAAAAAAGAAAAATAGAAAACCTTTCATTACACAAATTGCAGTGCATATTCCACCAGCCTTCATGGGGCATCCATGATAAATCAGGTACTGTCACTAATAGCCCCATCCCACCACACTCTTCAAAACCCATGCCACTTTGGGTTCTGCTTCTTCCACAAAGAGACTACTACTGGTCAACTTATACAGTCCTGGGTGGAGTTACCATTCCTAAAATGCCTTTTGGTTCTATTATGCCTAATTCCAAAGGGCTGTACTTCTCAAAGCAATGAAGTACTGGGCAGGCTGGGTAGGAGAAATATCTGGGACATCCATTTTCATGTGGCCATCTATAAATCCTGCCCAGGCAGAGCAAGGTGGCCTGTTTCAGCCTATATCCCTGGGAGTTAGTCTAAGGTCCTCTATTCCACGACCTAATAGTATTCTCCTCTTTGTTCCCGCCTGAGTGGACAAAGCTCTAGTTGGTTTCTCAGGGTCTGAGCCATCATCTCTCGTCCTTCCTGACCTTAACAGCAGCCCCAAGTGTGATTTGGCTGGCCCTGGACCCCTCCCGAGGCGGGGATGTGACCCATATTGCCTCTTCCCAAACCTCCCTTTGGATGTATGTATCCCTCCAAAACTTTTATGTTTAAAAGCTGTCACCAAAGTGATGATAATAGAAGGCTGGGCTTCTGGAAGGTGAGTAGGTCCTGAGGCCTTGATCTCTTGAATAGGATTAATGGCCTCATAAAAGAGACTTCCAAAAGCCTCCTGCAGCGTCCACCGTTCCACCATGTGAGGACACAGCATTCATCGGCTCAGGACCAAGCGGTAATAAGGATCCATCCCGGACATATCCAAAGCCAGCTCTCACTAAACACGAAACCTGCCAGTGCCTTGAACTTGGATTTTCCAGCCTTCAGAATCACAAGAAATAAATCCCTATTATTTATAAATTATCGGGTCTAAGGTATTTTGTTATAGAATTAGGAATGGAGTAAATCACCTTTTGTTTCTGTGTCCAGACTGGGACCTCCCTGGAGGTGAGAACAACTCCCTAGGGCCTCTCCATATTAGAGAATGAGACCTGGGCTGGGGGCCTCCCTGAATACCCTCCTAGATCCAGGAGCCCTGCTTCTGGAACTTAAATAAACTCAGTGAATAAGATTTATTTTCTTCCCAAAGATCCTTTTTTTTTTTTTAAATTCACAGCTTGTTTCTATGTTCAGCCACATTTGACCTTGGTGAACTTTCCATTTTGGAGGTTGTTAGTAGGTCAATAGCCTCCAAGGAAGGAAAACCCCTTATTTCTCTGCCTGCCCACAACCAGGAAAGCTGATTGCCAGGGAAGGCCAGTCCCACCCATAGCTTCAGATCACTTCCTGTTCCTAAAAGGCTCCACACACATGGGCCCCTGCCCATCCCCAATCCCCCAGGGCAAGGCTAGATAAGGCTCCAACACACTGATTAATGTTTCCTGGGCCAGACAGGTTCCTTGGTGGCTATTTTTATCCAGTCACTCACTTGGGGTTTTAGACAAATCCTGTGGTTAGTCCATCTTCTTGCAGCCTATTACCCGCAGTTTATAAATCCACCACTGAAATGGAAGTCCTATTTATAGTGTGATCTAAACCCTGTAAAGTTCGATCATTCATTAAACCCTGCATGGATCTCCCCATGCCTAAGTGAGAGGCCAATGAACTGGAAACACAAAGGGTAGAAATAGTTTGGTGAGAGGCATCAGCTAAACATCAGAAAAACATTTCCTCTCATTCCACCTTACAGGCACTCCGAGGTGTGAACGGAGACCCTTGGGAAATAATCCAGGTTGCGATTCAAAGATTCAAATGGCTGCTCCAGGCATCAGAGACAAGTTGCGTCTGGATAGCAAGGGAAGGGCATGCGGGAAGAGAGTTCTTGAGGAGAATTCTTCTTACAGTGTGCTAGAAATCATAAATATATTATTTTATCCCTAGAAATGTGTTCATCTTATACCCGTGAGAAAATAGCCCGAAAGAGCCAAGAATTTGCTCACAGTAAATAGTGGAGTTGAGTTTTAAAGACAGCTTGGACCCTATCTTCATACTGTATGCCATGCAGAGATGTCTGGGATGAATGAATTCATGGTGAAATCTCAGCAAAACTCTGGATACGCCCAGCTCTATGTCCTAGGCTCTAAACTTTCCTCTTCTGCCCTTGGGCATTAACTGTGCTTGAAGCCTCACAGCATGATGGTCTTTATCCCTGAATGACTTGAACTACCAGGATGTGGTGAGCATGCTGCAAGAGGGTATGTGTAGAAGAGCATTTCAAACCCATGACAGGTGAGAAGAGTTAGTACCTTCACTGCCTCTACCTGTAGTCTGGGAGTTCTTGTCATTGTTGTGAGCATCTGGGGAGGCCCTTGCCCCTTTTGAAACTAAATAATCCATCCTTAGGGCTTTCAGTGACATCCAGAACTAACTGGCTTGTGCCAGAGTCAAGGTTTTTAAATATCTCCCAATCTTGTCTCATCCCTGGAAAGCTTTTGAGCCCATAAAAAGGCAACTCTTCTCCCAACCAGCCCGGGCTCCTTTATTCCCCGAAGATTTTACCTTCTTTCTCCTCCTGGATCCCCTGCATAGATCATGCATCCCACCTACTCTTATTCCATTTAACAGTCTGGAACCTTTCTTCTACTCTAGAAATCCCATTAGGTCCTAAACCACCCCAGGGATTCTCCCTGGGGCCCTTGATTCCTCTGTAGACCTCTATTCTACAGGTTGCTCTTCCCCCAAACTATTCTCCTGATCCCTTTACTCCTCAGCTTTGGGGTAAAAGCACCTGTTCCTTTGATGCCCCATCATCCAGTTGACAATCTCAGTGAATTTAAAGGGCCCACCTCCTGGCTCTGCCCTCTCAGTTACTGACCACTTGGACTCCAGTCTATGGCTCTTCCTCTTCACTCAGTTTTACAGTGTTGTTCTTGGAGATCCCCGTGTCCAAGGACATCTCCAGTGGCCCTTCTCACTCTTGGTCAACCTCCCCATTTCTTGCTCTACCACTTCTGTTTTATCTCAGCCTTTCAAATCTAGAGCCAAGTCCTGAATCTTTGCTCCACTTCAGCTTAAATGGTAGCATTCCACGCACCAGGACAGATGGACTGTCCTCCACACATCCATCCCTGGCTCCCTCAACTCTCTTTTTCTACTTCTATCCCTCAACACAACACCACTTCTCCATGTGCCCAGCACATCAACTGCACCCTGTCTGTTATATATTTTCCCCCTAGATAGAATGCCCTTGTTGGACTGTTTTCTAACCAGAGCCCTCAATTTCTTATACACTCATCTTTCTTCCCCACCTGTCCTGCAGTATGCCCATCCAGGATCAATACAAAAACCCATTTTCTCCACCTGCATAGCCAAAGGCTGCTAGAGAAAACCAGGTCGTTGCAAATTCCAATTCTGCAAACTTAGCTTGCCCCTTGTTGCCTGAATGAAGCAATCGTGTTTACACTTGAATGGCAGAGGTGGAGGGTCATCTTCCAGAGCCAGCAACACCTATTCTAACTTTCTTTACTTGCATAAAACCACTACTCAACCCTTTCCCTGTGTTTCACTCTCAGCAGACGACACTGCCCTCTACTTTATGGAGAAATACTGGTTCATCAGACACGCATGCCAACTTCCTTGCCCCTCCCCCTTACACAGTTTTCCACATTCACAGCCATCCTCCCTTTTCCCCATACAAGGACAGCTTTTCTATCCAGCCATTCTCTTTCCCTAACACTTTCTACTTTTCTTTCTGCGCTGGAAACTTCCTCTGAGACTTTAAACAAGATGACATCCTAAGCAATAATGTTTATTTCAGGTTGTCCTCTCTCTATCTCTTTGTCATCTCCTTCCTTCCCTACTTACCCACTTTCCAGAAAACTTGTTACCACTTTGTTCATGGAATTAGGTCCTGCTTTTTCCAACTCACTCCAACTGCCCTCCCACAAAGTGACACAGGATCTCTACACGGTGTCCAGTCCTCCTCTTGCTGGATCTCTTCCTGTCTTTAGCACTCTGTGTCTACTAGGATTTATATTTTAAAACGCCATAGATTGGGTGGCTTAAGGAATAGAATTTTATTTCTTATTCGTGACAAAGGCTGAGAAGTTTCATGATCTGGGTGTCAGGCTATTTGATTCTTGGTGAGGGCTCTGTTCTTGGCCTACAGACAACAGTCTTCTTGCTGTATGCATGCAGGGGTGTGTGTGTGTGTGTGTGTGTGTGTGTGTGTGTGTGTGTGTATGTATGTGTGTGTGTGTGTGTGTGTGTGTTTGAGAGAGAGAGAGAGAGAGAGAGAGAGAGAGAGAGAGAGAGAGAAGAGAGAAAGAAAGAAAGAAAGCTCTTGGGTCTCTTCTTATCATAATCCCATAGGATCCTCAGACCCACCCTCATGTCATATTTGGAGGAGATCTTTGGGAGTTAATTATCTCCCAAAGATCTCCTCCAAATATGACATGAGGGTGGGTCTTAGGACTCCAGCATTTGAATTTGGGGATACCCATTCAGCCCCTTCTCTTTGATATATCCTATTCCCTTTCTTTTCATACGACTGCCTCTCCCATGGCTTTTCTGAGCCTTCCTTCTCTTCTTTTGGGAACTCCTTGCCTACTCCTTGAAGTTCATCCATCATTACTGCTCTCGAACTCCTACAATGATCTTATCTTGCAGTTTTTACTACCAGCCGCATGCTGATGGCTTCCAGTGCCATCTCTCTAGGCCTGATTCTCATGCACTCATAGGATATTCAGTCACTGACCATTTCAGTCGGATGACCCTTAAGTACCTCCAACACCACAGATCTACGATGGCATTCATTATCTTCCCTACCTCCAAACTTCTCTTCATTTGGGATTCTTTTTCTCAAATAGTAGCCCTACCCCACACACTTGGTCAACAAATTAGAATCTTACGCATCATCTCTGAGCCCTTAATCTTTCCCACTCTCCAGGTCTATTTGCTGAATTCCATTGATCAGTTTGGCTTCCTAAAACCACTGCTAAACAGTGGCATGAATGCATTTAAGTATTTATGGGATTTTCAAATTATGGTATCCTTCTTGGTAAACTAAATAAGTCCCACAAACCCAACCACTGATTTCAAGATGAAATCAGTGGGTTTTTTTCCCATAAATATAGAAAAAAGATCAAATCTACATTAGCAACATTCAAAGTTGCATCCTTCATACAAAAAAATATCACACAAGTGCCAAGAAATTTATAAAATCAGCTGTAAATATATTCCCAGAGATGATGGTCAGAAAGGGAGGACAATGAGGTTTGATCCAGTGTTGCTTTGTGAATCACCAGGATATAAAAATAGCATCAGTAAAGTCTGCAGCAAAAAAAGAGTGTGGTTACACGAGGAATCACCTTCAGCACTAATTCATACGTGGCTTTATTCAAGAACTGTGTGTCTTAACTGAGTGTGGAAGAACGTGAAGGGTAAGAGTCCCCTCCTTTGATCTCCCATGAGCCCCTTTGATCTCTATAGCTGCCCTCAGTACCCTGAATTAAAACATTAGGTGTCTTCACCTTTATTAGATAGAGGTTGGCTCAAAGTATGGTACACAGTAGGTGCTCCGAAATGAATAAACAAGTGAGACAATCAAGATACAGGGAATTGAAAGTGAGGAGAGGTTATTTCTCCAAAACTAAACTGGAGGCTTTTTAAACCACCCCAGATAACGCATCTTACATTGTGTCCTTATCTCCCAAAGAGAATTCAAATCACAGAACCTTGGAGAAAAGTTGATGATCAAAGAGGGTGGATTCTGGCCTAGACACAAATAATTGACAGGAAATCACTGTGGCCAGCAACTCCCAAACTGAATAAGGAAGGAAGGTGGGTCCCTGGGGGAGCTTCTTTCTCTCTCAGCCCTTGACCCTGTTTGGGAGCAGAGTTCTAGATCAAAAGAGGAGGAAGGCAGTCCCTGTTCAATGTGATCACCAACATCACACTAAACACTGCAAGTTCTACCCAGGCCTCAGAAGCCACCTGTTTGGGAAGAAAGTGCTTTCTCTTATTTCCTCTTCTCTCCACTCACTCTTCCTTTCCACCCATTCACACTCGTGTTGCTCTGTGCTGGCACCATGACAGGTATTCAGGGACAAGGATGGGATACAACTGGGCTGCAACTTTTTTTTTTTTTTTTTTTTTTTTTTTACTCTTGCTACTATTTAAGACATATTCTTTTGTTCTGCATGAGGGTAATGGCCCCCTGAGGACAGCTGCATTGAAGAAGATATCTTCTTTTCCTCCCCATTTTGCCCATCCTGGGGCAAGTGTCCTGGGGCAGGTTCTCTAGAATGTTTCTCTAAGACAGCAGTACAGGAGGAAATGATTTATTTTAAGAAGTGCTCTCAGGGGACACCAGGAAGATAGTGGAGTCAACAAAAAAGGAAAGGGAAGGAAAAAAAAGCAGGAATGCAGTCTCAGGGGGGAGTCCCAGCCTGGTCTGATCTGGATTGCAGATTGCACCTCGAGGCAAAGAGCTTTCCAACTCAGCCCCATCAGTCTTTGCTCACAGGATGACAGAACTTCCCAGGCACTTGGTGCTCTCATCCAGTCGAGGCAGAGTGGCTCCAGGGGTTGGTTCAAATCTTTGAAAACAGTCCCAGGTTCCAGCCATTAGAAGCAAAACTCACAAGAGCTAGGTAGAAGTGCAAACCTGAGAGGGGACCCGAGGAAGAGGTTTGATTGGAGCAAAGGCAGTATTCATCATGGCAGGACACACCACAACTGTGCGTTGGCTGCACGTTAGGTCACTGACTGGCTTCTTCCGGAATTTCCGCCTGGGGAATAAGCTCTCTGCTTTCCCTGTGGCTTGGCCTTTTGTAGGTAATATCTGAGTCCTGAGGCTTCACTTATATCGGATAGCAGCAAGAGAAGGTCCTGGTAGGTGGAACCACATTCTCTCAACTTAGATGACGAGTTCTATAAGCTACTCTATCCATTCACTGTAAATTCTGATTTATGCCACCAGTAGGTGACACATGAAGTCACTCATGCTCCGCCAGCCAGGCTTCTCTGTGAGATATGGGTGTGTTCAACCAGTTCAGAGTAAGTTAGAAGCTAGCCTGAATGACTGGACAGAAAAGGCAATGGGTGATAGGAGATGGACATCGAGGCACCCCCGCCCCCCGAAAGAACAGTCTCGTTAGATGGAGAAGAGCACTGCACAAAAGGGCTGGAGGTTGTAGTGTCCCCCAGCTTCTATGCAAGGCTATTCTGTATGTGAGTGATGCACTGGTTCCTCAAGAATACAACCCCACACCTCCTTCCCTCTCCGCTGATGACCAATGTCACTGTGCACATCTCAATGATTTATGAGTCCTCCCCTGACTAAGTCATGACTGTGCACTCATTTCCTTCTTCCTTTTTCAGCATGATAGATTTTATTTTCTCAGAAGCTGGACCTCTTCCCATAATCAGAAGCAGGGTCTAGCGAGAGGAGGTGATTGTGGTCTGAGAAGAACACGGAATTAGCTGAACTCAAAAGCATGTCAAACACTTCTAACTGCAAAATCATTGCTTAAAACAGGCTTGGAAAAAAACTCTGCTTGCATTTTGCTCCCAGTCCCTGGTTTATTTTTATTTATTTATTTATTTCAGAAACCCCATACATTTGAATTCCTATAATTTAACTCATCTTCATCTTGTTTATTGGAGAGATATATTGCCTTTGAAAAGTTTTTAGCTTCTTGGACAAAAACTCTCTTTTCCCTTTCTGTTTCATCTCTCCCTGTTACTTTTCTTCCTTATTTGTCTCTCATCTTTTTTTTTTTAATTTCAAAAGCTTAGAACTCTATTCACCCTGTCCCATGACACACACGAAAACAAGGAAAAAGTGTAGCCACAAATCCAACAAGACCAATAGTCACATTAAATATGAATGGATAATAAGCGAGATCCATGTCAGGGGACATACCTCCGTGGTAGAATGCATGACTAGCATGCATGAAGCCCTAGGTTCAAGCCTCAGCACTTAAAAAAATGGTCGAATAAAAAATAAAAACCAAAAAACAAAACCCCCAAGATCCACTTGTATGCTAGGTGCACACAAGTTATATGTGATTCATTCCACTGTCTTTCCTATTCCTGTCCCTCATTTTTATTTCTTTGTTACCTCTTTCTTCTGTCTTTTCATTTCCATTCTTATTTTGTGATATCTTCTCTCTCTCCAAGAAGAGAGAGAGAGCAGGTAGGGAAGGGGTCACAGGGCAGATGAACCCTTCCAAGGCACACCTCCAATGACCCACCTCCTCCAGCCACAGCGCACCTGCCTGCACCTCATTGCCACCTAGTTACTCCATCTAAACTAGGATGGACTGATTAGGTTACAGCTCTCATAGTCTCATCATTTCACCTCTGAATATTCCTGCATTAACACAAGAGTATTAGGAGGACAATTCAAATCCAAACTATAACAAAGAGAAAAAGTCGTATTTATTAATGACATGATAGTTTGACGTTTATATACATTGCAGAATGGTTAAATCCAGTGAATTAGCAAAATCATCATTTTGGAAACGAGAAAACATAATGCCCAGTCTCTTTAGAGTTTTCAGGAATACAGCATATTGTTAACTATAATCACCTTACTGTAAATCAGACATCTTGAATTTATGCATTTATCTAAATATCCTTTGACCATCATCTTCCCATCTCTTCACCCCCAGCCACCCGAGCCTCTGATAAGCACAATTCTACTCTCTCCTTCTATAAGATCACCCTCTCTTCAGATGCCACATCTGCGTGAGACCATGCCGTACTTGTCATTCTGTGCCTGGTTTATTTCATTTAACATGATTCTCTTTCTCCTTGTCTTTTTCTTGGGATAGTTCTTCCTTTTCCATCATTCCCTCTCCTCATCACTTCTTTACCTTTATAGCTATTTAATCACTTTTCTATTTTCTTTTTAATCTTCCTTGCCTTTAAATAGCCTTTGTCATCAACACAGGAATTATACAATTTCAGGGTAAAACTCACACAGGTTAAGTCTAGGCTTCCTGTAATAGTATCTGAGACAAGACTGCTCCTGCCCTAAATGTTACTCCCCACAAACAGGGAGTAAGCTCTGTGTCATCTGCAAATTCACCAGTGCCAGAGCCTGCTGGACCCTCTGCAAGGATGTGGTCAGATCTTCAAGGAGAACATCTGCTGCTTTGGGATACTGTTAGCCTCCCAGGACTCTCCTGCTTAACGGGATCTTCACACTTGCCCCTTATGTAATAGAAATCCCAAGCCTGAGTGATTGGCTTGGGAGATGGGAAAGAATGGGCTGGGCAAGGCCTCTCCACACTGTGCCAACCTTTTGGGACTAGAGGCTACAAAGTGTAGGACCAGGTGCCTGTGCTTGAAAAACAAAACTCTTTTTATGTGGTTCATATTCTCTATAACTACTCCTTGCTGTTCTCCCTTATTATTGCCTTTGGTATTATTCAGTAGACAGAAGTACAAAGAAGAAAATTAAAATTGGCTTGTAATCTCTCTGTTTGGATATCTCCTAGAATTTTAAAATAATAAGTCAAAGAACTGCATGTAAAGTAAGAAATCTCAAACCATACATGAAGTTACAAAATGGAAAGTGAAAGCTTCCCCATCCCATATTTCCAACCCTGGTGGTAATCAACAAGTATCATCAATTTTTTATGATCTCCTCCAGGGGAAAAAAACTCTGTAGAGTCCAACAAAATATGTTTCTATTCATACATTCCCTCCTTTTAACACAAAAATGTTATGCCATACACACTGTTCTGTACCTTGCATATTTTATTTCATGATGCTGTCTATAGATCTAATGTAAGCTGGGAACAGTGGTGCATGCCTGTAATCCCAGCAGCTCAGGAGGCTGAGGCAGGAGGATCGTGAGTTCAAAGCCAACCTCAGCAATATAGAGAGGCCTTAAGCAAATCAGCGAGACCCTGTCTTTAAATAAAGTATAAGAAAGGGCTGGAGATGCGGCTCAGTGGTTAAGTGCCTCTGGGTTCATGCTCTGGTACTAAAAAGAAAAGAAAAGAAATATATAGATCTAATTTTAAAAAACACACACACATACACACACACACACGTTTGCCTAATACACATTACACAGATATGCTCTGTTAAGTTCTTAGCAACAAGTTTGATGAGACAAAGAATTTGAAACTTTGACATACATTGCCAAACGTCCTCTCAAAAGGACACAATGATTTTTACTTCCACAAAAAGAGTACACAAAAATGCCCATTTCCTCATTAACACTAGATAAGACAGACTTTAAATCCTCCTCCCCCCCAGTCTGATTGCTGAAAACCAGTACTCTATTTTTTTAAAATTTGGATTTCTTTAATTGCAACAGAAGTTGAGGTCAGAAAGCATCGGTTGGGGAAGAGGGAGGCCAGAAAGCTGGCTCTACTCCAAGAGTCTATTGTCACAGGAAGGAGAGAGAAGCCATCGTAGGAGCTAGGAACCTGGAAGGTAGAAGAAAGAACACCGTGGGGTCCAAAGAGTGAGACAGATGGCCCTGCAGCTCTCAGATGGCCCTCCTGAGCAGGAGGAGCCCAGACCCTGCACTGGGGCAGGCTCTGAGGAGAAGAGTAGACCTGGGTGCTTCTGGCCATGACTTGGGGACGGTGGCATGGCACAAGGCTCCTTGACATCTCTTTCTCTTAGTTCATCTTAGCCCAGGTCACAGAGCTATTTAGTGGTAGAAATGAGGTGATACTCAGCATTCTGGAGTCTACATCAGATGGTGCCAACAACTGTTGCGTTTTCCTTGTTGAGGTAGCCGTGACCTTCTGTGAAATACAGCTGCGTTCCTTTAGAACGGTTTTTACTTGTTCTCAGGACAGTCGGGCCTAGGACGAACTGGGCATGGTTCTGAGTTAGCCAGAATAGATAACACTGTCAGTGTCTGCCCCTGACACAGGGGTGTGGAGCCAGGGCCCTGACACAAATCTGACCATCATTTAGACACCTGGAAAGGAAAAGTTCCCTCTAGCAGGGAGGGAAAGGACTCTATACGACACTCTCCCGTCACTGACCACAGAGCAGAGGAGGGAGACTCCTGGCTCCTTCCATATATGGTCCTTGCCCCACGCAGGCCCCATCACGGCCTCCTGGCCTCCACTGAGCCTACCTAATAAGGCCCGAAGTTGTTGGGTTAAGTCTTTGGTTTCTGTATCTACACAATCTAATCTATGTCCCAGCTGCCCATTAGGGAGCTATAAAGAACTTCAGCACTTCTCCAGGCCAGGAATTTCAACAGAACAAAATCCCAGGTGAACCCTTCATTTTATAGATGAGGAAGTTGAGGCCCAGCAGGAGCCCAAAGTCACACAGATCTGGGTTAAGAACACCAGTCTGTTAACAGTCATTTAGTGCTCTTCCCACAACTCTGGGCTTCCTCGCAGGTGATATTTTCCTTGCTGTTTTTGAAATGTGCATGAGTTTCTCCGACTGTACTACCAGACTGTTTGGGGCTTGAGAGAAACTTTCTCCCCCTTTTTCTCTTCCCGTTTCCCATTCGCCCAACCCAGATTGGCTACGTGATTTGGTCAGATATGGAGTCCTCAGGACCCATGGTCTCAGAGTTCAGGCCATTTGCTTCTGGACCTCAAGCATTGGGCCTGGGAATCATTAATACCTCCATCATTTACAGCCAGAAGGAAGCCAAGAGACGATGTGGTAGAGAAGCTCCCTCATTGTAGGAAGAGTAGACATTTAGGTAAGGCCGCTTGTCAATAGGATACGGCCACTCCATTTTAATTCAGCTTAAAGAATTAATTATGAAACTTAAAAAAAAATGTCCAATAGCATGAATCACTATAGATAAATGAACCCCTGGAACACATCAAGGGCAGAAGGGGCAAGGGGCTGAGGCCTAGGGAGGTCTGCAGTGAACAGGCAGGAAACATTCACAGAACAGAGTTTTACATTTGGATGGAACATTTTCTCCAAGAAGCTTTAGCTTTTACACTTTATGTCCATGATTTCGCTCAAATTAAATTTTGTATATGGGGTGAGGTAAAAGTTAAGGTTTATTTATTTATTTATTCAATATACAGATCCAGTTATTTCAGAACTATTTATTGAAGTAAATAAATATCTATTCCCCATTGCATTGCTTTTGTGCCTTTGTTGAAAACTGAATGACTATAAGTGAGGGTCTATGTCCAGGTTCACTCTTTTGTCCCATAGATCTCTATGTCTATCCTTATTTCTGCCCCACATGGTCTTGATTATTGCAGCTTAACTGTTAGTTATTCTCTTTTCAAGATTGCTTTGGGTATTCTAAGTCTTTTGCATTTCCATATACGTTTTTTAATCAACCTGGACATTTCTGGAAAAGGAAAAAAAAAACCTTGCTACTTAGATAACTGAATGATGCAGTATTTGAAGCAGGCCAAAACTCCTGCTCCAAAATTTTAGCTGTTCACTTAGTAAATAGTAAAACTGAGACCTGGAGGAAATCATGCATCTTGCCTAAGTGGACTTAGGGGCCACAGTGATTCCAGGAATCCCAACTCCCAGCCCTATTTACTGGGCTCATTATAGAACCTTACCCAAGAAACATTCCACATCATCTCACATGTGGGCCAACACCCACAGGGATAGAGGACCTTCTCTGACAAAATCCTTAGTCAGAACTGCCCTGTCTGCCCATCGAATGGTTTCCTATAGGAAATAGGAAAAAAAAAAAAAAAGCTATTAGTTTTCAAAGTGACAAAGTCTTATCTTATCACCATGGTAACTCATCTTCTTCAGGCATCCTGACTGGCCTCTTTCTTGAAATAGCTTTTCTTTTAAATTCCCCAGGCCCGGATGTTCACTTTAAGGTCCACTGGAGAAGTCTTATGCCTTAGGACCTCACCCTTGAGGGAACCTCACTGGAAGAGGAGGGTGTCTTGGACACTCCAAAGGGGGATGTGGACAGCAGAGGTTAACTTCTCAAGCTCATAATACTTGCCCTCAAGTCCCTTTCTATTTAAGTAATTAGGACAAAGTCAGAGAAAACCAAATTGTCAAACGAAGACATGGAAATCTTAGAGCCTTTGACAGACCTGTCTTGTGACTCTCAAAAGGGTCCATGACGTGTGGAACTTCCAAAACATATTTGACCACAGAACTGACCTAATGGAATACTATTACTAGCATCATTTTTACTCAGGAGCTTTGACATCCCTGAGTGTCAAAAGGCTGTCTCCTTTGATAAGTTCTGTAGGCTGAACCTTTGTTTGCACGCATGAAATAGGCTTTATTAATACCTTCCCCAGGAAAAACTCACAAAATTACGTCCATGTGGTATTATCTGAAAGGCCCACAATGACCTTTACTTAGATGGTCTAGATCAGGATGATGTTGTCCTACAGGCCTGTGTTACTGAACATCAAATATTTATGTAAAGACATACGACAGAACTATGTCACAGATGTCCTAGATTTGGGGACGTATGCCTCGACTAGCTAGAACTAGAACTAATCTGAGCTGGAGCAGAAACTGGGTCAGGAAGAATGAGAGAAACCCTTGCCAAAGGACCCAGAGAAGAAAGGTTTGTGGGGTTGAGTGGAGCAAGGGAAATTGAGGCTGAGGAGACCCTCAGGGCTGAGCCCAAGAGGACGGTTCCCATATAGCATGGTCTAGAGGCTGCAAAGAAAGTCCCTCTCAAATTTGTTTCTGGGGCCTTGAATGTCCCCATCATCAAACTTTTAGGAAAATAAAAGTTAGAACTCCAGCGCGAGAGTAACTGATCCACTTAGAATTTTTAGTTGAGGCCTAAAAGAAATAAAAAGCAAATGCATTTAGCTAGGAACACCCTAGAGGAAGTGGAGCCCTCTGGACCCCTTGTCTGTTCACCCAGCTGCCCACCTCTCATCTCCATTGGCTCTGCCTGCCCCTTGATATGCCCTCTGGTATCAGAACATTCCCTGTATGTGGTAATTCTAGTGAGGAACAGACTGAACTCAAAGTCACTAATTCCATTTGACAACCAGTCAGGATATGCAGGTCTTTATTTGGAAACAGCCCCTGGTCCAAAAATGTGCCAAGATCTGTTAACTTTCCCTAGGGCCAGGATACCCAATCTGGGGCTCTCTACCCTGGGAAAATCAAGCAACAGAAATGAAACGAGGGTTATACGCTGGTCACTTTGCATTGGGGCTATACATCCTAAGATTCCTCCAGCCAGCCTAGTTTCTAGCAGAGGAGCCACTAGACTAGAAGCTGAGAATTCCCTTTGTTGAGGAGTCTCCCTTCAGAGAGCCCTGCCTGACTACCTCAGCTTCAAAATGTGGGCTCCTCAAAACTCCTGGGAAGTGGCTGGGCATGGCTATATCTCAAGCCTTGACCCTAAGACCTTAAGCCCCATCCTCTGCAAGGAGAGAAGCAGAGGAGAATCAACTCACTCTAGAGGAGGAGTGACAATCCCAGAGCATCATTCCTACACTCCTGCCAATAATATTAATCAATCACTTGTTCTTTTCTGCTGAGTCCCAATATAGCCTCAAAATCCTTCCACATAGTAATTGATAGTAGCTGTAATCTAAGATGAGGCACATTTTCCATGCCTGTTCTACAGACTGCGCAGTGCTGTAGTTTTCTTTGATACAAGGAGGCTGATTTATAGTGGGATGGGGAGAAGGGAGCATGGGAGGAATAGACAAACTCTAGGTAGGGCAGAGGGGTGGGAGGGGAAGAGAGAGGCATGGGGTCAGAAATGATGGTGGAATGTGATGATCATCATTATCCAAAGTACGAATTGGTGTGAATATACTTTGTATACAACCAGAGATATGAAAAATTGTGCTCTATATGTGTAATAAGAATTGTAATGCATTCCACTGTCATATGTAAATTTTTTAAAAAAGGAAAATAAAGAATGCCCCATGGAAGAGATACAGGTTGTAGTAGCTCTGATGAAGGGGAATTTGTTTCACTCATTCATTTAATTAATCAGATACTTATTGAGCATTTACCATATGCCAAGCACTGTTCTAGATGCTGGGAGACACAAAGTCTATGATGTCTATGATGAGAGTAAAGGAGAAAAACAAATCATTAAGGATATAGTGCTGTGTGGTGCGTGTGCGGCAGAGGTAGGTAGAAAATATCAAGAGAGTTGACATTAAGGGCACACCAAATAAGATTGTGGGGTCAGATGAGGCTTCCCAGGGAGGTAAAATTTTAAGGAAGAAAAGAAACTAGCTAAATTTGGAAGCAGAATGGGCCTGCATCACAGACTGTAGGAACAATTTATGTAAAGACACAGATGTACAACAGCTACCAGGAGGTTTGATGACTAAAGCAAAGGGTATCAGATTGGAACAAGAGGAAATGAGTTTTTGTGTATATTTCTCAGAACACTAATGTCACAAAAACATAATAGGGGGAGTGTTTAAGAAGAATTCATGGTAACATGTAGGTAGAAGGGTTTTGCAGGCTGGTGTGGTATGTAACAGTACTCCTGAGTACTGGTATGATATGGCGACCAGCAATATCAGCATCATCTGGGAGCTTCTTAGAAATGAAAATTCCAGAATCAGACATGCTGGGGATGAAGCCTCGGGATCTATGGTTTTACATGACTCCCAGGTGATTCTGATTCACACTCAGCATCCCAATGCCTTGTTCCAAATGATGGTTCATGTTATTACAGCACGGATTCTACCTGAATGTCCCCTTTGCCCCACCCCCTACCATCACCACCTCTGATTGGACACAGCCTCGCCTGCCTTTCTGCTCCCCTCAGCACCACCTCCTCCTGATTTCCTTGAATTTCAGTCTCTACATTTCAGTATGACTTTTGACTCCTCCCACACCTACCCCCTCTGTCCTCATTCCCTGGAGCTTATTAGTCTGATTGATTACCTAAATCCACCATACATGGATTAAAGGTCAAGAGGTGGCGTGATGATGGGCAAAATGAAGGAAGGGCATGTCCATGACCGTCAATCTACTCAACAGATGGACCTTTACTCTTCTCCATGTCCCTCTGGGCAAGGACACAGAGCCCAGGCTCTAGAGCCAGCCTGCCTGGGCTCACACCCTGGCTTTCTGTTCATGACGGTGTGGTTTTTCTATGAGCTATTTACAGTCTCTGTGTTTCAGTTTCCTTGGCTATAAAATAAAGATAAGAGCTGGGGAGAAGTACCATGCCTGTAATCCCAGCAGCTCAGGAGTCTGAGACAGGAGGATCTCAAGTTGGAGACAAGCCTCAGCAACTTAGCAAGGTCCTAAGAAACTTAGCAAGACTCTGTTTCAAAATGAAAAATCAAAAGGTCTGGGGATGTGGCTTAGTAGTTAAGCACCTTGGGTTCACCTAGTACCAAAAAAAAAAAATGTAATGGTAGGGAAAAATGAATTAATACAGGTAAAGTACTTGGACTTAATACAGGTAAAGTACTTGGTCTGTAAATATTATTGTTATTTTCACCATGCCATTATTCACCTATTGCTGTCTCTTGTCTCCCAGTTTCTTGTCACTGCTCCTGCCCTTACAACCTGGCCCATGAAACATGTGGACATGGCAGCTTCATGTTCAATAGGTCTTTATGTTCCCCAAAAGTCTTCAATGGCTCCCCCTCAGCATCGCAGATTTTAAGCACCCTTTCTCCCCCTTTTCAGTAAGAGAGTCCTTCATCCCTTTGCTTCTAGTGGGGATAGGGAGGCCCTTCCAGCCTCCTCCTTGCCCTTCCCTCTTCCTCAAGAGACACCCCTGGAGAACCCTGAGACCAAGAGGTCCAGTGTGAAAGCCTTTGTCCCACGAAGACCAAACAACTCATCAAGGTGCTAATTTGCTTCCAGGTCATGGCCTCTGGGAAGGTAAATCACCATGACCTGACCCCCTGCATGTTTTTGCTAGAGCTTCTCCCATGATACAACCCTGATGACCTTGGCCTGAACTTCCCACCTAACTATCTGATCTCATTCAGCTACACATCCTTCCAATTAGCCCGGCCCGGAGGGACCACTCCTTCCTCTCAACCCTGATCCCCCTTGTATTTGTCACACACCATCCCCAAAGGCAGAGAAGAGACCCTGGGGAGCCCTGAGAACAGAGAAACCCAGGAGGAGCTATTTCCAACTCAGAATGTCCTGGCCAGCTTCCCAGGCTTTGTTCCGATTTCTGATGTTCTTTCGATTCTTCTCATTACGTTGCTAAGAAAAGCACGACTGAGCCCTCGTCCCCCCTCTTTATAATAACTTGTTGTGTTTTCTGATTATGAAAGTAATATATAGCCAATATGTTGATATATATGCATATATATACATATATATATATATATATGTAAAATACAGAAAACTGTAAAAAAATAAACTATAATGCCTCCACACAAAGCCAGGCATGTTAATTCTTTGGTATACTTCCTTTGATTATTTTTGTGTGAATTCACATTCACATTCACTCACAGAGTTTGGATCATAATTATATAACCATAGATTATGTGCATTGAAAATTCTTCAAAGATAAAATTTGTAACCGCTGAATAATATTCCTGGATTGGGAGTACTCTTATTTCACATACAATGACTAGTATTTTTTGAGCACTTGTTTTGTGTAAGTATTGTGTTCGGTGTTGGCATATACAATAATGAACAGATAGCACCACTTTGCCCTCATGGAGCTAACAGTCTATGAAGCAGGTGTATTTTTAACAAATGAACTTGAAAATAAAACTAAAATGACCAATTTCATCAAGTGTAATGAGAGGAAAGAAGAGCATGCTGTTAGAGAGTTTAGTAAAGACAGAAGGCATAACTGAGATTAGGGTGGAGGAAAAGGCTCCCTACAGAAGTGGTGTTTCATTTGAGACCCACAGGATAAATAAAAGCTAATAAAATAGTGTGTTGGGGGAACTAATTCAGACTGTTCTTGACTTTGCTGCATTAAAGCTGCATAACAATCATAAGCAAAATCTCAGTGGCTGACAACCACACTTGCTTGTCTCACTCACAACTTTGGGATTTGGCTAGGGCAGGATGATCTTGGCTGAGCTCAGCTGGGCTCGGCTTCAGGCCACAGGTTGGTTTTGGGTCTCCTCCAAGAGTCTCGTTGAGAGCCAGGGACGTGCTCTCTCATGGTGGATGACAGAAGTGGAAGAGGCCAAGATAAACTTCTCGTGCACATTTCCAACCTCTGATAGCATGAGTCTGTTAACATCCATCGACCAAACCTCAAGGACATGGAGTTGGAAACATGTCCTACCTCATTCACGGAGAGCTCTGCAAAGAGCATGGGCAGATGCTTTGTTTTAGGGACAGAGTGAAGAACTGGGAATGGTAATACGATCTCTCTCACAGTCAAAAGAAGAGACATGAGCAAAGACCCCAAGTCAGGAAACAACTAGGAATAAGGCAACTGTGGTGATAATGATGATGACATTAGAGAGGCAGTAAGGATTGCTGTGTATATATATATATATATATATATATATATATATATATATATATATATATACATATATATATATAACTAATGTGATTCTGCAACCTGTACACTCAGAAAAATGAGAAATTATACCCCATTTGATTCAAATGTATATGTCAAGATCATTGTATTGTCATGTGCAACTAATAAAAAAAAGAGGCAGTAAGGAAATTTAAATTTTATTTTTACTGCATTAAAATCTCACACTGCAGAATTCTAAAAATTAGTCTCATGAAGAGATGATGCAGGTAGCTCATGGAGCACCCATTCCCAACACCACTTTCCTATGCCTTTCGCAACTGAAATACCCAATTCCCAAGAATCCCTTGCAGCTAAGGATCATCATATGATATAGTTCCAGTCAATGAGATAAAAGCTTATGGATGACAAGAAAAGTTTCTGTGATTCTTTGAATTACCTATTAAAAAGCAAAGTAAATTTGGAAGATTTGGTCCTTTGCCCTACCCTAACTTCCATCCTGAAACAAATGCAATGCCTGGAAGCACAGCAGTCGTGTTATCATTGTGAGGACCAAAGGTAAGAATAGAGAATGGCAAAGCAGAAATGTAGGAAGGGATTGAGTCCTTAATAACGTTGTTCAGTCTCTGCATCTATTCTGAATTGCCTGTGTCAGGAATTCTTCTTGTGTTAGAAATATAAGGTTTTTTTTTCCTTAAGTCATATCATAAGTTGGATCTTCTTTTACTTGTTCCTAATTAAATTCAACACTGATACAATTGATGTGATCCAATTTGTATCCTAAAATGATCTGCATATTGTTTGGAAGAATGAATTTTGTGAGGTAGGAAAGAAGAAAAACAAGGAGATCGGTTAGGGAACTATCGTAATAATCCAAGTAGGAGACGAAGGTGTCTTGGCCACATGGAGATAGAGATAAAAAGATAGACTGGGATTTTTTATAAAGAAAGAATTGACTTGGCGATGGGCTAGCTGTGTGCAGAGGAGAGAAGGAGTGATAGGGGAAATTATGACTCCAAGAAGTCCTTAATCTTTAGGACTATAAACATGATGAGACACCAAACCATGACTATATTACTTCACACAACAAAGGGACATAGCCTCTTAATGTAATTTAAACCTATATTAGTTCCCTAGACCTGCTATAATAAAGCCTCACAAACTAGGTGGCCTCAGACAACAGTTCTAGAGGCTAGAAGTCTGAACCATGGTGTTATTGGGGCCACATTCTCTCTCCTCCACCCTGGTGGTTCTCAGGATCCCATTATCCTGGTCATTCCTTGGCTTAAGGTTATACAGCTCCAGTCTCTCTGTCATCCCTCTGTCTTCATATGACACTCTCCTTTCCTCTAGGACAGAGAATGTCCTTCTTATTAGGATACTAGTCATATGTAATTACGTCTACCCTGCTTCTCATATAACCTCCTCTTGATTATATTTGCAAAGACGCTATTTCCAAATAAAGCCACATTTACAGGTACCAGGGCTGAGGACTTCAACATACCTTTTGGGGAGACGATTTTCAACCTATAGCAGTGTTACCAGTGATCTTAAAACAGGTACATCATCCTCTATTTATCTTGGACTATCTTGGTAGGTACAATTTAATTTCATGTCCCTTTAAAGGCAGAAAATTTTCTCCTGATGAGTCAGAGGATGCAGCACCAGGGGAAGACAGAGAGTCCAAACATGAGAAGCATTCTGCTTGCCATCACTGGTTCTGAAGATACAGAGAGCTACAAGCAAGGAACAGAGAGAGGCCTGAGGAGCTAAGGGTGGCCCCCACTGACAGCCAGTATGGAAAGAGAACTTCAGTTCTACAACTGCAAGGAAGTGGATTCTGTCACCAGCCTATCTGTGCATGGAAGTAGATTCTCCCCAGAGCCTATAGGAAGGAACATGGCCCTACTGGTACCTTGGTTTCAGTCCTGTGGGACATGGAGCACAGGAACCAGCTAAGTCACAGTGTGGCTGATCTTCTGACCACCCACAGAAGCTATGAAATGATAGGTGGATGTTGTTTGAAGCCAACTGCATGTCTAGTAATTTTTAAGGCAGCAATAGAAAGCAAATACAAGGAAAGTGTAAATAATAAGTCCCAGGTTTTCTCCTTCAGCACCTGGTTAAGTGGAGTTGCCATGACTTGGGTGGAGAAAACCAGAAAAGAAGTAAGGGAGGAGGAGCAGAGCAGGGAGGACACGGAGTTCGAGAAGACTCTGTGAGGATGGCACATTCAGAGCAGGATACTCGAGTCTGAGGTTTAGAAGAGGTGAAGGATAAAGTTATAAATGGGTGAGTCATGGCCCCGAGATAGCACTTATGCTCCCAGAATGACCATTGTCACTCTGGGGAAGGGAAAACAGAGACCTTGGTACTGAGTCCTGGAAATGTCCCAACCTTACCACAGAAGGTGGAACAAGGGGACCAGTAAAGGAACTGGAAGAAATGACCTCCCAGAAAGGGGAGAGCAACCATGCTGCACGATGCCAAGAAGTCCAAGAAAGCGAGGACCCCCAAATAGCCATTCCAGTCTCTCCTACCAAAGCCATGACCACACCATGACCCAGCAACCCCACACCTTAATCTCTTCCCTGGGTAATAACACTCATGTTCACTTGTGTACAAATGTTCGTAGCAGCTTTATTTGTAATCACCAAAATCTGGAAACATCTCAGATGCCCTTCAGTGAGTAAATGGGTAAATTGTGGTCCATCTATACAATGGATTGCCATTCGGTAATTTAAAGGATCAGACTATCAATACACAGGACCACCTGGTCCATATTAACTGCTATGTAGTATGATTCCACTTAGGCAACTCTATAAATCAGCTTTCCATTGTTATTTTTAAAAAAGCCTGAAGATTATTAATTTACAAAGAGGAGGTGTTTATTTTGGCTCATAGTTTTGAAGATTCTGGTCCATGATGGGGCAACCCATTGCTTTGGGCCTGTGGTGGGCGGGATGGGTGGCAATGACAGAGAGCATAAGGCACAGCAAACTACTCACCTCCTCATCCAGGAAACAAAGATCATGAGGAATGGGCAGGGGTCTCACAATCCCATTCAAGGCCACACCCCCCAGTGACCTAAGGACTTCCCACTAAGTCCTATCCCAAAGGTCTCACCGACTTCCAATAGCACCACTCTGGGGGACCAAGCCTTCAGCCAATGGTCTTTTAGGGGATAATACCCAAACAGTGACACTCAGAAAAACAGAACTACAGGTACAGAAAACTGATGAGTTATTGCCAGGGGTCTGGGCATAGGGAGAAGGAATGACTCCTTTGTATCATAAAGGAATTTTTTGAGGATGGTAAACCTTCCATGATTTGGTTATGGTGATGGCAGTTACATGACTCCATGCATTTGTTAAAACAGAACTGTACACTTAAAAGCATGAGTTAATTTAACCTTAACTTTAAAAATGAATACAAATATAGCTGGGCACGCTGGCACACACCTATAATCCCAGTGACTCAGGAGGCTGAGGCAGGAGGATTATGAGTTCAAAGCCAGCCTCAACAAAAGCCAGGCACTAAGCAACCTCAGTAAGACTCTGTCTCTAAATAAAATACAAAATAGGGCTGAGGATGTGGCTCAGTGGTGGAGTGCCCCTGAGTTCAATCCCTGGAACCCCCTCCAAAAAAAATGAACACAAATATAAACAAAACAAGTCCAGTGAACCTGACCATGTGAAAGTCATTGGTGACCTTCAGAATGCAGTTCAGGGGATAAAAGGCTTGGAAACCGAGCTAAAGAAACACATGAGTGAGAGAGGAGAGAAAGAGGCAAAGTGACCACACCTGGAAGGTGAAGGAGATGACCCCCTCAGGCTCCTATGCTAGAGCTTAAGTTTTATGTCCTTGAATTTGTATGTATGCATCTTTGTAAAAAGTGAAATATTATTTTTTGTTTTGGGATATATATATGTATCTCAATGGTGATTGCCTAGTGCAGTCTTTCTCTTCTTTTACTCCACTTAAAACAAAACAAACAAAACCCAACTCTGTTCCTACACCTAAACATGCTATTGACTCACTGCTCAGAGAGCTTTCTAGCAATCTGTAGTGAATGTCCACTGCACTTGTCTGTCCAAATTCTCCTAGGCATGGACTTAGGGTTGCCTTCTGCTGTTGTGATGGACATCACTGTATGTTACCTCATAGACCATGAGATGATTTATTTGCAATACATTTCTAAGAGTGGGATGGCTGGGTCATAGTATACTAAGCCTCAGTCAAAATTATCAGGCCATTTCCCATGTAAATCTGCTCACTTAATGCTGCTGCCAACAGTGTAGGGACACTAAGAAATGGACTGTTTTTACCATAGAGGAGGTAGGGGGAAGATGGGATAATTTATTCCTCCATCCCTCAAGCTCTTGTAGAGGAAGGCAATTTCCGCTTCTGTCTCCAGGAGGGAAATGTACTTAAAGAATGCTTCTTCTCTCTCCACCTTCCATTCCCAGGAGAAGGATGGCTTATCAAGTTTATGGGTTCATGATCAAGAACAGAGCATGTTAGGCCAGCATCTCCCAGGTATTCTCTCCTGGACCCCCAGCCTAGGAAATAGGTCTCTTGGACTCCACCATGTTGTCTACCTATAAAAGCCAGCTCTGCCCAAAGCAGTGGAAGCCCTACAGTCCTGCTTGTTATGGGAACTGAGTATTAGGAAGCCAAGTTGGTCAAATCTCCATTTTCAACCACACATGTAGTAATCAAGCTGAAATTTTGATTCCTCTTTGTCTGAATCCTGTATCATCTCCCAATTGGTATCAAAACTCAAAAAGATATGGGTAGGGGGAAGTATGATTTATTATTACCTCCAATACCCAACATATTGCCTGAAATCTTGAAGAATGGCTCAAGAACAAGCATTTGAGTCAAAGAGTCAGCATCTTTTGGCTTTGCATCCTTGGGTTTTAGCAGATGCAGGAGTACCTACATTGTGGCTACATGTTCAGATATGCACCTGCTCATTTGGGCCTTAGAAGAGGAAACTATATTCTGCTTTCTTTTGTTTCTTTCTTCATCAGGGATATTCAGACTCAAAGAAATTTGACAGAGGAAAGTAGAAATGGTTCAGGAATCATAGTGGTGACTTTCTCAATGGGGTCCAGAATCAAGAAGCAATTGAGGAGCTTCAACTCTTTAAAGCAGCAGGTAGAGTCTTTAATAAAGTAGGTGATGAAGCAATCCCTTTTCAAGTGTTTCTATCAGAAAATATGAACAGACTGAGGAGTACCCTGGCAAGATTAAACAGAATATTTGGAGTATTACCAAGTGAGACTCAGGGGAAGTGCCCTTGGGTAATATGCATGGGAAATTTAGGGACTCAAGGAAAAGCATAGGACACACCCAAGAAAGCCAGGAAGAGTAATGATAGTGAGGTAAAGATGGTACGAGTGGAACTCTAATTGAGGAGGAGGTGTGTAAGACCTGCCTGAACAACTGATTTCATATCTCTGTGGTGGTTTATACTGAGTTGTTTTGGTTAAATGGTGATCTTTGTCTCCAGAATTTCCTATATGGTTCTGGTTTAGAATTGGCCACAATTAGGTCGCAAGAGTTAATAATGGCTTTTGCTCACTGAAGCTTGTGCTGTTCACATTTGGTGGCAACCAGATTCAGAGGTTCCAGAAGTTTCCAAATTGTTCTCACTCTCTCATCTCAGTTTCTAGATCATTAACCTGGATCACTGATTCTGCTGACCAACAATGACCTCAGGCTCATCCAGGATTCTTGGCTGTGAACTTCAGAAATGGAGGCTTCCTGGAGGCTTGGCTTCTCAAATTAATCAGTCGGGGCTTCTTTGATTCCACAACTCCCCTCCTGGATCTTTGCTTCTCGGCTCAACTCACAGTTATTTAAGATTTACTTCTTATTTTTAAAAAGTCATATGCTACAACCATAATAGTCATTAGTGACTCTTCTCCCTTTTCTCACCATGGGAGACTTTGCCCACAGAAGCAATAGGAGCACAAAGGTAAACTTGAGTCTGGAAGAAACAGGAGTAGGGGAGAAATGGAGAAGAAAGTAATCATGGCTATGGAACACTGATGGCCCCATGTATGGAGAAGAAACAGGCCAAAATGTTAACAACTTATCCAAGACTGTCTCATAAAGACAGAGGGAGATGAACACTAGAGGTTCACATGAATTGCTGCAGTACTACAGACAGCCAAGTGTTAGCAGAAATCTTTGTAGCTGCCATCCAAGTGGCACACATTTAAGGCTCTGGAAGAAACAGGTGATAGAGTGTTGGTTCTCATCACATCCCTGGTACTTCAGCTTCAGGCCTGTCATCTCAGAGGGAGCTGCTCTAGCTGAAGGAACTATGGGGACAAGGGGGCATCCATCCCTTGACACTGGCTTCATGGAGAAATTCAATATGGCTGCTCTCCAGAGGTGTTGGATGCTCTGGCTAAACTCAGTTCATCTCTAGGTTTCAGAAACATAAAATTCAGAGGGGATTTGGAAGTGAAGAAGTTTAATACCTAAAGGACATTAAAGAGGAACATTCTATCAAAAGGTGACTGGCCATGTCAATTTTATTTTGAAACTTTGCTGAAAAGACAAAATATCTAAAATGTCACTCTAGGAGAGAGAAAAAAGTACGTAGACTTTTCCTGCAGATGTGAAGTCTAATGCTGAGGACCACCCCACCTCTAGAAGCAGAGTCTGAGATAAGGATTTTGGTAGAGGTAGCTGATTTGGGAAACGGCCCCAGAAGTACCATCTTTCTTGGGAAGAAAGGAAAGTCAACAAAGGGTGTAACTGTGAACAACTGAGACTCAGTCCTTTTGGAGACTCTTTGGGAGATGGGTGGAATATACTTCTGATGTGTCCCCACTCAAGCAGTAAGGAAGCTTGGTGTTTATGCACCAACTCCTTCTGTTCATCATTTCATTGAAGGAATTGTTCCTGGGGTCCTTAACACATGGGCACTTATGGGTCTCACACAACCTCCCACACACAGAGAAAGCCTTCAGATGGATAGTCTCAAGTGCTTCCAGGAGGAAGCCATCAACATTATAGATATGGTGGATAACAAAAGCAGGCAGAGAAAGTGCCAGCATGGGAAAACGACTGATCCTATTAGTCTCTTGATCAGATATTTCTCCCATGAGCTTAATTCTCATGACACTGGACACCTGGCATAGACTGAGACTGGCCCTACAATGAGTTCAAATCACCATAAGTTTCTTCTTCAACCCACTCTTACCCACCACTGAGATGACACTACATCTCAGCAATGGTAATGCGTGTTTGGTTTAATGGAAAAAAAGCAAGATTTGGGGGGGGAATAATTGTTTTGGGGGTTTCTTCTTTTTCTTGTGGTTCTGAATATCATGAGTGTGCATTGGTGCTAGGCTAGCCTCATGTGTCCCCTTAACTCTCCTCCCTATAAAACATGAAGCACTAGACTTGGACTGGAAAAATTATATTTGGATGTCCTGAAGGAACTACATCCAAACTGTGACTATAGAAAGGACTTAGACTTTACTAAGCACATGAGTAAGATCTCCTGGATGAGGCAGCAGTTCACATTGACCGAGGTCATCTGAGGACTTTAATTTTTGCAGAGTTCTTAACCATTTTTATTTTTCATATCTTGAACTATATTGACAGGCAGATATTTTCGTATTCAATAATGGGAGGTCAAATACTATTATTCAAGTTTGGAACAGTTTTATATCACCACCATTATGATAATAGAGTTATTAAAATCTATCATTTGAGCTCATTATATGACCTTGGCCAAGCCATTTTGTGTGATGGGCATCTTCTAAGATGAAACACAAAACAGTGAATTGTCAGTATAGGATGTGGATGTTAGTATTGTACAATTAATGTACAGGGTTGATCTATTTTAGAATATTTAGGGAAAGGATTGCCCACCCTGTGTATTGTAAAATCTAAATATTCTTTTGATAGTAGGACACAACACAATGACATTTGCAAAGACAAAGGCAGAACTCTTCCAAATGAGAAAGGTTGCCAAGCATGGAGGGGGGTGGCCAGGGATGGAGTGATAGAAGCTCAAATAAAAGTGGGGTGAGTTTACCTAGGGTTTGAAGGCTCTCTGTGGACTAATTTGAACATTTTTGCAGTCTCTGGGACATACCAGCCGTCCCAAACAAAGTAGTGGTTGGTATTGGATTGTGGCCATATGATTGTGGAAAGTGACAGAGTAACCCCTAATAAACTACTAATCACCCTTGAGGGGGCAATCACACACTATCGCACACTTGGTTGACCATAGGTTCAGAGTCCATACTCTCCAGAGAAAGAGGCCAAGTGGAGAGAGATCTTGATGTGTAAGTGGACACATCACTTACATTGGGTATGTCAGGAAGTACCATCCTCCCCTGCTATCCTGCCTTCACAAGTCAGATCCTTGAGACTATCAGGAGACCAGCGTCTTCTTGGGAAGAAGTCTTGAGCCCTCTTCCCCACCCCTGCTCATTTCTTCCCAGGGGAGGAGGAACTGGTGGATTTGTGGGTTTAGAAGGATAAATGGAATACAAATTGCTCATATCCTTTCTTTGTCTCTAGTTTCTATCTCCTTCCCTTTCATATGATATATTATCTCAGGAAGGCTCTGTCTCTAAAGAAAGGAAAGCCCGAATTATGCATACAAACAAGGATAAATCTTTCAAGTTCAGAGGTGAAGCAGGAGGAAGATCATTGTTGTCTAAAGCAGATTTAGGTGCAGCCCACTGTTGCTTAAACCAAGTTAGCTTTACCTCTGATAAAACTTATTCTGTACTCTGAGTTCCATTTGTATCACTCTTGCAATACTTTTCCCTTGCTCAGAACTCCCAAGTGCCAGGTAAAGGTAATATTAATGATTATATGTGTATATATGGTCACCAACCATTTCTCCTATCAGGAGGTAGAAATTGTTCCCTCTCCCATTGAATCTGAACTTCTCTTATTATTTGTTTTGACCAGAAGTGACAGTTGGCAGAAGGGAAAATGGGGGATTCCAAGCCCAACCTGAAGATACCCCATAATTTCTGATTTTGCTCAGAAGGGAACTCACCATGTTCAGAGTCCATACTCTCTAGAGAAAAAGGCCAAGTGGAGAGAGACCTTGATGAAACACTGCATGGGAAGAGAGGCCATATGTAACTAACCCATAAGGGAGCCCACAAGAAGAGAGAAGACCCATAGCCAGAGCCAAACTCTAAGTTACTGATCCTCCTCAGCTGAGGTGCCAGAAAGATGAATAAGACCATCTCAGACTCTCCAGCCCCGGCTGAGTAGTACCAATATCACAAGGAGAAGACAGAAGCCATCCCTCTGAGCCTTGCCCACAATCCTGAGCAATAAAATGATTGTTGTTCAAGCTGCTAAATTTGGGGATGGGGGACTACACAGACATAAGTAACTAAAATAGCCTGTACCCCAACAATAAGATCACAATGTTACTAATAGAAAGGAGACAAAAGATGCAAGACAGAAAGGGCTGGAGTCCAAAGCACATGAGAAGAGGTGCCCTGAGATGGAGAAGGCACAGAGAAGATGGTTAGGGGTTTTGGTAGAGATGTGGATTGGGTGATGTGAAGATTCTCGTGGCTTTGGTTTTCTCAGAGATGCTTGAGGTGAGATCATAAGCTGGACTGGAGTTGGAAGATGTTTTGGAGACTAATAAAAAAATATGAAGTGATGTCATCTTGGGTGATGGGAAAGCGGCTCTCTAGAGAAGCATGGTTCAATTCCTAAGCAGTGTTGAATGTCCATTTGTGGTAGGGAACCATGGAGCTAACCTGAATCTAGTCTGTTAGGCAATGCACATGTGCTGAGGTACAGGATTATGATGGTAGATGGGCAGGAAGCAGTGGCTTTCCACCCTGGCTGCAGACTGGAATCACCTGGGGAGATTTCAAGTGTCACCAAGTGACTCCTTTAAAACCAATCAACAAAAACAAAGCTGATGCTTACATCTCTCTTTCCATCCCTGGAATTCCTGATGTAACTGGTCTAGGGTGAGTCCTGGGCATCAAATCCAGTGGCATCATCTGACCAGCCTCATGGGCAGGTTGGACATCTCTAGCCACTTAAGCTACACAACCACAACAGTCATTGAGGCCTGACTTACATAGTCTATGTTGGGAATAGTTTCTCCTAAATTTGTGTTGTACACAGTCTTCAAAACTCTATATGGTGGGCCAGTATATCCAGCCTTGTTCTATTTGCAAAGCTTTTTTTTTTTTTTTTTTTTTTTGCTATCCCAACACCATTCACTCCTTATTCTCTTGCTACCACCTTGACTACCTGTGGGAAACTAACCACCTCCCTCCATGTTCATGAATTATAGCTCCAAAACTCTTAAAGCCAAATTTGTTTCCTGTCCTTCTTCCTTCCATATCACCTCCTGGGTAATAGCCCTGCTCCCATACAGGTGTTTAACTTAGCAATCTCAGTCTTCTCTGGCTGTATTTTCCCTGATCTGCTTCTGCCTGTCCTTCAGAACCTCATTATTTCTGCTCAGATACTCAGATTCATCTCTAAACTGGTTGTCTTTCCTTTAGTGTATCCTTCACATTAACCACAGCAATCTTCAGAAACAAATATTGGATATTCTTATTCCTCCTATTAAAACCCTTCAATGCCTCCAAAATGTTCACTAGAAATAGTCCTAAGTCCTTACATTTGTATTTAAGATCCTAGAGTATCAGACCAAAACTTAACTTCCGAGAATCAATGCTGCCCAAACACACTATCATATCTATGCTCTCTTCTTTATGCCTTTTCCCAGAAGCCACGGCCTGAATGTTGGTATGCACCCCAAAGTTCCTATGTTGAAAAGTTATTCCTGGTGCAAAGGTACTTGGAGATGAGGCCTTGGGATTTTTCCAGAGATATATAGGTCCTGACTGTAGAGCCCTCATAATGGGATTAGTACCCTCATAAAAAGAGACAGGGTAGAGTTCTCCCTCTCTCTCTCTCTCTCTCTCTCTCTCTCTCTCTCTCTCTCATATATATATATATATATATATATATATATATATATGAGAGAGAGAGAGAAGACCCCATCAGATACCTATTGGACTTCCCAGCCTCTAGCACTGTGAGAAATAAATGTTGTTTAAGTCACTCTCTGGTGTTTTTTGTTACAGCAGCCAGAGCTGACACAGGAAACTCCCTCTGTCTGAATGTTCATCCCATATCTACCATATCCATTACTATATATTCTTCCAGGCCTAGTTTGTTACCAGGCCCTGCATAGCACCTTTTCTCTATCTGTCCTTATTCCTAACCACACTACACATCTCTATCCACCTGTATACCCCACAGATCTTCAAGGGAGAATGTTCATATTCTTCCTTGTGTCCCCAGGGCCTAGTATAGTATATGAGTCCTATCAGGTGGTCAGTAAGTGGATACTCTGCAACAAGAAGAAGCAAAGAGTAAACTTTGACTCACAGACTCATTAATACAAGAGGGTGTTGCACAAATTCCTGTGTGCATTTACTTTGCATATCCGATACAATTACAGATCTTGGGTGATCTAAAGTCTGTTTTTTCCAGGGCCAATAAATCTTTTATGAAGGTCTTGTCATTCAGCATAATTGTTCTGCTTGCCTTTGGCTGCTTAAATGCACTTTGTAATACCATCTCTACATCCATGTCCTTCACCATGTGATGTGGGAGAATGTGTTTTCCACCCCTTGACTGGCCAGATGACTTTCCTTGGCCTATAGAATTAGGAACAAATGACAGGGGGCCTGTCCTGAGCCTAGGCCTTCAGGGGCTTTGCCTGTTTCCATTTGCTCTCTGACACTTTTGCCATCATTAGGAGAATGAGATTCTTGGGCTGAGCCCCTGCTCCCAGGAGAAAAAGATAGATGCTTGAGCAATAATCACTTATTATGAAACACCACTGAGGTTTTGAGATTTTCATTATGCATCATTACTGCATCTCTGGCTTATACAATGGGCCATTACCCAGATCAACCAGAAACACAAAAGGGACCAAGAACAAAGGCAGAAAAGTGTCAAAGCAGACTGACAAATATTATCATCAAAGAAGCAGCACACACCTTGGGCCAAGTGGACTGGATGTCCAGAAGCCATGTGAGAAGGCCTATTCGGTGAACACCCCCCAGTTAGGAGACAGTTGAGGCAGGTGCAGGAGCCTCTAGAATATTCCCTGGAGTGGCTCTAACCCTGTGTCTTCCACTTGTTCTTACTGGTACCTATATGAAGAAGTCCAGGCATCATGCCACTACACTCTCACCAGGTGTAACTCCTTCCACTCAATGTGGAGGTGGCTATTTACTGGGAAACAGGATAACTGGGCCTTGGTTGCAGATTTTCTGTAGAGCCTCTGTGTAACCCAAGGCTGGTCACTGCTTCTAAGTCTCAGTTTCATCATTAATACAAGAGGGTGTTGCACAAATTCCTGTGTCATTCAGAATGGATCAGGTTATGCAACAGTAAGAACCTTCTTCTCCCCCAAATCTGTTACTTTTAAAACAAATGAAGAAAAGTCTATTTCAGGTTTCTGGGTATTGTCCTTACTGAGGACTTGGGGTAGCAGAGCAGTCGCTCTCTAAATCTCTGCAAGTCATCAAAGAGAGAAAAGAGAGAGGCTCGAGGTACATACTGACTCAGCTCCTACCTGGGAGGTACATGCCTCTGGTCACATTCCTGGGCCAAGGCTTGCCCATGACCACATCTAAACAGGCAGGAAAGCACAGTTTTGCCCAGTGCTTGGAAGGAAAAGACAGAATACATTTGCAAACAGTCCTAGTAACTATTATGCTTTCCATACAGCTAGATGTTTTTATTAAAGATTTCCTTCTTCTAGTGGCAGTCATCAAAACTCCCTTCATCTTCCTCTATGCAGTTTCTCAACCACAGGCATGAATCAAGCCACTGACTAAAGTTCACCCTGTCTTTGAGACTAAAACTGGCTGGAGTCTCCATCGTTCCTCCTGTGGGAAGTCCATTGTCTTGTATTGAGCCTTTACAAATTCCTGGGGTCACCTCCAGGATCCCCTCCCACAAGTCTTAGCCTCACTTTGATGTTACCTTCAATGGCTTTTGTCTCCTCCCTGCTCCATCTGACTTGAGCTCAGTCTCTTTTTTTTTTGATTTCTCCTAATTTGCTCACACAAAGCATCTTTGTCCACAGCATACTTCCTGAAGGCTTGGACAGACAGATGAACTTCACAGTCATACCCATGACCTGAAAATGGGTATCAGACATTCCTGTTATCCTGAGTCTTTGGATCACTTGCTGCTGGGAATTTCTCTCTATCTCTGCAGGTAAAAACCCTCACCACAGGGTATCCCCTTTCTTGCCAGCTTCTACCCACTCTTCATTATGACAGTGATAGAATTCCCCACCTTCTGTTTAGCTCCATGCGTATATTTTCACATAGAGACACCCACAATGTCTACTAAACAAAGAATCATCTGCTGTGGCTCTTGAGTCGTTCAGACAATCTGGCAGAGACCTTGAAATTCCAGTTGTCCTTCACCCATCCCCAGTCTTGGGCCCCTCCAGTGAGTAGAATGGAGTAGTATTGAGATTTATGTGCCCACTGGTACAGGTATTTCTGCCTTCCCTTTGCCCCTTCCCTTAAAAGGCAACAAATGCTGAAGTCAGTTTTAGTTTTAAATAACTCTTCTCTCCATTAAATACAGACACACTGGTTTTATGAAGCACTTATGTGTGAATGCCAAGTACCATGCCCCATCACAACCCATGGGGATAGTATTATGTTTATCCTTATTTTACTGGTGAAAAAACTGAGGTTTGGAGAAGAAAAGCAGTTTGTCAAATTCTCCCATGCTGCTTGCACGTATTATGCTGGGTTTACGGTTTGGATGTGAGATGTCCCCCAAATAGCTCATATGTAAGACAATGCAAGAAAGTTTAGAGGGGATATGATTGGGTTGTAAGAGTCTTAACCCAATCAGTAAATTAAACCAGAGATAGGGATTAACTGGGTGGTAACTGAAGTTAGGGTGTTGCTGGAGTAGGAGGGAATTAGGGTGTGGCTTGGGGGTGATATTTGTTGTATCTGGCCAATGCAGTCTCTCTTTCTGCTTCCTGGTCATCAATGAGCTACCTCCTCATGTCACACTCTTCCACCAGGATGTTCTGCCTCACCTTTCCTCAAAGAATGGAGTCTGCTGTCCATGGATGGAAACCTCTGAAATCTTGAGCCCCACATAAACTTTTCCTCCTCTACAATTGTGCTCGTCTGGTCTTTTAGTCACAGCAGTGAAAAAGCTGACTAAAATCCTGGGACTCAACCCCATGTCTATGAGTCAACCCGACCCTCTTCTATCTCTGTCACACTGCATCACCCTGACCACATACGTTTTATAGGTAAGGCTCTCTGCTCAAAGTGATCCAAGAAGATCTGTAAAAGATTTCCTAAGGCATGTATACTGCTGTTGTTTGTCTTCCATCTTGATCTCAAAATCCAATTTCATGCCCATAAAGGTGATGGATCCCTTGGTGTGCCAATCTCAAGGAGTGGAGGGCAAGGGTGGAAGGAAGAGAACTGAGAATATCTTGTTTTTGAGCTCACTGAGCTTATGGCTGAGTTTGTAGAAGGACCTCTTGACACATTGAGGGGATGACAGAGGTGCCTAGCCTCCTGCAAAGTGTCAGGGAGCCAGCTCAGTGAGGGTGAGGGTGGGGTGTGCAGAGGGCTATTCATAATTGTTCCCTAGAGAATTTGCCAAGTTTTGTCTGCTGTAGGAGCCAGTTAATAAACATTTCCTTACATTTTCTCCTGTTTCACCAAGAAAACTCCACCCTATCCTGCAGCAAAGCTCAATCAGTTCTCAGGATGGACATTCTATGGGAGACTCCCTGGACTGACAGCATATTGATGATCCCCCTTCCATTGCACTTGAACTCTTAAGAAATGCTCTTACCTCTACTTCCTACAATCACAACAGCTTTGTATATAGAAGTATAGACATAAATATCACCACTTTACAAGTGGTGAAACTGAGTCACCTTTGATGGGAAAGACTCACCTTTGATCTCCTAGTTCCTTGTTAGTGAGGGTGAAATGAGTCCTCAAGTTGCTTGCAACCCAGTCCTGAATTGTTCCTGGGCCCAATTGTTCCTGCCTCACACTTCCCAGGCCCCAATGACAGACATTCCAAAGATCACGGAATGGGCATCACAAGTCTACCTGCCTTTAGTAAGGTCTCACTCCACAACAGCAGCACTTTATTTCCTCCCATGGGTCTCTGGTAATGGCAACAGTTTTAGCTTAAAATGTTATTCTATGCTTCTTTGGAATGGCATAAACACTTCCCATTATAAAATTGAGGTGCTGTTGTTTCTGGGGAAAAAATGCTCTGCAGATATAATTATAAAGAGAAAACTCATGGTCCAGTGCTGTGTCCTCACTACCAGAATGCCCAAATCAATTAGAAGAAGTCAATTATTCCTGATGAGAAAATAACATGTGGTTTCTCCACAACACTCACTCCCCAAGTCCTGTATTTTCTAAGAACATGAAAGAGCATCATTCAGAAAAAGCTAGATACTAAACAAAGGGATACTGCTGCAAGATCTCAATGCCCCTGCAGTTTCAACATGATCAATGCTGGTGGCAACTGAGTCACTGAGAAGTGACTATAAAATCCTTTTACTTCCAAAATGTCTCCTTGCCTCTGGGCTCCCTTTCCCAGCCTCCCCTCCAAGCAATAAGCAAAAGCTACACAATTCTTCTGCACTGTGGATGGCAAAAGAAATCCACAGTGGTGTGGCAATCTGTTGCAAGTCTCTGTCTCCAAGGCTTTGCATGGGATCCTAGTGTGGATTTCTGGCAGACCTGCCACCCTCTTTGATGTGAGGGCATTTCAGTTTTGCAATGCAATAGGAAAAGCTCTAAGGATCTAGATTCAAATCTTATCTCTGTCACCGATTGCTAAGGGATCTGGGGCACTTTACTCACTCTCTTTGAGGTTCAGTTTCTATATAATCAAACAGTAGAGGTAGGGCCAGGAATCGAGGAGAAAAATGTAGATTCTTAATATTAGGATGTTATTATTAAGGGCATTTAGTCATACATAAATTACTTCTGAGTTCTGGTCTATAGCGTGGGCAACTGCCACTTTGGTTGCCCTGAATTCATCCAAAATCTGTTTCCCACGCTGAGGCCAGGAAGGGTGGAAGGCAGCCTACAGGGTGAGCTCAAGATTGGCTATAGTTAGGCTCCCTTGCTGAGACTTTCAGCCTGTTATGTTTTAGTACATGGTCAAGGTCATAAATGCTTTAATTCAGCATATGTACTCAAGGTCATAAACATTTGCTTGTGAGCTTGCACTCATTTATGTAACCTGTTGGCACTGTGCCTTCTTTGTTTGACCTGCATATAAAAAGTACTATGAAATGACTAGGGAGGGGGCTCTTACCCCCTCCAAATAAAGCCTATCTACTATCTTAACTGCACCTTGCATCATCTTTCACCTGCTGGGATCCCAAATCTCTTTCCTAGTGTCTGAGCCCCTGCAGAACACAGCCCTACTTCCCACTGTGGAAATGGGGAGGTGTTTCTTGTCCTTTCCCCTGGGATTAAATGTGGGTTCATGACCTAGTCAGATATTACAGACTTCAAATCTAAAGACGGTGACCCAAAGGACTGGGGTCTGTTGGAGTTTTCTCCATATGACTACAATGCAATAGAGGATGCCAGATACATGGAAATGAGCTGTGATAGGGGTGCCTATTGTGGCATGGATAGAGTGTCTGATGACTGGGGTCTGATGGCTCCTATGCAGCTTCTGTGAACTTTCTGGATTCCCAGGTATTCTGTGAACAGCCTCAAATCCTCTGATAAATTCCTTTCAGGCTTAAGTTAATTAGAAGCAGTTTCTGTGTTTCCAGCCCACAGCTCTGACTCATAGATTCTCTCAAATGCTATAGTCTGAAGATGGAGCAAACCTAACACTTAAAACATGAATTGTTTTTCAGCTGTGGGCCAGATAGAAAATGGACAGCTGGGTTCTTCATGGGCTGACTTTGTCAAGATTTTTAGGTCTATTTTCCCAAGACTGTCACTCAGGAAGTGAGTTATTCCTGGCTATTTGCTGGCAAGTGATCAGCATTCATTTCTAACCCAACATTGATTTATTGAATTCCGAATGTGTACAAGAGATTCAAGTCTGAAACTGACTCAGAAAGTACACAGGCAACATAGAGTTTTCTTTCAATAAATGGAAACTTCTAGTCGCCCTAAAATTCATGGAAAGACAACAAACCTCTTTGATTCCTTCCTTTTAATTACTATTTTTCAAAATTGCTGTTTCAAATGATGATGAATTAGGATTACTTACCTGTCCTCCAGCCCTGCTTTGGGGAGATAAGCCACCCTCAAATGACATTGTTGGGAAATTTTTAATATTATCTGAATATTGGCTGATACAAAGATGTGCTATAAAGAAAGCTGCAGTTTATGAACTAAAAAACACAAATTTGAAAACGTCACTTATTACATATAGTACAATAGTACACAGGGAAAGATCTGGAAAGATATGCACCAACATGCTACAAAACAGAGTATACTGAGTGAGAAAGTCTAAATTTAAATTTTTTTCTATTCTTTTTTTTCTAATTTGGTACAATTTATGTGCACTAAGGAAACGCTATTTTTTTTTAATCACAGGAATGAAATAACCATTTAATACATGACCTGGCATATACTAGGCACTCCAAAAATAGAAGCTATTAAAAGAAGTCTTCTTACTAAAATATCTATGTATAAATATTTGGTAGTCACTAATTACTTAGGAAAAGATGATACACCATTTAGAATGATTTGGGAGACAGTATGTTTGGACACAACCAGATACCTTAGCTGTTTCAACCAAAGCTTCATTTAACTCAATTTTGCTGCCTCTAATTTTTAACCAGAAACTTTTTCTTCACTGTATGTCATGTATGTCTTTATATTTCAATAGATGGAAATATACAGTCTCATCTTAAATAGATAAAAATCTTCCTGTTCTATAATGTACCATCACTTATTTCAAGGTTTCTGAGCCTCAGAATGGCTGATATTTGGGGCCAGGTGATTTTTTGTCATCTGACGCCATTCTGTGCATCACAGGATGGTTAGCAGCATCACTGGCCACATGAGAAGTTTGTAGCACTCCCTGCCCCCAAGTCGTGTCCACCAAAAATGTCTCCAGACACCCCAAATGTTACCTGATGGGAAAAATCACATATACACTCAAATTTGACAGCCACTATTTCCTTACTGATGAACACATAGGTGGTTATACTTTTTCCCTAACACAAGCAATTGCTATCATTACAAGCCTACCTTGCAGACACATTTGTCCATTTATTTTCTTAGAATATGTTCCTAGAAATAGATCATATGGATCAATTATGCTGGACACATTTATAGATAGTTTGATTTATCATAGCGAATTGTCCTCCCTGTAGGTTATATCTACACTCTTATCTATAGGCATATATGTACCACACCCATATCACCTGTGGGAATAAAGGCTTAAAAATGGTATATAGATATTATTTTCCATAGAAAGGATGGCATTTCAGGTGCATTTATTGTTATTTATGTCTCTTCTATTTTATAGTGTTCATTCTGGTATTTATATATATTAATCCTTTTTCATCCCTATTGCAAGAACATTTCTAGTAGTTGACTGTCTTTTCAGTTTAGGATTTCTGTTGCTTACTGAAAATATCATTTTTAATTTATAAATTCTTATCTGTTTTTCCACTTTGAATTTCTGGATTTGGTGTCTTCTTAGAAAAGTTCTTTTGTCAGTCTCCTGTGCCAATACAGTATTTTGTCTAATGATTTAAAATACCAACATTATTATATACTAAATAATATGTCTGGATCTCCTAATCTATTCCTTTGATCTGTCCATTTTGTCCTATGTCAACACCATATTCTTATCATTAACTTGGCTTTAGAACATCTTTTAATATCTAGCACAGTCTCTTTATGTTAATATTCTTTTTAAAAATAGCACTAGATAGACTCATATAGTGGCTATCATTATATTCTTTCAGAATAATATTTTAATAGTGTTTTCTCTTTTTTTACCAAAAGAAGTGGTTTTTTTTCCCTCCACAAAACTTAAAATAATAGCAAACATATTCAGGAGATGGCAGACTAAAAACCTGTACTAGCTTCACCTTCCTTTGCAAGATCTTTAGAAATGACAGAAAATATATTTTCAAGATAATAAATGTATGTAAATACCAGGGAACAAGGAGCATCCTTGGTGAATCAGAAATTATGAGACATACTTGAATGATGAAAGGCAGATGGAATCAGATTGAAGGAGGAAGCCAATGTCCAAAATACGTTCAGAGAAACTTGCTGGAAAAGGTAGGAGTAACTCCAGAAATGCCTCAAACTAAAAGTGTATGAAGACATGAAGTAAATGGCATCTGAGACACACCAATAGGAAAGTTACTTGGGGATCACTTCTACCTGCTTCTTGTTCCTCTGCCTCTTCATGGTACTATAGCACTGAGTGCCAATGCTTTTATCCTGCACGTTGGTGATTTGCAGATAGAGCAGGGAGCCACAAAGCCCAGGTAATATCTCAGCACAATTGGCAACATATCTATCCCTGCTCCCACTGGAGGCAGACAGCAGGTAACAAGGGCTGTGTAGCTCTTGTAAAGACAAATACATACATGTATACACACATGCATACATTCACAGTTAAGAGTAGACAAACACTACTCACAAAAGAAACTCAACAAAGAAAAAAAACCATCACCTGATGAAACAGAGTTTGTTCAGCAAGGAAAGGGATCTATCTATCACACATGAACATGCTCTCTGAAAAAACAACCAACCAGTAATCTTGGAAATAAAATGTGTGATGAGATTTTTTTTAAAGACTCAATACATTAGATAATAGGATTATCATTGCTAAAGAGCACATGGGGAAGTGGGAGAAAGATCCAGTTGCGGCTTCTAGTAAAGATGCTGAGCTATAGGTAAGAATCACCAGTACTACTCCAATATACAGACATGCATGGATAAAGTGTGATGTTTAAACATGTTACTGATCTTAAAAGTAAAAATGGAAAAAAACCCATATATCAAAAGTAAAAATGGAACACTGGTTCAGAGCAATGAGTGACATTTCATCCATACTATCCCTGATTGTATTGAGGATACAAAGAGAAATGTGAACCAAATTTCATGTGTAAGGATATGGGTATTGCAATTACACAAGTTTGAATATGAGTCTTCAGGTCTTGTGTAGGGAGCCAGAATATAATGTTTTATCCATGAATGAGGACACAAAATCCCTGATCATTTATCTTTCCCAAGTTACTTGTGGAAATAGAAATAGAGTCATTTATGAGTGATAGGAACATGAATCTATGCCAAGCTTGGGCATAAGCCTGGAATTCCCATGCCCTTGGCAGTACCAAAAAGAAGGGGGGGGGGAGCAAAACAAACTTTTTATGTTTGTACACTCAAAGACATAGTTCTAAATTACTCACTGCTTAAGGAAAAATTCTGCATGGAAAAATATCATAAATATTTAGAAACAAATGACAATGAAAAAAATTTGTAGAGTACCACAAAAGTGGTACTTGAAGGGGAATACACCCATTAGATGTTGGAACTCTCTATAATAATTCTATGTTCTGATTATCTGCTCATATTTATCAAAGAATAAAAAGATGTGTCTTTTCCGTCTCCATTTTAGGAAATTTCTTTGACATTAACTTCTAGCTCATTTATTGATTTTTTTGCCAATTACATAATTTAATTTCCAAGATGTTCTTTCTTGTTATCTGGTTGCTCCATTTTACAACAAACCAGATTTATTTTATGGATTCCATGTCTTGTTAAATGTATCTTTTAATTGTAGAGATGTTTTATAGTCTACTTTGTTCATTGAATTATTGATTTCCTCAGAAGTCTGTTGTCAATGAAAATGTCTTTCTCTTACCTACTTAGAGGTACTGCTCAAAGTACTCAAAGGAATAAAGCAGAAAGTCCTTGCCCCTATAGAGTTCATGTTCTAACTGGGAAAGAAACAAAATAAACCCATAAACAAATAAATATGGTAACTTCCGGTACCCATAAGTACTATGAGAGCTAAGAGATAAGTACAGAAACCAGTTCAGAACCTGTGATTCCAATATGACTTCATCAGACACCATGAAAAATAATCACCCAGGATCCAGCACAGAGAGATAAACAGATGGGACTGCCAGAAGAAGTTGGACATAAACATACTGGTTTAAGAAGATGCAACATATGTTTAACAGGAAGTTCAAAGGGAGAAAATAGACGTAATGAAAGAAAGTCAGATTAGAAAGATAATAGAAAACACTTTTAAATAAATGAAGCAAGATATTTCAGCCTTAGAGGGAAAAAACATACAAAGTTCTAGGTAGTGGGTACAGAGGAGAAATAAAACTTTTGACATTTCTCAGCTCTCATAGCAGTAGTCAATACTTAAAAATATTTTGCTTAAACTTTGAATAGGGCAGAGGGGAGGGTGGGGAAGGGTGGTGGCAGAGGGGGAAGAAAGATGGTACAATGAGATGGACATCATTACCCTAGGTACATGTATGAAGACATGAATGGTGTAACTCTGTGTACAACTAGAGAAATGAAAAATTGTGCTTCATTTGTGTATTATGAATCCAAAATGCATTCTGCTGTCATATATAACAAATCAGAACAAATTAATTAATTAATTAAAAAGTTAAGGAGCTAGATATGGTTAACCTGATTTCAACGTTATGTAATATATACATGTTTCAAAATATGACATATTAGTCTATTAATATGCACAATATTACATTTTCTCCATTAACGTGTAATATTTATGTTTTTATGTAACTGTAAAAATAAATCTAATTATTTAAAAATTTTAAAAAATTTGCTTATTTATTCATGGACCTAATTTTCTTCTCTCCCCGCTGATATAATTATTATAAAATTGGTAATATTTTACATAATTAGGGCATAATGTCAAAACCAGAAAACTGACATTGGTGGAATGTGTTACCAATCTATATTATGTTCTCAAATGTGTAGATTTGTGTAACTAAAACCACATTCTAGATACAGACCAATTCCATCACCACAAATCACCCTCATGCTACACACATCCTTTTCTCCCTGCAATTCCTAATGCCTGACAGTAAGTAATTAGTTTTCCATTTCTGTAATTTGGACATTTTAAAATTATTATACATGACTTTCACCAGTAAATGGATGGATCTGGAGACTATCATGCTAAGTGAAATAAGCCATTTCCCAAAAAAACAAAGGCTGAATGTTCTCTCTGATATGTGGATGCTAACACACAATAAGTGAGGAATGGATGAATAGAAGTTCAGTGAATTAGACAAAGGGGAATGAAGGGAAGGAAAGGAGGATAGGAATAGGAAAGATAGTAGAATGAACCTGACATAACTTTCCTATGTGCATTTATGAATATACAACCAGTGAAACTCCCCCATATCATGTACAACCACAAGAAGGGGATTCTAATTAGAATAAGTTATACTACATGTGTTATAATATGTCAAAATACATGTATTTATAAAAAGAACAAAAAAAAGTTTATTGAAGAATGAACAGCACTGAGAGAGTATAAAATTACCACATAATGGAATTATACCCTATACGGCCTTTTGAGATTGGCTATTTTTCCCTCTCACATAACGCCCTAAAGGACCATCCAAGTTGTTACTTGTATCAATATTTCATTCTTTTTTTATTGCTAAATAGTATCCAAAGTAGATTTATCACAGTTCCCTTATCCATTCACCATCAAAGGACATTTGGGTTATTTCCAGTTTTGAGCTATTCCAAATAAAACTACTATAAACAATCTAATACAGGTTTTTGAGCAGACACAGTTTTAATTTCCACAGGAGTGCAACTGATGGGTAATATGATAAGCATATCTTTAGTATCTTAAACTGCCAAAGAGTTTTCTGGAGTGACTGTAACATTTTACATTCCCACCAGCCATGTATGAGACATCCATTTTCTCTGTATCCTTGACAGCATTCCACATCATCACTGATTTTTGTTTTTTGTTTTTGTTTTTTACTGGACCTGTTTTAATGGATGTATAATGATGTTGCATTATAGTTTTAATCTGAATTTTTCTAAATTAGAGATGAACATGATTTTTTTGTATATATTTGCCATACATGTATATACTATCTTTGATGGAATGTCTGTTCCTGGTTTTTGCCTGTTTTCTAGTTAGATTGTTTTGTGTGTGGAGGGGGGTTCACTATTGAGTTTTGAGCATTCTTTACATATTCTAGATTAGATATGCGGTTTGCAAATGTTTTCCCCAAGCCTACATCTTGTCTTCATATCCTCTTAACAGGATCATTTGCACAGGAAAAGTTTTTAATATTAGTGAAGTTCAAGTTATGAAGTTTTCTCTTCTTTTATCGATCATGTTTCTGGTGCGATATTTAAGAACTCTCTCCTGAAGATTTTTCTTCTAAGAGTTTTATTGACTTAGATTTAACATTAAGTCTCTGATCCATGTTAGTCTATTTCTGTATAAGGTATAAAATTTAAGTCAAGGTTCATTTTTATACCTATGGATATGGAATTGTGCTATCACCATTTGTTGAAAAAGCAATCTCCTCTATTGAACTATTATTGCAACTTTGTTAAAAATCAGCTGGCCATACTTATGTGGGGCTATATCTGGGTTCTCTATTTTATTTTTGTGCCCATCTCTGCCAGTTCTATGCAGAATTGATTGCAGTCTTGATTGACATTTTGAAATTAAGTAGGACAATTTCTCCCAATATATTCTTTTAAAAAAGAAAAACTTGTTCAGTTGTGTTGTTAGTTCCTTTATTTTTATATTTACATTTTAGAAAAATGTCATCTATATCTACAAAAAAAACTCTTTTCTGGGATTTTGATGCAAGTTACTAGAAACCTGGGGCTGAGGGCATAGTTTAATGGTAGAGCTCATGTTTAGTATGTGAAAAGCCCTGGGTTTGAGCTCTAGCACTAGAAATGGGATTGGGGGAGAGGAAGAGGACAGAAGAAGAGAAAGAGAAAAAACAAGAGAAGAGAAGAGAAGAATGGAGGAAAATGAAGGAGGGGGAAAAGAGAAGAAAAAAATTCTTTAAACCTGTATATTAATTTGTGGATAATTTATATTTTTATAATATTGATCTCTCTAACCTGTGAACATAGAATATCTCTCATTTGGCTTTTTTTTTTTTCAGGTGTGTGGGGTACCAGGGATTGAACTCAGGAGCACTTGATCACTGAGCCACATTCCCAGCCCTATTTTGTTTATTTAGAGACAGGGTCTCACCGAGTTGCTTAGCACCTTGCCTTTGCTGAGGCTGGCTTTGAACTCGCTATCCTCCTGCCTCAGCCTCCAGGTATGCCCCCAGGTGTGTGCCAGCACAACACCTGGCTCATTTGGCTCTTTTATTCCTAAGTGTCTTATGGTTTTCAGCATAGAAGTCCTATTTTTTTTCAGATTAACACCTAATAATTTCATTTTAAAGTAATTGTAAAAATTATTTTCAAATGTTTTGTCTTAGTTTTTCTAAAATCATGTGTAATCTTTGAGATTTAACTTTTGCACTTAATATTTCCAAGATTCATCAAATTGTAGCCATACTCTATATTGATATCTGCTTGTGTAAATATTTATTAATTCTAATTCTCAATTATGAGCATTTGGGTTGTCGGAAGGCTTTTCTTCCATATAGATGCAAGAATTTCTATTGTGTTTGCCTAGCATTGGAATACCTCATTCATAGGATGTGTGAATTTAAGCATTTGAAGGTAATTTCAAACTGTATTCCAAAGTGGTTACATCAATTTACACTTCCATTTGTGGAGTTATATGTATTAAAATACTTCATACTATCAGATTTTTCATTATTACTAATGAAATGTCATTGCAATTTGGCCTTGTGGCACTTCTACGTCCGTCACTAACACTGAGCAATTCTTCATATTCTTCATATTTATTTGCTACTGTTCTAATTAGCTTTTCATTGCAATGACCAAAATGAAACAAGAACAACTTAAAGAAGGGCAAGTTTATTTGGTACTCACAGTTTCAGAGATCTGAATCCATATATGACCAATTCCTTTGCTCTGGGTCCAAGGTGAGGCAGAACATTATGGTGGAAGAACCCAGCAGAGGACACTCGTCAGATCCTGGTAGGATCAGGAAGCAGAGAGGGATGGAGGGGGGGGACACAGGGAAGAAGCACACTTTCAGGTATGCCCCCAGTTTCCCACCTTCTTCAGCCACATGCACCTACCTACAATTACTTCCCAAATCTGTCCATTTAAACTAGGAGGGACTGATTAGGTTACAGCTTTTATAATCTGATCATTTTTCCTCCAAACATTCCTGCACCTACACAGGAGCTTTCAGGGAACATCTCATATCCAAATCTTAACAGCTCCACATGATTCTTCTCTGTTTAATGCTTGTACCTGTCTCTTAAGTATTTTTCATTGGGTAGTTTATACCCTTCCCCTTCATCTATAGGAATTCTTTTTATATTCTCGATATTAATCCTTTGTCATATAAATGCATTCCAAATGTCTACTACCAGTTTTTATCTTGGCTTTCAGTTTCTTCAAACATCTTCGAGCAAACAAAAGTTCTTATAACTTTTGTTTAGTATAACAAAATTTAGAATAGCAAAATTAATCAATCCCTTTTTTTGTATCTTACTTAAGAACCTTTCCTTTCAAAAGATCAAAACTGCATTCACCTAGATTTTCTTCCAAGAGTTAAAAATGTTTGTTTTTGACATTTAATGTGGAGATGAAAGACATTCATGGTGTGAGAAAAGAATCCAATTTCATGTTTTCCTAAGTGGATAATAATTTTCCACTGTACTTCATAGCACAAGACACTTTTTTTTTCCAGTCTTGACTTGTCCTTTCATCCAAACCAATTGTGGAGTTGTTTAGATCACAGGAAGTTAGGGGTAGTTGAGAAACTATTAATTTGGGATTCAGAGGTGCTAGAAGGAAGTCAATGAGGGCAGGCACCACAGATGAGAAAACAATCTGAGAGTGGATATTTTAATTATGTTCTTGACTTTTCCTATGGTGTTCTAGATGAATGGTCATCTGCAAAACAGAAAAAAATGTCAGCACCAAGGGGAATTATCAGAGCAGTATTAAAACCTGACTATAGGAGAGGACAGATTTTAGTCAACATGAGCACATCAGGAGCTGTTGTTTGGAAGATAACTTTTATTATCCCTGTTCATATTCTTTTTCAAACTCCATCATGACCAAAGTTGGGATGACTACAACCCATACAAAACATTCTTGGCAAAAATAAATCCTGTGTGTGGGATAGAGACACCTAAGGGACAGAGTCACCTGATGAGTAGATGGCAAACAGAAAAATCCCATATCGAATAGAGAGTAGCTCTAGTGGCTCTGTGATTTGAGGGAGATCCCCTCATCTGACTCCCTCTCCATTAACTCTCAGGTTTTGGACGTAAGCTCCTCTCCCAGGAATACTTTAGTAGTCAACGTAGCTGATACTGAAAGCTGAAATAGCTCCTAAACTTGGCTTCAAATAGGAATCACTGAGAGATTTTAGAAATCTGGGTGTCCAAGACCATATCCAGACCACTTAAATATAATTTCTGAGGATGGGATCCAAGAATTACTGTATTTTAAAACATGCCAGGTATTTCTGATGTACAATCAAGGTCCCAAAACTACTGGGAATAGAAGCCCACAAGGAAAAATACCAAAGGAATGCACAGTTACAAGAGAAATAAAAACTAACCAACCCATAAAAAGCAAAGTAGAATCACTGTAGTTATAAATCTAAAAGAACAAGCAAGAAATACTAACTATAAAAAATGTAATAATCAAAATAAATAACTCAATAGTGGGATGAAAAGCAGAATAAAAACAGCTGGATTAATGTACTCCAAGTGCAGGTTATAAAACAACTCAAAACTCATAGGGGGCGTGGAGCAATGTGAAAACACATATTAAAAGGTAAGAAACATAATAGAGGGGTAGAATGAATTCCAGAGAGAGAGAAATCACTTTTTATAGACTGTTATGGTTTAGATATGAGATGTCCCACAATAGCTCACAAGTGAGATTGCAAGAGTGTTCAGAGATGAAATTATTAGGTTATAAGAGTTGTGGCATATCAGTGGATTAATCCACTTACATGGATTAACTGAGTGGTAACTGTTGGCAGGTAAGGTATTGTTGGAGGAAGTAGGTTCACTGGGGGCATGACTTGGGGTTTTATTGTTTTGTCTCTGGTTATCAGAGCTCTCTCTTTCTTTCTGCTTCCTGGTTTGCTTATCCTAAGTAGCTATCCTCCACCAAACCATTTCACCATGAAGTTCTGTCTCACCTTGGGACAGAGCTATGGAGTTGGCCAGTCATGAACTAAACCTCTGAAACACACCACCACTGAAAACCGGAAAAGAAATTAAATCATATCTAAGATTTAAATTAATGAAATGAGTGCATGAAACATTTATGGACAAATTATCACTATTAAAAAACATCAAAGAAAACTTATAAACCTGAAAAAAATGTTCCTAGTTAGAGAAACATAATATTAAAAAGATATCAGTTCATCTATAAGCCTAATAACATTCTTTTAATTCTGCAGGGATTTTTTTAAGTTTTTGATAAAATGATTTTTAAATTTATATGGACAAATAAAGACAAAAAGCTAAGCCAATTTTAAAGAAAACCAAAAAGATTTATCTTACCAATATTTAAAAACTTAAGTATTAATTTAAAAGAGCAGACAAAATAACCAACAGATCAGAAATGGAATTTCAACAGATGAATAGATAAAGAAAATGTGGTGTATATATACATTATAGAGTTTGTTCAGTCATAAAAAATGAAATTATGTCATTTGCAGGAAAATGGATGGAACTTGGGAGAATTATGTTAAGCAAATAAGCCAAACTCAGAAAGTTAAGGGTAATATGTTTTCTCTCATATATGCAAGATAGAAAAGGGGGAAGGGGGAACTCATGAAAGAAGACCAGAAAAATAGAGGCAGGGGACCCGGGAAAGTAGGAGAGACAGGGAAAGGGGAAATACTTGGAAATAACATTGACCCAACTATATTGTTATATGATGTGCATGTATGAAAACATAACACTGAATCCCACTATTGTGTATAATTATAATGCCCAAACTTAAAAAGTCGGTAGGGAGAAACAGAAGTTCAAAAACAAGCACTTCTGAATCTAAAAACTTAAAACACAATAAAGGTAGTATCATTAATTGGGGGAGAAAAAAATGAATTTCTTAGTGCTGTGGGTGTCAAACTGCATGCAAACCAGAACCCCAAAGGAAGGCAGGATGCTTGTTGAAATGCAGGTTGCATATCTTCTAGTAGGACTTGGGGGAATGCAAGAATTTACAAGTTCCAAAGTGATGCTCATGAAACCCCACTTCCTACACAATGATAAAATTTAATTGTGTTATAGACATAAAAATGAAAGGAGAAAGGATAAAGCTGATAGAATAAAATGCAGGTGCTATTGGTTACATCATGCCCTCCCCCGGAGGGTGGGGGGAACATGTTGAATTCCTAACTCTTGTTACTTGTGAATGTGACTTTAGTTGGAAATAGGATCTTCAAAGATGCAATCAAGTTAAAATGAAATCATACTCATTGAGGGTGCTCCCTAACCCAATTTAAAATCCTTATGTGACAACAGAGGTAGAGATTGGAGGGAGACATACATAAGCAAGAAAGCACAGATGATTGCTGGCAACGTTGACATCTAAGAAAAAGGCATAGTACAGATTCCCCCATCCCCAGAGCTTTCAGAGAGAGCAAATCCCCTCCACCATTTTGCTTTCTAAGCTCCAAAACTAGGAGACAATCAATTTCTGTTGTTTAGGCCACGCAGTTCATGGTATTTTATTAGCAGCCTAAGGAAACCAACACAACATGAAAATATTTTTGTAGAGTTTGAGTAGGGCAGCAAACCTTTTAAAGAAAAGAATCAGAGGTGGGAAAGTGATGGATTTTTGTGATGTTCACCATAAAAAAAATGACAAGCAAAATTAAATGACAAGCAGCTTGCTGGGTATTTATAAATGTGCAAAGTCTAAATCCAGTAGACTTTCACTTCCTGAAATGTATATTCAGCACCTGAAAAACATCAAAGGGTCTGGAAATACAAGAAGCCAAAGTCAGGGTAAGGCATTGAACAGAGAATGTACATTTTCCTGAGGTTTTAAAAAATTATAGATGATTTTTCATATATTCATCATTTATTACTTTGTATTGAGATTCAGAATTTAAGAGTTCCTCACCACTCAGAAAGATTTCCCTAAATCAGAGGTTTTGGGAGTGTGTCCAAGACTGTCATCCAGGCAGAGTAGAAGTATTTGCTTCCCCTGGGGACTTTTTAGAAGAGCTGTTTGTAAAACCCCTCCAGACCCAACAGTCTTAATCAGCTATCTGAGTTTGAGGCCCAAGGCTCTCTGAAATTCTTTTTGTGTTGCTTTGTTTGTTTGTTTGTTTTTTGCAGTGCTGGGGATCAAACCAGGCCCTCACATGAGTCAGGTACTCACTCTGTTACTGAGCCACATCTCCAATCCAGGACTCTCTACAAGTGGTCCAGGTGGTGCTGATGGATGCTTTAGTTTGAGGACCACTGTCCTCAAGTTTTGATCAGTTATCAAGTAAATGAAATTCAGGTATTCTGAGGGACCCCTGCAACACACACCTTTTATTAAGGATACCAAATCAAGTCATCATTTTTTTCAGCTTAGTATCTGTCAAAATCCAAATATTTTAAAATAGGGCACTGTGTTAGCTTTCTGTCATTATAACAACATGCCCGAGAAACTTATGAAGAGAAAATGTTTACTTTGGCTCACCGTTTTATGGAATCAGTTCATGATTGGTCAACCTGTTGCTCTGGGCCTGTGGTGGCACATCATAGCAAGAGGGCATGTGGCAGAATAAAACTGTTCCCCTAGAGACTGGATAATGAAAGAGAGAGGAAGAGAGTGGGGGTGCATGATTCCCTGTGAGGACCTATCTCTTGTCACCAAAGACCTCCCATGAGGCCCCCCACCTTTTAAAATTTTCATCACCTCCCCAAAGCATCAAAATGGGGACCAAGCCTTCAATACACGGTCTCGTGGGGGACACTTAAGATCCAAACCACAGCAGGCACTTATAAGATAAGCAATAAACAACATTTAAAAGGAAACCAAAAGTCATAATGACTTCAAAATAGCTAGGAGATAGAGTCTTGAATGCTTAACCACAAAAAAATAATAAATGTCTGATTTGATGAACATGCGAACTACCCTGGTTTGGTCATTATACAGTGTATAAACATATTGAAAAATCACATTATGCCCCATAAACGTGTACTTATTATATGTCAATTTTATTTTTTATATTTAGTGCATTATATTTATACATAATAGTGGGGTTCATTTTGACATATCCATAAATGCATAATTTTCTCCGTTCCAATCCCGAGTACTACCCTCTGCCTCCCACCTTGTCTTCCCCTGATCTCCTTCCTCTACTCTACTGAACTTGCTCCTATTTCTTTGCTTGTTTATTGATGTACTGTGTTTATATATAAAATTGGAATGCATTGTAGTATATTCAGACTTGCACTTAGTATAATTTGGTTAATTTTATTCCCCCAGTTCTCTTCTTTCCTCCCCCCTTAGTGTTTCACGTCTACTCTACTGATCTCTTTTCTATTCTCCAAAGATCCCTTTTTATTATCCCTTTTTTCCCTTTAGCTTCTGCATATGAGAGAAAACATTTGACTCTTTCTGAGTCTGGCTTGTTTCCCTTAGCGTGATGTTCTCCAGTTCCATTCATTTACCAGGAAGTAATATAATTTCATCCTTCTTTATGACTGAGTAGAACTCTATTGTGTATATACACTTTTTCCTTATCCATACATCTATTTATGGACCCCTAGGTTGATTCCATAACTTGGCTCTTGTATATTGTGCTACTGTAAATATCAACATAATTATCACTGTAGCATGCTGATTTTAGTTCTTTTGGATACATATCAAGGTGTGGGATAGCTGGGTCATATGGGGTTCCATTCCTAGTCTTTTTTTAAAAAAGTTGTGCTTAATGTTGCGTTCATTTTTACATAATCATACATGCATGGAATTTAATATACTCCATTTCATCCTCAATTTCCCCATTTTCCCTCTCTTCCTCACTCCCTCTATTTTCCTTCCTCTATACTATTGGTTCAGGTTTCACTCATTTATTTATTTATTTATTTATTTTTTATTGGTTGTTCACAACATTACAAAGCTCTTGACATATCATACTTCGAACAATAGTTTCAAGTGAGTTATGAACTCCCATTTTTACCCCAAATACAGATTGCAGAATCACATAGGTTACACATTCACATTTTTACATAATGCCATACTAGTGACTGATGTATTCTGCTACCTTTCCTATCCTCTACTATCCCCCTCCCCCCCCATCTTCTCTTTCTATCCCATCTACTGTAATTTATTTCTCTCCTTATTTTTCTTCCAATTCCCCTCACAACCTCTTTTATGTAGTTTTTTATAACAATGAGGGTCTCTTTCCATTTCCATGCAATTCCCCTTTTCTCTCTCTTTCCCTCCCATCTCGTGCCTCTGTTTAATGTCAATCTTTTCTTCCTGCTCTTCCTCCCTACTCTATTCTTAGTTGCTCTCATTTTATCAAAGAAGACATTTGGTATTTGTTTTTTAGGGATTGGCTAGCTTCACTGAGCATAATCTGCTCTAATGCCATCCATTTCCCTGCAAATTCCATGATTTTGTCATTTTTTAGTGCTGCGTAATACTCCATAGTGTATAAATGCCACATTTTTTTAATCCATTCATCCATTGAAGGGCATCTGGGTTGGTTCCACAGTCTAGCTATTGTGAATTGTGCTGCTGTGAACATCGATGTGGCAGTATCCCTGTAGTACGCTCTTTTAAGGTCTTCAGGGAATAGACCAAGAAGGGCAATAACTGGGTCAAATGGTGGTTCCATTCCTAGCTTTCCCAGGAATCTCCATACTGCTTTCCAAATTGGCCGAACCAATTTGCAGTCCCACCAGCAATGTATAAGAGTACCCTTTTCCCCACATCCTCTCCAGCACTTGTTATTATTTGACTTCATAATGGCTGCCAATCTTACTGGAGTGAGATGGTATCTTAGGGTAGTTTTGATTTGCATTTCTCTGACTGCTAGAGATGGTGAGCATTTTTTCATGTATTTTTTGATTGATTGTATGTCCTCCTCTGAGAAGTGTCTGTTCAGGTCCTTGGCCCATTTGTTGATTGGGTTATTTGTTGTCTTATTGTCTAATTTTTTGAGTTCTTTGTAAACTCTGGATATTAAGGCTCTATCTGAAGTGTGAGGGGTAAAAATTTGTTCCCATGATGTAGGCTCCCGATTTACTTCTCTTATTGTTTCTCTTGCTGTGAAAAAACTTTTTAGTTTAAGTAAGTCCCATTTGTTGATTCTTGCTAGTAACTCTTGTGCTATGGGTGTCCTGTTAAGGAATTTGGAGCCTGATTCATTTATTTATTTTTAATTGATGTTTTATAGATATACATGAAGGTGGAATTCACTGTGGTATATGTATACATGCACATAACAAAATTTTGTCAAATTCATTCCACATTTCCCCCTCTTTCGTATTCTCTCTTTCTTCCCCCTCAATCTCCTTCTTCTACTTCACTGACCTTCCCTCTATCTGCATGATACCTGACTGTCCATTTTTTCCCTTATTTTGCTCTAGATTTCACATATGAGAGAGAATATTTGACCCTTAATTTTCTGAGTCTGGCTTATTTCACTTAGCATGATGTTCTCCAGCTTCACCCATTTGCCAGCAAATGCCATAATTTCAGTTTTACTTATGGCTGAGTAAAACCCCATTGTGTGTGTGCATATATATACACATATACACACTACATTCTCTTAATGCATTCCTCTATTGAGGAGCACTTGGACTATTCAATATCTTGGCAACCGTAAGTTTCACTCTATAAACATTGATGTGACTGCATCACTATAATAGAATGATCTTAGATCTTTTGGATAAATACTGAGAAGTGGGATATCTGAGTCACATGATGGTTTCTGAGGAATCTCCACGCTGCATTCCAGAGTGGTTGTACCAATGGAAGTCTCATCAACAATGTATGGGTGCACCTTCTTTTTTCCCCACATCTTTGCCAGAATTTATTATCATTTGTATTCTGGATAATTGTCATTCTGACTGAAGTGAGGTGAAATATCAGTGTAATTTTAATTTGCATTTCCCTGATTGCAAGGGATGTTAAATGTTTTTCATATATTCATTGGTCATTTGTGTTTCTTCTTTTAAGAAATGTGTGCTTAGGTTTTTTTTCCCATTTCTTGACTGAGTTTTTTGTTTTGTTTTGTTTTGGTTTTTGGTTTTTTGAGTTCTTTATATATTCTGAATATTTATCTCCTGTCAGGTGAGTAGCTAGCAAAGATTTTTTCCCCATTCTGTAGGGAGACTTTCTTTTCATGTTCTTTGTAATTTCTTTTGCTACAAAGAAGCTTTTTAATTTGATGCTGTCCCATTTATCCTTAGTTTTATTTCTTGAGCTTTCGGTATTTGTTAAGGAAGTTGGTTCCTGAGTCAATGTGTTGAAGTGTTGAGCCTATGTTTCCTTTTAGCATTTGCAAAGTTTCTGGTCTAAGTCCTATGTCTTTAATCCACTTTGATTTTGCTTTTGTGCAGGGTGAAAGATAGTTTCATTCTTCTAACATGGATATCCAGTTTTTCCCAGCATCATTTATTAAGAAGGCTATCTTTCCTCCAATGTATATTTTTGGCACCTTGGTGAAATATCAAATGATGTAACTAGGTGGGGCTATCTCTATGTCTTCTATTCGGTTCTATTGGTCTTCATGTGTATTTTGAGGTCAATGCCAGGCAGTTTTGTTACCATAGCTCTGTAGTATAATTTTAAAATCAGGTATTGTGATGCCTTCAGTATCACTCTTCTTGCTTGAGAGTTCTTTGTTCTGGGTTTTTTATTCTTCCAGATGAATTTTAGGACTTTTTCCCAGTTCTGTGAAGGTTGACATTCATATTTTGATGTTATTCGTATTTTGATGGGAATTGTATTGAATATGTATAACACTTTGGCAATATGGCTATTTGGCAATATTAATCCTGCGTATCCAAGAACATCTTTCCATCTTCTGAGGTATTTTTCAATTTCTTTCTTCAGTGTTCTATAGTTTTCACTTCCTTGTTAGATTAATTCCCAAGTATGTCTTATCTTTTTTACTGTGAATGGGATAGTTTTCCTGATTGCTTTCTCAGCATAATCATTATTGAATTATAGGAAAGCCATTGATTCATGAATGTTGAACTTGTATCCTGCTACTTTGCTGAATTTATATATCAGCTCTAGAAGTCTTCTGGCAAGGTTTTTGTTGTTGTTGTTTGTTTGTTTGTTTTTTGTTTTGGGAAAGGTCTTCAAGATATAGAATTATGTCATTATCTAATAGAGATAGTATGACTTCCTCTTCCTATTTGTATTACTTTAATTTTCTTCTCTTGCCTGATTGCTCTGGCTAGACTTTCAAGGACTATATTGAATAGGAGTGGTTAGAATGGACATTCTTTGTCTTTTTCTAATTTCAGAGGAAATACTTCAGTTTTTCTCCATTTAGTATGATGTTGGTATTGGGCTTATTATTTATCACCTTTACAATGTTAAGGCAGTTTCTTTTAACACTAGTTTCTCTAGTGTGTTAATCATGAGTAGGTGCTTTGTCAAATGCTTTTTTTATATCTATTCAGATGATCATATGATGTTTGTCCTTGGTTTTGTTTATGCATTGAATTACATTTATTGATTTACATATTTTGAACCAAACTTGCATCCTTGGGATGAGTCCAACTTGGTCATGGTGAACAATCTTCTTAATGTGTTTTTGAATGTAGCTTGCTAATATTTTATTAAAAAATTTTGCATCTATGCTTATCAGGGATATTGGTCTGTAGTTTTATTTCCTTGATGTGTCTTTAATTCTTTAAAATTCTGGTAGAACTCATCTAAGAATTCATCTAGTCCTGGGATTTTCCATGTTAGAAGGCTTTTTATTACTGCTTAAATCTCATTATTTAATACTGGTCTGTCTAGATATTCTATATTCTCTTGGTTAAATTTGGGTAGGTCATATGTGTCTAGAAATTTGTCAGTATCTTCCATATTTGCCATTTATTGGAATATAAATTTTCAAAATGATCCCTAATAGTACTCTGGGTTTCAGAAATGTCCATGATGACATTTCCTTTTTCATCTCTAATCTTGTATGTTTGAGTCTTCTCTTGTATTCTTTTCATTAATCTGGCTAGGGGTATAATCTTATTTATCTTTTCAAATAACCAACTCTTTGTTGCATTGATCCTTTGTATTCTCTTTATTTTCTGTTTCATTAACTTCAGTTCTGATCTTAATTATTTCCTGACTTATATTGGTTTTGGAATTGTTTTGCTCTTGCTTTTCTAGAACCTTGAGATATAGCATTAGATTGTTTATTTGGAGTCTTTCTGCTTTTTATTGGGGTTTCTGTTTTCATGATATAAACTTTTATCAGTACCAACTTCATTTGGTATGTGGTATCACTGTTCTCATTTGAGTCTAAGAATTTTTAAATTTCTTCTCTCATTTCTTCAGTGATCTGTTCCTCGTTTAAAAGAATGTTGTTCAATTTCCATGTGTTTAGGTGGTTACTATAAGTGTTCTTGCTGCTGATTTCTAACTTCTAATTTCTGATAAGATGCATGGGATAATATTTAAAAACATTTTTTTTGTATTTTCTAAGAATTGTCTTGTGCCCTGAAATATTTTGGATCCATGAACTGCTGAGAAGAAAGTGAATTCAATGTTGAGTGAAATATTCTACAGATGTCTGTTTGGCCCATTTAATTTATAGAATAACTTAGGTCAGAAGTGTCTTTATTGATTTCATGTCTGGATGACCTTTCTCTTGTTTTGAAAGGGGTACATGGAAATCACCCAGTATTGTTGTGTTGGGGGTCGGAAATTTAAAGTCAAGAAGTGTTTGTTTTGTTTAATAAGGTACACCACCATTTAAGCCATACACATTTACTATTGTTGGATTATTCCCTTTAATAGCATATAGTGGTCTTCAAATTAATTTGTGCTTGAAATCTTCTTTGTAAGATAGGAGAATAATTATCCTACTTTTTTTCCAAACTCTATTTGCATGGAATATTTTAAAAATCCATTCATATTCTGTCTATCCAGTCTGTGGACAACTTTGCCTATAAGAAGAGTCTCTTGCAAACAGCATATGGTTAGGCTTTGTTTTAAAATAATGTGTTTTTTTTTAATCAAGTAAGACACAATTTGCTCTTCTTTCATTTGTTCACAATGATTGAATTTCTAGTCATTTTATCTTCCTTTTCTTTTAGATCTTCCAGGACACTGGAGCCCTGTCATTTCTTGAACTAAGATTCTTCAGTTCACTTACATTCCTATAAGTGTTTTACTTTACCTTTCCCTCAAACCTTTCCATTCTTTCTTACTCCTCTGTTATTGACACCTTTTTCTCCTCTATTTTTTCATTATTTTTCAATTTCCATACTTGTAAAAGTTTAAAAGACATTGGGAGACTAACATACATGAAAAGAGATCTATTTTAGGAAGGATCTAATTTCAGTGTTGATATCCTTTCTAAGAAAAGACAGGTGACATCTAGGCTTACATATACAAAAGAAGATATTTTAATCATTTGAAAGCAGAAAAAAACCCCAACTTTGTTGTTGTCCTACATAGGACATAATTGTTTCTTTAATGCATACGGGTTGTAGTAATATCTTGGGCAGTGGATTACACATTAGGAATTGAATTTCCAACTTCTAAGTGCTTAGCCCTCTCACTGTCAAAATTGAGTTTCAAATAGAAATGTTGATGAAAAAGATGGAATCAACACCCTTGAATTCATCTCACCTAATTTGGAATATTCTAGGTGCTTCAGAGAATTCGGGTCAATGGCCTATCTTCTCACTTGCCCCAACGTGGCTGGGAATGGGAAATGAGGGAAAAGCTTGAATATTCCATTATTGATGGATCTTCAGGGCTCTCCTACTCTTCAATTTCTATGGAGTCTGTGTGGCTCAGGGTCCTCCTTGCAAGATGCAGTCTACTCAAGAACGCATCTGAGAGGGAAGCTGCAGGTCTCCACAATCAGCGGGTATTTGGAAGCCACTGCTCTAATGAGAGAATGCTGAGTTTTGCTGCCACCTCCAAATAACCATGGGTAAGAACATGAGCTTCCTTTCATTATGACTTGATGCAAATGCACATCCATAAGTAGAAAAACACTTCTGTCTTCCTCCTCCTTCCACCAGCGCACAGCTGAGACAGCCTTGGGCAGAGCTCCAGTGTGCCTGCCTTTCACATACCACTTCCTATGCCATCTTTCCAGAAACTATTTTTCTCAAAGAACCTGCATCTTTTTGCCTCAGAACAATCTAAAGCACCACTGAGATGGGATTTCTGAACAGAGTTTTAAAACGGTTTCATAAGCAACACTTTACAAGACTTATCTCTAAAAATGCCTGATCAAAATTGTCATTTTGATCAAAGGGAAATCACAGAGTCATTAGCCAGGAAGACAAGAGTGGGCAGCACGGAGAGAAATGTGAAGACCTGGTTCCTGGTTCCCAGTTCTGAATTTGAAGCACCTCACCCTGCTGTGTTATTTCAGACAAGCTCAATTCACACCTTTTTGAATGATTTGTGTCTCTGGGTATCAGGAACACCCCAACATTCTTCAGTGGGAGCCCTGGAAACACGGGGCTTCTCACTGGTCCCTGGAGGGTGGGAGTGGGGGGTTCTCATTTTCTATTCAGTTTATGCTACGAAGGTCAAAATCATCACAGTCCTAGAAACTGCCATTTTTTGAGTGCCAGGGTCATGCTGGATGTTAATTAAGACCCTCTGGATGACGGCTACACCTGGACCAAGGCAGGTGAGGCAAGGAGAGCTGCTCAGGGTTCAATTCCCAGGCCCTATCCTGCTGGAAAGGGCAGCTCAAGGAGCCTGCCATCAAGAGGCTAGGGGCAATGAACTCCAAACCTGGTTCTATTTTAACATCGTTAGGTACGTAAGACTTTGGTGGGTTTCCTAACAAGCTCTTAAACCACTCTGGGAAACCAAAGTATCAATTAGTAGCTTTCTCCTTCCTTACAAAAAGATACAATGCACTTTTAAAAACTAATTTTATTACTGTTTAAAAAAAAGCAGACTACTTTTACATGGAATGCAGAGTCATAGACTCCAGAATCTTCAGGGGCTAGTCAGATGCTAGAACTTTGTGGCAGAGTCAAATCTAAAACAATGGGTCAGTCCTGATGCCTGTATTTTGTCACCAATAAACTGAAGACTGTTGTCACCTAGAGCCAGTACCTTGGGATTGAGTATCCCTGAGGTCTAAGATAGCCCCCAATCACCATGGTTACCACCCACCCCAGTTCCTGGAATCCCTGCTGTTTTTATTGTATCTTTGAACATTTTCTTCAACAGTTTTTCCTTGAGGAGGAAAAGGGGGAAGAAAAGGTGGAGGTAGATGGTGTGTTGAAAGGGTTAGATTGTTGCATTTTTAACAGAATGGCAACCCACAGCTCAGCTCCATTGCAGTGATTTTAGACACAGGTAGCAGAGGCGGGGGGAGTAGATTACTTCTACTGGGATAAGGGACATATTTATCTGTTCCCCTGAATTTTTTTGCATAATCACTAGATGCCCACTCTGCCTAAGCTACTTCCAAAGTGTGATTGGGAGGAAGTGGGTTGCAGTGCTTCTCAAACTTAAGCATATACAAAAATCACCTGGAGAGTTTGTGAAACCACAGATTCCTGGTCCCCAACAAACAAAACTGATTCAGCAGGACATGGGGGTGGCAGGGCTATTATTTTCATGCTTTGAATTTCTAACAGGTTTACTAAAGATGCTGGTCCATAGCGCACACTCTGGGAAGCCCTGAAACAAGGAACTTAGGAAATAGCTAACAAGAAAATAATTGGGGCCATCTCTGTAATAGACTGCTATGATTTGGACTAGTGTTCCCCCAAAGACCCATGTATTAAAGGCCTAGCCTGTCACATTCTTGGGAGGTAGTAGAACCTTTAAGAGGCGTGGCCTAGTGGGAGGAAGTTAGATCACTTGTGGCATGCCCTTGAAGGGGAGAGTGTGACCCAGCCCCTTCCTCTTTCTCTTTCATTTCCTGGTCACTATGAGATGATTGCTTCCTCCATCATGAGCTCACCACAAGCCCTTAAGTAACAGAGAATACTGACCATGGAATGAAATCTCCAAAAAAGAGTAAGCCTTTCTTCTTTTTAAGTGTGTTTATCTCAGGTATTATGTCAACATGATGAAAAAGCAAATACATTGACTCACCTTGCTCTCTCTCTTTCTTCCTTTGGCTAGCATCTTTCATGTTCAATTCCAGACAATTGGAAAAGAGGAAGTAAGAAAAGAAGGAGACAGAATAACATTCCATTCTGGAATGTTGCAGCTCATTAGCAGCTTTCATTAGAGGGAGAAGAGGGCCCAGCTGAGATCTATCAACCAAACAACTGAAGTCAGAGATCATTTCTTTGTGGGAAGCGTATTACTATCAGTGGCTTCTTCTAGAAATATTAGGCTCTTTATACACAAAAATATTTTAAGACTTCCTTCAAAAATTCAAAAGCAGTGGCAGGTCAGAGAAATGGAAAAATATCTTCTTGTTTTTAAGAAATCATCATGTTCTCGTATGAACAGAGAGCTAGGAAAGAGGAAATATGCTTTTAGGAACTCCTTCAAACAACAAGAGAATGAACTGGGTGAGGCCCTGGAGTGTCCCAGGACGGAGCTGTGGGGAGGCACAGTTCTTGCTTCAGTGAGTAGATGCCAGTCAGGAAAAGGAACTCTTGCCAAATTAAAAACCAAAGACTGAAAAGAGAGGGGGAAGCTAGGAGTGGATGGATGCTAGTGCTTGCCGGTAATCCTAGCAACTTGGGAAGCCGAGGGAGGAGGAACAAAAGTTCAAGGCCAGCCTCAGCAATTTAGTGAAGCCCAGTCTCAAAATCAAAAATAAAGGACTGGGGATGTAGCTCAGGGGCGGAGCCTCCTTGGATTCAATTACCAGTACTACAAAAAATAAAAAAGGGAGTGAGGGGGCGGGACATGAGCCAAGCCTTAAGGAGGTGTTGAGATGTATTGTCCAGATCAGCGCAAGGCACCCACTCCCTCGGCTGCCAGTAGCACTTAGAAGATCCCACAGAGTCCCTTCCAGCTCCAGGGAGGGGCTGCCATATCAAAGATTGTGCCTCTCCCAGGGGCAGCCACACTGAAGGACAGCAGTGCTTCAAAAACCAGATACCTAGGATGGCTAATTTTGCCAGGGCCATTGTATCCAGATACCTAGTCAAACATTCCGAATGGGATTCTGGATGTATCCATGGAAGGTGGTTTTTTGTTTTGTTTTGTTTTGTTTTGTTTTTTGGTATTGGGGATTGAACCCAGGGGTGCTTAACTGCTGAGCCACATCCCCTCAGCATACCTTTATTTTATTTATTTTTATGTGGTGCTGAGGATCAAACCAAGTGCCTCACATGCAAGGCAAACACTCTGACGCTGAGCCACAGCCACAGCCCAGAAGGTGTTTTATTTTTTGTTTGTTTTTAATGGATGGGATATACAATTTTAATTAGCATTTAATTAGTCCATTTATCAGAGGACTTTCAATAAAGCAAATTGTCTTCTTTAGGTGGTCCTCATCCAATTAGTTGAAGGTCTTTATTGAACAACGATTCCCCACCCCACCCCCAACACCTTCCCCCAGCAAGAAAGAATTCTGTAAGCAGAGAGCATTAGAAATTTTTCCCTAGGTCACCAGTCTGTCAACCTACCCTATCAGATATTGGACTTATCAGTCTCCATAGCTGAGTGAATCAATTCATTAAAATCAATCAATCAATCCTGTCCTCTATTATCTTCTTTTCTTCCTCTTGCTCCTTCTCCTCCTCTCTTTTCCCCTCTCCTCTTCTCTCCATGGAGTGGCTCAGGCCTTTGTTGCAACTACATTATAAACCAACTTCTCCTTCTGCCCGACCCTACATCCCTAACTCCCTTCAGATGGTCAGTCCAAGCATACTCCCCAATAAACTTCCTGCACTCCAGCTCAGAATATATTTCCCCAGAAACCCAACCTGCAAAAGGAGGTACAGAATTTGGATGTGTGTGTGTGTACATGTGTGTGAGTGGGTATGATGGACTTCCAAAATCACAGGAGTCTCATTTTCAATATCTTCAGAATCTTTCTTTTTTCTATGCAGAGTTTGATACACATTGGAAGCTGCCTAAATCTTGGCTCATTTGCTATTAGCTGACATATTCATTGCTGAATCACCTCCCAAGAAAGATGTCCATATAAGAAGGACATCTGATACCCCTTTGTGGTCATTCCTGAGTGGGGGTCACTGAACCATTGAAAAAGATCCTACCACTTCACAAAGAGGGCCATCGCTTAGAACCTTGTTTGATGTTAAACTGAAAGCCCAAGTCTACCTGAGCAGGAAAAAGTGCTCTCTAGTTATAACTGAATACCACAAACTAGGTAATTTATAAAGAAAAGAAATTTATTTCTTATAGTTTTGGAAGCTTAGTGGTCCAAGGTCATGGGGCTACATCTGATGAGAGCCTTCTTGCTGGTGGAACTCAATATTAAGTCCCAATGTGGCACAGGGCATCATCTGGTGAGACAAAGCAAGATTGCTAAGTTGAGTCTCTCTTCCTTTTCATATAAAGTCACAAATGCATTCAAGACCCCTGCCCCTCATGATCTCCTAATGGAATCCTAATTACTTCCTAAGGATTTTACTTTCAAACGCATTAACATATGACTTTGGGGATTAATTTCAACATGAGTTTAGGGGGGACAAATACCCAGACCATAGATGAAGACCCTTTCACATATTAAAGTGTTTGCCCTCCCCCAAGCTTCCGAGCCCCCAGTTCCTAGACCTAGACCACATTTTCTAATTCTCCCTCCTTCCTGGTTACTTTTGATGTCCACCACATGGCCCCAGATGAACTACAAGGGCTCACAGATTCACAGACATTAGAGCAATACAGATCCATTCATGTTTTTGCAGTGAAGAAACAAACAAGTGAGCTGAGATGTCCAGACCATGGTCATAGGCCTGTGGCAAGGCTGATTTCTAGCTCAGTTCCATTTTCCCACCACATCCTGCCCCTCTGCAAGTGCCTGACTCTTGCAGTGCAAGACGGTTGCCCACCCTCAGTTTGGTCCTGGATCCCAGCTCTGGAAGGCAGCACATTCTAACAGTCTCATTCTCCTCTTGATTGACTCAACTCCCCCAAGAACAAAACTCCTAAGATACTTCACATACAGACTATTTTGCCCAGTTGACTTCTATAGCATATGATTATCTCCACTTTCTGCAGGCTGTCAAAAACCATTTGAAATCCTAAATCTGCCACCCAATGATATACATTGGCTATGGCATCTGAGAAGAAAATCCCATCTCCAGCTCAGGAGCTGAATTGTTTTTCAAAACTGGGAAATTTCAATGAGTTTTCTCTCTGCAACAACAAGAGCTACCATTGGATTCCCACCCACCCTCCCTTGTTTTCTGGTCCAACAATCTTTCTGGAGAGAGCCCCCTCTCCTTCCAATACAAGAAGGCTACAAATCATGGGGCTCTGCTCTGAACAAAAGGGTTGGTTCTGCTCAGACTAGGTTGATTGTAGACACTCTCTCAGGAACACAGACTCCTGACAGAAGGCCGCTAGAGCTGAATCATGCCTGGAGCTAACCCTGAGCTGCTGCTGTTGCTGCTGCTTCTGTCCTGGAAACTTTTCCCTCTGGGTCTTGGTGGAATATTTTTTCCTCTGATTATGCAAGTGTCATGTGTAAATGTGGCTAAGGTGGAAATCTGTTTCACAGAATTCTCTTTAATCTTGGCCACAAGAAGACCTTGTACCAGAAATGCAAAGTGGAGGTGATTCAGCAACCACGACTTCCTTCAGGTCCTCATGGTTGGATGCTACAGAACACATATGCACAAGGGCCAGCAGGTCCAACTGCCCTGCAATCAGACCTTTCCCCTAACCACTCATCCTGCTGGCCAAGAGCAGGTGCACATTACCAGGCAAAGTAACTGTAGCCCTCCATAGACCTCTCTCCCAGCTCCTCTTCATGGTTCCTCCCCAGCACGAGCTGTGCCTGGCTCCTTGATACCCTGCAAGGCCTCCCTTGTCCACCCACAGTTCAGGACTTTTCACAGATCTCTCATCTTCTCATTCTGCCTTACTTCCCCACTTCTCCTGCAATTATGTAAGGTCGAATTCCCATCATACCCCTCGTTCCATTTCTGCAGACAATGGTAATAGAAGTTTAGTGTGTGTAGGATGTTGTTGAAGATACACTTTGCTAGAAGGCAGAATCTTTGTACGAAAAGCCTCCTCCAGTCTTTCTATAACAGTCTTTCTCTCTCTAGTTTGGTAACAGGCCCAAACCTAATGGTTATCCAGTCAACAGTTGGTCCCAAGTTCTAGGTGTGGCAGGAGAAAAGCCTCTATTTTGGCCTCAAATCTCATTCAATTTTCTTTAATCCGCCTGATACCAGAGAGTTCTGAATTTGATGGACTATTGGCTCTTTCCCAGCCCTTGGTAATACTTTCAGTTTTCATGTGTCTCATTATCCTCCATCATCAGAACCAAGAAAGGCCAGGGGGTGGTTCTTGGGTTCCTTACCCCCCAAATGTCATTAAAACTGTTTATCGTCTGTCTTGCCTTTTCTGTAAGGACAGGGGCCGCATTTGACTTGGCTACCACTATACCCCCTGTACCTAGCACTGTGTGTTTGCTCAATAAATATATGTTAGCTAATGAACATGTTTGGCCAGAAATGCATCCTCCAATTTTGTTTTCTCTCTTAATGATGACACGTTGACAAACATTAGAGACAAAGTGTTCCTTTTAACCCACTGGAAATAAAAGCCATACCTTGCTTCTGCCAGAAATGTTTTGCAAAGCTTCCCTTGCCAGAGAACCCTATGTGGGAGTTTTCTCTCAAAGCAATAAATAACAATTTACACCCACCCTCCTCAGGCACATTGCATTTTATTGGCTAAATATAAATGAGCTGCTGCAGGCTTCTTAAGGGAGACCCACGCTGTAGCTCTCCATCTTGCCTGCACAGGGCTGTGCCTCCCAGTCCTCCTGCCTCCTCCTTCCTCCCAAATCAGCCCCCATGGGACCAACCACCCAGAGTCGTGGGGCCAAAGGAGAACTGGTTCCATCAACTGCCAACATGCTGTCGCTTTATTTCATCCAGCAGATAACATCATTTCTTAACGCAAAGAGGGGTTATGTCTCAGAGGATTGCTCTGGAATGGCTCAAATTCCAAGTCCCCAGAAATGAGACAGAGCAGAAAATGAGCATTTCCCATGAGACAACACTGTTACACAGTGACGGGAAAACTGCAGTGTTGGTGGCTGCTCCCCCCCCCCCCCCCCCCCCCCCCCCCCCCGTCACCTCCTAAAAAGCACCTTCTTTGTTTTTCAGATTTCTGAAGATTTCTTTTCAGGGAAGTTCCTATGGCCTCCCCATTACTCCTAACAGGGAGCATCATGTGTACCTTTTTTCCTGTGACCCTTCAAATAAATGGTGACAGTGTGTGTGTGTATTTTACTCATCAGACTTTGAGAACATCATAAGCAGAAACCATGCTTTACTTACCTTTGGATTGCCAGAGCCCAACCAATAGCAGATCCTCCATCAACATACTGTGAATGAACAAATGAATGAATGCCTCATGTTTTTATGTTCAATGTATTATTTGGTTATTATAGCAAGTCTACAAAGAGGAATGGTACATTCCCATTGTACAGAGGAAAAGCTGACATCCACAATATTAAACAACTTATGCAAATTTACTCGGCAAGTAAATAGCAGAGCCACAATTTGTGTGCTGAGGAGTCTTAGAAGCCAATCCCTCTTCCCATCCTCGAGAGTCTTTCAAGCCAATTAAAAATGTTATGGCTCCAAATTCTACCCAGTAGACAATTACCTTCTTAGATATAGTGTTACTCTTTTATGGGGTCACCTGAACATGTACTGGCAATGCTCAAAAGAAGATGGAAGAGAAGACGAGAGAAGTGAAGAAGAGGAGAAATGATAATGGATGGGTAAGAAACAGGATCAAAGCTGGTCATGGTGGTGCACACCTGTAATCCCAGCAGCTCGGGAGGTTGAGGCAGGAGGATCACAAGTTCAAAGTCAGGCTCAGCAAGAGCAAAGTGCTAAGCAACTCAGTGAGATCCTGTCTCTAAATAAAATGCAAAATAGGGCTGGGGATGTGGCTCAGTGGTCAAGTGTCCCTGTAACAGAGGCGACAGCTAGCATCTCCTTAGGGAATTCTTCTTTCTTCTGAGGAGAGTATAAGCCACCTGAAAACTTAAAGTCTAAAATAATTAGTGAAGAATGAAACACAAAGAGTCAGAAATAAGGGCTGGGGTTGTGGCTCAGAGATAGAGCGCTTGCCTAGCATGCATGAGTCACTGGGTTCAATCCTCAGCACCACATTAAAAAAAACCAAAATAATGTGCCCACCTAAAACTAAAAAAATACATAAATAAATATTTTTTAAATATTCAGAAATATATTTACAAAAGTGGAGCTCCTGAGACATCCAGTCCATACAAGAGCTAGAATTAGACAAAGGAAAGATGACTCTGGTGGTTTATTTAAGAGGGTACATCGAAAGCAGGGATGAGGTTTCAGGGGCAGAGTCTTGCTTGTGAAGTCTTGCAGTCAGCAGGTTGACTGACATCTTGACAGGTCACATCTATCTCAGGTGCTGTGTGGGACATGGCAGAGTGGGACAGAAATTCACAATGTCCCTGGGCAATTGACCAGAGAAAATGCCCACTGGTCATTCCCAGACACTAGATTTTTTTTCCACTAGGCTTTGATGTGTGGTGACCCACACACAACCCATGGATGGCTTGTGACACCCCTGAATTCAGTCTCTAGTACCCACCTCCCCCCCCAAAAAAGAAGCCCCCTTCCTTCTCATAAAAGTGGAGTTTTTTGTTTGTTGTTTGGTTTGGTTTGGTTTGGTACCAGGGAGTGAACCCAGGGGCACTTAACCACTGAGCCACATCCTCAGTCCTTTTATTAAAAAAAAAATTATTTAGAGACAGGGTCTCACTAAATTGCTGACTCTGGCTTTAAACTTGCAGTTCTCCTGCCTCCTGAGTCACTGGGATTATAGATGTGCACCACCATGCCAGGCATAAAACTGGTTTAAAATGCATATCTGATGTGGAGCTAACACAAAAGTAAATTACTAAGGCACATCTAGCTGCAATGACTAGTTCTATTCCTACAAGGACAATGAAGTCTTAAGAGCATGAGCCAAAATTTTGAGGACTAACAAGACCTAGTACAGACCAAGCAGGTCCCTTATACTCGATGCCACTTCTTCCCCGTGGCAGACATCACTAACGGATCAGCACACTATTCTTGGATGAGTCCTCAGAATCTCTCTCAACACAATACTTTTGGCAAACTCTATTAATCTGCTTAAATATACCAGACAAAATCTCTCTGCCATTCCTGGCAATGAAATATGTATTGTCTTAGGAATCAGGGCTCTCTGTTCTAGACCAAACTTTCTTTCCTTTTTTTTTTTTTTTTTTTGCTTTATTTTCACTTTCTTTAGCCCAAACTTCATGTCTAATAGACATAGATTAAAACAAGTAACTTGTCCTATCTGGCATCATTGTCTTCATAAATAAAATGGAGTTTGTAATATCTGTATTAAAATTGGCTCAAGGAAGCAGATGGCCCCAAACTTTAAGAAATGACAGATAAGATATATGAAGCTGAATAAATCTAACACATCCTGGAAAACGAGACTAACATTTGACAAAAAATTTGACTATAAAGTTGATAATGGTATGAAACCTATGAAGGAAAAAAACAGATTGGAAGAAACATCAACCAAAAAAACAAAAAAGAAAGAAAAAGAAAAGGAGAAGGGAGAAAAAAAGAAGCAGCTCTAGGGAGTGCTCATCTAAGGACCAACTAATATAGGAGTGAGTGAAAGTTCTGAGGGTCTCAAAGCATTTGCTGGTGTGATTGCTTGGGGGGACATATTTGTGAACTAGGGCTGCTGTAAAAAAGTACCACAAATTGAGGGGACTTCAATAAGAAAAGATCGTTTGGAGTTTCACAGTGTTTTCAGCTAGAAATTCAAGATCAAGGCATCAGCGAGGTTGATTTCCCCTGAAGGTTGGTGGGAAAGAATCTGTTCCGTGTTCCTCCCCTAGGTTCTGGGGGTTTCCAGAAATCATTGGCATTCCCTGGCATCATCCTAATCTCTACCCTCATTGTCACATGGCTCTCTCTCTCTCTCTCTCTCTCTCTCTCTCTCTCTCTCTCTCTCTCTCTCTCTCTCTGCAAATTTCTCCTTTGCTTGAAGACTTTAGTCATATTGGATCAGAGGAACCCCTGGTGACCTCAATTTAACTTGATTATATTGCAAATACCTTCTTTCCGAATCAGGTCGCATGCTAAAGTCCTGGAAATTAAGACTTTAACATACAAATTTGAAGGGAGCATGATCCAACCCATGTCTGCAGTCAGAACCACTCAGTAATTGGACCCTCCTTTCCCCATCTGTGCTAGACAGTAGGTACATGAAAGGTACACCTACAACAGGGAAATGCCCACATAATACAGCCAGTAAAACACAAAGTCCCAGGTGGCTACTGACCCCTCAGAGCAATGGGAGAGTCCTACTCCCATGAAAGAAATATTTGGCACAACCTACCCAGAGTTCAGTCCTACCCTTGCTTTACCCACAAATCTCCTGTGGAAGCAATTTAATCACAGAAATCATTGTAGAAAATTAAATCAGGCCATGTAATAATAAAACTAACTAATAATAATGATAAATCAAGACAAGCAGGATTTATTCCAGGCAGGCAATGATGTTTCAACAACTAAAAATCTATACATATAATTTCTTAACATACTTAGAATGAGACAGAGTCTATAAATACTTTAGTGGATGCATGTGGTTAAGTATATTCCTCTTCCCAGTGTTTTATCCTTTTCTGTATCCCCTTAGCCATGTGACTTTGAGTTCCACTAGAAGCAGAGTAAATTCTCCCATCTTCATTATTGTTTGCTTAGCTGTATGATTTGCTTAAACCCAGGGATACTGGGTGGAAATGCTAGTCTGGGATTTCCAAGCCTAGGCCTTATGGGGTACCATTTATTTCCACTGTCCTCCCTTGAACTTCTGCCATCACCATGAGAAAAAACTCACCCTGTCTTAAGCAGAGATTCAAGGATGATGAGAGATGAGTGGAGCAAGCCTGAATTCAACACCCACTGCAAGCCAAGCCCTAGTCAAGCTAGATGAGGTAAACCCTAGCCACCCTGCAAACATGTGAGTGATAAAAATGATTTTTGTAGGAAGCTACTGAGTGTAGGGGCAGTTGTTATACGATATCATGGTGGCAATAGTTGACAGATAAATTGCAGAAAATAAGCCTGGTAAAATTTAACACTTGCCTCTGATTTAAAACACACCCACTCACACTGTGGTCAGTTAATAGTAGGAAAACACTTCCTTAAAAATCAGTATCATATTGAGAGATAAAACATTAAAATTAGTCACATAAAGGGGCTGGGGTTGTGGCTCAGTGGTAGAATGGTCACCTAGCATGTTTGAGGCCCTGGGTTTGATCCTCAGTGCCACATATAAATAAAGATATTGTGTGCAACTACAACTAAAAAAAGTAAATAAATATTTAAAATTAGTCACATAAAACTCAGGAACAAGACCAAGATTTGTTCTTCTTAAAAATAGATCTAAGACAATGAATAAAACAAGAAAAAAATATATAACAGGTGTAAATATTGAAAGAAAAGAGACAAAAATACCTTTGTAATAATAAAGTTGTCCATCTAAAAACATAACTCAACCAAAAAAAGCAGAGTCTGAACAAGCTTGGTGCAGGTGGTATATTTTGGAGTTGATCCCAGAAGGGAGGACTTGGGGAGGTTGGGGGAGATGCTAAGGAAAGAGGAAAAGCCACATAAAGTTGTGCATGAAGATTGATCTTGTGGGCCATGGGGCTCCATCCCACCAGGACCCAATCCATATGCAGAAATCTCCTAAAACTAACTACACAAAGAACAGGAAGTGAGAATGTTTATTCCTTGGTTTCTGATCCCTGCTGGTCCAAGGTTACTCCTGGAGAGCTTTGGCATCCCGAATATCTGTGTTACACCTCTCCATGGCATAGAGAGTTTCCAGGACTCTGCCAAAAGTCAGCATGGATGAGTGTTTTAGGAAATGTTCCTGAGGGGCTGCAACATGGCCCAGAGAAGTTTGCACAGGGCCTGGGAACAGGAATTAAGACAGTCAGAGCTTTCACAGGAGCTGAGGCCACAGAGAAGCCCTGGGGAGCAGGGCTCAGGCAGCTGGGGAAACAATAAAGAAAGAGGAGGAGGGGAGAAGGATGAGCTCCCAGAAAGGAGAAGGTCCACAGGACTGTCCGAGCATCTTCTTCTGTCATTCCCGGTCCCCATGAGGCCCAGGCATTTGGCAGCAATTCCCATCCCTACCCCTTCTGGGTCCCATCCCACTTCACATTTCAGCAAGAGCTCAGACTGGTGTAGAAATGTAACCTTCACTTTTGGACACAAATATCACAAAATCAAAGGCCTCCTCTGAACCCCTCAAGTGGTGTTTTGATTTGATGACAGAGATAACTGTCAATCTTCATAACACAACTTTATGTGGCTTTTCCTCCTTCCTTAGCATCTCCCCCAACCTCCCCAAGTCCTCCTTTCTGGGATCAACTCCAAAATATACCACCTGCACCAAGCTTGTGCAGTCAACACCAACTAGCAGCAAGTTCTCCCAGGGGACAGCCTGCTCCCAGCTCCCACCCCAGCCCTTGGTTCTCATGCAGTCTCCCTAAGACAAAGGGATGGTGGAAAGTTCTGGGTTCCAGCTCCTGCTGGGGATGGCCTCTTGGCTTGGTGACCTTGGGATTGTCACTGACACTTTCTTGGCCACAGCTTCCCAGCTGCATAGTGAGAATAATACTACTCAGGCCTTTCCTATCCCACAGGGTTTGTGTGAAGGCACAGAGTCCCAGAGTATGAAAGCAGTGTTCAGTAGGGCACACCAGTTTTTATACTGTGTGGGCATCTCTTTTCCAATTCAGAAAACATTCATTGATGCCTAACTCAGTTAGGTTTTATGCTAGGAGTTGTAGGAGATTCAAAATGATGAGTCCACCCAACAAAGAGTCTATCAACACCTCTCTTTTCACCTGAACAACTACCTGGATTCTCACCCAACCTCCACCCTTCCATGCTTTCTTCTCTCTCACCTACATCCTTGAGTCCATCCTTTCTTCCCTGCCTCCCTTTATACTGGCTCATACTTCTTGCCCTTTAGTACTCTCCTAGTTTTCTCATTATGGAGAGAAAAGTCATCTTTATCTTTTCTTGGTCAAGCATTTCCCCGTCACTGTCAGCCAAGCTATACTTTCAGCTCTGGACTTGACCCAGACCAGGAGACGGCAAACTTTCTCAGTCAAGGATCAGATACTAAATAGTTCAGGCTTTTCAGGCCATGTAGTCTGTGTCACAACTACTCAACTCTGTCACTGTATGCAAAGACAGCCACTGACCATATGTGAATTCATGGGTATGTCTGTATTCCAGCCTTGCTCACAAACAGGAGTCTGGGAACTCCTAATCTAGGTACACAAATCAGCTGGGAATCTTAAGCAGAGCCCAGCTGTCTGCATTCCTATCAAGCTTCTAAGTGAACCAGGTGCTGCTGGTCTCAGGAATGAAGCTCTCGATGACTTCTGTGATAAATACAGCCACCATTCCAAACTTCTTCTCCTTCACGGCCTTACAATAGAGGCTAGAAAAGTGAAATAAGTGCTTTCTTATCTTCCTTTGAAGTCAGGTGGCCATGTAAATCAGCTATGGCCAATATGATAAAAGCAAAATGTTACGGTTCTCTCAAGACGTTCACAAATTGCATCCATCTCCCCCTCTCTGGAGGGCTCAACAATTTGAGAGTCAATTAGAAAATAGAGAATGGCATTCGGAGGTCTAAGGATCACCCTTATTATTTATTATAAAGGCTAAGTAATTGGAGAACACAGGTTATTGTGAAATGGACCTGTTAGCTGAATCACAGAAAAGGGCAAATGTATCCATCCCAGATGACTAGGACAGGTGTCCCCATCTGTGTGGAGAGATAAGGATAAGATTTATGGATCAAAGGAGAATGAAACTGATCAAATGACATTGTGTGCATTATGAATATGTAACAATGAATCCCATTAATATGTATAATTATAATGCAACAATAAAAATAAAAATAAAAAACTTAGGGGCTGAAGGGTTAGATGAGAACTGGTACCTACAAGTAGGCTTTCTCCCTAGAGGAAAATTACAGTTACTGAGCTGAGCAAGCTCCATTTATTCTTCCTAGATTTAGCAACCAGCTACATTATTCCACCTCTCCTGGGATACAATAAATAAAAGGGCAAAGAAAAGCTGGAAACATTTCACAATAAAGGAACCATCACAAAGCTCTCCTCAATGATGTCCAGTTTTTTGTCCTTTTATCATACTGGACTTACTATTAAACTTGTAAAGAGAAGGTATGTGGCCACATAGAGATGTCCTACACTCATTTTCATGAGTGTCTTTCAACAGATACTTTTTTGTCTTTGGTATTTTCCTGGGAACATGAGCAGGAAATTTCTATTTTTCCCCCTCAAGTGGGAAAATTCCTTACATACTGGTGTTGTTGAAAACCAGGAGACCTTGGTGAAGGGTAACTGGGAGGGTGCTGGTATCTTGGAGCCAAGATACTAGTAGCAACAGTATCAGTGAAATGGCAGAGTGGCCAGAAATTTAGCAGAAATGAACAGCATAAAAGACAGCCAAGAAGAACCCTCTTGGGATCACAGCTGGTGCTGGGGGTCAAGAAGACTGTGCACATGCGTTAGTCTGCACGCACTCAGGAGTCATCACAATTGGAGATGGGCCAGACTCGTAAGCAGTCCCCAAGCCACACACAGATTCATCAACAAAGAGCGTAAGTCTTATAGGCACAAGGAGTTTAAGTACAACCTCACATGAAACACTGGCTAAATAATAGGCTACTATGACCCAGGGGAACTCCCAGGAAATCAGGCTTAAAAATAAAACTACACATATCCCTGGAAGTCTGAACAAATGCATGCAAGCCCAAGGCCTTTGAGAAGTGATCACAGAGGGAACTTCCAAGCTAATCTCTGGATGAATGTAGGGCAAAAATATAAACTCCCTGCACTGCAATAGCAACCTACAAGTTGTAAGCTATGTACATATTCTCCCCCAAAAGGAAGACAGGCAAGAACCTAACAGGCTAAAGGAGTGTGAACACAACAGTGGCTCACACTTAGCTTATGTGGATTCAAAGTTGACCCCCTAGGTAGCTAGACTAAAATGTAGAAACATGATAAACAAATCTGAACGGGGACATCAGAGGCTGCACTCTGCAAGGGAAACAGATTTCTGCAAAGTTAGTTCTGCCATGTCACTAAACAAATAAACAAACTGCCAAGTAAACAACAATAACATCAACCCTGGGGCAAGGGGGAAAGGGAGTCACTATAAGGTTTTTTTGTAAAACATCCATTTTTCAATAAAAAAGTTTTGAGCTCTGCAAAGAAGCAGAAAAGTATGTCCTATACATAAGAAAGAAAGCAACAATAACAACAAAAAAAATACAAACTACCTTTAAAATGGTCCAGATGGTAGACAGAGTAGACAGAGAGTTCAAAATATCTATTATAAATATGTTCAAATAACTAAAGAAAACTATATCTTAAATAACTAAAGGAAATTGTGATGATATTTCTCATTAATAGAGAATATCAATAAAGAAGTAGAAATTTTAAGATGAGTGCGGTGACACATGCCTATAATCCCAGCAACAAAGGAGTTTGGGTCAGGAGAATTGCAAGTTTGAGGCCAGCCTTGGCAACTCAGCAAGGCCCTAGGTAACTTAACAAGACCTTGTCTCAAAATGAAAAACAAAATGGCTGGGATGTCACTCAATGGCAAAGTGCCCCTATGATCAATCCCTACTCCCAAGAAAAGAAAAGAAACAGAAATTTTAGAAAGAATCAAATAGAAATTATGGAGTTGAAAAGCGCAATAACTAAAAGGAAAAATCACTAGAAGGCTCAACAGATTTGAGTTGGCAAAATAAAGATTCAGTGAATTTGAAGGTAAATCAATAAATACTTGGCAAACCGGAAAACAAAGAGGAAAAAAAAAATGAACAGAGACTTAGATAAATGTGGAACACCACTAAGCTCATCTACATTTAATGGGAGTATCCAAAGGAAAGAGAAAAAGGCAAGAAAAAAATTACTCTAAGGAATAATGGATGGATAGTCCCCAAATTTGTGAAAGACATTACTCTGTCCATTCAAGAAGTTCAATAAACTCCCTTTGATGGATAAATATAAAGAGATCCATATCCAAATAAAGAAGCATAGTCAAAATGCTGAAAGCCCAATACAGAGAAAAGCTCAAAAACAGTATGAGAAAAAGGGCTAATCACATACAAAGAAGGCCAATAAGATTAACAGTTGACTTACCAAAACAATGGCGGCCAGAGGCAGTGGGATGACATTTGTAGAGCTGAAAGTTAAAAAAAAAAAAAAAAAAAAAAGTGCTAATCAGAAGATTCTGTGTCTGGTGAGGGTCTTTTTCCAGGTTTATAAATGGAGGCTTGTCAGTACATTCTCACATGGTGGAAAGAATAGGCTAGCTCTCTGCAATCTATTCCACAAGGGCACTAATTCCAACCATGAGAGCTCTACCCTTGTGACCTCATCTCCTCCCAAGGCCCCCATCTCCTAACCTAACCTCAGGGTTTAGGATTTCAACATACTTGTTTGTGGAGGACACAAACATTCTGACCAGCACAACTACTTGCAGTGCCTCCCTCCCAGTTTATAAAACAACATCCAAATTTCTTCATCTGGAAATTCAGAATTTTCAAAATATTTTTTTTCCTTTCCAAATTATATGCCCTGATGATCCCTTCACAGATATTTTATATTTTAAAAAATATATATGTTTTGAACTTTCCCACTTTCTTGCTTTTGCTCATGTTGTTCCCTGCCACCTTACACACTATTTCTCCTTGGCCATGGATGTCCAAATTTACAATTAGACTCCTCCATGAGGCTTCTCCCAAGCTGGAAGTGATGTCCCCTTCTTTTCGACTCTCATCACACTCTTGTTGTTGACCAGTCATGCCACAGATCACTGTTCATCACATATCGAACTTAATCTGCATTATGTATTTTGTTGCTATTTTAAACCTGAATGCATCAATCTATTTCACTTCTTTTCTTCAATATTCTATCCAATCTTTATCATGGTATTCTTGAGGTCTTAATTTGTGCTTGATTTATAATTCTCAAATCCTCACACAGTTCCAAGCACTTAGTAGGTATTTAATAAATTGTCATGGGAAGGAAAAGAGAAGGCAAGCCTCTTGGCTTTAGGAATTTATAGTCTCATGTGGAAGCTGGACAGACACTATTCTGATGCAAACAGGATGAGAGAAGGAAAACAATAAACATGATCCCAAATGCTATGGTGACATTTAGCACAACATAAAGGTGACATTTAGCATAACTACAGGAATCTGGAAGAGGCTACCAATTTGGGTGGTGTTTAGTCCACATTTGCACAACTGTGACCAAAAGACCCGATAAGAACAATTTTAGAGGAGGAAAAATTGGGGGGGGAGGGTGGCTCATGGCTTCAGAGGTCTCAGTCCATAGACAAGCCAATTCCATTACTTTGGGACCAAGATGGTGCTAACCACCATTGTTTTGAGCCCAAGATGAGGCTAAACATCTTGGTGAAAGGATATGAAGGAAGAAAGCAACTCAGGACATGATAATTAGGAAGCAGAGAGAGACTCCTCCACTCACCAGGGATGAAATATGTACTCGGAAGTCATGCCCCCACTGACCCACCTCCTCCAGCCACAGCCTACCTACCTGAAGTTTCCACCCTTAATCCCTATCAGCAGATTAACATGCTGATTAGGTTAAGGCTATCGTAATCCAATCATTTCAACTCTAAATTTTCTTGCATTGTCTCACACATGAGATTTTGTGGGACCCCTCATATTTAAACTATAACAAGTAGGGTTTTAGGAGAGAGTTAGGGGTGAAGAGTATTCCAGGTAGTTAAGGTGAAGAGTATTCTAAGTGTCAATCACATTTGCAAGAGATGAACTGCAAATGTTATTAATAAATGGGTACAGGAGGAAAAGGTCCTGTAATTAATTAAGGATAAGCCTTGAAATGTACGTTGGAGACAAGTCATTGAGGATACAGAATTTGAACTTTATTCTGCAGGCCCTGAAGATATTTAGCTGAGCAATTAAAGAAGCCCAAAGAGCAACTTCATGTAAAGCGAAGAAAACTGTTTCAATGAATAATCAGCTGCTGATTTCCTGATTTGCAAATGTAGATATTCAGTTTTGAGTGCTTTCAAAAGTGAGGAATGTTGGTCAGTAATTTTTAAAAATATCAAAGAGTTCAGCTCACTTTTTCAAAAAATTCTAAAACTCTCCATTTTCTTAAAGTACACTTAACGTTAACCCAAGACTCCAGGGCAAGTTTCATTGGATAATGTTTATTTTGGTACCTTGAAAGCTTGGTGGTTATTTAGAAATTCAATTACAACTCGCCTTTAAACAAAACCACCCTTGGGAATGTGGGTTTGAGCTGATTTCGATATATTAACTTGACATTATGAGGCAGTTATGCTGCAAGTTCAGAGGGTTGATTAAATCTTAAAGTGAGCACAAAGCAGGCGCAGAAAGCACACACTTTGTTTAATTGGCTCCTTCAGTTAAAAAGACAAAAAGGAAGGAAAAAAATGGCAACATAAATAGAGGCTATTTTTATTGTTGTTTAAAATGAGGCCTCTTCTGTGTCAAATGGAAAAATCTAGCATCAGCACCCAGAGCATTTCGTCAAGACTATGGATTTACAGAGAAAAGCACAAGGCTTTGAGAAAACAAAGGCTTCAAGCCACAAAAAGCCAATAGGGGAAGACAGCAATGTTAAAGGTTGACAGAGTGTTAAACCAAAACTTCAACTTGTAGGGCAGGGAACTCAGTGGTAGAAAATGCAGGAGGCCCTGGGTTGGATCCCCAGCACCACCAAAAAAAAAAAAAAAAAAAAAAACACAAACAAACAAACAAAAACACTTGTATTAGCAATTAGTTATTGTTACAATAACTAAATTAGTTATTGTTAGAAATAAACATTAGTTGTGTTAAGCCACTGATATTATGGTTTATTTGTACCATAGCATTCTGTGGTTCATTCTTACTAATTCATCCTTAATATTCAGTTTTTCTTCTATTGTTTTATATCCCCTGATTTTTAGCTGGACACAGGGCTACCCAGAGTGAAGAACATATTTCCCAATCTCCTTAGTGTCTGAAAGAAACAGAATATTTAAAATTCATTCTGTTCCTTAAGAAGCAGCAATGATGCACTTTTTGCTTATCTTCTTTATCTTCTTTTTATTCTGTAATCTGGAATGTAGATGCTGCCATCCTGCACAAGTGGCCAAGGCCACAAATGGAGGAGCAGCAGGATAGAATATGTCAGGGTCTCTGAGACCATGGACAGCCTGCCCCAAGCTTTATGTGAACACAAAATTAATTTCTACTTTGTGCAAATCATTATTGTTTTCAGAATCCTGCATATTCAGATGTTTGACCATGTCAACAAAATGAGTATCTGGCAGATTGCCTGGCTTTTTCACTTCTTTTGCAAATGTCCTGGGATGACTGCCAAATAAGGTCAGAATCAGCACCAGGACTGCCCAGTAGAGTGGGTAGTTTAGATAGGTCATTGGCGTTGCTTAGGGAAGCTTGATAACTCTTTAAGCAAAAGGATCCTGGAAGAAGGAGAGGATATTTGAGGTCGAATATATGGTTAATAACAGAGGAGAGTCTCTAATCAATTTAGAAAGCAAGTCCTACCTAGGAGAAAGAGGCCCATAATTGTTAATAATAATTTAGAGTGTACAGATGCTCCTCAACTTATGATGGGTTTATGCTCTGATTAAACCCTCTGTAAGTTAAAAATATTGTAAGTTGAGAATGTATTTAATAAACCTAATAAATGGAAAACCGCAGCTTAGCATCAGTGCACTGCATTGATCATTTGCCTCCATGATTGTATGACTTCTAGAAACTGTCTCACTGCCACTCTCTGGCATAAAGAGCAAATATCATATTGCATATCACTATCCCATGAAAAGATCAAAATTCAAAATTCAAAGCACAGTTTCTACAGATGCATGTTGTTTTTACACCATTATAAAATTGAAAAATCATTACTATCATGTATATCTAAAAAGAAAAAAAAACTCATGCCATAAAAAAATAAATAAATAAAATTGAAAAACCATAAGTCAAATCATCCTAAGCCAAGGACCATCTGTATTTCTCTTCCTCTTCTTGGCCCTGAGGTCAACTCATGTTGAAAAAGAAACCACTTCCTTTCCTTGAATTGACTTTATTTTTGTATTTCCCATTTGACAGATGGATTTCTTCCCTCCCTGCTAGGTTGAATGAGGTTTATTGACACTTTCTCTCCAGGCTTTCATTCAGTCTTTACATTTTCTTTTCAGAGTAAATAGTCCTTTGCACCTGGTATAGGTTCAATGACATGAACTTTCCTGGGTCTTGGCTTCCCTTTCCCATCCTCTGTGGATGGATTTTGAGAACTCTGTTCTGCTATAGAGTGTAATGACCCCTGTATCTAGTAAATGACCACTGGCAGAGGGAAAGCGCCACGAAGACAGGGTTTTTTGTATCTATGTCTAGTGCCTAGAAAAGTGTCTTGCATATATAGAAACGACAAGCATTTGCTGAATTGAATTGAATATCTAAAAGCCTTCTCTATTTAACCTCACTACCATCCAACCATTTACTTCTGAGTTTCATGAGCTTATGTACAGTAAGATCCTGAGTATACAATTGCCAGAGTCCAGAAAAAATAAACATTAAATAAATGTACAGCCTTTTCTCTTCCAGAGTAAACTTCTTACAGAGAATTTTAAGCAATGGATAAATTAAGATGCCAGTTTATTATAAACCATAAAGCCCTGAAAATATGTTATTTCTAGATGTATTAGTCAATTCCATCAGCAATTATGCTGTAATAAAAGCCATCTCTCAAATTCAGAGACATATAACAATAAACATTGATTCTCACATATCTCCAAGTTGGCTGTTCTGGCTAACCTAAGTCTGGCTCGGCTGGTCTTGGTTCCAAGTCACAGTCCAGGTCCAGATAAATTAATGCAAGACATTTTATTATCTTCATCCTGGTTAGGATGATAGTTTTGTGTCAGATTAAGAAGAAAATGCCTTGATAAAGCTGGGCAGGTAGCTCAGTGGTAGAGCACTTGCCTGGCATTCACATGGCTTCAGATTCAATCCCCAATATTGCAAAAGAAAAAAAGAAAGAAAAATGGAAATAAGTAGTGACTTATAAGGGTTATAGAATTATAGAGGGTTAGGGAATACCACCAGCCCCTACTTATAGAATTAAGTTCTTTGACATCTGACCCAACAAGTGATCCTTGGCATCCTGGTTCTTGGCATCAGAAATTTCTGACTCCCTACCATAGTCACTCTGAGAATCTTTAACCTGATGCCCTCAAACCAAATGTGGATAGAATTTACAGCTTCTTGGAACTTAGGTGGGAAAAAGTTAACTGAACTAGTATTTAATTAATTAAATAAATTTAACTAACATTTAGCACTTCCTTCAACTATGAATTTTATTTCACCATTTTATTACTTGATCCTTTTATTGTTTTATTTCAGCCAAATTTGCCACTTTATTGATTAGCATATTCTTATAAGTTGGCTTTTGATAATGAGTCCCAATTATTACAGCAAACTCAGGGCTGAGTTCCTCTGTGGTTCTCCCTAGAACCCTTCGGTCTGCTAGAATGTGGTAATTGGTCTCCCCCTTAGGATGAGGTTATGCTTTTACCTGTCCACCTCAGTGCAGACTAAGTACTGAAATTAAGAAAAGATCAAATGTTAATAAATGTGCTTGAGGCTCTGTTTTACAGCAGTGGTTCTCAACTGTAGCTATACATTAAAATCACTGGAAAGTTTTGAAATTACCAAAACCTAGTCATTCTTAATCACAGGAGAATCTTGGGGTGGGTCTAAGCACCAATTTTTTTTTAAGGTCCCCAGGTAACTCCCAATAGCAGTCTACTTTAAAATCCATTGATCTATAACTTTGTTATTTCAAATGTGGCTGGTGGATCAGCAGCACCAGAGAGCTTACAAGAGATGCAGAATCTGAAACACCACCATGGTCTGATCAAATTAAAAACCTCATTTTAGTAAGATCTCCAGGGCATGTTTTTGTACATTGATATTTGAGAAGCATTGGTTTAAAAATGCACAGTTGATGGGTTTTGCATGTTAACCCTTATTGTTGTTATTATCTTTGATCTGATGATTTGTGTGTCTCAAATATTTACAAGGTTAATTATTCCTATTCTTTTTTAAATCCCCTATCAATAGAAGATGGTGATTTGGCTAATTCATGATAAAATGTGTCTTCAATAGGTCAGCTAAATTGTCTCAAGAATCCACAGAAGATGGAGAGAGCTGAGTTTCTCAGAGGCCCTCTCCAGGAGAGCATTTTGTTTGTTTGGAAAGATTGCCTGGAGAAGGCTGCTAGGGTAGAACCAAGCATCGTGGGCAGGGCTGGCAGCAGATGCCAAGACTTGAAGGGAGGAAAAGTACCTCAATACAACAAGGGAATGAGCTGTTGGCTCCTAAGACAGAGAGGAGAGAAGAGGGGATATGGGAGGGAGCAACGGAAGCCGAGGAAAGGGGAGAACTTTCAAGATTAGTTGAAACAGCAAACCTCTTTTAATAGTAATAAATCTGTGGGATGAAGGGCCTGCTGCAATTTGGGAGAAGAAAACAATGATAGGTTTCCATGTGTCCACATTTGTAACATGAGGACAAAATGGATATTTGATGTTTGGCTTCAGAAACCAGAACCAAGGACACCAGGAGGAAGAGAACCTTCAAGAATCCACAGAAATCATTTAGTGAACTATTTGGACCATCAGAGGCCATAAAACTGGGGTTGTGACCAGTTTATTTTGATTTGTAGGAGCAAGGAGGCCTTCGCCAATGAATGGGTTAAATGTCTTCCTTTCCCCAGATTTCTCGAGATGGGGACACATCCCCACCATTGGCAAAGGCAGCCTGAAAACTGCAGACTTCACTTGGGTTTGTTTTGGAAAAACAGGCAATTCCTGGCTTCCCCCAGAAATTCTTATCCCCAAATGATATTTCCAACCATGTTTCTAATTCCCAACAGGCCCTGAGGTCATGGAGAGCTTTGTTACATCTGAGCTCCACTCCCTAAAAGCAGGCGCCATGTTTTCTCTTCAAGCCTTGGTTAAGTGGGGGTGGGGGGTGGATGGGGTTTCCAGCCACCAACCAGGTATTGTACCTGGGGAGAAGGGCGTCTCTTCTTCCAAATCAGAGGACTCAAGGTTGGCTCCTCCTCACTGGGAGAAAGTTGGACAATCTCCACAACTTTTGTACTTCCTCCTGGCTTTCTCAACCAAATTGCTCATTCCTTTAGGAAGCAAGAAGCTTTCTCCCTCTGCCCCTCCTCAAGGCAAGCCTGACCTTCATACCCAGAATGCTTCTCTTTGGACTGTTCATGTCCTGGCCAGAACACGCCAGCAACAGGCACACCATTCTTGTGCCAGGGGAGTGTTTATAAAAATAGTCCAGATGCTTAATTTCTCTCCTCCAGAAACTACCTTCTGTCTGATCCAGCTTACAAATTTGTGCCAGGACCCTGGATCTGGAAAAACTGTTAAAAAAAATGGGGGGCTGTGGCTATAACTCAGTAGTAGGCACTGGGTTCTATCCTCAGCATCACATAAAAATAAATGCATTAAGATATGGTGTTCATATACAACTAAATTTTTTTAAAAAATTTTATCTATGTCATTTAGAAGTTTTCCCCTCAACCAACCACTCTCTAAATTCCCAATAATCATGCTATTCCAGGTTGGTTTTAGTGGTGCTTGTTTGTTTTTTAATAATACATGTTAGTTTTTCTTTTCTTTTATTCCTTAATTGTGGTAAAAATATACATCCCATGAAATTTATCATTTTTAGAATGCAGTCAAGTAGCATCAACATACAAGGTTTTGACTTGGAATATTCTGTCCAACTTCCAATAATAGCCTACTTTAAATCCATCTTTCTAATTTCCAATCTCATATTTGCTTATAAGACAATGACCAGAATGGTTCTCTCTAATGAAAAATTTGCTTTATAATCTGACTTAGGCTCAGTATTTTCTCTGCTATCTTGGTGTGTCCAGCCAGGTAGGCCTGATGGGTGCAGCCCTGAGAAATCTGTGCATTTCAGAGAAGTGTTCATTTTGACTTTGGTGAACTAGTGCTCTCTGCTCCCCTGTACCTCCCTCCTCTTATACGGATAAGACCTAAGTGCCCAGCATGATCTCCTGTGATTTCTTACTCCTAGTCTCAATAGTTCTCTTAAAGACATAGCATCTGCTGAAGTAAGAAGGAAAGAAAGGTACCCCTGGCTACGGAACAGCAAGAGGCAGAACGCAGAGGCAGCTAACTACAAATTCAGAACACAGTGTCTGGAATGGAAAACACACACACACACACACACACACACACACACACACACACGTATGCACACACACAAACTCTGAAACATAAATCTTTGGAGGGATATTAGGGTTAAAATGAAGGTGCCAGAATAATATAATTAAGTTTTATCCTGAAATAAACGGGAAACCATGGAAGGTTGTAAGATCAGTCTAAGTCAGTTTGGGTAGAGAAGAACATGTTTATAAAGAAGGCTTGCTGCCATCTGAGTTTGAGATCTCCTGGGTCCAGGCAAGAAAACCCCAGGGAGCTGATGGCTGAAACCCATGGAAAGACCAACCCAAACAAGGTGCTTAATGACTGGGTGTGGGGGAGGAAGAAAGTCTCTCATGGGATCAAGGTCCAGACACAGAGAGACTGAGAGAACAAGGGAGTCAATTCATAGACAGGAACATCAAGCTAAAGAATTCACTTGGGTGCTGGAGTAGACATTTGTCAGCGCCTGTTTATCTTGCTTCCATACTCATCTCTACAACCTGAAGGCTGCTGCTTAGGAACAACTGAAACTCACTGCCTCCAGGCTTTTCTGACTCGAGGTGCCCATTCAGTCCATATATAGGACAAGGCTGGAATGCTTGAGAGTTATTGTCCTCAGCAGCAGCCCTCAACCCATGATAGTGGTGGATAAATACCCCAGCTCCTTTCCCATGCAGGGGGAAAAACTGAAATGCATGTCTCCTATGACTCCTAGAATTCTCCAACAGCACTGAGCCCCAGTTGCCCACATGGGAACTGATGGAACAACACATGCTCCATTGGCTATCTTCTTTTCCCCACCAAATGGAATTCCCTTCACCTTCACAAACAAAACACTTACCCCAAAACTTTGTCTCTAGCTTGTTCTTTAGGATCCTAACTCAAGAGAAGGTTTGGCTGAGGCCATGGTCATCTTATATTTCCCACCCCACCTCCAATAAGCTTCCAGAGCCATTGGCTTCTCTTCAGTATATAGCCAGAGCCACTGGATGTCCACTAGAGGATTTCAACCCTGGGCTCTTCCTCTCCACCCGCTGAGTCTTTACTTGGGTTCCTCCTGATCTGATTAATTCAGCCAGGAGTAGAGGCCAACACAAATGTCTCCCACAGAGGCGAGGCACCTAGGTGTGTGTCCCACCTCCATGACCATGACTATGGAGGGATTCAGAGGTAGGAAAAAGCCTGGGGGAACCCGGAGCCCTTCCCACCCTGCTCCAAAGAAGATGATATAGATTTGGGCATCCAGGGACTCCCCATTATGGGGATCAGATGGGGTTCTCTTATTAACTTGTCATGAAGCCAAGATCGATTTACTTCTCTTCATCAACATGGAGCCTTTGGAGACTTTGAGTGTAAGCTGGTCATCACTGCAGCAGTGCTCACCCTTCCCAAATCTAAGGCAGTGAGGAAAGAATACATTGTTTTGATCAAGAACAACATTACTGCTGCTCATGACAGCACCATGGCCTCCCACAACCCAGCTGGCATCAAGGAGATGAATAGCCAGGGTTTCTTCATTAACTTAATTTGCTGCTGAGGAAAATAATACATGGGCTATTAGGTTCCTCTCTAAATCAGCCATCTTGGGGAATTGATGCTGACTCCGGGAGCTTATGGGGAATTAGTAAGGTGAGAAGTCAATCTGGATGCAAATAAGAGATGCAGCCCAGAGGGGCATGGTTGCTAAACCCAATTTCAGTCACTCCAGGCTGCAACAGGCCCTGCAATCGGAACTGCTGCCACTGAGAATCTATCTGAGCTGTTGTGGGGCTACCAGCTCTGGGAGGGGGCTCAACCATCCACTCAAGCTGGCCCTTGACATGGGGCTACCCATTCCTCAGCTTCTGTCGGATATGATGTTGGGGAGTCCCCTTGCCTGGCATCACAGTGACTTCCTGGTTGGCAGGCTGTCTTTCAGTCCCTTTTCTATTCCTCTGTAGGGACTGCAAACATGGTCCCCAACCTCCCCAACAGGAGCCATGAGTGGCTAGGGCTGGGGTGGGCTCGAATTCTCTCAGTGAAACCCAGCTTCACCCCTATTTTTACTGCATCGTGGTGTGATCCTGATTGGACAGGCCGCCCTGGGTAAAGCTCTACCTCCCCAAGCAGATGGGCAGATGGGCAGTAGAGAGCTTCCCTCTGCTCTAGATTTTCCAACCCTGTCTCCATCAGGTACCCAAACCATCTGGATTTTTACCTAGAGGGAAGCCAGGGATCAGATTTCCCCAGTTCCCATTCTTCCATCCTTGGCTCCATTCCCTGAGTCCAGAAGGGATTGCCACCTCTTTCCTCACTATGTAACATACAACCTGCATGTTACTAAGCCATAACTTATGGTGAGATACCATTGAACCTGCCTAATATTTAGAGAAGTTTGGAGGAATTTAGAAAGCCATTTTATGTTCCAACAAAGCCTAGATCTAGTAAGCACAAATCCTACTGCTGTTAAAAAGGACTCCCTTGAGAAACCACGTTGAGTTTAGAAGGTGAAACTCAGATCCTTGGTCCTCCTCTGGGTTTTGCCTTCACCCATGAATTGTAATGAGTGGAAGAGGGCTCAGGGACAGCAAGAACTGACCACAGCAAGAATTGTATCCATGTATGTAAAGTGTTAACAGCAGATCTGGGCCAACATAGTTTGGGGAATGCCCTTGACCTTGCTTTTCTCACTCCACTGCTTCTCTGGAGCTACAGAATAATTATGAAGTGTTGAATTGGCATGCAGGCTCGGGCTTACCTGACTCAAACAGCATAAAACACTGCTGGGAAGCAAAGGTTCTGGTTTCTCCATGTCAAGGTGACCCACAAGCACCTTGGCTCCCAGCACCATAGCCATGTGGTTGAGGAAGCCAACAAAGCTGTATTCTTGGGTAGATGCCGGCCTTCCTGATGAGGAGATGTTGGGCATCCTGTATCTCCTTTTGTGTATCCTTCTGTAAAGCTAAACAGCCATAGTAAAAATAAGTTGGTTTCCATCTCATGAGTTTGATTGCTGACTTGAATTAGAAACCATTATGTGCCTGAATGCAATCAGTGTTGGTTCCCCTAAGGGCTAAACTACTACAAGGGTCTGTGGGAGGCACTGCTGCCCAAGAAGAGGCCATTTCTTCCCCCAACCTCACCAATGGGCATCTACAAATTTGCCTGCAGATGTGTGGGGAAACTTTTCCCTACTCCCTTCCTGGAGTGGAGTTCCCTGGTATGAGTCCCATGGTTCTTGTTTTCCTTGTGGACCACACAGAGCCAGGCCTGGGAATGGACACCCAATATCTTGCTAACTCTCCAAAAGATACCTCTGGATGACCTGGTCCTGAGAAAGGACGTGCAGAAGGTGTAACCCCCACTATCTGGGAAGATAACAAATCTTCCATTGTGACCCTAAGAATGACCATCTCTTAGGTACATTCAGCACTTTACAGTTTGAAAAGCACTTTTAAGTTGGTTATCAATTCAATTTGTCTAAAGAATGGGGGTGTCTGTGCAATGATCTTCTTCTGCCTTGGGCAGCCAAAGATGGAGTTTTCCAGATCTCACTTGCTGGATGGTCAAGAGGCTGCTCTAACTTGCCGTGCTTGCTCAAGCTGGCAGGAACACATGGCAGGTCATGGTGATGCTTGGAAGCTGCAACCCTGAATTCCCCCAGTTCTGGATCCCAATCTTCAAAGGCGGATGCTCAGTCTTGTGGGAGGAGAAGCAAGCTGTGACCTGGTGCCCATGCATCTGTCACTGTTCCCAAAAGTCCAGAAAGGATGATATGGTTTATTGCATTGAAAACTGAACTTAGCTCATGTTGTTATCAAGAATGCCCACCCTGGAGGTCAGGCTCATTGACACGCACATATAACCCAGTGACCCTGGAGACAGAGGCAGGAGAATCACAAGTTTGAGACCAGCCTCATCAACTTAGCAAGACTCTATCTCATTATAGAAAATGTAAAAAGGGAGGTTTATGGGTGTAGCTCAGTGGTAGAGCACTCCTGAGTTCAATATCTAGTACCACAAAAAAAAGGGGCCTAAAGCAGACAGAGAGAGAGAGAGAGAGAGAGAGAGAGAGAGAGAGAGAGCCTACCCTGGATATTTTTGACAGCTGTTCAGCCTCTCAACTGGCAAGACAATATCTGGGGATCCTGGGCCACCATTTACTGAGCCCCACCAGAACCAAACAGATAATAGGAATAGCACAGAACTCAACTTTGTGCATGAGTGTGTATATACAATTGTGCACACAAATATGTGTGCAAATTTGTGTCTATGAGTAAGCCCGAGTGTATGTATAAGTTTGTGTGTGAGTATATGGGTTAGTAGTGAGCATATGTGTGTGTTTGTTGAGCACAAAGTCAGTGCTCAAAAAGCGCTGTTCAAATTGTGTCACAAGGTTAGGATTCTAATACGGCTGTGCTGCATACTACCCCATTACCTTTACCAAGTCCTTTTTACCAATGCCATCCCTCTTGCCTTAAAGCTCCCTATAAAAGAAGGGTGGGAAGCTCTCTCTATTGTTCTCTAAGGTTCCTTCTAACCCTCAAATTCAAGTTGTGCATCATGGTGTGCGCCTGACCCAGCAACTTGGGAGGCGGAGGCAGGAGGATTTGCAAGTTCAAAACCAGCCTCAGCATCTTAGTGAGGCCCTAAGCGACTTAACAAGATCCTGTCTCAAAACAAAAAATAAAATGGGTTGTGGATGTGGCTCAGTGGTAAAGCACTGCTGGGTTCAATGCCCAGTACCAAAACAAACAAAAAACTCTTAGGTTCAGAATTCAAGGTCCTACATGCTTTTGGATTGAAGACACATTTTTATGACCTCTGTATCTCCCAGATTTGGTATACCAAGAAATGCAAAGAAAACTTTTGGATAATAGGAGAAGTGTCAGAGCTGCCACTTACCCAACCTACTTGCCCCAAATTATGTATGTCCCCACAGGCAATCCATGTTATCTAATTTTCCATCATTCCAAGGTGTTGCACTCTTTTTTTTTCTCTACAAGGTATGTACATTTTAATATTCAGCACATAATGGAAATGGTGGGGATCAACAGGCTCCTTTGCAATTGCAGGGTCCTGGGAGCTAATAGAGGGACAACCAAATGGGGACTGGATTACTATTGACAGTGGGATCAACATTAAGAGGAGGAGACAGAGGGGTCCAAAATGGGGACAGGATATGAGTTGTGGAATACGCTAACCCTGTTCCCACCAATTGCACCCAGCAGTGCCGCTCTGCTGGGTCCAGGCATTCTACTAGCCTCTGCTTCTTTTCTTTCCATTCTTTGTCCTCACACCAAAACTTACCTCTCAGTGACCCATCTCTTAATGACTCATGGTTATTGCTCTCTGCCTGGAATTAAAGGTGAAGGAAGCAGAGATAGCTTAACCCAAGATGCTGCATGATCAGCAGTGTAGGGCAGTAACACAGCACTTGGGTACCAGACTGGGGGCCATACCAAGGCTCTATTCCCTCCCTTCCTGTGGCCTATGAGCCACTGCAGTTTGTAACTGCAGTAGATTTCAACAGTGCCAAAATGTCTTCCTGCCTCTGCATCAACACACTTACAAAGGGGCTTTCCTTTTCCTTCCATCAAACAATGAAGTATTTCTCTCCTTGTTTGATCTGAGCTTCCCTCTGTGACTTTTTTTGACTAATTGGGTAGCAGTAAATGTGAAAGCTGTGACATAAGAAATGCTGCTCTTGGGAAACTTCAGTTAACCCCCAGTGAATGCGCCTGGGCTCTCCCACTTGAGGACAAGAGCTCAGTTACCTCCATCACACCCGCTGGCCAATTGCCTCACATCCATGAGGGCATCAAACTTCAGCTGATTGCAGACTCATGACTGAGCCCAGGTGAGATTGGTGCAAAACCTGCTCAGCTCAGCTCAATCAAAATTATCAACTCATAGAAATCACAAACCAAGTAAATAATTGTTCAAATCCACTAAATGGGGGGGGTCACTTGTTTTGTGGCAATAGCTAACTGATAGAGTAATAAACCTCACTGTCAGTTGGGGAAGCAGGGAAGCACGGGGGCTGAGTACTTGGACTAGGCTTTCTGTTCCTCTCTTCTTCACAGTGAAGTTAGGAACAAGTCACTTCTACACACATACATACAGACCTTCAATTTCTTCCTCTTTAAAAAATGGGGGCACGTGAATGTGCTCTCTGATGTGCAGACGCTAACACACATTAAAGGAGGGGGAGGGAAGAATAGGAGTTCATTGGATTAGACAAAGGGAAATGAAGGGAAGGGAGAGGGCATGGTAGTAGGAAAGACAGTAGAATGAACCGGACATAACTTTCCTAGGCCCGTATATGAATACATGGCCATCGTAACTCCATGTCCTGTTCAACCACAAGGATGGGAAGTTATACCCCATGTACGTATAACATGTCAAAATATGTTCTACTGTCCTATATAATTAAAAAATAAAAAGCAAAAAAAAATGGAAGCAGGGTGGCTAACTCTCTTAGAGTTAGTTGTGTGGCATGTTCTGTGTGACCTCAGAAGACTGTACATCCTCAATCGTGAGGGTTTCCTGCTTTGCAGCACCAACTCTCTCACACCTCACACCCCCTTAAGCCCATGGGATTCTAAAGGGGATGTGTGACTTCCATCCTGGCCTGAGCACCCATGCTCCATCGCTGATCCAGGGAGGAGGGATCAAAGGAGCTGGGTGTAGGATGGGTATGAGTGTGGGAACAGTTTATAAAAATTTATAAAAAGAAAAATACAAGCTTGTCCCTTGGGAAAGAGTGACAGGGAAACACTCAGCTCCAGTTGAAAGAGAAGTTTTTGAAGCAGGAAAGTTTATTTAGAGAAGAAGCAAGCCCTGAATCAACACAGGGAGGTCTTATCTCTGCATGTGTGGGTCACTCTGGTTCTCCTTGCCCTGTTGACCACTCTTGGCCAGACTGGCTCTCAGGGCAGAGCTCTCAGGCCAAAGGTGACCGAGGAGCAAGAGGACAAGGCTCTGGGGAATGGGCCTTGGGTCCTGCCATGTGCTGAGCACTGGGGTTTGGAGGCCAAGGTGCCAGGAGCTAAGATGCTGCAGACGGCCCAACAGGCTTTTATTTTTAAAACTCCTTATCATTTCTCTCAAGCTTATTTTTTTAAAAAAAAGGGAAAGAAAAAAAGTGCCTGGCGTTGAGTGGTGGCAGAAATGTAGTCTATGGGCCACTATCGTCCTTCATGTCACCTAGGTTCTCCACCCCACATGGCATTGCTCTGTGAAGACGAAAGACATCACATGACCTACGCTATTTCTTAGGAGATTTTTTAAGCCTGGCCAAATAGAGGCAGGATTTCTTGAAGAAAAACTTATACTTGACAAGTTGGATGGACTCAAATGGTAAATTTTGAGTAGTTATACCATTTCCTGAAGGGCATATGGTTTACCAAAGGGACCAGCTACAAGAGAATCATATTTAACATTGGACTTTACTAAAAACAATCTGCTTTAGATGTCCTAATCTGTTTGTGCTGTTATAAAAGAATAACTGAAGCCATGCACTGTGGAACATGCCTGTAATCCCAGTGATTTGGGAGGTTGAGGCAGGAGGATTGCAGGTTTGAGGCCAGCCTCAGCAATAAGCAAGGAGAAGGAGGAGAAGGAGGAGGAGGAGGAGGAGGAAGAGGAGGAGGAGGAGGAGGAGAGGAGGAGGAGGAGGAGGAGGAGAAGGAGAAGAGGAAGAGGAGGAGGAGGAAGAGGAGGAGGAAGAGGGGAGGAGGAGGAGCAACAACAACAACAACTGAGACTTGGGAAATTTATAAAGAGCAGAAATGTATCCCTCACAGTTCTGGAGCCTAGGAATTTCAAGATCAAGGCATCAGCAACTTTGCTTGTCTGGTGAATGCTGTATCCCCCAGAGAAGAGAAACGTTATGATGCTATGTCCGCACATGTTGAAAGGTGGAAAGGCCAAAGACTGAGCTCTGTGTGAATCCTCTTTTATATGGTCCTTAATCCCATTTAAGAAGAAGCAGCCCTCATAGCCCAATCACTTCTTAAAGACCCACTTCTGTATACCACTCTATGGGCAACATCTGAACTATGGAGGGGACACATTCAAAACACAACACATGGGAACCAAAAGCAAAGGTCTCAGCTGGAAGCAGTATGGAGGGGCAACTGCCCAGCATGTGGGGTCTCCAAGGCCCACCTCCAGGGAAAAGTTTTAGAGGGTTCTGGCAAGGACTCTGTGTCTATAAATCTCTTGCCAACTTCCTAAACTACCTTCTCCAGGGGCACAGAAGGAAAATTTTGTCTTATTTGGGTTCTCCTAGATGTAAATCCTGAGATATGGATTCTAGAGCAAGTTGTTTCTTGGAAAGTTATTCTGTTAAATACTAGTAGCAGGCTGGGATGTAAAATGGAGAAGAGAAATCAGTCTATACGTTAGCCATGGAGTTACACTGTTGGGCAACTGGAATCCAATCCAAGGAACTCTGAGGATACTGTTGAACATGGCTGAGATCCCTCCCACCTGGAGGGCAAGGGAGCTGGGGTATTTATACACCCACTTCCACTTGGTCATTGGTAGGGGAACTGCTGTGGTAGGATGGGGAGTTAATTCTCCAGTATTTTCAGATCCAAGAACAGAATGGAACTGTCAGCAAAGGCTGGCACCTGGACATTGTTGGGCTTGCATGTACCATCATGGTATGGCCAAAAGACATATGAACAGGGTGCCAACAATGCCTATTATCCCCTGCATGGAGAAGAATCTCAAGGGAGAGAGCTAGACAAGGGCTGGAGGACACAGAGTACTAAAAAATGAGGGGGTTAAAGATGAATGCTGGCCTTTTCCCAGAGTTTCAAAGCTAATGTTTATTGTTCACAGAGAAATCTATAGAACAGAGAACCCCTAACTGATTCTGTGTGTCCTCAGCAGGAAAATATTAAAATATAAATATTTAAAGCAATGAACCAACTCCACTTGTTGGAGGAAGAGAGTCATTTTAGAGAATGCAGCAGGGAAGAGTGAGGACAGTGAAGGCAGAAATGTCACTTGGTACAGAAGAAAGAACACTAGACTAAGAGGCAAGTGGAACTCAGTTCCAGTCACGGCCCTGCCATTACCCTACTTGATTTCCTTTCTGGGCCTCAGTATCCTCATCTGTGAAACGAACCCAGTAGATGAGAATCTATTGATAGATATTTCAATACTCTGTAAACATTCTATGCCTGTCATGGATCAATTGTAAACTATTTAAACCATATTAGGCAAAAATAGATAGAATGCAAGAAAAGTAACACTTAGGAAACTCATAAAAGGGCTGAAAGAGCCCTGACATCCAAACCAACACCACCCAAAATAACTCAGCAAGAGAGTTGCTTCCAATGCCACAAACACAGCAATGGATCACTTTACTGAATCAGGGTTCAGAAGTCCCCTGTGCAACCATTTGCTCCCGAGCAAGACTACACTCTCTAGACATCCACAAACAAAGCATGGGTGCCCTTACCCCTGCCTCTCAACACCTATGGAGCTAATGACCACCCTCTAGAACATGTCACAGTATTTCAATGGCAAAGCCTGTTCCAACAGAACCAAAGGAAGAAACAGAAAGTTGGCTTCTGTCTCAATCCCATCCAGAAACAGCCTCAAGGAGTCCAGCACTTATGGGTTTTGATTTTCCAGCCCCTCCCTAGACAAGGTGGAGATACAAGAAGGAGGTTGACATGGACAGTGAGTCTAGTGCACCAAGATCAGCCTGGTGCCTTGCACCAGGAAGATAGCAGTTCCCTGGAGATTCAAAGAAGTCCTGGACCCTAAGGGACTTATGGTCTAAAGGTGCCACCTGAAGTACGACAAATTGATGCTGTTCACTAGTTTAGAGTCACTCCCAATGATGGAGGGAAAGATAGGCAGGAAAGAGCCCAAAAGACAGGGTAGATTATTGCCTCTGGGATAGGAGGCAAAAAGAAAGTTGAGAGGGACAGACTTGGAGTCACTCTTGAAAGGTCAATCAGGGAGAGAGGCAACCTAAGGGGAGGGAACAACAGGAACAAAGGCGCAGATGGATGAGTAGTAATTTGAGAAATAGAGCTGTGTGCTATGCAGGGCCCAGGCAGAAGCAAATGGGGATGCCAGAGAAGGGAGGAGGGGACAAGGAGAAGGGAAGAAAGGCAAAATCTGTGACTAGATGTTTTCTCAGCTATGCTGGCTTGCATGAAGCATGGACTCAGCTCAGATCCCGGTCCATGTTCCTTCTTTGAGAGCTGATAGGGCCCATTGAATCATAAGTGGGGATCCCTTTGGACTTGCCAAGACCCTTGTGGGTGAGTTCCACTAGCCAGTCTTTGGGAAGCATATTTCTACCAATGAAGAAAGAAAGTCATGCTTCCCTCCTCCACCTTCCCACTCCCACTGCTGGGAGACTTGTCCTTCCTTAGCCAAACACTTCCCTAAGCCCACAGAACAGAAGGCATTGTGGAAGCAGAATATGAGATGGGGAACCGGGTGCACAAAAGTTACTGGGGGTGTGTGGGGGTGGGTAAGAGAAACAGTACAGTAGACTGAGCCATGCAAGGATGTGGGCTCTGAGCATGAATGGGTCAACTCTGAAATAAGAGGGCCAGTCCTTTGCACCCTTATGTTGGTCACTGGTAGAAGGCTGTCCTTCTCCAAAGATCACACAGCCTCCAAAGGAGGTGGCTCCCACTCAATTGAAAACAATTTGGGGGAGAATGTGCTTCCTGTTGCGACGCATAACTAGATCATTCAGGGTCCCTCCAGATAAATTTGGGTTGGCATGAAATAATCACACACAGAGACAGAAAGTACCTTTTTTCCTTAGGGTCCGGTGATGGCTCTCAAACTTAGGAGTCTGTTATAAAGAGAGAGAGCCACCTGAATTCTTTATTCTTATATGGGGGGGGGGGACACACAAAGGGAGGTTGCATGTTGCATGGAATGTTCTTTCCAAATGAGGCAAAGGGTCAGGTTTCAGGGGGTTCAGTCTAGCTTCATGATGGCTTGTGGTCAATAGATTGATTGACAACTTGGAAAGTCACACCCATCTCAGGTGCTGTGTGGGATCAAAAGGCAGAGCAAGCAAGAAGGACACATAGTGCACATAGTGTAGGCAGAGCAGCATCGTCAGTCCAGTCTGCTCATGCACTCAAAATGCTCACACACACAGCCCATGGCTGGCCCGTGACAGCTTCCTGTGATCCATTAGCAGCCAGCACACACTGTAGAAGGGAAATGGTGCTTCCTCCTAGAACAGGTGATGAGGCAGGGCACCTACACCATCTAATGCAGGCAAAATGCTCATTTTGTCAAATTCGCTGGACTGGATCCCTTTTCCTTCACCAAGTCTGTCCTCCAGGAGATTTCCTGCAAGAACCAAAGGAGCCCAACCTTCAGAAGAACAAGTAAAAAGTAGAACCGGTCCCATGGGTCTAATTCACTTGGCCAAGGCTACGCCTGGAATCCATACAGGCCTTCCGGAATACAGTGTCTCCAGGGAATGAATTCATCCCCAAGCTTCCACCTTCTGGATCAGTCCAGGCCTCAGGAACCTGAATTGCACATAGCCAGCCGCTGAGTTCAGGGGCCCCAATAGTACTTGTCTTAGCTGCCCAAAGACTGGGAAAGGTATTGCTCCCAAGCTGAGAGGGCTCTTTCAGGCATCTTTTCATGAGCACAGTTCTGGCTGAACTGCAAGTAACCATATGAGCTGCTTCTCTAATTCCAATCTAGAATGCCCTTTTTCATATTGTTTTAATTAATCATTCATGTCTAACTAGTATGTCTCTCAAGCTGAACCTTCCTCACACATTTTCTAAGAACTGCAGAGCCTGAAGCAATTCGAAGAGGCATTATTCCTACTTCCAAATGCTGTCAAGAGATAATTAGAATCCCACCAGTTTCTGAAAGGCTCTCTCTCTCTCTCTCTCTCTCTCTCTCTCTCTCTCTCTCTCTCTCTCTCTCATTGAAAAGTGAACCAATGCATCCTTGTCCACTGCTGATTAACTTCCCTGGTCCACCTGTAGGAAAGGTCCCATGTTTGGGTTGAAAAGCTGCAGCTGTCTTGGTTCACAAACCTATGCTCAGATATCCTAAACCTGACCACTGTGAGAGAGCACTCCCAGCCCTGCACACATTGGGCCAAAGCAAGTTTCCTCTCACAGACCCCTTGTTCTTTATGCTGAGTCCCATCCTTAACTCGTTGATTCTAATCCTAGAACCTCATTGCTCTTCCCAGTCTCTCAGCTAGGATAGGTTCTCCCCAACAGATTTGCCAAACTTGGAATCTTTAGGAATAAAGTTGGGATCTCTGTTCCTTTTCCCCTAGAAGATCTTGGGACCTTTATGTAAATAAGTTCTTCCCACCTGCCCAGGGATTTATACACCAAAGAAAGGCTTTACCTCATCCCCACAAAAGAAGACTTTGACAGACTCTGTAGCCATTTTCTACGACATCTACTAAATTTTTCTGGGTTTTCCCTCTTTCTGGCACAAAGTAGAATTATACTTCTATGCCCCCCTGTGGCTAGGGTAGAGCCATAGGGCCTATTCTGGACATTGAGGTAAATTTAAGCGACACCTATCTCTAGACTGGTATCATGATTTATGAGGCTAAGTGAAAAAAAAAAAGGCTTTATTCAGAATTTCAAGATGGCAACCACAGAACATTAATTCAAGCATAGTGACCATCTGAGACCCTGTGACTGCATAAACTCCATGCCCAAAATACCAGTTTTGCAATCATTTCTGGGTTGGTGCATATAATTACTTACAGCATGTACTTACTTACTTCAGAGATCTTTATTTTCCTCTGACAAGGAGACCAGAAACATTTGGATTGTGACTATTCCATCAAGGTAATCCCCTGAGAACTACAATAAGCAGGGCCCATCCACCCATCTACCCATGATGGGCATGCAACATAGAAAAAATAAATAAATATTTGTTGTTGGGGTTGTTTGTTATTGCAGCTTAAAGCTCCCCATCCTGATTGATACACACTCTAACCTAAGACAAGAAGTTTTTATTTGCCACATAATTACCCCCAAAATATGGCCACTTGTATATACTCTTTTCATGAAATAATAATAATAATTACATCTGTTCCTCCATGTCAATCCAATAAATGGCTAACTCCTTCACTGGATAAAAATCTAACCCTGATTATGAACCACTAGTATAACTTTAGTGCTCAGCACAGTGTCTCACTCAAAATAATTTTAATGCCAGACATTCTAAATATTTGGAAGCTTGCCGTTAAATTTCCTTGGACTCTTGTTACACTCTACATTGGAAATCCCAACACAAGGATTCCTAAGAAAAATGAAAAATGTATTAACTCATATAAGTAGAAGTAGAAGAAAGGTAAGCTCTGACACCATTTCTTAGAGACTGAGTTCTTCTCTCCTCTGTAAGGCTTCCTTTCCCTTCTGACTCTTAAGGTGACAAGATGGCACCCCACAGTCACAGGGACAGTGTGCTGCTTTGTTCAAATTTTCCAAGACACAGAGAACCTTTCATTTGACAATGTAAGTCCTTCTCCTTACCCTAATTAGAACAAGCCAGGTCACACTTCACTGCTGAACTAGTAGAATTGCTAGAGAGTGCCAAGGGTGACAGCTTTATTCATCAGTGTCTATTGAGTGTGAGGCATTATTCTAAACTCTGTGATTGAAGGAGCTTAAATCCTGGTTCTGGAAATACACATGGAGAGAGAAGGGATGGATTTTCTGGGAATGGCTTAGACAAGTCAGAACCACTCTCACTCCCTTCCCATCTCTCTCTAGGGCTGCAATGTGCTTTCTTTACTTACGTGGGTTGAATAGAGCTGGCAGGTAGGATACCTGCACGATGTTGGTGTTCTGCCAGGAAATGGGAGAAATAGATATTGGGTGGACAAATATTCCTACTGTACTCTTCTAACAATAATTATCATGGGAAGACCTAAGCTATTTTTCCCAAACTCTGCTAACTAGTTGCTATAGCTCTGTGTCTCAGATTAAAGCCAAATTGCCCTCTTTAACAAGTTGTCACCCTACACCCTTCTGTACCTCCCACTCCACTAGCCAGGCCCATGAAACCTGTGCAAACTTCCTTCCTTTCTCCCTGCCTTTGTTCCTGGACAGTTTCTGCAGATCTACTTCTCCAAAGCTTTGATCATGCCAGCCTAAAGACCCAAGCCCTGCCAGGCACGGTGGCACACACCTGTAATCCTAGTGGCTCATGAGGCTGAAGCAGGAGGATCTTAGTTCAAAGTCAACCCCAGCAGCTTAGTGAGGCCATAAGCAACTCAATGAGAGTGTATTTCTAAATAAAATCCAAAAAAAAAAAAAACACACACACACAAACAAACAAAAAACCGGGCTGGGAATGTGGCTCAGTGGTTGAGTGCCCCTGGGTTCAATACTAGGTTAAAAAAAAAAAGCCTCTCTACCCTCCATTTCCAATGGTTGATTTTAATTATTTTACTCTAAAAGTAATATACATTCATTACAAAAAAATTTTAAAAGATAGGGCAGTTTAACAAATAAAAGCACCTATCCTCACCCAGTAAATATTTTGGCTTATTTCCTTCTAGTCTTGTTTCTATGTATTTACTCTTAGTATAATATTTATAAATTTTTCATGTCCCCATGCTTTAACAAAACACTTACAAATATTTTATAACTTAATGGCAATCTATCCTCAGTCTATAGTTTATTCAGTCTTTCCTTTTTGGTGTTTAATTTATTTAAAGTTTGTGGTCACATGATATCTTCATACAAGAGCTGTTTTCATTACCAAAATTTCCCTCCTTAAAATAGATTCCCAGATATACAATCACTGCATCATTAGACATAAAATTTTCAAAGCTTTACTTCCATATTATGAAAATGTTGCAAAAGAGGTTGCATTATTGACATATCCATTTGCAGTCAAGGAGAAAGAGTGCTTTGCCACATGTATTAGTTTCCTAATGTAGTAACAACTTGCCACAGACTTGGAGCCTTAAAATAACACAAATATATTCTCATGATTTATCAAGATCAGAAATCCAAAATCAGTTTCACTGCAATAAAATCAAGGGGTCTGTTTTAGTCAGCTTTTTTCCCTGCTGTGACTAAAGGACCCAATCAGCTCAATTGTAGAGGAGAAAAGGTTTATTTGAGGGCTCACAGTTTCAGAGGTCTCAATCCATAGACAGATGGCTCCATTCCTCAGAGCTCCAGGTGGGACAGAAACAGCATGGTAGGAGTGTGGTAATCTGGAAGCAGAGAGAGAGAGATCTTCACTTACCAGATACAAATATGTACCCCCAAAGCCACACCCTAATTCCCACCTCCTGCAGCCACACCCCACCACTTCAGTTACTACTCAGTTAATCCCTATCAGGGAATTAATCACTGATTAGGTAAAGACTCTTACAACCCAATCATTTCTCCTCTGAACCTTCTTGCATTGTATCACATGTGACTTTTGGGGGGACACCTCACATTCCAAACATAACAGGGTCAGCAGAACTTCCTCCAGAAATTTCTAGAGGAGAATCTACTTCTACACTTCATCTTGTTTCTGAAGGTCACCTGCATTGCTTGGCTGTGACCTTCTCTCATTGATCCAACTTCTTGCTTCCACAAGCACATCTCTGGTTACTTTTCTGTAGACAGAGCTCTCACTGTCTTCCTCTTATAAAGACATTTATTACATTTAGGGCCTGCCTGGATAATGCAGGATAAACTCCCCATCTCAAGATCCTTAATTTAGTCACATCTGCAACTTTCCTTTTTCCTTATTAGGTAATATTCACAGGTTCCAAGGATTAGTATATAATCCTAATATATCTATTATATATATCACATATCTTTAGAGGCCATTGTTCAGCCTACCACACTACCTATTGCAAACATCATGTATTTCCATTTTTCCTTTTTTTTTTTTTTGGACTAATTTAGTGGGTGGGACATAAAACACCAATGACAATTGAATTTGGATTTTATAATTTTATCCATTTAAGTTTACTCTTTTATGACTTGCTTGCTCATCTATATATATATCTATTGGGATATTAGTACCATGCTTATCAAATTATGCATGTTTTATATATAAAGAACATTAACCTTTCATTTGTTTTGTATATTGCAAATCTTTTTCTTCTAGTTGATTAGTATTTTAATGTTTGTGTTTTCAGCAGCAATTTTTCTGTTCTGTTCTTCCTAAAATTTATTTTTTGATTTATATTGTTTTCTCTTTACAGCTCTATGAGTTTTGACAAGTGAATAGAATTATGGGCTGTTCTGTCTTTTGACTGTGGTGTTTATGCTATTCCCTAATTTGATTTTTGTTTAATTATGGTAGGATAAGAACAAGAAGGGACATAGAAAGAAAATTTTAATGTTATCTAATAAAATGTGTAACTTTTATGATTTCCTTAAACTCTTTTAACTTTATCAAGTACTTTCCATCTAAAGATTATTTTGTGCTTTTATGGTCTTTTTATATTATGTTTCATTCTTTAATCCATTAAAATTTATTTTGGTGCTCAGTAAGATGAGATTCTAAATTGATTTTTTTCCCAAATTGTTAAAATATTGTCTTGGTATCACTTATTGAATAATCAATTTCCTTCCTGCTGTTCTGTAATTACTCCCCAGGGAGATATTTAACAGTATAATTTTTGAAGGCTAAATAAACTATTGTGGTTTTTTAAATACTGAATTAACTTGTTCTAAAATGCAAAAAAAAAAACTTTAGTAACTTAGAGTCTTTATCATTAATTTTTAATATAAACTAGATTCCCAGGCCAAAAATAAATTAAAAGCATTTGGTTGTTTGAAATCATCCATTTTTTTCTCAGTTTTACAGTGGAAAAAAAATAGTAAGTTCAGTCAACCTACCAGTGTTATCCATGGGATTTCAGGGAACTTTTATGTGAAATTTATAAATTGGTGGTGGATGATATGTAGGTACACACATGTGTTCATGTGTGTGTACATATGTACGTGTGTGTTATTTTCTTAAGCCCTTGCTCCTGGAAGGGTGATCATTCAACCAGTGGCATTAGCCTCAGCTGAAATCAGGATATCAAGCCTCACCCAATTAATTGAATGTGCATTTTAACAAGATGCCTCCATGACTTGTATGCACACTGAAGTCCAGGAAGCATTGGTATTAAGCATGACCCTACTGCTCAACTTGGCTAGAGCCCCCACTCTGATAAATGGTCTATTGAAAGCAAGCCTTTTTAATCATAATAAAGGGACAGAGAGCCTCCAGATAATTCTTTCAAAGGAATTGAGAGGCATGGAGGCGGTTCTCAGGACAGTTGTTTGGTTCCCCCACTCAATGTAAGGAGATCACTGGTTATCACTCTTAAGTTCACCCATTGATAAGACTCACTCACTTGCTTGGACTGTCTTCTTTCATTCCTTTAATCTTCTATTTATTTCACCCTTAATACTTATTGGCTACTTTTTTCTATAACTTCCTGGTGAAATTTTATAAGAAGATTGTCTGACTGTCCTAATTGTTCACCTCTCTGTAACAGAACTTCATGTGCCTGTTTTATTATCACCAATCTATGCATTGTCTGCCCACAGGTGTGTTGAGGTCCCACCACGGGGAGACTTATCACCAAGAATAATGCAATCTCAGGGCTGGGGCTGTAGCTCAGTGGTAAAGCACTTGCCTACCATGTGTGAAGCACTGGGTTCAATCCTCAGCACCACATTAAATAAATAAATAAATAAATAAATAAATAAATAGGTATTGTGTCTATATATGACTAAAAATAAATAAATAAATAACAATAAGAATGCATTCTCTCTTAGAAGGACCCAGGGGTGTGGAATGCCTAATTGTTGTTATACAAGCTTTTTCCATACTGAAAGAAGATGTCACTGCAGTTCATCACAGGATAAGATTGGAGCTCTGTCCTAGCTATGAATGTGTTAAGCCATTCATAACCGCTTCCTTATGTACTTTTGTGTGTGGCTGGTAAAAATTTGACTGTCCCAATTAATAAGGAGTCTCGGAGTACTTAGGAAACCCAGGGAATGTACTATTCCACTCATAAATCAAACCCAGTCTTATCCACCACAGGTAATCATTTGCCCAGTAAAACCAACCAGATGTAAATATTTCACCTATTCCCTTAACCCTGGCCCTGTGTGTTTGATTCCTAAGCTAGTCCCTGAGTTTTGTTTTGTTTTGTTTTTTTCTAACTTCATTCCACACCTAAGTTAGCATCTCAGCCACTCCAAGCTGTTTTCATACCAGAGGCACAAGAGTGAGAGTTCCAGGTGACTGAGCTCTACTTTCACAGTCCAATTCCCAAGGGCTTGTCTCAGGTCCAGGAGTCACTTTAGCCAATTAGAATCCAATAACTAGTGGCCATTAACTGAGCATCTGCCAACTTGGGGGGTGAAAGGAAAGGAGATCTAGTCCCGCCCTTGAAGAGCTCATTATTGGCTAAGAAGATAACTAACCCACAGACTAGCAAAGGTTTTTACCCATGGGTGAGAAGAGAAAAGAGATAGGAAGTTTGGCTAAAGAGGGTGTTTATCTTAACCTTAAAATGTTCACAAGTAAACTGACAAAGTCCAGTCCACCAACTAGCTCATTTGTTTGTTCGTTCATTTAACAAACATTATTGAGCACTCATGGTCATTTAATCATCATAATACTGATGATGACATTATTCCCAGTTTATAGAGGAAGAAACTGAAGACCAGAGAGGCAAAATGGTATGTCCAAAGCAAAACTAGAAAAAGAGAGAGAGAGAGAGAGAGAGAGAGAGAGAGAGAGAGAAGTGTGGATGCACACACAAGCACCTCAGGGATGTGTGTAATTAAAACAAAAGATCTAAGATTGGTGTCATCTGTGTTCACAAGGTGAGCAGAAATGGGAGGGGGTATTCACAATATATTCAAAGAAATAATGTTGGAAGTATTCCCAATTTATCAAAAGACATAAACTGAGATTCAAAAAGATGATGGAACAACAAAAGGACAAGTCCAAAGAAATCCACAGCATGACCCAAAGAAGTCAAATATCTGAAACTAAAGAAAAAGTCTGGAAAATAGTCAGAAATCATTCATTGTCTATAAGGGAAAAACAATTATTATGATAACAGACTGATCATGAGAAACCATAAAGGCCAAAAGGAAGGCACACAACATTTTCCAAGGACTGAGAGAACTGTCAACTCAGAATTCTGTATTTGTGAAATCATCTCCAGGAATGAAGGGGAAATCAAGACATTGTTAGATGAAGAAAAGACGAAGAGAATTTGTTGGCGTAGACCTACCCTAAAAGCATAGCTGAAGGGACTTCTCTAAACAGAAAGGAACTGATAAATGAAGGAAACTTAGAACATCCAGAATGAAGAAAAAACATTATAAGAGGGCTGGGGATGTGGCTCAAGCGGTAACGTGCTCACCTGGCATGCACGAGGTACTGGGTTCGATCCTCAGCACCACATAAAAAAAATAAAATAAAGATGTGGTGTCCACCGAAAACTGAAAAATGAATATTAAAAATTATCTCTCCTCTCTCTCTCTTTAAAAAAAATTATAAGAGATAAATACAATGGACTTTTCTTCTCCTGTGCAGTTGACTAAATTGTGTTTGACAGTTGAAACAAAAATTATAACACTATCTAAGTGATTCTAGAAGTATGTAGATAAAGTGTCTAAGACAATTATAAATAGGAGAAAGTGGAGGGACTAAGGAAGGTTAGACTTCTATACTTCACTTAAGCTGATAAAATGTTGGCACCAGTAAACTGCTGTAAGTCAGGTACATGTAACGTAATACTTGAAGCAACTGTTCCAGAACTCCTATCTGATTAGTTCTGAGATACTCCCAGGACTCCTTAGTCCCCAGCACTCCATCCTGCCCTGGACATGGATCAAGCAGATTCCAAAGACTATAGAGAATGTCCTCAAATGAAGTTTCAGGTGCTTGCAGAGGAAAACTTTATGTGGATAAGGGAACAGGGAGGACCAAGGGAATAAGATGGCAGGGCACCAATAGAAACTACAAAGCTAATTTCCTTCCTTTTGCTTTTAAGTGAAAAAGAAAATGTCAGCTCACAGAATAACTAAAATGAATGATTGCATCAATTCTAATTCTCCTCCTTTGCTGCCAATGTCACCTCCTCTACCTTCTTCTTCCTTCTCTTCTTCCTCCCCTCCTCCTCTCTAAGCTCTTCTCTGAGCAGTTCTTCATGTCTTCATGAATCAATGGCAACAAGGCCACCAGGGCAACTTCAGCCTTACATCATCTTCACATTCATCAATCCCATAATAAAGAGCTTCACTTTCCCAAAAGCTTCAACAAAAGTATCCCTGGACCAGTCTAAGATATTGGCCCATACATTATAAGGATCATGGAGACAAAATAAACTGGTTTGAAAGTCCAGAATGGTTTATTTACCTAGGAGCCTTGTAGTTTGGGGTTATAACTCCATAGTAACAACATAGATACAATGGGAAAACAGAGGTCTAGGAAGAGGTAGAGATTTGCCTCAAATCACATGTGCTTTGTATGCAATCAATAAAGAGAACAACAGACAACCCAACCAGAAAATAGGCAAAAGTTTTGAATGAGTACTTCACTGAAGAATATATCCAAATGATCAACATACGTATGAAAAGGTGCCCAGTCTCCTCAAAATTCAGCAGTGAAAAAGAATGATAAAGACGTATACAACCTAAACAATCTCAGAGACGTAATGCTGAAGATACCAGACACAAAAGTGTGTGCACTGATTGATTCCATTTATATAAATTTCAAGCACAGACAAAATCAATATATTTAATTAGAATTCAGCATAGTGGATATTTTTGAAAATAGTGATGAGAAGAGAACATAAACAGAGCAGGGAGTATTTGAAGTACTGATTGTATTCTGTTTCTTTAACTGGGTGCTGATTACATGGGTGAGTTTGATTTGTGAAAATCCACTTTTGTACACTTTAATGAATTTAAGATATATAGTCATAACTCAGTATGCCTGGGGTTTGGTTTCAGAATCCCTAATAGTTATCAAAATCTTCATATGCTTGAGTTCCTTATATAAAATGATGCAGTATTTGTATATAACCAAAGCATATTCTCCCACATACTTTAATATAATAGCTAATATCATGTAAATGCCATATAAATAGTTATACTATATTGTTTAGGACATAATAAGAAAAAAGTTTGTAGGAATTCAGTATAGATGCAATTTTTTAAAAATATTTTTTTCAAGTTGTAGACGGTCACAATACCTTTATTTGTTTGTTTGTTTAATGTGGTGCTGAGGATGGAACCCAGTACCTCCTATGTGCTTAGGTGAGTGCTCTCCCACTGAGCCACAACCTCAATCCAAATTCAGTACAGATGCAATTTTTAAAAAACATTTTCTGGGGCTGGGGTTGTGGCTCAGCAGTAGAGCGCTGGCCTTGAACGAGCAAGGCCCTGAGTTCGATCCCCAGCACCACATAAAAATAAATAAAATAAAGTAATTGTGTCCAACTACAACTACAAATAATAAATATTAAAAAAAAGCATTTTCTATCCACAGTTGGTTGGATCTGCATGAAGTGGAACCTTTCGTTACAGAGAGCAGACTTTTCTTTTCCTTTTCAATTCAAAGACAAAAATTCCATAAAAAAAAAAAAATCCATCCCATTAAATTAAAACTTGTAAAACCAAGGCCTTTGTTCCCAGCCAGAAAGTTTTCTACCAAATTCTTCAATACACCCTAAAGGGTCTCCTTTAACCAGCCCCAACCAAAGCTAATTGCTCCTGTGTTTTAGTCTGTTGGGAGGTGGGGTCCCCTGTCTCGGTGATCAGCATGTGAAGGCAGCTTCCCAGTCCGACTTGCATCATTCCTGTAGCAGCCCTTTCTACCCTCCCTGCTCTCTGGGAGATGGCTGCCAGGATTTTAGCCTCCCTTTCACCAACACTTTCTCTTCTGGGATTTTCTCGAGCCAAATGTTCTTTGAGTCTTTGGCCAATTTTGCTGAGCTTTTTCCAACTTCTGTTTAATTCCTTCAATGGATAAAAGTGTTCCAGATTCAGGATGAACAGATGGATGCTTGAGAAATGAAATCCACAGAGTCATTGTGGACACTTGGTGCTCAATGCAAGGTCAGATTATAGAAAACCCTAGAATTTAGGGCTATAGGAGAACCCCGAGTCCTTAGGACACTTGGGATCCTGTGCCTTCAGGGCTCCAACTATGGGTGGGCTGCAGTCAGGAAACCACCTTCTCTTTGTTAGTCTCCTTGAGGCAACAGCACCTATTTCTGAAACAACATTTGAAACTAGAGTGGAGAAGTCAGTCTATGGTATGAGTATCCTCTGAGGCCAGGATGGGTGGTCACTCCAAGATGTGGTCAGAGGTCCATTCGTGGCCCCATGCAGTAGGTCAACATTCAGTTTTTGGCCACCAACCTAAGTTTCTCTCACTGGGAAACAGATCAAGTTCTGTGTCAGGACGAAGGTATGCAGATACCCTGGCAAAATATACCCGAGCAGCCACTCTGACTCCAAATGAAAAAAGATGTGGGTTTTGGCTGGTGGAAATGGCACTTTCTCCCAAAATCCAAACCACTTCATAGTAAATTTTCAAATCAAGATACAGCTTTTAGCAATAGTTGAGCTTAACAAACTTCAGGGTCATTCCAAGTTCGTTTCAATCTCTCCTCTTTAGCCACTGAGAAACCTGCTCCCCAGGCCCCACAACCCTTCCCTTGGCCCCAGACCTACCTATTTGTCCAGCCCCTTAGATGCACATACCCATAGTGCTAACTGTCCATGCTCTAGCCTTTTGGAACCCTAACTCTACTGGTTCCCAGATCAAGGTCACCCAGATGCACACACTGAGACAAGGATTTAAGTGCAAGCTCAATGTCAGGGGAAAGCAAAGGCAGGAAACATCTGTGGGAGCATTGAGGATTAAAGGAAGGAGAGAAGGCAGTCAAATAAAGGGGCGTGTCCTGGGTGACCTACAAGCAACCACCATGGGCACTGACATCTCAACCCAGGTGAGGAATCCTGGAAGACATGTCAGAGTCCCCTGAACTCTGAAAGAAGAAGCTGCCCTCATTGGTCTGGCCTGCCTCCTTCTCAGTAGTTCTTGGGCACTGTGTTTAAAATTTCACTTTTAATTGACACAATGATTATACGACTTGATGGGGGTGCAATGTGATGTTTTGATACACACATACATTGTGTAATGACCCAGTCAGGGTAATGAGCACTTGATTGCTCAGCACACAGGTCACACCTGCCCTTGCACCAGAAAAAGAAGCCATCAGTCACAATCATTTATTGTATGCAGCGTTGGGGTACAGAGGTAAATGCTGTGGTGATGTGGACAGGGCACTGAGAGCTACTGCTACAGTCTTCATAATCAATATCCTAGTGTCCTGGTCTCAATATGCACAGAAGACTAATCAAGGATTTGCCCCTCTGCTTGGCTGTGCCATGGGGACAGAAAGGAGGCTCAGGCTCCAGCCTTGAGCATAGCACCCCCACAATGGATTTATATAAAACACACACATCCAACTAGAGTAAGAGTATCAATAGCCAAAGACCCTGGCCTAACAAGTGACCCTATAAACATGCCCCTTAGGGGACCAAGCATGGGAAGAAAACCCAATGGAGGTGAAACCCAACTGGGCCTTGAGGAATGTACAGAGTTTGAACAGGTGGCAGGAAGAGTGGGGAGAAGGTACCGAAGGGGCAAGGGGGTGAGCAGGGCCAAGGAGTGGGTCGAGTAGGCCAGAGCGAGGGTACAGCTAGCTGTGTGCCAGGCTGCCAAAGCAGGTCAAAAACAGTTTAACAGATCAGCCAAATGTGCGCGTCCGCTGCCTCTCCACACATGGCACTGAAAGCGCAGATGTCAGTCTGATTAACGGTGCTTTCTGTTATGGTTATAATTTTTTACAAATTAAAAGGTAAAGAATTATCAGGCAGTGCTGAAATGGCAGGGATTTGGAGAGTAGATTTGATTTCATAGTGAAGCTTATGGAGCACAAGAGTGGCGAGATGAAAGAATTATTTAAATCTGTAAGTGTCCCTCTACTAGGAGGAAATAAAGTGTCCTCCAGTGTCTTTTGTTCCTGGTGAGGCATCCCTTTCTTCCGCTGGTGAGCATTCACCATGGGTTCCCTCAGTCGACCCCTGCATTTCTACCTCAAGGCAGTATCTGACCAAAAAAGATGGGATCCCCTGAGCAAGGCAGACTTAAAGTGCCTGGGAATGAACCCCGTGGCAGCAACCTTCACCCAGAAGGGGAAGATACAGGAGGAAAATCCCTCAGGGGACAGTCCTGATGCAAGGTCCATACGTTCACTCAGTGGCCCCCAACAGGACTGAACTAGGCTTGCCTGCTTGTCGAATAGCATGCTCTTTGTTATTTTTCCTCCCTTCTGTCTCATTTCTCTACTCTTTTTTAATGACTTATTTCCCTAAGAAACTCCTTGGATCCGAATCATTGTCTCAGGGTCAGGTTTATTGCACAGGGTACGTTTTAGTCATCTTTGTTGTTGTTGTTGTTGCCGTGACCAAAATACTGGACAAGAACAACTAGGAGGCAGAAAAGTTTCCTTGGGCTTCATGGTGTCAGAGGTCTCACCATAGACTCCATTGCTCCATCATAGAGAAAAGGTCCAGCAGAGAAGAGCTCCTCAGCTCATGGGAGGGTCAAGAAGAAGAGAGAAAGGGAAATGGAAGGGGAAGGGGCCTCAGGAAGACAACTTCCAGGGACCCACCTCTTCCACTCATGCCCCACCTGCCTGCAGCTACCACCCAGGCCATCCATTCAACTAGGATGTACTGATTAGGTTACAGCTCTCATAAGCTAAACATTTCCCCTCTGACTATCCCTGCATTAACAGGAGGTATTAAGGGACATCTCATATCCAAGCCATAACAAGGTGCTGATCAAACATAACATAAGCATGCAGATCAAATATGAGAATTATCTGGGAGTAGAAATATTTAATATCCTCTTCTAGATCTAGGGAGGCTGATTGGACGTGCTTTCAGAGCAGGTGAATAGAGTCTGATGGCACAGAACACTAAGAAAGGTAATCAAATGCTTTTCTTTATCTTTCTAATTCAACAACTCAAATACACCATGTTAAGGGAAGAGCATCTTTAAGTAGAACTCCCGGGCACCAAACCAGAGAGTTAATTGAGGCAGAGCATAAATTGCCAGATGGAGATGTAGTACCTGCCCCATTTCTGTGTATCCTCAGATTCCCATCCTGCTGCCCCCATCAGCCATCCCTGATTCTTCACGCTGATAGATCCCCTGGCTCCCCAACTGCTGCCATGCTTCATTCTGCCCCACAGTCCACCAGCATCCACCAGTCTCTCCCCAAGAACCCACATGCAATAATCTCAAGAGAGATGGTGTCTTATCCACAGCCTTCTTCTTTCCAATGTAACATCCTCACCAAGTTGTCAGTGCCCACATCTCTACTCCCAGAGTGTGTTTTTTGTTTTTGGTTTTTGGTTTTTGGTTTTGGGAAAATTTTATTCCCAGGAAACACGCTGGGAATGCTAAATGCTCCCAGGATGGACTGCTTAGAGCTGGTGGTAAATGTGCACCTCCCTGGCTCCTCAGAAGGGGATGACTTTGAGGTACATGATCTACATGGTCCACCAATGCTCCTCAGTTGGACTGAGTCACCACATGAGAATTCTGTTATGGGCTGACTTCCCTTCCCGGTCTCAATTCCCATTCCCCAGTCAGTGTGTCATGTGGTCACCCCCCAAGTACATTACTTACACTCACACCCTGGGCTCACGCCTGCCTCTAGAGGAATCCAACCTGAGACAAGAGTAGCCCTGACCAATCTCTCTTCTCAGAGTCTCTGGTCCAGGGTACCGCCTGTCCTCAACAATGGAGCTGCATGAGGCAAGATGAGTTTCAAACATCTTAACCTGGCATTCAACACTCGCACGCAGTAGGAAAACAATCAAGATTCATTTGATGATTCACAATAGCCAAACTATGGAACCAACCTAGATGTGCATCAGTGCACACCAAGTGTGGTTATATACACAATGGAGTTTTTCAGCCATAAAGAATGAAATTATGGGGGTTGGGGTTGTGGCTCAGAGGTAGAGTGCTCGCCTAGCACGAGCAAGCTTCTGGGTTCGATTCTCAGCACCACATAAAAATAAATAAATAAATAAATAAATAAAGGTATTGTGTTCAACTACAACTAAAAACATATGTTGCAAAAAAGAATGAGATTATGTCATTTATAGGAAAATGGGTGAAATTTAAGAACATTGTATTAAGTGAAATACGCCAAACTCAGAAGGTCAAGGGTTGTATGTCTGCTCTCTTATGTGAAGGCTAAAGAGGAAAATGGAAAAGACAGTGTGGGTGTGAATGGGCTGGATCTCTTGGAAAGGGACTAGGAAGAGGAAGGAGGGGAGGAAAAGTAAAAATACTGGGAAATGATACTGTCCAAATTATAATTTTATATTGTGTGTAAGTACAAATATGTAACAACAAATCTCACCATTATTCAACTACAGTGCACCAATAAAAATATGAAAAAATGATTTATTTAATGATGCAAAAACAGCATCATGTTCTTAAAGTTAAAAGTTCAATACTTTTGGAGACATCATAGCTACTATTTCAAGAGTTTAGTATAAGTCAGGAATTTGATCTGAGTGACTAGCCAATGAGGTGGGGTTTATCCCAATTCACAGATAAAGAGACTGAGGTTCAAAGAATTTTTAAAACTTGCTCAAGTTCATAAAGAAAATTGGATTGAGACTTAATCCCCAATTTGTCTCCAAATTCTGTTCTGACATCTCTAGGCAAAACTGTCTTTCTAAGTAAAAATCAACATTTTTTATAAGAGATGATGGCCATATCCTGAAATTTACAGGAAATTGCTCTTTTCCTACTTTCCTACCTTGGGAATTCCTCCTTCCACACTCAGCTTGGATTCATCATGGAAGCATTCTCTGGCCCTCTGTAGCCCTGGGGCTACAGAGGGGTCTCTACAAGCAACCAATGACAGGCATGCCTGGCATGGCATCTTAGGAGATTCTGTCTTAGGGTTATAATGTTTGGGGTCTGGCTCCCAATTTTCATTTCATGGTTTTAAAAAACAGCTCAGGATTAGTCAATGAGTTCCCAGACTCTCCTGAATTTCGATCCTGGCTGCTTGTGGTTATGAAGTTCTGACATGAATGCCACCTTCTCCACAGGACAGCTGACTCAGCTGGGCAGTCTACACCCAGGAACTTCAGGCCCTAGAATTCTCAGGCCCTAGAAGTTCCCCAGGCCTGGCTCCTTATCACTGGGAAGGGGAGCAGGAAGAGACATTTCAGGTGGAGATGCAGCTACAGAGCATGATTGATTATTGGAGAAAAACCAAGTTAGACTTGCTTTATAAGGGGAGGAAAGGAAGCCTTAAAAAAGATTTCTAAAAATTGTTAGATGCAAAGAAATGTCTGGGCATCCTCTAAATTGGGGGAGACATCAATCTCCTAGGATGCAAGCCACCCTGGTGTATCCACACTGATATTGTTCTGGGGGAAGGAGAGCTGTAGGTGCCTGGTGGGAATTTGAAAGAGGCTTGTCAAACTCAGGACTGGCTGGAGTCCCTGCAGGAGAAAGGATGAAACTTCCTACTCATCTGCTCTGCTGGCTGCCCCTTGGGAGGCCATGTCTGCCATGAATCATGTATGGAGTAAGGCCCCACCTGATAAAGACTTAGATGTGGAGAATGGCAGAAGGACACAGGGGAGGAGCAGGGATTCCAAACATATCCATCGGTCCCTAATCCTCTCTATTTCCCTACAAAGTTCCCCAACTGGAGCCTTCAAGCAACTGAGACCCAATTTATTTACTTCAAAAACAATCCTTGGAGGTCCCAAAGCTGCCAATTCTTCTGCCCACTAAAATCTGTCCCACTAAATCTCATGTGTTAGGCAATACAGGAATGTTCAGAGATGAAATGATTAGATCATGAGCGCTCTAACCTGATTAATGGATTAACCCATTTGATGGATTAATAATTTGACTGGATTACTGAGTGATAACCATAGGAGGTGGGGCATAGCTGGAGGAAATAGGAATTGGGGGCATGGCCTAGGCTTTATGGGTCTATGGCCCCTTCTTCTCACTCTCTCTGCCTCCTGGTTGCCATGAGCTGAGCAGCTTTCCTCCACCATGCCCTTCCATCATGATGTTCTACCTCACTTCTGGCCCAGATCAATGGAGTCAGACAACCATGGACTGAAACTGTGAGCCTAATGTAAACTTTTCAGGCTCTAAGCTGTTCTTGTCAGGTACTTTGGTCACAGAGACAAAAAAGTTGACAAACACACACATACATCCTCATCCAGTCCTGTTCACTGAGAATTATCCCCGACATTTTAATCAGTTCTTCTCTCTTCCCCAGTATTAAGATACAGTGGCCCAAGAGACAGTGAGCTGTGAACTCTGTTACACAGGGAAGTTAGGAAGTGATAATGTCTTGATATGGTCCTCTTTCCATCCTTGCTGGAAATGCAAGACCTAAATCAAGGAAGGGATGTATTAATGGCAGGACTTCAAGCATGGGTCAGGCCAATGGGAGAGCTATATTGGGGTGACACAGTCCCTCTGGAGTTATCAGTTAGCAGGGCCAGTTGTTCTAGAACTGGAAGAGTGGCAAAAGCACAGCTCCCTTTTTATTCTCACACAAGCTCTCCAAATTAGAGTAGATGTTCCCCTGGGACCCAGGCCCATCAGGCTGTGGATGCTGAATCAGAGGATTCCACAATAGGGGTGGAAGGATGAGATCAGATGTCCAAAATATGCAACAGCTGATTAACTTGCAATTAATGTGAGAATTCCCTTCCTCCGTTTTTTAGTGACTTTTTATTCAGATTAAAATCAGGTCAAGGCCAGTGGCAAGAATATCTCTTTGCAATTCCAGAGCAGGCAAGTGGCTTTAAGGGAACAGCCAGAAATTATTATCTTCATATCCTGCTTCTAAGCCAAGAAAATGCCTTCTTCATTCAAGAAGAAAAAAGCACAGATAAACTTCATTTCAACTCATAAGCCATGACTATAAGAGTGGACCTGAAATCAAGCAAAATCAAGCACTACGGATTGGTTCAGCCTGGCCAATATCACTGCCTAGTCTCTATAATCCTGATGGGGATCTCTCTGTTTATCAATATCATTTCTATGATTTTCACCATCCTCTTTATCTTTATCATGACCAACACCATCACAGTAACATACGTCATCTCCCTCATTCCACTCATCATCAAAGATCAGCTCAGTGTAACCTCCATTGGGAAATTTTCCCATCCCATCTTTTCAGGCACAGTTGGTTGCTCCAAAGTGGTATGTTCTTAGGAGGTTATTTGTAACTTTCTCTTTCCCACTAGGCTATAAGCTTCTCAAACACTGAACTAACTTTCAATCTTTGTTTCCCTAACTCCCAGAGAGTGCCTAGAATATAGTAGGTTTTCAATATTCATTTACAAAATAAAAGACTGAATGAGAAGACACCGAATAACATGGACATTAGTTCTGCCTCTGACTTCTACTTTCCAGCTCCAAGTAAACCCATCCCTTTCTCTCCACCCAACCCTACGGCTATGGTCCTCAGACAAACCATCATACCTGTGTCCTCTTTTTCCTATCTCTCAACCTCCCAGGAAGTGGTGAGTTCAAAGTATGGCCTGTGTTGATTATTGAGGAGAAAAAGCATCTGCAGGAGGTATTTGAAGGTAAACACCAAAAAGGCTTGAGAATAGACTGGAATAGAAGATGAACTTGAAGGAGGAGCTAGGTGACCAGCAGGCTGCTGGTAATAGTGACGAACAGGACAGTCAAAAGGAGACCTGAGGACAGGATGGGAAAAGGCAGAGTCCAGTTGAGGAAAGTTGATGTTAGGAGGTCAATGATATTCAGGTGGAGAGTTCCAACAGGCCAGTAGAAATATAAAACAGGAACCTAAGAACAGTGGTATGTCCATAACTGGGCATGTAGAATTTGGTGTCAAATACACCGAGATGAAAATTGAGAGCATAACATATTATCTATATCAGAGTCCTAGGACAGAAGGGTTAGCAGAGGAGAACAGCAGGCCCAGGAGTGGAGGTACCCTTGTATATTGAGAGGAAGGGCACAGAAGAGAGGCTGCTATGGATAATTCAGCATGGTTGTGCCATGGGAGCTGGAAGCCAAAGAAAAATCAGTAATACTGATCCTGTCTTTATTTAAAATTTTTATATTTTGTTCATCATGAATTTTGGTATTAACTTTCATTGTTTTAAATATTTCATTAAAATGTTATTTATCTTGAGAGATGGGAGAGGATGTAACTGTCCAGCAATGTCCTTCTCAAGAGAAGGAAGCAGCTGAGCCCAATGGTCTGAGCACATGGGCTAGGTCCAACCATTTCAGATGTAAGTCCTGGTTCTGGCATCTCTTAGGTGTGTGATTGAGTCAAGTCACTGCTCTTCCTTACCCTGGGTGCTTTCCTCTGAAAAATAACAACTTCTTGGCACAGTGTTGCACTGCCTGCTCTACATAGGTGATTCCTAAAGATCTGTCCCCATCCCCAAGCACCTAAGAGGGTGCAGAGGAAAACAGAAGACACTGAACAAGGAGGAAAGGGGAGAGGGGCAATGCAGAAGGAACCAGGCTCCTCTCCACTTCTGACAGACACACAGACCTAGACAGAATTGGGACACCCCATCACTGTCCACAGTTTATATACTGCATGCACTACACTCTGCTTTTTTAAAATATCCATGACTTCCTTCTCTTCCTTCAGTGTAGGGGGCGGGGAGCCTAAACCTCTCCACAAGGCGGGAAAATGATGCTCAGATTAGGCTGGAGCAGGGCTACTCTTTGACTCAGTCCACTCTCCCACCCTGGTCCTCAGGATCCTGTCTCCATTGCTTTGATTGGTGCCCCACACTAGCCTGTCTCTTTGAGAACTGAGCAGGGGCCAGTAGGGGACAACAACTCTGCCATCATTTCCTCCCGACCCTCTCTTTTCAGAAGCCTGTAACTCTGCAGCATGTTGTTCCCTGGTGGAAAAATGTCCATGTTTGGTGTCTGCCCAAAGGAGAATCTCTATGGAAAGTTTGAGAAAGATTCCCTCTGGCTGGGAATGTGAAAAAAAAAAAAAAAAGTCTGTGCCTTTCCCACTTGGAGGGAAAAAAAAAAAAGAAAGGAAGAAAGAAGGAACATACTTGAGACGTGGTTATTTTAGTCTCAGATTCAAAAGGAGCTGACTTGGACAGTGCTCACTTGGCCTGGATTCCCATCGCTTTGTTTGTAAAGGCGGGTGGAGCCAGCCACACAGAGGTGACGCCAACCCCCAAATGCTCATGTCTCTTCTGGATCTTTTTTTTCTTTTTTATTAGCTCTAATTTACAAACAGCCAAGTGCACAGATCTTAAGACTCATGTATACAGCTTGATGAATTTTTACTTAAGTAAATAACCATCTAACTATTATTCAAATCAAGGTACAAAACATTTCTAGTATCCCACAGAACTTCCGCGTGCCCCTTCCTACTCAACACTCAACCTCCCTGACACATACACACAAAATTTTAGTTTTTCAGGTCCTTAAATTTCATATAAATGGAATCAAGAAGGGATGTACACTTTCACATCTGGTTCTTTTCACTCAACAGGTCTTTGGGATTTGTCCATGTTATTGCATATTATATTAGTTTGCTAGGGCTGCCATAAGAAAATACCACAGACTGTGTGGCTTAAACAACAGATATTTATTTTCCCACAATTTTTAAGGCTTGGTAATCTGTAATCAAGGTATGGGCAGTGTTGATTTCTTCTGAGGCCTCTGTCCTTGGCTCATAGGGCTGTCTTCTCTCTATCTTTACCTGGTCTTCCCTCTTTGTGTCTATACCCTAATCTCTTTTCCTGGGAGGGACACCAATTATATTAAATGAGATCCCACTCCAATAATCTCGGATTAACTTAATTACCTCCTTCAAGGTTCTGCCTCTCAGTAAAGTCAAATTCTGAGATGCTAGGGGTTAGGACTTCAACATACATATTTTGGGGGGGGGATATAACTTAGTCCATAATATTATAACACTGGTTTGTTCTTTTTCTAAAAGCTAAATTGTATTACACTTTGTGTGACTCTATCAGAATTTATTTATTCTTTCTCTTATCAAAAGGCATTTGAATCATTTCCAATTTGGAGACTATTGCAAATATTGCGGCTATTAACATCTCTGGTACATATCTTTTAGAGAACATACATAATCCTTTCCAGTGCCTACCATGTATACCCAGGAATGAAATTTTGCACCATAAGGTAAGGGTCTTATGTAGGACTCTTAGTTCAGCAGATCCCAACAAGCAGTTTTTTTAGTTTAGTTGCATAATGTACTTTTACACTTCCACAAGCCTTGTCTGAGGAATCTAGTTGTTCTGCATCTTTGACAACACTGGTACTGTTATTCCTTTTTATTTTAGCCTCTCAAAAAAATCCAAAAGATGGTTTCAGAGCAAGTCCATCTGCAAAAGCTATACTTCTAGCAATTGTGTGGAGCATTTGCTGCATAAATCCATGGATAACCTCAATTATGCCAAGAGCTCTGGCATCTGCCTCTGTCCCACCCCTGATCAAGGAAGAAAATACCTATTTGGGGATTTTTCATGAGAAGGCTCAGAGTGTCGGGGGGGAGGTTGGCATGTCATAAGGAACTAAGGGAGGCCCAGGGCCAGGAAATAACTGACCAAAGAAGCCAGGAGGATGGAAGGAAGCAAAATCCAGGGTGTTGCTGGTCACTTGGAGATTGATAGCTACATTTGTACCTCTCAGGGAGAGAACTTAAAAGACCCTCTGGGATGCTGTCTAATGTTTCCTGAATGGTCGTTCTGGCTAGTCTTTGGTGAAAAGGAGATCCTAAGAGTCTCTCATATCCAGGCCCCAGTAGAAGGCATCTCAGAGTAGATCCTTCAAAACAGATTCAGGATGTTCCTTCCACCCCACCAGGTGCTTCCCCTAGACCATCTGCCTCAAGGCTGGACACCCCCATGGAGTGTCATTTGCCTGGCTTATGACATTTCCTGATATCTTCACACTGTCTGGGTCTGATGGGAACAGAAAGATAACCCAGGCCCCCAAGTGCAAGTGCAGTCCCTCTGAACCAGCAGCTCAGATATTTCCAGATATCCTGAAAAAAGTATCTGATACATATGTTCAAAAGGTATCTGATATGTATGTTCAAAAGTTCATGATAGCTCTGCTTTGTAGTAGCAAAAAACCAGAAGCAATCTCAATTTCAACCAATAAGAAAGTAGGTAATAAATTGTGGTACATTTGCTGAAATGGAATACTATATGCCTGTTTGTTATGGTTTAGATATTAGGTGTCAAAAAAAAAAAACTTCATGTGTGAGACAATGCAAGAAAGTTCAGAGATGAAATAATTAAATTATGAGCGGTGTGACCTAATCAAGGTATTAGTCCATCAATATGGATTAACTGGGCAGTAACTGTAGGCAAGTAGGGTAGGGCTGGAAGAAGCAGGTCACTGGGGGCAGGCTATGGGGATTTATAGTTTTCCCTGGTGAACAGAGCTCTCTTTCTGCTTCCTGGTAGCCATGTTTCGAGCTGCTTTTCTCTGCCATGCCTTTCTGCCATGGTTCAGTCTCGCTGCCCTCCCAGAGCAATGCAGACAGCTGACCGTAAACTGAACTTCTGACACCATGAGCCAAAATAAAATTTTCTCCTTTTAAGCTGTTTTTGTCAAGTATTTTGGTTGCAGTGATGAAAGCTGATCAAAACACACTGTTAATGGCAAAAAAAATAGGTAGATATGAGTGTAATTATATAAATAAATCTCTAAGGTATATTAAATGAAGAATGCAATTTGCTGCCAGGCACCATGGTATATGCCTATAATCCCAGCTACTTGGGAGACAGGACCCAAAGCCAGCCTCAGCAACTTAGCCTGAGGCTCTAAACAATTTAGGGAGACTTTATCTCAAAATAAAAAATAAAAACAACTGGGGGTGTGGTTCAGAGGTTAAGGGCCCCTGAATTCAATCCCTGGTACCAAAAGAAAAAAAAAAGAATGCAATTTGTTGAACAATGAATAAGCCTTGGTATAAATAAAACGTTTGAGGATATAACACAAATATTTTTATCTATAAATACTTCCACACCTGAGTAACAGTGGCTTAAACAATAAGGATGTTTAAGTATCTCACATGACAAGAAACCTGAAGGTTGAGAACCCCGGGTTGGTAGTGAAGTTATCAAGGCCCTATCTTACTGCTTCTCCTTCCTGAGGTTGGTTGATCTCTTGTTATAAGTTCCTATCACAAGATGGCTCCCTCTTCTCTAAGCTCCCCATCCACATTCAAGGCAAAAAAAAGTATAATGCCAATGATAACTCAGCTCATGCTTGTCTCTTTTATTTCATTTGCTAAAACCATGTCACATGATCACCCCATCCAGTTGCAAGGATTTCTGGGAAAGTGAGTACTGACAAAAAATAAATAAATAAATAATATATATATCTCCATGACTAGCTTAGCCAATAATGCTTTGTCTTCAGAGGCTAGATACATAGCTATCCTAAACAAATTGTTCAACCAGGATTATCTGGGTGCTAACCCATATTTTGTTAGAATAACAAGAAAATAATTTAAGCCTTATTGTAAAAATGTTGTAAATAAATGGGTGGATGAAGCATCAAAGAGCCTAGAGGTATGGCCATTGGATCGGCTTTACTGAGAGCCAAAGATAGATGATAACTCATCTTAAGAAACCTAGGTGGGGCAATTTAGAGGATCTGCCATTAGAGAAGGTGGAATAGAACTTTCAAGAGGGCACATGATCTGAAATAAACTCCCATATCTTTCCCAAAGGGCTACCAAAAGGACCTAGAGTGTAACAATAGCCTGATCTCTTTTGAGTACATAAATTTGGCTCAGGTCTCTTCCTTCAAGGGGTGAAAGACTCTTCTTGGGCCCAGGTATGTTGCCCTGTCCATAGTGCTGACCAGCCCCAGTCTAGGCTATAACTAATGCTCGCTACTGGGGAAAGGAAGGATCCCACAAATGATGTAGACCAGGGCAAGATCTAAGTTCTTGTTGGGCTCTCATATGTTCTAGCAAGTCTCTTCACCTGAATAGGACTGCCAACACTTGGATCTGGAATAGCCTCCAAAGGTCCATGTGTTAAAGGCTTGGTCTTCAGTCCATAACACTATTGGGAGATGCTAGAACTTTTAAGACGTGAGGCCTAGTGAAAGCCTTCTGTCATTGGAGTCATGCTCTCAAAGAGAATTTGGAACCTCAGTCTCTTCTCCCCCTCTCCTTTTCACTTCTGGCCATGAAGTGAGGTCTTGCTCCATCATGTGCTCCCCACCACGATGTGCTGACTTGCCATGGACCCCAAAATAATGGAACAACCAACCATGGGCTAAAAGCTCCAAATTGTAAGCTAACATAAAACTTTATTCTTTATAAGTTGATCATCTCAGGTATTTATGTTACAGGGGTGGAAAGCTTAAAAAAAAACAGGGACTCTGTTTTCTCATTTGTAAAATGGGACAAGTGGATCCATAAATGTAAAGACCCTTTTCAGGTCCTTAAGGCAGTAGTTCCAAACAAAACTTCTCTTTCACTATAGCATCTGTCGGTTTCACTTTCAGAGATTCTGGAAGTTCAACACACCTGTGACTTTGATCAAGTTATTGAAGCCATTTGGATTCATTTATTCATCTAAAAAACAGAAATAATAGGAAAGGAAAATTACCTGGTTTCTATTCAACAGGAATCCCAAGTGCCCTTAATGTTACCAAATCCAGCAGGCACTCCTTTGTTCCTATCTTACCTCTCTACAACCCCTGCCAGGGCCTCTCCCAGCTTCCTCTTCTCTTTGAAACCCCTCCCTCCCCCATCTTCCATCCCACCTGTCCTCGTTTTCCCCCTTCCCAATCAGTGCTTCTCATTCTCCCTTATAGAGGTTTCTTCTTCACTCACTCTTCAAATGCCAAGGTTTTGAAGCATTCAGAAAAGATGCTAAGCTTCACTCAAAGGAAGAGAAATGCAAATTAAAACAAATATCAATCACTTTTTACTCATCAGATTAGCAAAACAAGAAGAGTTTGGCAAATAAAAACATGCACCCTTATACAGTGTAGAAGTTTACCTGATAAAACACCTTTGGAGGTCATTTTAAATGCCTTTAAGGATTTCATCCAGCAATTTCATTTATAAGAACTTGTTCTAGAGATAAAATCTACAAGACCCCTACCCAATGCCCATTCTCTCCTTTACAGCAAAACCTGATTTTTGCTTGTTTCTTTGTTTTTTTGTTTGTTTGTTTTGTGATTTTCTATCTGGTTAATTGTTTGGGGTTATTTGTTTGTTTGTTTGTTTTTAATAAGCCAAACTAATAACCATTTCAGCCTCCCAAAGGTAGGAACAGTGGTTTGACACAAGTTTGGCCAATGAGATGTGAGCAAAAATTATTTGAGAGACTGAGGGTGTAGCTCAGTGGTAGAGCATGATAATTTTTTTTAAACTTGGGAAACTTTCAGGAAATCTTAAATGGATAATAGACTGCATTATTGATATACATTTTTCTCCTTTATTGTCTTCCCTCCAGCTACATAGAATGTGGATGTGATTGCTAGATCTGAAGCAACTATCTTATGACAACAAGGAAAGGGTCTGGTGAACTACTGTGATATAATTGAGCTACTAAACCAATACCAGTACTTATCTGCCCCAGATTTCTCCTTACATGAGGAAAGAATAAATATTTTTGTTTAAATCCCTGCTGTTTGAATATTCTGATACATGTAGCCAAAATTAAGCCCCAAATAATATTTATATGCACAAGGATTTTTTTGCAATATTGTTTATTTGAGAAAAGTCTGGAAACATGAAATTCCTACATTTGGGGAACTGATAATTATGGTACATGTATACAGTGGACTATTATGCAGCTATATAAAGAAAGAGGTAGATTTTTAATACTAATAAATAATAACATCCAAGATATTTAGTTAAATTTTAATGGAAAGATGTAAAAAAAGAAAACCTAGTGTGCAAACATTTAAATTAAGTTATTTTATAGATATAGAACATCTCCAGATAAATATATAAGAAACTGGCACAGTCTGTGGATAGGACCAGGGTTACTAGGGATCAGGAATAAGAGGGAAACTTACTAGTCACTGTACGTGCTTTTGTGTTTTCAAATGTTCACTATGTGCATATTTTATCTTCCCAAGATTTGTTGATTAGAATTATGCTCTGATTTAACCAAAAGAGAAACAGAGAGACAGAGAGAAGAGGGAAGATTTCCAGGGCCCCTTCTTTTCACTGTATGACCCCATTCCCATGCCCTCAATCACCACAGATACATTAAGGGAACCAAATCTGAATATAAATCCATGAACCCTCTGATGAATACATTTACCCACCCGATGATCCACTGGACATCAGCACATAGAGGTCCCCCAGGCAGCCAACTTAACATGTCCAACCAAACCTGCAACCCTGCTCCTCCACTGTGTTCTCAATAAAGTGTGCCTCCAGCCAGCAATGCCCACTCAGTGGCCCTACCATCTGTGAGAGGAGGAATTGCTCCAAGTCCTGCTTTCTTCCCTCTGTCTCAAACTTCCTCCCCCTCCCATCTGGTTTCCTTGGTTTCCCTACAGAGAAATTTCACCAGTCAGAATCTTCCAGGAGCCTGGCCAGAAGTCATACCCACATTAGGACCTCTTCCTCACCCACTGGCAGTATGCACACCATCACTTCTTCCCTTTTAAGCTGGAATTGCCATGGGAAAGGGGGCCACTTTTGTGTCTTTTGCTATGAATTTCTCCCATTCAAAACAGGAGTCACACAGCAATTGCAGGAATTCAAATATATGACTATATCTCACCACCCACATCTGATCATGTCCTCTGCATTCAATTTCCTGTCCAGCCTGAAAACCATTCACTTGTCTCCATTTCTGAAGCCACTGTCCTAATCTGGATCTCATCGCTTCTCCCTCACCATAGCCACAGCCCTCAGTTGGACTCCCTAAATCCAATAGGGCCCCTAAAACATGTCAGAGTAAAATATTTAAAATTATGATCTTATCATAGAACCCACAGATAGATAATAGATAGATAGATGGATGGATAGACAGACAGATAGATAGACAAATAACTATTACAGATAGATAGACAAAGTCTTCCTGTGAAAAATCAGACCCCACTACACTCCCAGGGCCTCTGCAAGACCCTCTCACCCCTGCTTCATGCCTCCGAGCCTATCTCAAAGCCTTGGCCTCAGCCACATGAAATAATTCTTACTTTCTCAAAAATGTCATTGCTTCAAATCTCTGTGCCTATACATACAGTCATCGTTCTACATGGAACACTCACCATTTCCCACTCCACCCCTTAATTTTCCTTTTAGTTAAACCTTTCAACCACAGTTCAAAGGCTACCTCCTTCAGGGAGTACCCTGTGACTACCCAGCCTGACAGAGAAGGACCCTTTCCATTAGAGTCTCCCCTCTGGACCATGAGTTCTTGAGGGAAGGACTGTGTGTCGTTTTACTTACATCCCTGGAGCCTAAACACATCCCTAATAGATGGCAGGCTCTTAGCCAATGTTTGTTGAATGATCAAATAAATGAATGAGTGAATGAATAGGCTCTTGGTGGAATAAAATGAGGTGTGTGAATTGTCTGACACCATGCCAAGTACACAGATGTCCAACAAATTTACTTTTGTTCCTTTCTTCCACTCTCCTGTGACCCAATTTTCCCAGGTCTTTCTAGCCCGTAGGTACAAGCAGAGTCCCCTTGGCAGTAAAGATGCCTATGTTACTGGTGCCTGGCCTTATCTGCTCACACTGGACAACCTGTCCTTGTTCAATGACTGTAAAGTCCCCAGGGGGGTCTTCAAATGAATCCATCAGCTATCCTCACGGCATAAACTCTGTCTCATTTTTCCTTTTCTGCTCCAGCCCCACCTCCAGGATGCACAAAGTCATTGTCTCCAGGGCCCACAGAACAGCACAGTTGTTGCCCTACCCAGAGAACTGTCAGGAGGCTTCCTGGCTTAGACTTGCAGCCCATCACTACAGCAGGCTTAGCATGAACCTGAGGCAGGTCCAGGGCATGAGATGTACCCCTGATCATACTGTCCACTCCTCCCTGCTTCCTCTGCTCCCCTGAGCAGGTCCTTCCTCTCACATCCACTGTGGGCCTCTTCTACAACCCCCAGCCCACCCCAGCAGGGACAGCTCCTTTCCCACCTTCTGCTCCTAGTCTGGGATCTCAGGTCTCTCCGAGTCCATTTCTGCCTCTGGGGCCTGGCCTGGGCTCCTGGGGCCTTGTCAACACAGCTGGAAGCTGGATCCCTACATCCGTCAAGAGCCTAGAGTGGACACAGTTTATTCCCATCGCCTACTTCCCTCTAAATCTGAACCGTGACCAAGGGGGTGGGGGGACATGCAAGAGGGATGAAAAACCATAAGAACAGGACGTCCTCTTCAGTTTCCTCTCCAATTCTATCAGGGGTTTGCTCCAAAAGCAGCTTTAATTGGTCAAACTATGTGTTTTGTCACTGAAAGCAAATTCCACAAAATGAAATATGATCAACATGTAGCACAGCAAGGGTGGGGGCCCTAGCCTTAGTCAGAGTCTTCAAGGCAAAAAGGGGTATGGTGGACTGGGGAGGGCCCAGAATCCCCATGGTTCCCAGGGAAGCCAAGACACAACCCAGGGCACCCTGGAGCCTATGCCTTATGTCAGACTACAGTGGCCAGCGCCACTGTCAACCCTCAGCTTCCCGGCTGGGTGCCCAGCATTGACCTCACACCACCCACTCACACCCTGAGGGTGTGAAAGAGGGAAGAATGTCTGCAGCCTGGAAATGGGGGGCATGTGCAGAGGAGGTCAGGAGGGAACTTGTGCCTCCAAGCAGAGGAGACACCCAGAGGCCTATGCAGGCTGTACAAGAGGAAGAAGCAATCATTCTCTGCCTGTATCTACTCCCATTTCATTCCACACTCACAACACCTGATTAGAAAGTCATAAGAAGTCCCTGCAAGACAAAGATGGTGACACCTTGTCAGTTGTGAATCAAGAGTTGGAGATAAGATCTGTGGAAATGACAAAAGACAATCAATTCAGTGTCACAGGTCACAAATCCAGGACCCATTCTCCTTTGGTTAAGGAGCTCCCAAATAGATCCACCATCTTACTCAAGCCTGTCCCATTTGACACTTAGAGTCCCACAGAAAGTGCCCTGCTTCATTGTCTCCAAATCTGGAAGACCTAAAGGAAGGAATATATTAGTGTCCTAGCAGGTTTTGGTAAGAAGGGTAAGCAGTGACCATGAGGACACTGGAAATCCACTACATATTTAAAATAAAAGAGATGGGTCTGGGGGGAAAAGGAGGGCAGGAAAGTGGGTGTAGACAAGGTGGAGGAAGGAAAGCTCCAAAGAAGGGGAAATGAGCTAAATGAGGTGAAGGCCATATGTTTCTGGTGGCAGTCATCCCTACATTTTGTGATTCTCTCCAACAACCTTGCAATAGGTTGGAGTAGGAGTGGAGGTGGGTGGTTGGATTGATTCAAGGTTAGACAATTTGGGGATGATCTTGTTGGAAAGGAAGGAGGCTAAGGATTTTGAGGTCCCTCAAAGGGGAGAATGACCAGAAATATATGTTTTCCAATCACTAGGAAGGATGGCATGTATCTCAAAGAAGGGAGATTTTTTTCAAGAGTATTATTATAAAGTAATGGTAGAAAATTAAAATATGAGAGAATCCAACACAAGCTGTATTTTTGGTTAAAAAATAAAAAGTAACATATTACTCAAGGCAAGAAAGTCAAGAGAACTTTCTGGGAAGAAGTTGATGATGCAAGAACATTTGTTTGCCTGGGAATTGGACCCTGAAAGGCTTCCTGGAGGAGGCAGGATTTGAGCAGATCTTTCAAGGAAAGGTCAACAGGAAACACACACTCAGATCAAGAAATTGGGCCAAGCCAAGCGGGAACACCATCTTAAGAAGGCCCCTATAAAAATAAATGCTTTGTATTTGAGGCCTGATGAGCTGTTCTCTGATAAGTAGTTTGCTCTGTCCAAACCAAAAGATCCTATGGAAGAGAGGTTGGGAGAGAGGTGGAAATATTGGACCAGAGGAAGGGAGAGGCTAGCAAGATGAGAGCGTAGGGCCAAGGATGCACAGGTGTTCCTGGAGTCAATGAGAGCCATTAGAAAAGTTGGCAGGCCAGAGCAAGGAGCTCAGATGGGATGCTGAAAACCAGGTATGTCTACCTCACAGCCGCATAGCATGGCACTATTCCTAGGGGGAAGAGCCAATTTACTCTACTGGCCTGTTAATCTAGGGTCCCTTGAAAGTCCTAGGGCTGGCTCTTCTCTCTTCCAGGTCCTTATCCCAAGTCATAGTGTTCAATGCCTTGATGTTTTCTTTCCTCTTCAAAACCTGGTTCTCTGAGCCCCAGTGAGCCCTGGGCCCATATACCCAAGCAAAAGTGTAAAGAGTCTCTGTCCTAGTCTTCCACCAAGTAGACCCCATCAGGCATCCTCTCCCTTAACTGCCGCCCCACCGTGTGTGTGTGTGTGTGTGTGTGTGTATGTGTGTGTATGTGTGTGTATGTGTGTGTGTATGTGTGTGTGTGTGTGTGTGTGTGTGTGTGTGTGTGTGTGTGTGTACAGAGAGAGACCCTTGGATGAGAAGCTCAGGTCTGATCAGAGTTAAAGACAAGCTAGTGCCATCTCTGTTCTCCATCAGAACAATGGAAGCCATAATGCCAATCCTGTCTACGTCACAGGGCACGTTAGGATGAAAGAAGGTAAATGTACGGGAAAGCTCTTTGGAAACTTTCAAATGTTGTGAAGGTTTATTATGATTATTATTCATGTCTGATTTCACCGCCTCTGTGGAGCCCTAGCTCAAGTTTGTGCCCACGCCATGCCAAAACAACCAGTCAAATCCATCAAAAAGTCACTCAATTGAGTGGGAAAAAATGCAAACAGCTCTGTTGTATATTATCAAAAAAATAAAGTCACAGGCAGATCACTGAGAAAGTGCAATGAGTTGTTCTAGGCACTGTTTTGAGTTTTTCTAAGGCTTTCACCTCCCATGAACTAATAAAGAGTGACAATAGAAAAAAATCAAGGTCCTCAACTGTTTGCCAGGAATGAGCATGGCTTTAGATGCCAGGCTGGGGAGCAGGAGAAGACAGAAATTCTTGCAAGGGAAGGCCCGTCTCTCTCTTAACCCTCACTCCTAGCCAGTATAAGACCAGCGGATTGTCTTCTATTGGGGAGGTCACCTTTTCCAGCTAAGAAGCAAATTTGGGAGGTTCTCATATGGGTTAGAAGAAGGAAGAAATACCTGAATAGTCCCCCAAACCAGCAAATGCTACAGGCACTGACTACATGGGGCTGGAATCCAGAAGATGGGGACAGGGCTTGAGGGATTGGTATCTGGGGAGAGAGAAGATTCTGAGATAAGAGGATGTTTTTAAAACATAAATTTCCCAAGAGGGTTGCTTCAGAGTGGCAGGGGAGAAACCCAAGCCAGTTAATTTTGCTCTATGTGAGCAGTTCCACTAAACATTTTGCTGGAGGAAAAGATGGAATCTCATTTTTAAGAAGAGGTTTGGCTATCATCCATGAGTTTTATTTATGTAAACCTCCCTAACACACCATTCTCATCAGGAGGTATCTGGCTCCAAAATGAAGTTTCTGGATGGAAATGGGAATATATATGAGTAAAAATCTATGCTGCATTCCAAATTTAATTCTATCAGTTATCAAGCCCTTCCCCAGCATCTGTGAATTCTTAATCCATTGCTAGAGGCAGATGGGAGGTGAAAGTGTGGGGAGAACAGGGTGTCAAAAAGGATACGACCAACAATTATAAGAAGGGCCAACTGAGGCCATACTATGTGGCTATTGGTTGTTCAGAGCTGAGCGTAGGCTGAAGCTGTCCCTATAGACAAGGTAGGTCTTGAGATAGTATTTGGAAAAGAGATTTTGGTAAACACCAAAGCAGCCCTATCCAAATATGTATTTTGATGATGGTATGTGTACAGTATTAGTAATGACACTGGATGGATGATTAAAGTAGTAGCTGTCATCAGGGATTCACCTGAATCCCCTCAGAATCAACCATTCCCATGACTTCCAACTGCCTGAACCTGCAACTCCTTCCTAGGGGCTCCTCTTGGGCTTCAGAAACTCTCCCTGCATGAGCACATGGCAGGCTAGTAGTGACAGGGAAGTAACACCCCCCCCAGTAACCTACACCAATGACAGATAGAAACAGGTGTACAGTATCCCACTGGTCCCAGCATTCTTTGGTGAGGTTAAGCTGTGATTGCCAACAGTGCTAAGTGACTTGAAAACACACCTTTATTTGTTGCCTTCCCTTGCCTATCTCATGTCCCCACTCCCAGACAGTATTTTCAGGGATCATATCTCAAATAAAAATACTTGAACTTCAAAACTTGTCTCAAGGTCTGCTTCTTAGGGAGCTAAAATTGAGATAATACATATATTTTTTACTCTTCCTTTGAGTTTAGTTTCCTATTTTTCAGTCTATTTCATCCTCTAGGAGACTAAAGAAGTATAAATGATTCTCAATTTTCAGATGATGGATTTGAGACACTAAAAGTTAAGATAACCAGCTGAAGATCACATAGCTGGTAAATTACTTACCTTCGTTGCTGATTCCTGGTCTAGGACTCTCATCACGACATCCCAATGCTTCTGGTCATTCCTATCTCTAAATAAATGCTGCATACTAGTTTAGCCCAATATTTCATGCTGGGAATATTCTTAAAGAACTGGTGCAAGGTATGATACATGTTCTAAGACTTGGCATATTAAGACCATAAAAATATGACACTATCACCTTTGCATATGAACAACAACTTAACAGGGCCACAAATTCCTATGTCACAACCCTGGACCTCTACCGCTGAATAATTCTCAAAGCAGTGGTAGATAAGGCACTTTTATGGAGATTAATAAAGATATGACATTTATTATTGGGAAATATAGCAAAAATAATTAATTAATTAATTTTTACTAAATGGGGCTTTGTAATTTTCCAAAGGAAATGTACAGTCCATAGCACTTCCCAAGCATGTTTGATTAAGACATCTTTCTTTCAAACAATATATATCACATCTTCCCAAAACAATGATGGGTACAGAATCTGCTTAAGAGAGAATGATGTACTTTTTTTTATCAGACAGATACCTAAGTCCAGACTTAATTTTTTTTATATTCCCAAACTATGAAAACTTCACCAAGATGCACTGAATTTTTAGGCTCTTTATTATTATTTTGAAATGCAGTTGAGCTCTTTTGATCCTTTCTCATCTCAGAACAGTAATTACTTTATGCCTTTGAATTTTGCTTCTGTTCCATTTTTGTGATGGGCTCCACACTTTCTTTTTTGGAAATCATCACCCTTTCTTTGACCAATTTCATCTCTTTGACTTGTTTCATAATATTCAAGGGATTTATTTTTACCTTTGCCCTCTCCATCACTAATTGTATTTTTTAAAAACTCATTTATTTCTTCATTTGTCTCAAGACATATATTAACTCTTCAGTTTTTGTCTTGTTTGAATAATTTGATAATACATGCGCAAGATGAAAAATTCAAGAAAAATAATAGTTACCAATGGAAAAAAAGCTAGAATAGGTCTCTTTTGCAACCCTGTCACTGAGGCTTTACTCTCCACAAAAATAAGCATTATTATAAGTTTCTTAGAATCCTCAGAATGGACTAAAGTCCTAAATGTAAGACCCCAAACTATAAAATGCCTAAAAGAAAACAGAAGGGAAAAGCTTCATGACATTATATTTGACAATAATTTCTTGTATATGACACCAAAAGCCCAGGCAATACATTTTAAAAAAAAAACTTTTGCAACACAGCAAAAAATAAAATCAAATAACCTGACTTTTAAATGGGCAAAGGATTTGAACAGACATTTTTCTGAAGATATACAAATGGCCAACAAGCATATAAAAAATATTCAACATCACTAATCAGAAAAGAGCAAATCAACACACAATGAGATATCACTTCATACCCATTGGATGCCAATATAAAAAAAAATGAAAATAAATGTTAGCAAAGATGTGGAGATATTAGAACTCCTGTATACTTTTGGTGAGATTATAAAATAGTACAACCAGTATAGAAAAATAGTATGGAAGTTTCTCAAATAGAGCTACCATAGATCTAGCAATCCCACTTTAGGGTATATAATTAGAAGAATTGAGAGTGGAATCTAAAAAGAGATTTGCACACTCATGTTCACAGAAACATTTTTCACAATAGACAAGGGGAGGGAGTGAAAGAATGAACAAGGCTTGTCATCGGAGCAAATGCCCGTTTATTGAGGAACAGCTCTACATATTTATAGAGCCAGGGGTTGTTTGACAGTTGGCATGGGGTGCTTTTTGATTAGAGGGAAAGGATCAGGTGGGTCAGCAGGACTAGTCTGATTGGTGGGTAGGATCAGGTGAGCCAGCAGGGCTCTGATTGATGGGTAAGGATCACGTGAGCCAGCAGGGCTCACCATTGGACGGCTCTTCTTGGGGGATGGGGAAGTTAGTCTTTGGAGCCTGGGCGACTCCCAGCATTCCCCCTTTTTGTTATTAAATGAGAATGGGTGTCGACTCATTCTAGCTGCTTCCTGCTGAAATGGGGTGGTGTGGGAGAAAGAGGAGGGAAGTAAGGAGCCCCCACAGGAGGGCAGAGAAGACCGGTATCAACAAAGGTTCCTTGCCACCACAGATTCATGATGACGTCAATCCATTCGGCAAAGGTCTTGACTGGAGGTATCATCAGTAGCCAGGAGTTGGTAATTCCTGAGGAGAAGCTGGTTGAAAGCTTGACTAGAAATTTTACCCACCTGAGTCTGAATGAACTTTATGATAGGGGGAAGAAACAGGCACAGGGAGTTTTTATAGGCAAAATCTAATGGGGTCTCTGGGTCTGCAAGCTGCCTTGTTGGCCCAAGGGAGGTTAAGTGTTCAGCCTTGAGCTGGGGCCTGGGCATTTGGGCTTGAAGCAAACAGGTGATATAGAACCAGACAGAGGGTTTGAGTGGCCAGGTCATTCCGAAGCCAACTTTGTTTGGCATGCCCTGCAGGCCCTGCAGAACAGCCTGTCCTGCACCTAACACCCTCAATTCCACTCTTCATTCCTAGTCTAATCTAGCTCCTTCCCCTCTCTATTAAGGCTGCTCTTCAAACTTTCTCCTACCTGGGTGTACCAGCTACCATATTTCCCTTTGAGAGCAGTCAGATCTCTCCAGGTTTTATGTGAAACACCTCAACTTTAAATACTGATACTTGGAATTCTTACAAAACTGGGAGGCCCTCTGGAGCCCTGTGTAAACTTGAAGGTGGACACACTAAGTGCATGCTATCACATTTGGCATGGATGCTCCAGCTAACCACTGGTCTGAGCAGCAAGTCTCAGTGGTACTTACGTATACTCCAGCTGCCGTCAGAAGATGGTGACTTCTTCCCCTGGGAACTTAAAACTGAACTCAGACATGCACACACATACACATAGGAAAAGCAGAAACCTTATCAAAGCCTGTAACTAGCTCATGACACCAAAGCTTCTCACTCTTCTATTGGCAAACAGGCAGGACTCAAAGAAACACCTAGTTTTTCAGAGGCAGGGCATGTGGATCACCATAACAGGGCAACCTCCACACAGGATGGAGAAGTTGAGGAAAAGAAAGACTTAGAGAGCACTTCAGACAGGGGAAGACAGAGTGACGATAGAGCAGGTAGGCTGGACCAGAGCACACCCAACGCCTCACCCAAGGAGAGCTCAGGTTGCCTCCCAGGACAGTCACTGAAGGTAACTTGACTCACTGAAGGAAACTCAGGTAGGGGTAGATGTAAGCAACAGGAAGAAACAACTTCACCAGGAACCCAGGCATGGAAACTGTTGGAGGATGGTGATGGGAACACCAGCATGTGCACATGCCCAAACTGTATGCGCCAACTATGTGCAGGGTCCTGCACACCAGTTACACCTCAATAAAACTGGGAGGGTAAACAAAACACACACGTTTCTTCTTAGGCCCAGAAGGCAACTGGTAAAGTGCTCTCTTATGATCACACTTATTCAGAGGTCACCATGCTCTGGACACCTAAGTGGTTTGTCAAAGGACAACACACAATGGTCCCACTACTGGCCAGATCCAAGCAAGTAGGGGGTCTGTAAGGAAGAGAAGGGGGTCTGGCTGGAGGGGGCCTTTAGGGTCAATTGCCTTGAATAAAGGGCAAAGAGAGGACCCAAGAGGGGCCAGATATGAGGGGGAGCATTGACAAGAGTACTTAATGACAGGTGACGATCGTTGGCTCTTCTGATGAAGGTGAAGTACCAGGCTTAAGCCTGGAAATATGAATCCATGGGGTAAGTTGGTTATTAGGTAGTTGAGTTTGGCTGCCAAGGGAGTGCACATAATCACCTGAGCAGGACCTTCCCAGTTCGGTTTTAGAGGGGGCTTTTCCCCCAGTGGGCAATAGTAAACAAGTTGATCAGGTGTTAATAAAGAGGTAGGGTTTTGAAAGAGACAGGTCAGGAAGGAGCCAGTCTTGAGAGCACCAGAGTTCAGAGTGTAGATGGAAGAGGAGGGGCAGGGCATAGGTTTAGGATATGGGAAGGGTTTCTGTAGGCAATCCGGGAGGAACGAGGGAACAGCCATACATGACTTTGAAATGTGATAGATTAGAAGGCTTTTTTGGCAGCGCCCTAATGCACAATAAAGCCAAGGGGAGCACCTTTACCCAGTCCAGGCTTAATTCCATGGTGAGCTTGGTGAGGGTCTCTTTAAGGGACCGATTGGTCCTTTCAACCTTTCTGGAATCCTGGGGGCAGTAAGGGCAATAGAAATGCCAAGGGAGTGATAGCGCATGAGCCAGTCCCTGAGTTATCTGCGAGGTGAATTCTGGGCCATTATCTGATTGGATAGAAGTGGGCATCCCAAAACAGGGATTATGAGTAAGCAATAGATTAACTACCATAGAGGCCCATTTATTGGAAGTGGGAAAGGCTTCAACCCATCCCAAAAAAGTATCTACCAATACAAGAAGATATTTTATGTTTTTTACTCAGGCATGTTGGTGGAATCAATCTGCCAGTCTGCAGCCAGGGTATGACATGGGCCTGAGGAGAAGGGAAAGGTTTAGGTTTTAATGGAGTATTGGTATTGGTTCTCTGGCAGATCTGACAAGCAGAAGTGATCTGTTGTAGGAGAGTCTTATCGCGTGGAAAAGGGTGAAAAAGGAGTGAAGGAAAGTAGTAAGACTCTGTGGACTAGAGTGGAATAGAGAGTGAAGAAACTGGAAGAGTTGTTCGGGATCTTTGGGCCGATCTCCGATGGTTACGAAGATTAGCAGAGAGGAGGTAAAGCTTTGTAAGGCGGCTGATGGAGCTGCTTGATTGGCCTTGGAATTCCCCATAGTAGTAAGGGAGGAGTCAATTTGGTGGGCCTTGCAATGGATTATTCCCAGTTGGGAAGACAGCCTGGAGGCTTGTAGTAGGCCAGAAATAAGTGTGGAATTAATGACTGCTGTCCCTCTAGTGGTAGCCCTCTTTCTTTCCAAATGGCTGCGTGGGAGATCAGGATATGGAAGACATATTATATAGGATGATGGATGAGAGGGAAATGACAGCATACCCTGCTACTTTAACCCCTTTGTATAGGGCAGGGTAAAATCTCTAATACCTCTAGGCTAGATTATATAGCGGCCTGGTGAGGAGAGAGAAATTTAAAAGTAATCCAGGCCCTGAAGTACCCAGCCAAACCCAAGAAGAAGAGTCATCTTTGGTCTTTGGTGTAGGTATAGACACAATACACTGTTTTCTGTCTACTGTAATGGCCTTTTTCCCTTGAGAGATAGAGAACCCTAGATACATGCTATTTGGGCCTTTTGTGGAGAGGCCCGATATCCCTCTAAGGCCAAGAAATTAAGTAGGAGAACTCTGTCATCTATTGAGCGCCCTTTGGATGGCTAGAAGAATATGTTTGCAAGAGGTGCAGAGAGCAGGATTGGATCGGAGCAAGAAGAAAGCCTGGAAGAGATCCCTTAGAATGGAGGGATCCAGGGACCCAAAAAGGGGCCATCTGCTTTGGTTGTCTAAGGGATAAGTGGGCCAGGCCTGGGTGCTATATTTGATCCAAGAGGCATTGTAGGGGAGAGTGCACCGGCAGAGAGGACACATTACCCATGTAAGAAGGAGGGAAGAGGACTCAGAGAAGGAGGAAACACCAACTGATTTATTGGCAAAAGGGGCGTCCCCGCTAGAGCCAAAAAATCAGGAGTGCCTAAGTGGTAGGTTCAAGCTGCAGAGATCAGTCGTCACCGAATCCTGACAGTCAAAGTTCTCATCCTGGATGGAGCCAGAGCCATGGGAGGCCTTGGCCAAGGCTTTTCAGGACCCCTCCTGGAGAGGCCGGATACTCCCAGGACCGGAAAGAGAGGAGAGGAAGGGGAGGATAAGTGTCTCTCTAGCGGCCGAGTCTTATGGTGAGAGGACTAGGACTTTCGAATCTGCCCAAGGAAGGAGTTCTGAGGGCCACCATAGCCTTAAAGGCTGTGGTGGGGTGCTTTCCTCCCCGCAGGTGGGCAAAGAGATTTGCCGGATGATAGTGAACATATTGCAAGAGGGTGGATTCATCCTATATAATACGTCTTCCATATTGGAGGTCGGAGGCCAAGGTTTGTCCAAAGAGGTGTGGACTATCTCGAAATCCCTGAGGAAGGACAGTCCAGGTTAAAGGCAAAATGATATCCTTTAAATCTATGACCAAGAAGTGGGTGGCAGTGTGGAGGATCTGAGACAGCAGAGTGTATAGGTTGGGAACCAAAGGATGTATGTTGTAGGCCCAGAAGAACTTTATGGGCCTAAGGGAAGTGTTGATGAGTCATAGGTAGGACCCATTGGGATTTTTTACCACTAGTATGGGAGTAAGGGGAATGAGCAGGACAGAGGTACCCCTTGCTAAGAAGGTCCTGAATAATCAGGAAATAGTGGAGGGGATGTGGGTATCCCATACAACAGGTCAACCAGGTTGGTATGGTATTTCATGTCAGCCTCACAAGTGGAGCAGAATGGCCGATTTTTTGCCAAAAGGGCCAGAAAATATGAACAGGCCTATTCTGGGGCCTGACTGATGCCAGGAGCCCGTATGTTGATTGTTGTATTGAATTTAGAGAGAATATCTCGGCCGAGCAAAGGAACTGGACATTTGGGGCATAACTAAGAACGTCTGAGAGGTTGGGAAGTTGTCTATGGAACAGAGTAATAGGGGAGTCTTTCTTGGATAGATGGTCTTTCCTCCTACCCCGACAACAGGAGAGGTGGACAGCACTGTTTGCCCCCAGAATTCTGTCAGGACTGAGAAGGTAGCCCTGATGTCAAGGAGAAAGTCAACCTTGAGTCCATCCACTTGAATCCACACCCTGGGTTCCTGTCTATTGATCGTTATGGCCAAGGACAAGGACTCAAGGCACCATCAATCGATTGCCAGGCCCAGAAGGTTGGAGGGTTCCCTGGCCATAGGCCTCCTACGAGATCTAGGATAGTCAGAGCCCCAATGACCTTGTTGTTGACATTTAGGGCATGGAGTACGTGGAATGCGTGGTGTGAGGCATGTCCTGGCCCAATGTCCCTCCTTGCCACACTTGAAGCAGGCACCCAGGGGGGTTTTAGGTGATGGGCAGCGACCCAAAGAAGCACCCTGCAGGACCTGGGCGAGCATCTGAAATTTCTCAGTCTGGGGGGTGGCAGGGCCTGTTTGACCTTTTTCAGTTTTTTAGTTTGATCTTTTTTAATTAGAACTTCGGGGTAGTTCTGAGAGAGGAAATATGTCATAAGGACATGACGGCCATCTGGGGTTTTGGGAGTCTGATCTGGGGGCAGCAAGTGACCCCGGAGGGTGATTGGGATTAACTCGGTGAGTTTCATCCACATGGGCTCTGGCAAGTTCCCAGACTCTGGTACATTTCTCAAGAAACAGAGTATTAGTCAATAACATATAAGTGAGGCTATAAGCCTGGAGGACCCACTGAAACTCTCTTCTGTGGTGAATAAGCCCAACCTTTGCTCGAGTTGCATGAAGTCATTCATAGAGAACGGGACATGTACCTGGATAATGCCATCAGGTCCAGAAACCTCTCTTAAAGGGGCCATGGTTTGTGGGACTAGGGGCAGGACCTAGTTTGGGGGGAACTAAAGGTGTTGGCCAAGTCAGGGGGAGCACCTGAGGGGTTGGACGGAGTCGACGGGGGAGGTCAGTAGGGAGGGGGTTCATCTGCCGGATAGGTAGGGGTGAGAATGAAGAAGAGAAAAAGCCTCAACATAGGGGAACTCCTTCCACTTTTTTGAGTGCTTGCAGAAGTTAAACAGATCTCTGAAAATTGCGGGATCTAGGGATCCTCCTGGGGGCCATTGACTTTGATTGTCTAATTGATAGTAAGGCCAATCTTGTGTGCAGAATTTAATAAGGGGGAGTCTGCAGGGAGGGAAGAAGAGGCCCCCATTGGTCAGGAGAGGGACAAGGGTGGTTGAGAGAGAGAGAGAGAGAGAGGAGTGCCTGTTCTTCCACCCCTCAGTACCTCCCACTCATGAACGGGGCTCCAGAGAGTCCACCGTGACCATGAAGGTCCTGGTGGGGTGCGTTCTCTCCTCCAGATTGGGCGTCAGAGGTTTGCCCGATGATCACGGTCAAAGCCCCTGCGTAGCCCATCTGAAGTTGGATACCCGATAGGGGAACTCACCTACTGAAGATCTGGTGTTGTAAACAGCACTCAAAAGAGTGGACCAGGACAGCAAGCCTTGAGAGAGGGGGCCCTCGAGCAGTGAGGCATTCCCCCTCCCGGATTTCGGCACCAATGAAAGAACGAACAAGGCTTGTCGTCGGAGCAAATGCCCATTTATTGAGGAACAGCTCTACATATTTATAGAGCCAGGGGTGGTTTGACAGTTGGCATGGGGTGCTTTTTGATTAGAGGTAAGGATCAGGTGAGCCAGCAGGACTAGTCTGATTGGTGGGTAGGATAAGGTGAACCAGCAGGGCTCTGATTGGTGGGTAAGGATCACGTGAGCCAGCAGGGCTCTGATTGGTGGGTAAGGATCACGTGAGCCAGCAGGGCTCACCATTGGACGGCTCTTCTTGGGGGATGGGGAAGTTAGTCTTTGGAGCCTGGGTGACTCCAAACAGGAAGCAAACCAAAGGTCTGTATCCATGAATAAGGAAATAAAATAGGTTATATTTTATAATATATTATTATAAAATATTATCCAATCTTTAAAAATGAAAGAAAAAACTTGTCACATGCTAGAACATGTGTGAGCCTTGATACTGTCAAGTGAAATATGCAGTCACAAAAAGACAAATATCAAGTGATTCTAATTATTATGTGTGTTATCTTCAGTCAAATATATAGAAATAGAAAGGAGAATGGTTAGGGGAGTGGAAAGGGGAGAGTTTATTTAATGAGTATAGAGTTTCAGAGGTACAATATGAAGAATTTCTGGAGACTCATTTCACAGAGACATACTTAACACACTAGGCTATGCATTAAAAATGCCTAAGATGGCAAATTTTATGATACATGTTTTATTACAATCAAAAATAGAAAAAAAAATCAAGCTTCTATTCTACCTGTATGTAACTATATTTCAGAATAAGCTAATTGTTGAGGATTGTTCTTCAAATGGGAATCACAGCTAATCCATATAGAAGGAACATCAGATTTAGAAAATCACAATTTCACACTCCCTGATGAAATAATTACTAAGGTTTAAAAATAAGTCACTCAAATCATTAAGTAAAATTTGTGCAGAAACTTTATAGTAGATCAATCAGGCTGACAACTCTTTAATCCATGGTTTATTGTTAGCATTCTAAAAATGGGACAACCAGATATCATAGAAGTCCTAATGTGATACAATAGAATATGTACAACAAGAATACTTGCTTCTTTATTTAAAAAAGAAAAGGAAAAGGAAAAAGATACAAAGAAGCAAAATTATTTGAAAAGTTCTCAGATCAAAATAATGAACAACGTCATGGGGCTGGGGGTATAGCTCAGTGGTAGAGCCCTGGATTCTATCCCCAGCATGTAAATAAAATTTTAAAATAATATCATGATTAAAAGAATGAAGAGTACTGACCTCTGCATAAAAGTAATGATAAAACTGGCAAAAAAAAAAGGTTAGAATAAACCTTTTCAGAACTCTGAAAATTAATCAGAGTTTATTATTAACACAGCATTTTATTTCCAGGAAAAAGGGGCTGAATTTCATTAAGAACATCAAGCTTTATGGCATTTTACTTGCCCTAATATCACCCCCTACTCCCTAGGTCAACAGTAGTCTCAGAAGGGCCCACATTCACAGTGAAAAGTGATAGCCTGGTAGCCACCAAAAAGGACCAGAAAAGGACTGGAGTTTTCAAAGCCCTGATTACAAAGAGCCATCATTATTCAACCTGCCTGGCAATTCGGAGAAGATCCCATTTGTAAGGCTATCTGTTGACTCGGCTTAGCGCTTTCCCTAGGTGGAAAGCTTTTTTCCCTGAGGAACATTAAAAACCACTAAACAACTAAATCACCCTCCAAGTTTCCCACCTACCTCACCAGCAGATCTTCCACTGCACCTTTGCTAGCTCACCCGCCTTTATCTTGTGATCTTACTCGTTTCTACCTGTGTGCTGTCAATATCCCCAGACCCCTCCAATGTGGATAACCAAAACACCTCCTCAACACCTTCATTTGAATGTCTCAGATCATCTCACACTTACTACATCCAAAACATAATTTTAAATTTTCTCCCCAAAAGTCCTCCCCTGGTTCCACAGTCTGCCCTTCTCCAAGTCAGAAAACCGCAATTCCCACCATGCAGCTAATTATGTAAGTCAGAAATTCCAGAGTCATCCTTGATACTTTCCTTTCCTTCAATCCCCCTCCCCATCTAATCCATTAGGAATCTTGTCACATCACCTCCAAAATACATCTCAAATCTGTTCCCTTCTTTCCCTCTAGTAACCACCATCAGCTCCTGCTTGGACATATTCAAAGCTCTATCTGATCTTGGTTGGCTTCCCATTACACCTGGATCAAAGCCCATGTCCTTGGTCATGACCCACAAGCCCTCCATGACTTGGCCCTTGTCTACTCCTCGAGCACACACATTAGCTCCTCCCTCACAACCTTGGCTGCTTCTCCTGGCTCCTTCTCATATCACATATCACACAGCTCATATCACAACATGGAGGTCACCCTCCAGGGAATCTCTAATGATAAACCTCAAGAAGCTGCTTCTACATCACATTAGCCTGTTGGATTTTCTTCATTTCACTCATCACTAGTGGAATTCAACTTTTTATTTGTTTCCTGGTAGTTCTCCATGAAAGCAGAAATCTTCTCTGCTGTGTTCATCACCACCCACTCAAAAGCTAAGAAAAGTGTGTGACACAGAATAGGTGCTTCATAGATGTTTGTTTAATAAATGAATGGCTAAGAATGAGTTCCCGCTTCTATCCTTGCCATTCTCAGCCTGGCACAAAAAGGAATAAGTTAAAAACAAACATCAAGATACATTCTTGCTCCTCTTTGGATACTTTTCTCTATTGCATGAAATGTTTATAAGGGATAAGAAGCATTTTTATAATACTAGGATTTGCTTTAAAAAAATTAGCCAGATGTGGTAGCACACACTTGTAATCCAGTGACTTCTGAGACTGGGGCAAGAGAATTACAAGTTCAAGCAATTAGCCTCAATCAACCTCAGCAACTTAGCAAAGTTCTCAGCAACTTAACAACACCCTGTCTCAAAATATGAAATAAAAAGTGTGGGAAGCCATTCTAACACGTGATCGGGTGCCTCCCGTTAAGGGTCTGAGGCACTTTGGCAAAAGTCGAAGTTTTTCCCGGCCCTTTCCTGATGAGAGAGCCCATCCGTGTGGGGGTGTGCCTGACCACTGACCCCGGGGACCCAATCACTGACCCTGACCTTGGAGTGCAGCCCCCCCTCAACCTTCATTGGATGGAATTCTCCCCTGAATCTCTTGTTCCCCAATAAAAGGCTGATGCCCGGCGTGCTCGCTCTCTCTCTCCTGCTAGCCCTGAGTAATCCCTGCTGCCCTGCTGGGCGGTTGGAGGAGGGAACCAGAGGGGAGCCGTCTCGGACCTAGCAATAGAAATAAGGTAATTGAGTCTGTGTTTTTATTTCGATCTCTTCTAACTAACTTTATGCCTAGAACCTCATTAATGAAACCACTCATTCAGCGTGGTAGCTGTGGCAAAAATAAATCTAGAATAAGTGTCCACTATGACATGCACATAACATTGTTTACCAAATTGAGGAATATGAGTTACATCCATTTGCCATATCTGATTTGGTTTTAATCCACGGGGATTTACCCCTGATGAAAAAGAAGTAAAAAGGTCTGGAGATGTAGCTCAGTGGTAAAGCTCCCCTGTGTTGACATCGTAGCCAAAAAAGGGGGGGCACCTTTTTGCATCTTCCCATGACCCCTTGATTCCTCTCTATCTGAACCTCAGAACCTCAATCCTCATCCTGGAGGCTCCAGCCTCACCAGATTTGATTTGGTACCAAGAACAGCAAGACTTTCTCCCCATGCTTTTCTTTCTGCCTGAAATGTGTGTGCTCTTCACAAACTTGGTTTATCAAAATCCAATCTCAGTTGACATGCCACTCTCTCAGGGACCTGTCCTCATCACCCCACCTAAATTGCCTTCATTATTCTGTCACAGTGCATAAGTTTGTTCCTTGAT